>NW_026606068.1:4737500-5337500 GCF_029834395.1 Sorex fumeus | reverse complement strand
TTTGGGGGGCCCTATCCGGTGGTGCTCAGGACTTCCTCCTGGCTCTCAACCCAGGAATCTCTACTCGGGGGCTTAGGGGACCATACCGGGTGCCGGGGATTGAACCTGGGGTTAGCTGTGTGCAAAAGACCAGTAACACATGTCATTCTTTTTGTTGTTGTTTGTTTCTGGGCCCCATCTGGTGATAGGCACGAGTTACTTGGGGGACCATAAGGGATGATGGGGATCGAACCCCGATTGGCTCTGTGCAAGGCAAGTGTTTTCCTTTTTAGCTGTGCTCTCTCTAGCCCCTATAACCCTGTTAAAGATGCTGGATCATCCGAATTGTGGCTCTTCACCTTACCTGTTCCTTGGAGGATGTTGAACATTTTTAGTGACCAGGTAAAGAAACAAATGACTCTGTGGAGGTGCTGGAAAAACATTTTTCAAGGTCGACAGAGTATCAAAATAAATGTGGAAAATTAAATCCACCAATGTGAGATCAATAGGATATGATGTTCAATACTGAACACAAAAAAAAACAGTTCAATACGGGGTCATTTCCATCTCATCCGCTAATGGAACAAATTTCTAAATGAAGCTTTGTTTAGACTTTTTTTTTTTTTTTTGGAATTAAAGATGAGTCGCCCTTAACAGAGAGACCTTCCAGCGCCTTTTTTGTTTTGTACTATACCAGCTGCTCTTCACCGCTTACTTCTTGCTCTGTGCTCGGGGCTTCATCCTGGCAGACTTGGGAACCACATGGGGTGCCAGGGATTGAACCTGGGTTGGCTGTGTGCGAGACATGTGCCCTCCCTGCTGTCCCATTGCTCCAGCCCCAGCCTTTGCGGTTATATCGGTAATTCTTTTGGTGGTAGCTTAGGCGACCAAGTTTTGGAAGGTAACGCGGAGGGAGGTGATGCTCAAATGTATTGTTACGAAATAATCTGTTTGTATTACTGAGAATTCGCGTCACAGGGGCAGGCGGGCAGGATGGGGGCCTCTCCTGTTAGGATAGTGGGAGGCCAGAGTTCTCAGGTGGTTGGGAGAGCTGGGCAGAGCTGGGGACTGAGTCCAGGGCTGCTCTGGGTGCTGTCACCCTGGCCCCAGAGGCAGAGTTGAACAGAATGAAGTTCCAGCTGGACACAGCCCTGGAGAAATAGAGGTCCCTGTAGCGAGGCTCGAGCGTGAGAAAAATTTGGAGGATCGTTCGTGCCACGCCCAAGTCGTGCTGGGGGCGGTGGGGCTACTCCTGGCTCTGGGCTCAAGGATCACTCCTGGGGGTTCTGGGGCCGGAGAGTGGGGGTGAGAACGATATGGACGGGGCCAAGTCTTCAGCGTGTTGGCTCGGCGACTGCCTCACCTGCTAGCCAGTCTCTCTGGCACCTAGAATTTTTACTCTGGGCACTTCTGGCTCCCTCTTCTTAATTCACTCACAGTTCTTTTGTTTTGGGTCCCGCCAGGTGCCGCTCAGGACTTTACTCCTGGTTCTGCACTCAGGAATCACTCCTGGCGGTGCTCGGGGAACCGTCTGGGAGGGCGGGGATCGAACCCGGGTTGGCCGTGTGCTGGGCAAGCACCCTCCCTGCTGTGCTATTGCTCCAGCCCCTTCCGCAGTCCCTTTTTACGCCGAGGATGTCTTGAACTTCAGCGCTGCTGTCTCTTTGTAAAGCTCAGCATTCTTCCGCCGCTCGTCTGTGGACTAGAGTCACTGTGCGGGTGTAGGCAACTTGAAAACCACTGACCGACCGACCTACCTACCTACTTACCGCCTCGGTCCAAACTGCTAGTGCAGGACAGGTGTCGGCCCGCAGGTGTGGACAGGCTGAAGAATGCGGATGGAGCTCATTACAGTGCGTGGGTTGCTCCCCCGCAGGTCCGCGAGGAAGTTCATTCTCCAGCCCCTGCGTCCCAAGGCGTTACTCACGTGCGTTCTGTGAGCAGAGTCGTGGCGCGTGTGCTGTTGCTCACGGCTCAGTGATGCTCAGAAGAGGGCAGGTATTTTATTTATTTGGGATCGGGGCCACACCCAGCAGTGCTGGGACTCCCTTCCTGGGAGCGTGTGTGGTGCTGGAGATCTGGCTGCCAGCGGCTGTCCTTAATCCCTGTAAAATCTCTCTGATAGTTTTTTTTTTTTTTAAGTGTACGTTTTGGGCCACAGCTGGCGGTGCTCAGGGCTTACTCCTGGCTCTTTGCTCAGGAATCACTCCTGGTGGAACTCAGGGGAACCATGTGGGATCCCGGGGATCGAACCCGGGTCAGATGGGTGCAAGGCCGGCGCCCTCCCCACTGTATTCTCTCTCCACCCCAGGGCAGCTGTTTGAAGCTGTTTCTACTACGGTGAAGAGATTGCTGGGGGAGAGCCTGCTTCACTTCCCCTGAAATGTTTATTTTGGGGGGAGTTTGAGTCCCCCTACCCCTGCCCACGGTGCTCAGGGTTGCTCCCGGCCCTGTGCTCAGGGCCCTTGCGAGGCTCTCCAGACCCCCTGCGCCCCCCTGCTGAACCCCTGCCTTCCCGTGGTGGCCGGGCACTGAGGCGGGAGTGCCTAGTCTTTCTCCAACCTCCGTCTCGGGAGCAGTGTCTGTGGCTGGGAGGCGGCTGACGTGGGCCTGCGCGGTACGGTCGGTCCCCAACCTTTGCCTCGGCCGACGGGACCGCGTCATCCAGGCCACTGATGGCCGTTCAGAGCTGAGCCAGTTTGAGGTAGGTTGAGCAACTCGTCCATAGTGACCCGGCCGGCCGGCCGGGAGGTGCCGGAGTTGGAATTCAAACCTAGGCTCCGGAGCTGAACCTGCCCTTTATTGCTTAACAGCAGGCAATAAATTCACCGCAGTTTCTGGCTAAGTACCCTTCCTGGGGAGCGCTCAGGCTTCATCTGCGGAGGTGTTCTGCTGAAGGGCCAGCTTCACTGCGCTTCCTCCCTCCTTCCCTCCTTTTCCTTCCTTCTTTCCTCCCTCCCTCTCTCCCTTCCCTCCCTTCCTTGCTCCCTTCTCTCCCTCCCTTCTTTCCTTTCTTTTCTTCCTTCCTCCTTTTCCTTCCTCTTCCTCTCCTCTCCTCTCCTCTCCTCTCCTCTCCTCTCCTCTCCTCTCCTCTCCTCTCCCTCCTTCCCTCCTTTTATGGCTTATGGAGTCGCAACCCATGATGTTCAGGGGTGACTTCTGGCTCTGCACTCAGGAATCACTCCTGGTGGGACTCTGGGAGACCATATGGGATGCTGGGGACCCAGCCTGGGTCAGCTACATGCAGGGCCAGTGCCCTCTCTGCTGTGCTGTCTCTCCGCCCCGTTTCCTGTCCTCCCTTTGTAAAGATGCTTTGTATCTGCAGCGTGCTGGTATGTGGCGGACCGTCCTTATTTCTTGACAGAGTTGAGTGATTTGGGGCAGGATGCTGCCTGCCTGTGGGGATGGCATGTGGCACGAAGGAACCAGCAAGGAGCCTGGTGGGCTGCAGAACTGGTCCAGCAAAGGGGCTGCTGCCATAGCCAGTGAAGAGCCCCTGAAAACCCCTTCCCCTCCCTCCCATCCAGTGGGACAGAGCCGCCTGTGCCTGAGGGCGAGTGCCCGAGGGCTTCCTGGAATCAGCTTGCCTCTTTCTCAGTGACTTGGGTGCCCGGGAGGGAGGATGGGTGCAAGGCCAGCCTGGGCTGGAGCACAGGCTTTCTCTGTGGGAGCCCCTGGTTTGCTCCCTGGCACTGGACGTGCCCCCAGCTCTGCCAGGTCTGGCCCCCCCAAACAGTCCCAAAGCTGGCCGGCGTGGACAGGACGGGTTAGAAGGAGGGGCCCAAGCGCTAGCAGGTGAGGAGGGCGAGGTGGGCACGGCTGACCCGGAATTGTCCTGGCAGCCCATATGGGCTCCTGAGTGCTGCCGGGAGCGATTCCTGAGTGTAGAGCCAGGAGTCAGCCCTGAGCACTGTTGGGTGAGCCTCCCTCTAAGAAAACAAAACAAAAGGGGTGGGATGCGGGCAACCAGCTAGAGAGGCTGTGGTGGGAGGAGGTGGGGAGCCCTTCCCCAGGGCAGGCATGGAGTCCTAGGGTCACTTTGCCCTGGGACTGTGCTGATGCCATTTAGGGAGTGTTTGGCATTCATTTGGGTTTCTGGGTTTCTGGGTTTTTTTGGGTCACACCTGCCAGTGCTCTGGGGCTGCTCCCAGCTTCGCTCACCGAGGTGGCTCTGGTGGCAGGGACGGTCCCTTGTGCAGCCTTGTGCAGCCCTTGGTGCGGGGCACTTGCTCAGCGGGAGTGACCTTATTCGACCCATTTTATAGATTGGGAAATCGAGGCGAACAGCCCTTAGCTTTACTTGCCCAAGGCGCATGCAGTGGTCAGTGGTAGACTCTGGACTCCCGTTGTGATGACCGTGGTCTCCAGCCCTTAACTAAGTACCTCTGGCGGGCCCTGCCCCCTGACCGCCTCCGGCCGGCCCTCACTGCTGAGGCCTTTCCTCCACCTCCTGTGGCCTTTGGGAAGCCTCCCCTGGCTCCACGACGACCAGTCCCTGCCCACCCACCTGCTGTGCCTTGCAGGGGCCTGTCCCTGTCCTGGTCCCGAGCAGGGAGGAGACGGGAGAGCAGGGCCAGCCAAAAGAGAGACCGACCAGGTCGCCCAGAGGGCTGTGGGTTCTGGGTGCGAGTTTAGAAGGCGCCTCTTGACCTTGGGGTGACGTGGGGGGCAGAGGGAAGCTGGGCACGACCGGCTCCAATGGACTCTCCTAGGGGACGCTCTGCGCCTGTCACTGGCCTTCAGCCCCTCTCTGGGTCCCTCCCACCACCTTTTTCTTTCTCTCTGTATTTTTGGGCCACGCCGTGTGCTTGGGGTGCCCGTGCAGTGCCAGGGTTTGAACCCGGAGCCCCGCATTTGAAGCCCGGCCTCCACCTACCCGGACCCCACTGTCCCTTACAGGGCGGCAGCCGCCACCAGGGTGTTCTCTGCCAGCCTGATCCTACCAGCTTCCTGTTGGGCTCAGCACAGGGTTAAATTGAGTTGCCAATGGAAATGTCTTCCCTCAGTTTACACTTTTATGGGGAGGAAGAGAAATGTTACTTTGTATGCAGTGCCTGGGAACAGCCCCAGGGGGGAAACTGATTTTTTTTTTTCTTTTTGGCTGGGGCAGTTACAATCAAAATAGCAAAAGCAGCATTTATTTATTTATTTATTTATTTTTATCAAAAGCAGCATATAGGTTCAGTGCGTTCACTATCAAAATTCCAATCATTATTATTGTTGTTTTTGGGGCAATACCCCATGATAGTCAGGGCTACTCATGGCTCTGTGCTCAGGGTTCACTCCTGACAGTGCTTTGAGGACCCTATGAGGTGCTGGGGATCAAACTTGGGTCGGCCATGTGCACGGCATGTGCCCTACCCCTGGTCCTATTGCTCTGGCTCCCAGACTGATATTATCAGTAATGAAAATGTTGGTGGACAAAGGACCACAGTATGGCAAAGCCTGTACCAAGGGTGCTTAGGGCTTAGAAGTGAAAATCATTATTACTTTCCGTATTTTTGTTTTGGGGGCCAGACCTGAGTGGTGCTCAGGGCTTACTCCTGCCTCTGAGCCCAGGACTCGCTCCTGACAGGCTCTGGGTTCCTGTAGGATGCCGGGGATCAAACCTGGGTTTGCCGCATGCAGGGCAAGCACGCTCCCTGCTGTCCTGTCGCTCTGGCCCCTACCCAGCTTTTGCACTGCACACGAGCACTGCAGGCCGTGTGCTGGACGCTTTACCCACATGAAGAGTCTAGCCTGGGCGGCGGCATGGAGGCGGGGTGCCCTGGATGCCTGGATGCCCTCCCCACTTCTCAGGGGCTCACAGGGACACACTCGCCCTTTCTGAGAGAGGCAGCTCGAGGGTGTGGTGTAAGGCATCGGGCACTCACAGCCCCATCTGCTACTCTGACAACACCCAGCTGAAAGTGACAGTCGTGTTGGTGGTGGTGGTGGGGGGGGGGGTTCACTTCCCCTTGTACTGTCACCGCCTGGCTCCCAAGTTCCATCCCCGGCACCCACATGGCTCCCTGAGCACTACTGGGCAAGGCCCTGAAGCCAAAGGAAAATTCAAAGTCCAGTTCCTGCGGGACGCACGCTCCTTTCACACTGTCCTCAAGTCCCCAAGTGACCGGTGTGAGGCGGGCTCCTGGCAACGGAGGGACAGGCAGACCCTCCTGCCTGGGCACTACGATTCCTCTTGGCTCTCTTGTCCCTGTCACTGTGCTGCCCTACTGCCCAGCCCTCCTGAACCCTGACTTGTGTTTTCTTTCCTCTGTGTGTGTTGGGGGTGTGGGTGCTCCCAGGTGGTGCTCAGGAGGCTGGAAGTCCCTCCTGGCCATGGCCAGGCCCGGGGGTGCCGTTGACATCTGTTGTCCACCGTGTCCAGACAGGCGCCCGCGCCTGCGTGGTCTCGGGCCCTGGTCGGGGCTTCTGGAAAGGACAAGGAGATGCAGGAGAGGTGCCGGGCCCCGGCCTCTCCCGGGAAAGCAGGGATAGCGGGTGGTCAGCTCTTGGGGCACAGAGTCAGTGGGTTCCCCCTGTGAAGGGTGCCGCCCAGGACCCGGTGAGAGGGGCGTGAGCCAGCAGCTGCTCGGAGCAGAGGTGGGGTCCCCTCTCCATCCTGCGGGTCGCGCCCCCTGCAGCAGCTGTCTCTGGCCCCAGCCTGTCTGGTCAGGCTGGAGCGCGCAGGACGGGCATGTGGGAAGCTGGCTGGGCACACCACCGCGCTGGTCCGCGCCAGGAGAGGCCAACGAAGAGACGGTGGGGGGCCGGGCACGACTGGGCTCACCCTGGTGGCCCTCGACTATGTAGTGCCCAGCCTGAACCCGGAACTGTCCAGCCAGGTGTGGCCCTGCGGCTCCCTGCCCTGTTAGTGTGGCAGTGAAGCTGCCTCGTTGGCAACGGGGTCGGGGGAGTCCGGCTGGACCCCCTCAGTGGTCCTGCCGAGTTGGAATGTGGGGTCCCCAGTTTTAGTTGGCCATGGGTCCATTCTCTCTGTCCCTTGTGCCCTGGACCTCTGGCTGGTCCTCCGTCCCCTCCTGTGGCCTTAACCATTTAGTTTGTCATCTTCACTGTTTTGATGCTGCAGGGCCTGCCTTGGTGTCGGGGACTTCTGGGGCGTGGTGAGGGGGTGCCTCATGGTGCTAGGATCCAGTCCGGGAGGGTGGGGGGCCTGGCGTGGCCCTGGGCTTGTGCTCCCAGCTCCCGTTTTTTTTTTTTTTTTTTGGTGGGGGAGAGGGCTGAAGCATCATCACATTGGACTATCACGTGGGGTTCAGGTGTTCCCCAAGGTCAGGCTTGGCTTTCCCCGCCCTCCTTGCCCCCTGTGGCCAGCAGATGGGCCTTCTGGTCCTTCTGGGTCCCCGTGTCGGGAAGGCAGGGCGCGCTCCTATCTGGGTGGCCACCTCCCGGCAGGCGCAGGGGTGCCCCAGTCTCTTTGCAGCCCCATCCCAGGCACCCTGACCGTGCGGCCCCTGAGCCTGCCACCACGGGGTTACCTGGGGGTTCCACAGCCAGCAGCCAGGAAGGGCTGGAGGAGATGGATGACGCGCATCTTGGTTCCGTCATGGCAGCAGAGAAGCCCGGAGTGATGGCTTAAACAGGACAGGAACATGCTTTCCTTCATAAAAATATTTTTTTTAATTATTTTTTTTTGTTTCATTTTGGGACCACACTGGGCTGTGCTCAGGGCTGATTCCTGGTAAGCTCGGGACTCCATTTGAGGGGCCAGGGATTGAACCCAAGTCATCTGTGTGCAATCCAATTGTTCTGGCCCCTTAAACCTCACTTTTATTTAGTTTTTTTTTTTTTTTTTTTTTGCTTTTGGGGTCACACCTGGCAATGCACAGGGGTTACTCCTGGCGCTGCACTCAGGAGTTAGTCCTGGCGGTGCTCAGGGGACCATATGGGATGCTGGAAATTGAACCCGGGTTGGCCGCGTGCAAGGCAAACGCCCTACCCGCTGTGCTATTGCTCCAACCCCTCACTTTTATTTAGTTTTGTGTATGTGTGTGTGGGGGGGGGGGCGCGGGGGGAGGCATACCAGGCGGGCGTCCCTGCTTGGTGCTCAGTTAAGTCATTCCTGGCAGTACTTGGGGCTCTGTGAATTGCTGGGGACCGACCCTGGGTCTCCTCCTCCTGAGTCTGACTCAGGAGCTTCTCTCTGGCCCGAGTTTGTGTTCATTCTGTTCATTCCATTTTCCTTTTTGGGTTTGGGGTCACAGCTGGCGGTGCTCAGGGCTTCTCCTGGCTCTGTGCTCAGGGACCACCGTTGACGCTGGGGGACCGGATGGGATGCTGGGGGATCAAACCTGGGTCTGCCGCGTGCTGGGCAGACGCCCTGCCTGTGTCGCTGCTCCCTGGTCGTCTGTGCGGAGGCCTGTGTGTTCCAGAGAGAATCCCGCAGCCGTAGTGTCGGCAATGCTGGCTCCCGCTGGCATGGACTTCCAGAGCTTTTCACCCCCAGAATGACACGCACATCTGTGGGGAAGGGTCTGAGCAGTTGGGGTGCCTTGCCAGGGTCAGGTACTGGGTTCGATTACCTGCACCACCATAAATGAAAACCCCCGACCCCAGTTTTAAAAATTCTGCCTCAGGGGCTGGAGCAGCATCATAGTGGGGAGGGTGTTTGCCTTGCGCATAGCCCACCCGGGTTCGATTCCCAGCATCCCAGATGGTCTCCCAAGCACCGCCAGGAGTGATTCCCGAGTGCAGAGCCAGGAGTCACCCCTGAGCACTGCCGGGTGTGACCCAAAGAGCAAAAAAAGAAAAGAAAAAGTTTTTTTGCCTCGGTAAGAAGATGTGGATGTTTGCTCTCCACTGTCACGTGCCGCTGTGGTCTCATCTGCATCTCCCGCTTTACCCCCTGCCCCGGTGCAGGCCCACAGCCGGCCAGAAGCTGCATGTGAGGAGGGAGTTAGGCAGGTGGGCACCTGTGGGCGGTGGATTTTGACTGCAGACATCTGAGGAAATGCCCAGTTAGTCCTTTGGATTTTGATATCTAGAAAAATCTGTGGCGAGGATCTCTCTCTCTCTCTGTCTCTTGTCACACTCGTCTGTGCTCAGGGCTTACTGTTGGCTCTGCACTCAGGGGTCACTCCTGGTGGGGCTCTGGGACAATATGGGGTGCTGGGGATCATTCCTGGCCATGCCGGGGATGGAGTCCAGGACAGTCGCATGCCAGGCAAGGACTTCACCCCTGCACGGTCCCCCTGGCCCCCAGGACAGAGCATGGCACGGTTTGATGAGAGTAAGACATCATCAGAGGGCTGCAGAGAGCACAGCGGGGAGGGCGCTAGCCCTGCGCGATCCCCAGCACCCCATATTGTCTCCTCGGGCCCGCTCTCTTGGTCTCGTAGCTTCTCACCGTTCTTGGTCGTTGGTAGGGGACGGGCCGCTGGCGTGGGGGCACCACCCTGGGGTCTCATCTCCGGGCTGCGCCCTGATGGCATCAGATGCCACCGAGAGTTTTGTTGTTGCCTGTGGGGACGTGTGTGGCGGTGTCCACTGGGCCCAGGGCCCTGGCCTGGTCACCTTTGTCTTTCACGCTGGTTAATCTTTCACTTCAGACGTGCACCCGCGTCACACCGGCTGTCTGTAAGGGCCATGCTGCAAGGCTTTCTCTCCAGGCGGTGTGGGGGAGGGGTGACCGGACACGAGCTCGGCTTCTGGCTTGGGGGCTGCGTCTTGGGCCAGAGTGGCTCCGGTCAGGGCCTGTGAGCAGGGCTGTTTTTGTTGCCCCCTCTTCTGGTTTCCTGCTCTTGGGCCACACCTGTTGTGCTCAGGGCTTGCTCCAGGCGGGTTCTGGAGACCCCCGTGCTTTGGGGGGGATCCAGCGTGTGTCGGCCACGTGCAAGGCCCGCGCCCTCCCTGCTATCCTGTCTCTCTGGCCCGGGCGAGGGAGCTTGTATGGAAAGCCGAGTGGAAAGAAATGTTTCAGGGGGGCCCTTTGAACCCTGTCGCTTTTAACGTCACGCTGCCCGTGCTTACTTGACTGAGCTGTCTGCGCAAGTGTGTTACCGGGTCTGACTCTCTTCTATTTATTCATTTGGGGGAGGGATTGAGGGTGCCCCCTCCTAGCCTACTGCTCAGGGGAGCGTAGGCCGTGCTGGGGACTCGACCCCAGGTCACTGCCAGTGCTGCTGTGTGCAAGGCCAGCGCCCTGCCCGCTGTACCGTTGCTCCCTCCCCTCCCCCCAGTTCTGCTTTTACACGTGGCCTAGAGGCACTGGCCGGGAGGGATGACGCAGGAACTTAACTCTCCGTGACCCGTGCGAGGGAGAAACCTTTACTCACACCAAGAACTAGACCAGCAGGAAGTGACCAGAGGCCAGCATTTTCTCTTTCCGAGAGAGAGGCTGGGCGAGTGCTGGTGCAAGCCCTGCAGCTGAGGGTATGACCCCGGGCACAGCCAGTCAAGCGTGCAAAGAGGCACATGACCTCGGGCCTGCCCACAGACACGTGTGCAAACATCAGTTGAGTATATGACTCTGGGCATATCTGGCAACACGTGTGCAAACCCCAGGCAGGCATATTACCCTGGGCACGCCCACAGACACATGTGCAAACCCCAGTCAGGTATATGGTCCTGGGCACGCCTGCAGACACGTGTGCAAACACCAGTTGGGTATATTACACCGGGCACGCCCATAGACACGTTTTGCAAACACCCGTCAGTTATATGAGCCCGGGCACAACTGCAGACAAGTGTGCAAACACCAGTCGGGTATATGACCCTGGGCACACCCTCAGACATGTGTGTAAATAGTCAGGTACATGACCCCGGGACGCGCATGCATATACATATGCACGGCAGGTATATGGCCCCGGGCTTGCCCGCAGACACGCATGCCCGCAGACACGCATGCAAGCCCCACAGCCGGATCTGTGATTCCTGTCTTTGCAGCAATAGTGAAAGGGGGGATAAACAGGTGTATGAGTAAAGAAATAATTCATGAAATTGAAAATCACGTCTGCATTCAAAGCAAAAATGAAAAGCGGGCTGGCTTAGCCCCTGCGTGTTCTGGAGTTCTTGCTGGAGTGCGGCCTTTGGGAAATTCTGTGCTCCTTTATCGTTTGTGTGGAGGGGTTTATAGTTGTGTCTTTGGGCCTCGTCTGAGCCTGGCAGTGCTCAGGGCCTACTCCTGGCTCTGTGCTCAGTTATCTCGGCTGGCCGTGTTCGGGGACCAGACGCGGTGCCGGGGATTGAACTTGGGTCAGCGCCGTAACCCCCGGACTGGCTCCCTCTCCCTGCTGTGTTCTTTCCTTTGCTTTGGGGAACCCACAGGGCTTGCTCCTGGCCCTGGCAGGGACTGGCCCCCCGGCCTCCTCCACACCCATGTTCTGTGCCACTTCGGCCCACGAGGGGGTCTGGACTCAGTTCTGTCCTGGTGCTGTAGCCGAGGGAGCACTAGAACAGAGTGACTGTGTGTCCGCGATGTGCCCGCCAGGCCAAGCGCTTGAGCAGGACTCCCAGCCGCAGGCGAAGGAAGCAGGGGCCAGAGAGAGTACGTGGGGAAGGCTCCATCCCCGGCATCCTGTGAAGTCCCCTGAGCACGCCAGGAGTCAGCCCTGAGCACTGCTGGGTTTGGCCCCAAAACCAAAGCAAAAAACAAACCAAAAAAAAAAAAAAAGGAAGCAGAAGATTAGAAAGAAAATCGGTTGAGAATTGTGCCACCCTTCAATAGTTGCCCCAGGCGTCTGGGCTTCCTTTATTCCACTTTACTCTTTTGGTTTTTGGAACCACACCCTGTGGTGCTCAGGGGTCACTCGCAGGGGTGCTGCGGAGGGGGGCACCTGCAGGGGCTTGAATCAGGGGTGTCTACGTGTGTGTCTCTTAACCCCTGCTCTCTCTCTGACCCAGAAAGACTGTTGTTTCTGTTTTTGGGTCCATCTGGCGATGCTCAGGGTTTACTCCTGACTCTGGGCTCAGGAATCACTCCTTGGGGTGCTCGGGGGACCATATGGAGTGCCAGAGATCGAACCTGGGTTGGCCATGTGCACGACACATGCCCTCCCCGCTGTACTATTGCTCTGGTCCCTGAAAGACTTTTTAAAAATGTTCCTTCTCTGGTTTTTCCATTTGTGTGTTATTGTTGGTACCATTCCAGGAGGCCAGCTTCTCTCCTCTTTTGTAAAATCATCTCGGAAGGTTGCTGGGCCACTCCCGACAGTGCTCAGGGCTCACTCCTGGCAGAGCTTGGGGAACCGTATGGGATGCCGGGGCTCAAGCCTGCGTTGGCTGTGTGCAGGGCCAGCACCTTGACCCCTATACTATTTCTCTGACCCCTCTTTTGGCTTTTTAAAAAATATACATAATTTTATTTTTTTTTTAATTTTTGGGCCACACCCGGCGATGCACAGGGGTTACTCCTGGCTCATGCACTCAGGAATTACTCCTGGCGGTGCTCAGGGGACCAGATGGGATGCTGGGAATCGAACCTGGGTCGGCCGCGTGCAAGGCAAACACCCTCCCCTCTGTACTATATCTCCAGCCTCTCTTTATTTTTATTGTTATTATTATTTTAACCATTTTTATTGAGGTGTTGGGCGTACAGTACTGTTAATTGTACACGTGGTATTCTAACCCCACACTCTCAGCAGAGGGCCCCAGGACCCCTCCTCATCACAGCCCCACCCCCAGGTAAGCTAAGTTCTTTTTTTTTTTTATTTTTGTGGCCACACCCAGTGGTGCTCAGGGTTTCCCCTTGGCTCTGCTCAGGGATCCCTCCTGGCAAGCCTTTGGGGACCCTGTGCCATGCCTGGTATGAACCTGGTCTGACTGCAAGGCAAGAACCCTACCCACTGTTGTTCCAGCCCCGTCAGCCCATTCTCTGGACAAAATCTTCAGCTCAGTGGCTTTGCCCGCGTGGTGTTTTCTTCCCGTTTCTTCTGGGAGAGAGCTTTCCTGGGGCCCTGGATTTGATGTAGACACTGCGGGCGCCTCCAAAAACTGCCAGGTGTGGCCTAGAAGCAGAGCAAAAACAGAACAATGATAACGGCAAAGTACAGACAGAAATTATGGAAGTGAAAAACATTTTTTTTTTGTTTCTTAGACACCTGACTACTTCCGAGTGGTGTTTCATTTCCTTCTGGAGAAGTTCCTTAAGTCTCTCTAGGAGGACCGGGGTTGGGGGAGGGGGTCTGAAGGCAGACTTGCCCTTGGCCTCTGAGTTTCTGTCTGTCTAGATGGACTTATGGTGGGGGGGTCCTTTGATCTGGGGGCAGTTTCCTCCTATCGGGGGTTCCTCCTGTTGGGGGTGCTTCTAACGGGGGTTCTATCTGGAGGATCTTTCTATTGGGGTCCTTTTCTCTGAGGGTTCCTGGGCTTCTTTCTATCTGTCCTTTGCTTTTCCTCTTGCTGCCTTTAGGACTCTGATTTTTGTTGTTTCTTTTGGGGGTCATACCCTGTGGTGCTCAGGGGTGACTCCTGGCATCCTTGGGAAATCTCTAGCTGGTGCTGGGGCTCCCTCCCTCCCTCCCCCCCCCCTCCCTCCCCTTCCCCTTCCCCCTTCCTCCCTCCCTCCCTCCCTTCCTTCCTTCCTTCCTTCCTCCCTTCCTCCTTCCTTCCTTCCTTCCTTCCTTCCTTCCTTCCTTTCTTTCTTGCTCTAAATTTTCCTCTTACACTTTACTTAAACACTGTGATTTACAAAGTTGTTCATGATGGTTTGTTCCAGGCATTCAATATTCCAACCCAAATTCCACCACCACTGTCACCTCTCCACCACCGTCTCCATTTTCCCAGCCACCCCTAATGCCTGCCCCTGTCGCAGGCCCGCAAGAATTTGTTTCATATTGCTTGTCGTCAATCATTTGCTAAACGAACGATCAAAAATTTTTTTGCGTAGAAGAAAATCAGTGAAGATTGTTGCATCTCACCACGGAGCCCTTCAGCCCTTGTACAAGAGATTGCTAAAATGCTGTTACGGATTGAGCCTTCTGCGTTGATATTTTGTTAACCGAGATGGGCCCCTTCTGCATCACCTCCCGTCCAATCTGGTGTGCTGCTCTGTGGTTTATCAGTGTTGTCGCATTTGGGACGCTGCTCCAGGAAGGCTGGAATTTTTAATGGGGTGATGTGGCTGGAGTTACATTTTTAACTGAGTGGTTAACTCTGGGGTGTTTGCGTGAGTGAGTGCTGGGCTTTCGGAAGTACAGGGAGCTGCGGGGAGGTAGCCCTTATAACTGGAAGCCTGGACATTTCAGTCACAAAGCCCGCAGAACTGAGTTTTTCAATAGATTGATTTTTGGGTGAGGCTCTTCCCGAGTAGTGAAGCCTGGCCGTGGGCATGGCAGCGATGGTGGAGAGGGGGAGGGATTGTGGAAGGGGAGGGATTGTGGAAGGGGAGGGATTGTGGCGAGGGGAGGGATTGTGCAGTGTGGAGGGATTGTGCGGTGTGGAGGTTTTCAGCTGCTAGGACTCTTTGGGTAGACGCTGGGCTCCCTCCCCAACGACTCAGCCTTGCAGGGGTCTCAGAGACTCTGTGGCTTGTTCTCTTTGGAGACTGAGGTACACGTCTGGCTCATGGCCAGCGAAGGAGCGTACCGAGTTTTGTTGCTCTTGGTATTTTCTTCATGCTGTCTGCGATGGCCTCTGCTGCTCCACCTGGGAGCTCACTGGTGGCTTCTCAGCTTTTCCCCAGGGCCATTGAGCGCCTCTTGCAATTTTTTGAGGGGGAGGGTGGACCGTACCCTGTGATGCTCAGGGGTTAGTCCTGGCTCTGCACTCAGGACTCGCTCCTGGCGACTCTCGGGACCATCTGGGCGTGCCTTGTGTGCATGGCCGGTGCTCCCTGCAGTGCTCTCCTGCGGCCCCTCTGAAGTCTGGCTCCAGCGTTGTTTTGGCCTGTGACCCGTTAGGGACTCCCCCGCTGTCCCCCTGGCCTTGTCCTTTGCTGACGTCCCTCTGGGGGCCCCGTTTTGGCGCACAGCCACGGATGGTGGCTCTGGCGTCATGTCCAGGTCGCAGGGGCAGCCCTATGGCATCTTGCCCTTGCCCTGTTGGGACCTGCTGGTGCAGGGGAGCCCCTTCCTCTCCCCTCGGGGACTGCTCGCTGCCACCCCAGCTCTGGCCATGTAGGGGCGCGGGGGTCAGTGCCCGCAAAATCCTCTCCCCTGGAATGTTCTACACTCGGGGGGATCTTCCGGTGGCATTGCTGCCCCACGTGGCTTCCTGTGTGGCGAGGCCGTCTGTCTGTCCTTTGTGGCGAGGCCGTCCGTTCGTCCCGAGTTGGTCGCGGCCCCTTGTGCCCAGGGCTGGGAAGTCTCTGCTTTTGCTTTGCAGCCATGTCGCCCCGAGCAAGTCACTTCACCTTTGGGTTCTGGTACCTTCTCTGTGGCAGGGAGAGAAACATCCCAGTCCGCTGGGTCCTGAACACCCCGCGCCGGGCACATGGGAGCGGGTGGGGGCGGGGGGGGGGGCAGGTGTGGCTCTTGGTTCCGCGTTTAGCCGCCTGGAGGCGCCAGGGGCTGTGGCAGCTGGGACGGCTGTGCTCCCTCCGAGCGCCGGCCCGACTTGGCCAGGAGAGGCCTTGTGATGTGTGTCTGGGCTCCGTGAGGTTTTTGGTGGGGAGGTGAAGTCGCTGCCTGCGGCCCTTGGGTCGGAACCCCAGCAGCCCGCCAGCTCCTGCCACACTGTGCTGGCTCCTTGGCCCACAGCGGTGATGCTGGAAGGAAAAAGCTCCCCATCATCTTTGGCCTCGTGTGTCCTGTGACTGAGGGGCCACTCCTGTGGCTCAGTGGTTAGAGCCTCTGCCTCCGGGGCCCGTGGCCGCTCCTGAATCCCCAGCAGCACCCCGCACTGCCAAGTGCCCCCACCCCCCAGCCCCCCACGATTCTGCACCACACGCGTGTGGAACCCCTGATGCTGCAGCAGCGACATCACGGGAGATGGCAGGACTTTCAGGACTTCTGAGTGAAAATAAGTTTAAAAGTGTAAATTTTTGAAAGGAAGCTGGCTGACCGGAGTGACGGTACAGCAGGGAGCGTGTGGCCTTGCACCCAGCCGACCCGGGGTTTGGTCCCCGAGCCCCGCCAGGAGTGACCCCTGAGTGCCGAGCCAGGAGGAAGCTCTGAGCACTTGGGGTATGACCCCGAAACGGATGAGAAAAGGAAGCTGGTGAATTTTGGATCCCAGCCGTGCCGTTCTCCTTTAAACGCATTTATTGGGGCTTCTTTTATTGGCCTTGGAGCAGCGATGGCGAATGGCTGTTGCCCCTTGCCAGTTTTAACTCTGGCCAGCTATTGTGAAAGAAAATAGACGCGACGTTAATCACCAGAATCAAGGCTCGGGCCTGAGAGCAGGCCAGGGTAAATATTTGAAAACGTTTTTCTTCTCGTTGAATTTATTTATTCATTTATATATTTTGGGGTAGGAAAGTAGGATGCTCCGATGGCGTGAACTCGTAACTGAATTCGAAACAATGCCTTGTGGATTTATTTCTCTCCACCAGCTGCTAAAAATAAACCAGCTTGGCCCGTCCCCTGCCGGCCCCCGCCTGTGGCCCAGCGCGGCCCTTTCTCTTTGGAACAGAAGCTGTTTTGAATCTATTTTAGTTCCCCAGAAACGTGAGGGTAGGAAGTGTTATATCGGGAAAGAACAATTTGGGGGAAAACCCAGTTTTCGTGTCAGTTGTGAAGTAACCAAAACAGTCAGATGAGACACTCTAGGAATATGGCCATAGTCAGCGTGTTTGCAGTTGAATTGTGGTTTAAAACAGAAATTGATAATGTTGATTTTTTTTTTTAAGAAGCCAATTTATTTTATTTTATTTACTTCTTTTCTTTTTTGGGTCACACCCAGCAATGCTCAGGGGTTACTCCTGGCTTTGCACTCCGGAATTACTCCTGGCGGTGCTTGGGGGACCATATGGGGTGCCGGGGATCGAACCCGGGTCGGCCGCATGCAAGGCAAACATCCTACCCGCTGTGCTATCGCTCTGGCCCCGATTTTTTTTTTAATTTTAATTTTTAGGACAGAAATCGATAAACTGATTTTTAAAATACCCCTTTAATCTGTTGGATGCTTTCTCTTGGGCATCTGAGAAAATTCATTTTAAAAGGATTTGAAAAGGGGCTGGAGAGATAGTAGGGCAGGGAGGATGCTTGCTTTTCACGCAGCTGGATCCGGGTTCGATCCCCAGCACCCCCATATGATTCTCCAAGCCCCTCCCCAAGTGATCCCTGAGTGCAGAGCCAGGAGTAACCCCTGAGCACAGTTGGGTGTGGCTGAGAAACAAAAGTCAAATAAAAGAACTTGAAAAAAAAAAAGATTCTGTGCTTCCAGTGAAGAAATGGAGGAAGCCAAGAAGGAAAACGTGAATCGTATTTTGGTGTGTTGGGGCTATTTCTCGTTTTTTGTCTCGGGTTGTGTTTGTGATCAAAGGGAGGAGACTTCCTGGGGGGACGTCCTGTCCGGCCATCATCTTGGGGCTGTCAGGACAGCGCCCTCTGCTGAGGGTCACAGTGCCGTGGCTTGCTCTTCCTGGTCAGGCCTGGTCTCCCTGTTAGCTCTGCCTCTCTTCGTTCCTCAGGAAGGGCGGGGGGTGGGGGGTTGTTTCGGCTGGTGATGCTCCGGGTTTGCTCTTGGCATCGCGGGGTCCCTCTGGGGTGCTGGGGTTTGAACTTCGGGCAAGGCAACCGCTTACCCACAGCCCGGGGCCAAGGTTCCGGCGGATTCGGGCCAACCCGGTGCCAGGCAGGCCAGCTTTGGCCCCCACACGTCTCTCTCGCTCTCATGTCCAGTCTCAGTTCTTCAGTCCGTTTGGTTTGGAGTGGTTGCTTTTTTTTTTCTTTTCATTTTTGGCCCATGGCCTGCCGTGCTTCCTCCTGGGTGCTCGGGGGTGACTCCCACAGTGCTCACTGTGAGTGGGGAACTGACAGAAACCGTTCTTCTCGGGCCTGAGGCCTGGGTGTGTCCAACAGAGTCTGGGGGTCGTGGCCCGGGAGAGCGGGGAGCCTTTCCGGAGTGAACGATGCTGCCCGTGTGCCCACAGTGAAGTTTTGGCTTCGAGCATTTTCTGGTCTTTTGGGCTGGGGGTCAGGCCACCTCCTGCAGAGTTCAAAGGTCTCTCTGGGCAGGGCTGGGGGGACTGTGTGTTGTGCCAGGGTTGGCCGCATGCACGGTCAGTCCCTTATGCCCCGGTACTGCCCCTCTGAACCTTCTGGTAGTTTCACTGGCCCTTTACTATCAAGCAGCAGCAGAGTTGACATTGCTGAGGTGTGGGTAATCAGTGGGGAAAGTTGTTGTCATAAGAAGCTCGGGGGGGGGGGGGTGGGGGGGAGAGTGTGGTGGTGAGAGTGATATCATGGTGGGGAGGGCGTTTGCCTTGCACACACAGCTGACCTGGGTTCAATCTTCGGCACTCCATAGCATCCCTCGAGCACTGCCAGGAGTAACCTCTGAGCATCAGCGGGTGTGGCCTAAAAAGCAAAAAAAAAAAAAGAAAAGCTGAGGGTTGGGTGGGGGAGGGTGGGGACCACATGCAGTTTGAGGACGAGTTCTGACAGATGCTTTGACACCCCCAGAAGGCGCTTTGGGGGAGGTGGAGGGGCACCCACGCAGTGACCTGGAGCTGGCGGCAGTGCTTGGCCGTCTAAGGCTGGAGCCCAGCGGTGCTGCAGGTGGCCCGGAAGCCCTCGGGGTGCGTGTGCCCCGGGATGAAACGTCTGTAGGCAGCCGGTCCTGGTTCGGTCTGTGGCGCCACATTCGGTCCCCGAGCACTGCCAGGCGTGATCCCAGAGCACTGTGGCCCCCAATTCGGGGGAACAACCCACAAAGGAAAACTTGTCTGTGCAGACATGAGCTGTCTCCCTGGCCTGGGAAGGTGCTCATGCCAGCGTCTCGATGTGGAAACTGAGGCGCAAGGTGTGAAGAGGCCCGGGGAGCAGAAAGCCCCCGCATAGGGAGCTCCCCGCACATGAAGGGTTCATGTTATCAGAAGGCCCCGGCAGCGTCTGCGGCATCTGTGTCCCGTCTGGTCCCTCTGTCCATCTGCCTGTCCCGGACACCAGGGCGCCTCCCCCCCCCTTCACTTCCGCTTCAGTGCCCTGGGCCCTGCAGCAGCACGTGGAGGAGCAGGGTCCAAGGTCAGGCTGACGGTCATTTTCTGTGCCCCTGCCGTCCTGTGCCCAGAGTGGCCAGCCACAGCCCTCTGCCCGTCCCCGCTCTCGACCCAGCGCGTGCCCGCCCTCATCTTTCCCGGGGGGAGGGGGAGAGCTGGGGGTTCTGTGTCCTTGCGGCTTTGATCTGCTGCCTGAAATGGAAACTGTGTGATGAAAGGAATCGGATCTTGCTGCCTCTACCGGGCCTATAGAGGGTCCAGGAAGACAGACACCCTCCTGCCCCGGGATCTCCAGAAGGGCCCTGGGGAGCTAGGGAGGTGGCGGGGGCGGGGGGCAGGAAGGGTCTCTGGGCGGCCTTCACCCGCACTGCACCCCCTTCAGTAGTTAGACTCACCCCGCCCCATGCGGTTCCCAGGGTAGGGGCCCTCTCTCTCCTCTCTCTCCAGTTTCTGGTCAGGCCAGGGGTGCTGCTGGTCTTTGGGGGGGCACGGGCGGAGTCAGGGGGGCTGCCTCCTGCTGTGAGCTTCCATTGTCCTGGTGGCATCTGCTGGGGAGAGCAGGGCGACGGGAGTGCCTGGACTGCCCGGACACTGTAGTAGCCAGGGGGCAGTGCTGACCTCAGTGATGCTCTGGAGGGGCTGGCAGGACTCCTTCGGGCTCCAGGTGCTGACTCGCTGGGAAACAGATTCTGGAGGAGGTTGTGGGGGTTTCCCCCGCGCTGCCCCATAGCTGGGCAGATGGTCCACGGCTGCCTCAGTTTGCTCCGCCCGAAATGGGAGTGACTTGATACCCCCGTGGCCAGGGCGAGGCAGGAGCAAGCGCTGACTCATGGCGTTCCCGGGAGAGCGCCCCGGCTCCCCCACCCCCAAGTCCTCTAATCAGGGGCCTGAGAGATGCGCCACAGGCTGGGTGTGTGGGCCTGGCCTGCGGGGATGCCCGGATTCCCTTCCTGCCACTTCATGGCCCCCCAGCACCGTGTGGGGAGCAGCCCTCAGCAGTGCTGGGTGTTTCTCTCTGTCTCGTGAGTTAAAATGGATCGTGAGGGGCTTGGAGTGACAGTAGAGAGGCCAGGGCCTGGCATGTTCCTGTCCCCAGCATCTTGTATGTCCCCCTGAGCATCGCTGGCGGTGGCCCCCAAACAAACAAAAACATTTGGGTCTGGAGCCATAGTCCAGCGGGGAGGGCGCTTGCCTTGCCTGCAGCCAGCCTGGGTTTAATCCCCAGCACCCACCCCCGAGCGATCCCTGAGTGCAGAGCCAGGACTAAGCCCTGAGCACTGCTGGGTGTGACCCAAAAAGGTGGTAGGGGGGATTATGAAATCGTGCTTGGTCCCAAATGATGACATGTAGAAACAAGTTTTAGTGTCTGATGACAGGAAGGTGTTGGGGAAGTGAGAGGCCTCGCACATGGCACCTTCTGCAGCGTCTGCGGCAGTGCCTCAACCTCCCAGTCCACGTTGGCCTCGGGGGTGGGGGGGTCCTCTCTGCTGCGGCCCACCTGGCCGGGCCGTGAGAACCGTGTTTGTCCAGCGGCGCGGCGAGCAGATGCCCTGATGCCCTCTTCCCCTTCCTGCCCTAGATCCGACGGAGGCGCCTGGCACGACTTGCCGGGGGACAGACGTCCCAGCCGACCACCCCGCTCACGTCTCCCCAGCGGGAGAACCCCCCGGGCCCGCCGCTGGCCGCGTCCGCCGCGGGGCCCTCGCAGAGCCTCGGGCTCAACGTGCAGAACATGACCCCAGCTACCTCCCCCATCGGCGCTGCAGGTAAGCGGCTTCCGGGGGGGCTTTCTGCAGGGGGCGGGGGCGGGGATGGCGCCGGGCGTGGGAGACCAAATCAGTACCCGGGGCTTGGTGAGTCTTGGCCCGGATCGCTTGGGTGTGGGAATGTTTCCTCCCTGGCGCTTTTATCTCACTGGCCAGGTGGTGAATTCAGAGGAAACTTGGTTCTGCTGATCTTATCGGGCGGGTGATACTTTGAGGGTGAAACAGAGCCGGCCTCTAATTACAGGCTTCCTGGCCTCATGCTCCCCGGCGCGAAGGGCGGTTCTGTAACTTGGGGTGTAAGAGCTACCCCGTGCGTGCGGTGCTCGGCTCTCGCGGTGGTGTCCGGCCGGCACCGCTCTCAGGGCTGGGGGACGGTGACTCCTTACAGCCGACAAGAACACAGGCCATGGTGACAGTCATTCACGCCGTTAGCAAATCCGTCCTGGAGGTCAGTTTTCCTGTCGGCGGCTTAAGGCAGGGCCTTGACTTTGCCCAGTTCTCCTAGACAGATGCGAGGGGCAGCGTTTGCATTTTCTGCCCCGACACGGGGTCGCTCCCGCTCGTCACCCCCTGTGGGAACCCCAGAGCCCATGCCCTGTCCTGCCTCAGGTTCCACCCAGACCTCCGTGAGCCGTTTCCAGACCCCTCCTCCCCGCCCCCACCCTGCCCCTGCAGACAGTCCACCTTGCACCGCGCCTCCTCCAAGAACCTCCTAGTTCCGGAGGAGCAGACACGGGCCCAGGCCCCTCTGGAAGCGCCAGGCACGGTGCCCCCTGCGGTTTGGTGCTGCCCCAGAGGCTCAGCCCTCCTCCCGGCCACCTGGAGCCTTGCTTCCAGCCCTTCCGGTTCCTCTGTGGCGTCCAGAGCGGGGATTCCGCCAGGGAGCCCGGCCTCCCCGCCGTGGCTGCGCCCTGCACAGGGGAGCCTCTGGGAGGAGCCCCGTGCCAGCTCTCCTGCGCCCACTGCAGGGACCCCTGGTCTCTGGGCAGCCTCCTTGGCATGGCTTCACCCTCTTTCTCCCTCCCGAGTTTTCGAAGCTCAGTTTTTAGCTCGTCGCTCTCGCCTCCCCTCTGCTTGGTGGGGGGCCCTCTCCCCTTCCCCTGACGCCCGTCTGCCAGCGGGGCCCGACGTCCGGCCGCCTGCCCTCTCCGTCCGAGCTCCAGCACTTCCCCCCTGACCAGAGCAGCTCACTGGCTTTATGGACTCCTGGATCTGCCAACTCCCAACTGCAGCTCGTGCTCCTGTTCCTAGCCTGGTCCCGTGGCTCATCTCCTAGGGCCCCATCACAAACGGGAGCGGGGAGTGCGCTCTCTCTCTCTCTCTCTCTCTCTCTCTCTCCACCCCTCTCCCTCTCCCTCTCTGTCCCCCCATCTCTCTCCCCCTCGTTCCCTTTCTCCCTTCTCTCTCCCTCTCCCTCTCCTCCCCTCCCTCTCTCCTTCTTTCTCTCCCGTCCCCTCCCCCTCTTCCCTCTCCTTTTCTTCCCCTCCTCCCTCTCCTGCCTTTTCCTTTCTCTCCCTCTCTTTCCCCCTCTCTCCCTCTCTTTTTTCTCTTTCTGTCTTTCCTTCCTTCTTTTCTTTCTTTCTTTCTTTCTTTCTTTCTTTCTTTCTTTCTTTCTTTCTTTCTTTTTCTCAGGGGGAGACCACACCTGGTGATAGTCAGGGGTTACTCCTGGCTCTTCACTCAGAAATGAGCCCCGGCAGGGCTTGGGGGACCGTATGGGGTGTCGGGGATCGAACCTGGGGGATTGAACCTGGGTCACATGCAAGGAAAGTGCCCCCCAGCCCTGGGCTCTTTGTTCTAGCCGCTTTGGCTCGCACATCTTCCAGTTGCTTCCCGGCTGGGACCGGGTCCCACATGGTGCTCTCTGAGAGGGGCGCAGGAGGCGCTTGGCCTGGCCACTTTTGTCACTTGCCCAGTTGCTCAGACGCATTTGAGACGCCGAGTCAGTGAATCGGGGGGGGGGGGGGGGTGTTCCCGGCATTCCCAGGGTGCCCCAGTGCCCACCTGGGTTCTGTTTGTGGTTGGAGCCACACCTGGTGGTGCTCAGGGCCTACTCCTGACTCACTGTGGAGGTGCTTGGGGTACCGTATGGGGGTCAGCTGTGCTGTCCTACCTGCTGTCCTGTCTCTTTGGCCCCCAGACCTGGAGTTCTTAATTTGTTTTTCCATGCGTCCCTCTGGTCACTTCAAGCCTTTGATCAGCTTCCTTGAAGAAACTTTATTTTTGGGGGCACACTCATTTGTGCTCAGTGCTTAGAGCACTTGTCTTGCGTGTGGGAGGCACTGGGGTCAGTGCCCTATACCATATGCTCCCCCAGAGCACTGAGCTAGGAGTAGCTCTTGAGCACCAGTGGCTGTAGCCTCAAAACCAAAAAATTCGCGTGAATAGGAATTTGGTCCCTTTTCTCTCTAAAAGGAATTATCACTCAGCTTTCCAGTGCTCGGGGGATATTCTTATACAAATAAACCCATAATGCAGCTCTAATACCCTCTCGCCCGTCCCCAGAGTGTGGCGAGCGTTCTCGTTCTTCGCAAACGGCTTCTATTAAGCGGACGTGGAAGGTCTGTGCGCCCTCACTTCTGCAGATTGGTTTTGGGATTTTTTTCTGTCTTTCAAAGAGTGGGAGACGGTGACGTCTGTGTTTTAATTCTTTATTGTTTTTGGCTTACAGAGGAAAGGGGAGGGATAGTATGTAATTTGTGTGTGTGTGTGTGTGTGTGTGTGTGTGTGTAGGGGGTTGGTGTTAGGTGTTTTTTTTTTTAAATTGAATCACTGTGAATTATAGAATTACAGTTATTTGTGATTGAGTTTCAGGTACACAAATGTTCCAACATCAGTCCCTTTCCCAGTGTCCACTTCTCTCCAGCAATGTCCCCTGTTTCCCTCCTGTCCCCCATTGTCGCTGTGATCCCTTCCCCGGCCTCTGCCCCAGCCCCTCTCCCGCGCTTCTGCTCTTGGTCTCTGTCCCGCTTCTTGTCCGAGTTCGGGTGGGTGAGGGTTGAGACGGTGCGGGTGGGTGGATGGTTGGGGACACAGTGATGTTTTCAAACCGTAACTGCTGGCCTTGCTTTGTCTTCAAGTCACAATATTCAGTTTATTTGGACTCAAAGTCAACGCAGCTGTCTCTTCTTCGGTTTAAGAATCAGTCCTGACAGGGGAGGGTGTAGAACAATGAGGAAACGCACCAGACCCGGTGACTTGGCGGATCCGGCCATCCCATGGAACCTTCTGGACTAAAAGGAGCTCAGATGAGATCCTTGATGTCTTGTAAAAATCCCGCCAAGCCAGCACGTTACTGCAGGCTGGCCTGGCTTGTTGCTTAAGCACATTCGTAGTGCCTGACACGTCCTATAACCTAGAACAGCTGTGTTGCAGGCAGGCTTTTTAAGCAACTCTTATAATTATCAGTGTGATATTAGAGCTGGCTTTATAAGTCATACTTTTTTAAAAAAAATGTGTATATATCCTTTTCTAAAAAATTGCAAATCATGTATTTGTGAAGGATTATGTGCCGAGAATTCTTCCAACTCAGTAGTTCAAAGGGAGAAGATGAGAAGGATTTGAACAGATATTTTAACAAAGAAAACATTCAGAGAGCCGTGAAGTATTGACGATGAGCTCATGAGAAGCTGCTCACTGTCAGTGGGAGATGCAAGTGGAAGTCACGCGGCTCCCACTCCACTGCGGGGAACGCTTGTCTCCCCGCCACTGCTGAATGATCACCTGCTCTCCTGCTGGGGTCGCAGCTAAGGTGGCATCAGATAAGACTTTGCCAGTTCCTTGCACGTCAAAGCGCTTGCCCGGGCGCGGGGCCCTTCTCCTGGGTCCTTGTAGGGTACTGACAGCTCTCAGAGGCGGCCGTGACTCCGCCTCCCTGCCCGGGAACAGCCCTTCACTGAGAACAGTTCAAATGCTCATCATCTGGTGAATGGGTAAACAAAATGTGACCTGTCCAAACAGAGGGCTACAGTTCAGCAGTAGGAAATGAATACACAGAACATAGCCCCGATTTAAATAAGCCACGAAACCAGTCTCTGATGGAAAGAAGTCACACAGAAGGTGGTGTGTGTGTGTGTGTGTGTGTGTGTGTGTGTGTGTGTGTGTGTGTGTGAGAGACACATCACGATTCCTTTTATATGAGTTAGCTTTCTCTTTCTTTTTTTTAAATTTTTAAATTTTTTTTGCTTTTTGGGTCACACCCGGCAATGCACAGGGGTTCCTCCTGGCTCTGTGCTCAGGAATTACCCCTGGCGGTGCTCAGGGGACCCTATGGGATGCTGGGAATCGAACCCGGGTTGGCCGCGTTCAAGGCCAAACGCCCTACTCGCTGTGCTATTACTCCAGCCCGCCTTCCTTCCTTCCTTTCTTTCTTTCTTTCTTTCTTTCTTTCTTTCTTTCTTTCTTTCATCAGCGTACATACAAAGTTACAAAACTGTTCAGTCAGGTTGCGGACATGCAGTGCTCCAACACCATCCCTCCACCAGTGTATGTTTCCCACCACTCATGTACCAATGTCCCCACTTCCCTCCTGGCCCCTCCCTGGGTGTCTGGGAGGCACTCCCCCGCCTCAGTCTCTCAACCAACCTTCCTTCCTTCCTTCCTTCCTTCCTTCCTTCCTTTTTCATCCTTCCTTTCTTTCTTCTTTCCTTTCTTTCTTCCTTCTTCCCTCCTTCCTTCCCTTCTCTCTCCCCCTTCATTTCATTTCCTTCCTTCCTTCCTTCCTTCCTTCCTTCCTTCCTTCCTTCCTTCTTTCCTTCCCTCTCTCCCTCTCTCCCTCCCTCCTTCCCTCCCTCCCTGCGTTTCTATTTCTTTTTTTGTTTTTTGGCATGCTGGCGGTGCTCAGGGCTTCCTCCTGGCTCTTCCCTCAGCAGTCCCTCCTGGAAGGGCTCAGGGGACCACATGAGATGCCAGGGATTAAGCCTGAGGTGTCCGTGTCCACGGCAAGTGCCCTACCCCCTGTACTATTGCTCTGGCCTGTGAGGGTTTTTTTTTTTTTTTTTAATGTTTCAGTAGCAGAAAAACACCACAGAAATGTTAAACAGTATGCCTCTGTGTGCAGAAACAACAAAACATTTCCAAGAGGAATCAGAAAATATTTTGAAAGAATATAATTTGAATGAGTTTTTGCAGAAAAATTTTTATAATTAAAATCCCTTTTTGGGGGCGGGGGATTGGGTCACACCTGGGAATCCTCGGGGCTGACTCCTGGCCCTGTGCTCAGGGACTGTTTGGGTTGCCAGGGATGGAACCCAGGCTGGCCGTGTGCTGCCAGGTACCTTAATGCCTGCGCTCTGTCTCCGGCCTCAATACCTATTTTTTTTTAAAAGGGAACAGTCTAGAATCTTGAGTTTCCACGTCAGGAGTCTAGAAAAGGACGAGCACAGCAGGACCATTGGAACAGAAAAGTGGAACAGGAAATGAAGAGCAGAAATGACCAAAATGACATCTACCGGGTGTGACTGGTGCTCCTGGCAGGGTGGGGCCCCAGCGGTGCCCGCACAGCTGCCAGCCTGCTGGCTGAGAATCTCTGTCCAGAAGGGGCTCCCTGGCTCCCTGAACCTGTCTGCTACCCACCCCCCCCACCTCATTACACACAAAGAAATCCACATACCCACGAAACATACACAAAGAAAGTCCAGAGGCACAAAGAAATCAACAAAATTGAAGGCAGAAAAACAACAGAAAAATCAATGACACCAGAAGATTCTTTTAAAAGGTCAGTAAACCCGGGGCTGGAGCAATAGCACAGCGGGTAGGGCGTTTGCCTTGCACGCGACCAACCCGGGTTCGATTCCCAGCATCCCATATGGTCCCAACCCGGGTTCGATTCCCAGCATCCCTGAGCACCGCCAGGAGTAGTTCCTGAATGCAAAGCCAGGAGTAACCCCTGAGCGTCGCCGGGTGTGACCCAAAAAGCAATAAATAAATAAATAAATAAATAAAAGGTTAGTAAGCCCGATATAAACCGCTCACAAGATGGAAAACACTGAGAGAAGTTTTCAGTGTCAGGAATGAGATTGAGCAGCTCGCTGTGATCCCCTCCTTCTCCTGGGTCATGGGTTGATGCGGCAGCTTGCGGGAAGCGAGCCTGTTCTCTGAACAGTGCCATGATTACCCAAAATCAAGCAAACAGCGTTCCATGCCCTCAGTTTTCAAAGAAACGGAAGAGATGCGAAATATAATAGTTGAGAACTGGCAGCCAGGGAGAGGAGAACCAGGCGCCACCAGGCCCGTCCCGTTTCCCCTCCCAAGTGGTGCTCTCTTGTACAGAAGCCCCCCAGGTCAGTTTGGGAGGGCTGCTCCAGTGGCAGGAATTCCTTTAACCCTTTCACGAAAGGCCACCACATCCGAGAGGCCCCGCTAACGGGCCGTTCTGGAGGGGACACGTCCGGTTAGTACTTCGCGTGCAGCGGGCTCTCCCCTTCCGACTACTGTCTGGGGGGCCGGGGGGGGGGCGGAATCTGGGAGAGCTTCTGTGCATGTGTGTGGAGGGAGGTGGTTCTTCTGCACGCTCCCCTCCCCCGCCCTGTGTTGGATCTGTGCCCTGTCCAGCGCGAACCCCCATGCTGTTGTTTCCGTTCTGTGCACACGACTCTTCCACTTCCTGGGGCTGGGCAGCCGACTCCCTCCTTTGCTTGGGGAAGGTCTCTGCTGTGATTCAGCTTTGTTTTTCTATCTGGCCATGGGCGTTGTTGAAAGTGTTCACCAGCCCCGGGTGAAGTGTGTACGCGCACGTGTTTCTCCCGGGTGCCCGGCGTGAGCTCCCTCCCTCTGAGAAGGATATTTCCAGAGTGAATTCAGTTTCTCATTCTGCACAAAGCAGAGGAACAGAGGCATGTGGGTCCCGAGGCTGAGATCTCCAAGCCTGCTCGGATCGGGGCTGAGCATCCTCTATCCAGATCCTCCAAATTCCAGTAGGAGAGGGTCACACCCACCAACTGGCCCCCTGGCGCCGTGTAATCCCATCCATGGCCAAGACTCAGAGACTATAAAACTCAGCTCTCGGAAGCGCGCGACATCTTATTATCTCATTCCTACTTTGGACAAACTGGCAGGCTACCGAATGTAACCTGCCCACACGGCAGAGTCTGGCAAACTCCCCGTGGCGTACCCAATATGCCAAATACCAGTAACAATGAAGGGTCTCATTCTCCTAACTCTGAAAGAGCCTTGAATATGGCACTTTTTAAAAAAATCTCAGGGCTAGGACGAAGGAGACGTTACTGGGGCCTGCTCGAGGCAATCGACGAACAACAGGATGGTCGTGGTCGTGATCGTGATCGTGAATTCAGTTTCTCATTCTGCACAAAGCGTTATCCTAAAAATTTGCATGAGCAGCTGCTCAGAGAAGGAGCCTGTCCTGTTCCTGCTTCCAGATACTCTTCAAAGGCAGGGATGGCTCTGTGACTCAGTTTCCCCAAAGCATCACAGAGAAGATATGTAACTCAGTAGTGGACTTCCTAGGGGACTCCGGTTCCCCGTCACCACCAAAAGCGACCACCTGGTGTGACCTCAGAAGAGACCCAGGAGTGTCTGACCCACACGTAGACGACCCTTATCCGAGGCCCGACTTGGTGGGTCTGTCGCACGGGGAAGTATTGGCGAACACTCCCGTGCCTGTCCTCGTGTGTGGTTCCCGCTTTCCTGTCCCCGGCCCTGTGCGTCTCTGCCTCGGGTGCTCCCAGGAAGCTTCTAGGCAACTGGGGGCTGGAACAGGCGAGGAGGTGCTGGGAGGTCTGCAGACTCCCTGGCTGCGGTGAGGGGTGTTGGGGGTGGTTCATGGCCGTCCAGGGGTGGCCAGACCCGGCCTGCGTGCAGTGCTGGTTTCTTTCCAAGCCCTTGCTCCTCCCGTGCCACCCACCATGCCCGGCGACGGTGAGCGGCCACGTGCATGCGCCGTGCCCGCGGCTGCTCACGCCGTGCTCGTCTCTGCCGGCAGGTGTGGCCCACCGGAGCCAGAGCAGCGAAGGCGTCAGCTCGCTCAGCAGCTCGCCGTCCAACAGCCTCGAAACCCAGTCTCAGTCGCTGTCACGCTCCCAGAGCATGGACATCGACGGCGTCTCCTGCGAAAAGAGGTAAGCGCAGCCGTGCCCGGGCACTGGGAAGGCTGTTGGCCCCTCCAGACTCTGCCGGCCCCTCGCAAGTCAGAGCCCCAGTTCCTCGAGGTGGGAGCCATCGGGCTCCCTTTGCAGGGACACGTGCAGATGCCACGCTGGCGGGCACCTTCGGTCCCTGCACGTGTCTGCTGGGGAAATGGCTCGGGTTGGCAGGGCTCAGAGGGTGAGCTTCTAGCAGGGTGGCCGGGACTCCCGAGCACAGTCTTCCGCCCAAGCACGACCTTCCTCCCGTCTGAGTTGGGGCTGGGACCCGTCTTTGGCCTCCGGCCACTTCTGTTGCCCGCACAGTTTCCTCGACACGCCAGGATGTGGCAGGGCTGAGGCGCTGGCCGAGCGTCACTGCTGTCTGGAGCTGGGTTGGCGTCCGGATCCCCGACCCCCCTGCCCGAGGCCAGGCTGAGGGATGAGGATGCATTCTGGCGAGAGCGCAGGTCCCCGGGGGTGGGAATCAACTTAGAGCCATGTGAACTGCTCCTGTTACCTGTGTTCATCTTAGCAGAAACGTCTTAGCAGCCATCAGACCAGCATGGGTTTCATGGCCTGGAGGTGGCTTCGGGAGGGGTCAGCATTCGATTTACACCATTGCTGCCATCTGCAAACCCTCAGGCCCAGCCAGGCCCCGAGCCCCCACGTGGGTGCAGCAGAGTCAAGACTCACACGTCAGCCACGTTTCCAGATAATTGCCGTAGGAAGATGGCGCAGGCAGGAATCAGGAAACCCACTTAGAGACAGCCTGCGAGGGAATTAGCTCTACCCTTGTAAGGAGCTCGCTGGAGCTGAGGTGCAGCAGCAGGACACTTGTCTGCATGTGGCGGCTGACCCAGGTTCATTTGCCGACATCCCACATGGTCCCCTGAGCACCACCAGGAGTGATTCTCAAGCACAGAGTCAGGAGTCACCCTGGGGATTGCCGGGTGTGGCCCCAAAACCAAAATAAATAAATAAATAAAAAGGTAAGGACAGAATTGCACGCTCAGAGGCTCAAGGGTTCTGGGATTATAGATGTAGAAGTAGTCAGGTACAGGAATGTGCATTTAAATAAAGTTCAAAGGAAGTCTGAGCCTGGAGAGATGGCACAGTGGGAAGGAGCTAGCATGGCGGGCAGCTGACCTGGACTCCACCCCCAGCACCCCGTATTGGTCCCAGCACCCGTGGGAGTGATCCCGAGAACAGAGTCGGGGTCGAGTCCTGAGCACACCTGGGCTTCCAAAGGAAAAAAAAAAAAACAGAACGAAGCTAATTCATTTATCAAAGGAAATTGAAAGCACAACTCAGTGGCGGGTCCTGGCTCCGTGGGAGAGCGCCTGCCCCCTCGAGCATCGCCAGTGTGTTCCCGACAGCCCCAGGCACTGCTGGGGGCCACCTGGGGCCTGCCCCCTCCCCAACCTCCAGCACCTCCTGGGAGGCCCCAAACCAACAGCAGCTGAAAAGTACAGAAAAGGTGCTCTGATGGGTGATGACGCCCCCACCCGTCTTCCCCCCCCCAAAAAAAAAGCAGCTTGGGAAAAGTTTTTCCAAGCGTCTGGTATAAAATCGGGGTTCTCCTCCCGAAGACGAGCTTGGCGCAGTTTGCCTGGGCGACTGGTGCGGTGCCAGTACTTCCAAGCTCACCCAACCAGCAGCCGTGGATGTTGGGTGGTGGAGTTGGGCACCCAACAAGGCTCGCTTGTTCTTTGTGTCTTAAGCATGTCCCAGGTGGATGTGGATTCAGGGATCGAGAACATGGAGGTGGACGAGAGCGATCGGCGCGAGAAGAGGAGCCTCGGGGAAAAGGTTGGCGAAATGTGGGCCCGCTCCACTCCTGCCGTGTGAGGCCCGGGTCCCCCTCAGCGCCCACCTGCCCGACCGCTGCCAGGGGAGCGCTCTCTGGAGCTCCGTCTCCCTCTCTCTCCCTCCTTTCCTCTCTCTCCCCCTCTCTCCCCCTACCTCGCTCTTTTGTATTTAGTCCACTGCATTGAGGGACCACTCCTGGTGGGCCTTGGGGACCTGTCTGGGATGCTGGGGATCGAATCCGGGTCGGCCGCTGTCCTATCTCTCCAGCCCTGTGTCTCTTGAGCACAGTTGGGTGGTCGAGGTTGGCATCTCTCTGCCGACCCGGGGGTGTGGGTGGGCTGGAGGTCGCGTGTGTAGCTCGCTGTGCTGATCCGTGGGCGCTGGCCTGGCTCATCTCCACGTGGCGGCACACTCCCCTCGGGCCCTCTTTCCGAGAAAACCTTCAGTCATTTGTTTGAGGCCACGCTTTTGTAAGGAATTCCCTTCCAGCTGGTTAGAATCTTTCTGTTGTCCTTTCCCATAAACCAGTAATCCCGCATGGATCTTAGCTTCCCGGGGGCTGATTGGTAGCTGGAGCAAGCGGAGGCCGACCCCACGGCAGAGTGAAGCTTTGGGATGTGTCAAGGCTCAGGGTTTGCTGCCGTCTGAGCTCATTGCCCCGTGTTTAGGAAAAGGCTGTGTGCGTTTGTTGAGTGATTTTATCTGGGGGCAAGGCGGGAGAAGTGTGTGGTCCTGGAGAAGTGACGGGAGGAAATGGTTCGTGACCTCGACTGTTAGCTTGGGCCCCTGGTCCCCCTTCCTACTGTGCGGGTTGGATTTCTGCGGCTGTCCCTGCCCCCGGCATCGGCTTCTTGGCGCTAATCCCTCGATCTTCTTTCTTGCAAGGAGCCCCCCTCGGCTTCGGAGGTGTCTGAGGAACAAGCCTTGCAGCTGGTCTGTAAGATCTTCCGTGTGTCCTGGAAGGACCGTGACCGGGACGTCATCTTCCTCTCCTCCCTCTCTGCGCAGTTTAAGCAGAACCCAAAAGAAGGTGGGTCGGACTCGGGGAGGGGCATCTTCCCCCGCGGGGCATCTCTCCTGAGCCTGTGCATTCCGGGAGAGAACCCGCCCTGCTCTTGGACTTCCCTGATTTCTGTCAAGGAAACTGCATCCATATGTGAATGTCTCCAGATGCAAATTTTCCTTTTTCCCTCTCCTCACAGAATTCCCCCGTCCATTTTTCTTTTCTTTCTTTTTATTATTTGGCCCACACCTCGTTGGTGCTCAAGCCTTATTCCTGACTCTGTGTCGGGTCACTCCTGGCAGTGCACATGTGGGGTGCTGGGGATCGAATCTGGGTTGTCCGGGTACGAGGCCTGCACACTCGCTGCTGTCCTAGCCCTCCCCAGAGAATTTTTTCTTTTTGTTTTTCTTTTGTTTGGGGGCCACGCAGGGAATGCTCAGGGCTGACCCCTGGCTCTGCACTCAGGGCTCGCTCCTGGCAGTGCTCAGAGGGTCAGTGGGATGCTGGGGCTGGAACCCACGTCAGCCGCACGCAGCGCAAGCGTCCTCCCCGCTGTCCTCCCTGTCCCCGGGGATTCTCTCAGCGAGGGCACTTCCTGGCAGCGCAGGGGGCGCACACCCTGTGACCTGTCTCCCAGCTCCCCAGCACAGGGAATCTCACTAAATGGCTTCTCAAGGCGATCTCATTGCTGTATTTTTCTGCGCTTCCCGGCTGCCTTTTGTAATGCCGCCCTAGCCCTGTCTGTGGCTGCAGTGCCAAGACCCCGGGCTTCGCCCACCTTTTCCTTCAGGCGGGCCTTTGGGGGACCGGGCTCAGTTCACTGTGCCCACAGGAGCCTGGGCAGGAGCCGGGTCCCCGTGCTCCTGCAGCGGGTGGAGCTGAGTGCTGGATGCCTCCACTGCCCCGAGCCCGGCTGGTGCTTCCAGGCGTGGTCTGGGGTCTCCGAAGCTGGAGTCGAGGTGGGGGCAGCAGCTCGGCAGCCTGCGCGGCCGCGTCTGGTCAGTCTCCGGATTCCGTTCTTCCAGGACACGGTTGTTTTTTTAAATTGGGCCACGCTGACCTGTCTTCAGGGCTGACTCCTGGCTCTGTGCTCAGGGATCACCCCTGGTGGGTTGGGGGGACCCTGTGGGCTGCCAGGGATTGAATCTGGGCTGACCCTGTGCCAGCGCGTTTTTCTCTGCTCCAGCCCCTCCCCTGTTCAGTCCCGTGTGGGACCCTCTTAGCCCGACTGTTCAGGACCGTGTATGACCACCTCAGCCCGACTCCTCAGGACTGTGTGTGGCCCCCTCAGCCTGACTCTTCAGGACCGTGTGACCCTCTCATCCGACTGTTCAGGACTGTGTCACCCCCTCAGCCTGACTCTTCAGGACCGTGTGATCCCCCCCTCAGCCTGACCAGGACCGTGTGACCCCTGAGCCCCACTTAACAGGACCATGTGTGACCCCCGCCTTTCTCCTGCCCCTCCCACAGTGTTCTCAGACTTTAAGGATTTGATTGGCCAGATTTTGATGGAAGTGCTAATGATGTCCACCCAGACTCGCGACGAAAACCCGTTTGCCAGTCTGACGGCCACGTCCCAGCCCATCACCGCGGCCGCTCGGTCCCCGGACCGCAGTCTCCTGCTCAATGCTGGCTCCAACCCGGGCACCAGCCCCATGCTCTGCAGCGTGGGCTCCCTCGGGGTCGGCTCCCTGTCCAGGTCAGTGGGGGGCCGGGCAGGGCGTGGCTGCCCTAGCTCGCTCTCGTCGGGGTTGGGCTCGGGGTTGGGGCGTTGGCACGCACAGTCCCCGAGCGCTGGCTGGCGCTCTGCCGGGGGCAGATTTCTTCTCCGGAGAGTCGACGTGGCCATCTCGTAAGTGGACCCTCTCGGTCAGCGCGGGGGCTCCGCGCGTCCGCCCCCCTGCAGAACGGCACTTGGCCCTCACAGCTGCGGCTTTCCTCGGACGCTGTTCACTCCGGTTCTGTCCTCAGCTTCTCCTTCCTCTCTCTGCACCGTAGCCTCTATGAGACTAGCCCCACCCCCAGCCCGGGCGCCTGCCCCTGTCTCGCCTCGCCTGTCCGCGCCGCCCTGTGGCCTGGCACAGCCTCTCCCCGGTACCGGCCCTACACGGTCACGCACCCCTGGGGCGCTCCTGGCACGCCCCGGCCCCCAACCACCTCAAGCCTGTCCGCTCTGGCCGGTAGCCCTCCCGCAGTGCCTGCCGGCCCATCCACACTCACGGCCCCCGATGGCGGGCCCCTGCTCCCAGCCGCCACCGCCGGCAGACGGCCCTCCTCCCTGAGGATTTCCCCGAGGTACTTAGTCGCCGGAGAAAGGGGCTGAGCCCGGGCCGGGCGCCCCAGTGTGTGACCCTAATTGCTGCCCGGCTTGCTGCTTCGGCCAAGCTTCCTTATAACATGGGGAGGGGGGGCTGCTGTGGCCACGCCCGTCCCCGTCACCCCCCCCCGCCCCCCCCCCCCCCCCCCCCCGTACTCACTCCCCATCTTGTCCCCTCGAGGTGCATCCCCGAGGCAGGGCTGCCTAAGCTGGAGGGTCGGGGCTCACAGAACCATACTTGGGCGTTTTAGTCCGTTGTGTTTTATTTCGTTTTATTCCGTTCCATGAGATGCAGTTCTCGTCTGACTGGGGGGAGAGGGGCGCTCCTGCCGACTCTGGTTGGGTGGGCCCCGTCTCTCCCCGGTGCTGTGCTGTCTGCCTCTTAGAGATACCTCGGTGACCCACTCGTGCCGCTCAGCCCCACGCTGGGGATGTGCTTGGCTGCATGTGTGCTTGGGTTGCGGGGGACTTCCGGGTGAGATTTCCCTCCTGAGGGGTCGGGGGTGGGGGGCTGCCGTGGGTTTTCCTCTGTACCCTGATGACCTTTTCTGCTTCTGTTGCGCTAGTCCATACGACAGTCCCTTCTCCTTCCTCTTCCTCGCGCTTTCTGGGGACAGTAGTGATGAAGATGGAGCAGAAGAGGATGAAGGTGGTGGTGATGAGTTTGCCTGTGTCCAGTTTGGGCCCAGGTATCCGAGGAGTGTGATGCCTGCATGAGCCCCAGCGCTTAAGAACTAATGTCTGTGCGCCCTGGTTAGGGGGTGCCCTGCATCCCAGCACAGAGAGGTGGCCCGGGGGGTCGCCAGGGCAGGAACAGGGTGGAGGGGGGCTCAGAAGGCTGGGGCGCAGACTTTGCATGTGGGGGCTGCGGGCTTGCACCCCAGCTCCCCATGGTCTCTCCTCTCCCCCGAGCACTGAACCGGGCGTGCCCCATAGCAGGGCGACCCTTTGTTGGTGTCACGTCGCTCTGGCATTGGTCACTGGGTTTGGAGGAGAGCTCAGGTGGGCTGCTTCCGAGAAAGGAGCACCAGTGGGAGCCTTAGCCAGGAGTCAGCCCCTTTCCCCTCTCTCAAAAGTGCCTGGTGCTCAGGGAGCCCACAGGGAGGAGGACGTGCCCATGTTCCTCCCCCTGGCTGGAGGAAAGGCTGGCCGGGGCGCCCGCTGGGGCCAGACTCACGTCCCTGTCCACGGGAGAGCGCGTGGGGATGAGTCCCTGGGGGCAGGCGGGGACCGTGCCTCCACGGCTCACCTTGGTTTTCAGCATCACCTTTGACCTTGGTGGAGCTGAAGCCACTCTCTGGGCAGGCCGGCGGCCCATGGTTTCCGAGGTGACTCTGAGCCCGAGCTTACAATAATAGCACCTTCTTCCCTGCCGCTGACTCATGGTCTCAGATGTGCTCTTAAATCGAAATTTCCTCCGGACCCGTTGGGTTCAGAAATAACTCTGGGCTAAAAATAGCGGCGCGGCGGGAGTCGTGCACCTCATTAAGGTGGATGGCCGTTGGGCGAGCAGGGGCTGTTGGTGCCCGCCGGGCATCTGTCCAGAAGGTTGGTGTGTGCAGCGTTCCAGGGCTTTCCATGCCTGTTCTTCTGCATGGGACTTGGTGGTACTCACCCTCTGGCGGTGCCCGTCCCTGCCCCCCTCCAGGCCAGGCTGGCTTTGCTGGGGTGCGGGATCTCTCAGCCCCCCTCACTTTGGTGTTTCCTAACGGAGAGACGGTCTGCAGCGTCCGCTCCCTTCTCTGGACCTGCCCTATATGTGGCGCCTACAGATGTGCAGGAAGTGATTCTCATCGTGGAATCAGGAAGTGACGGTGTTCTGGCGTGCTGGGCGTCCAGCAGCATGGCAGAGCTCAGAATGAATGCTCCCCTGAGCCCCCCAGGAGCACGCCCTGACCCCTCCCAGAGCCTGCACCCCAGCTGGTCCTGTCCCAGGTCACCCCCATAACCTGAAGCTTGCTTCTGTACCCCAGGTCACTGCTGCACCTCCAGGTCACCCCTTAAACCACAGCTTGCTCCTATAACCCCGCTCGCCCCTGCCCCCCAGGTGACCCTTCCACCCCCCTGCACCCCCAGGTCACCCCTCCAACCCCCTGCACCCCCAGGTTACCCCTCTAATTCCCTGTACCCCCAGGTCACCCCTTTAACTCCTTGAAGACCTAGGTCACCCCTCTAATCCCCTGCACTTCCAGGTCACCCCTGAACCCCCACCCTGTGCTACCTTCCTGCCACACTCTGGTTCCGGGGGTCCCCCGTCACCTTGTTCCTTTTGGGTCATTCCTCTGTCTTTGGTGAGAAAGAGCCGCGTTGCACCCCTGTCTGTCTGTCCTGAAAGAGGAACTTGGGTCCGGGTTTTGCAGGTTCTGAGCGAAAGGCATGTGAAGCCAGGAAACCCTCGGGACTAAGGAATGTGTGTGGGCAGGGTGAGCGCAGAGACCCGCGGTCACGGGGGTGAGAGGCGGGTTTCTCATCCCCTTTCAGGTTTGCCCTCCCAGAGCGTCGTTGGCTTTGATGCCAGCCGTTCTGCCCTTGGAAGGGGAATGTTCGAGAAGATGCACCGTGCTGTGTCCTTCCCTCGGAAGGCTCACGGGCTCGCCGCCACCTGTCCAGTTTCTGGGGGTGGAGGTGACAGGTGCGAGGGTCGCTCCAGGGAGGTCACGGGCGATTTCCTAGGAAGTTGGCTTTTCTCCTCCTCAGATAACTGAGAGTCACGCGCCTCAGAGAGGAAGGGGCTTGTGCGGCTTATTCCTGCACCCTGGTTTGATGGCTCCCTGCCGGGCAGAGGCATGACACAGCCAGGAAGGGGGCATCATCCAGCATGCAAAGTTGGGGTCACGTCCCGACTCCCCTGGCAGCACCCCCCATGCCTCTAGCTGGTGCGCGCCTTAACACCATATGCACTCCTCTGGATAGCACACGTGCGCGCACACATCGGAATTCCTGCCCTGCTGTGGGCACGCATGCATGCAACACACACATCACACATGCCCCTGTAGCTGGTGCACACACACACACACATCACACACAGTATGCACACACCTCCTTTGCTGGGGCACACACATGCACGTACACACACGCACGCACACACACTCACATATGCCCTCGCTCTGTGGATTCATCCTCTTTTTTTTTTTTTTTTTTTTCCTTTTTGGGTCACTCCCGGCAATGCACAGGTGTTACTCCTGGCTCATGCACTCAGGAATTCCTCCTGGCAGTGCTCGGGGGACCATATGGGATGTTGGGAATCGAACCCGGGTCGGCCGCGTGCAAGGCAAACGCCCTCCCCGCTGTGCTATCGCTCCTGCCCCTGTGGATTCATTCTCTAGGTCGCTGCCATTGAGCGTTCCCAGACAGCATTGAGGTGACTGACAAAGGAAATAGGCAAAGACTTTCTGCTTTGGGTTTTTCCAAGCACTTGGTGTTCTTTGGTCCCTCTGTCCTCCTCCAGGCCCGTGGACAGGCTGCCCTGTTCGTCTGGGGGCCACGCCCCACCCGCCCACCGAGCCCAGGGGGCGCTGACGCCACGGAATACAGCACTGCTCTCACTTCTCTGGGGAGGTGCAAAACCCCGGCATCGGCGACCGAAAAGAGGGAGTTATTATTCCTGTGGCAGCAGAAAAGAAGCTGCAGGGAAATTTTGGAAGAAACAAGTTTTCTTGGTACATTTAAAATGGAATTCAGGGACTGGAGCTGTATTACGGTGGGGAGGGCGCCTACCTTGCACGCGGCCGACCCAGCACCCCATATGGTCCCCGAGCAACACCAGGAGTGATTCCTGAGCCAGGAGGAAGCCCTGAGCAGGGCTAGGCGTGGCCCAGAAAGGAATCCAGTTTGTACAGATACAAATTATAAATCCAGCCTGGTGCTGTTATTGGAAAGTGGTTCTGTTCTCCTGGGAGGAGGGGTACACAGATGCTTCTGAGGCTGTGGCCCCTGGCAGGACCCCATACTCTGTTGGTGACCTCAGCGGTGCCAGGCCCGAGCACGCCACATCACTGGAAGATACCCCACCCCCTTGTTTAATTTATTTTTTGTTTGGGGGCCACACCCAGAGATGCTTCCGTGTTTCTCCTGGCTCTGCACTCCGGGATCTCTCCTGGCAGTGCTTGGGGGACCCTGTGGGGTGTTTGTTGGGGATCGAACCCAAGTCGGCTACGTGCCAGGCAAATGCCTTTCCCGCTGTGCTATTGCTCCAGCCCCAGCCCTCCCAAATTCCTGATATTCCACATGTCACAGTTGTAAAGTGACATGAATTTTGTACCTTTTTTTTTTTAAATTAGTGAAACACCATGAGGTACAGTTGTAGACTTACAAATTTTGTGCTTGGGTTTCAGTTACACAATGATTGAGTACCCATCCCTCCACCAGTGCCCATTCCCCACCTCCAGTGCTCCCACTATCCCTCCCACCCCCTTACCCCCCTTGTGGCAGGGCATTCCCTTTTGTTCTCTCTCTCCTTTTGGGTGCTGTGGTTTACAAAAGGGGCATTGAGTGGCAGTCGTGTTCGGTCTATAGTGTATTTTCAGCATGTATCTCTCATCCTGGGAGGATCCTCCCAATACCCTTTAGTTGGTGCTCCCCTCTCTATCTGAGCTGCCTTCTCCCCTAGCATGTGCGACTGGCCTCCAAGCCATAGGGTGAACCTCCTGGTACTTATCTCGGCTATTCTTGGATGTTAGTCTCCCAGTTTGTTACTTTATGTTCCCCAGATGAATGCAATCTTTCTATGTCTGTCCCTCTCTTTCTGACTCATTTCACTTAGCATGATACTTTCCATGTAGTACCACTTGTATGCAAATTTCATGACTTCATCTTTTCTAACAGCTGCATAGTACTCCATTATGTAGATGTACCAAAGTTTCTTTAACCAGTCATCTGTTTTTGGGCGCTCGGGTTTTTTCCAGATTTTGGCTATTGTGAACAGTGCAGCAGTGAACATAGATGTGCAGATGTTACTTCGACTATGCTTTTTTGCCTCTCCGGGATATTTTCCCAGCAGTGGTATTGCTAGGTCAAATGGGAGCTCAATTTCTAATTTTTTGAGAAACGTCCAAACTGTTTTCCAAAAGGGCTGAACCAGTCGGCATTCCCACCAGCAGTCAAGGAGGGTCCCTTTCTCGCCACATCCACGCCAGCACCGGTTGCTTTTGTTCTTTTGGATGTGGAATTTTGTACCATTTTTAAGGGGAAAAGAGAATATCAAAATGTTTATTGAGTGCCAGAGAAATAGCTCAGTGGGTGGCAGCAGATGATTGGCTGTGGGTGGTGCGGGTTTGAGGCCCTCATCATAGGATTCCCCAGACACCACTAGGGGTGACCTCTGAGCACTGAACCCTGAGCCCGGGCGTAGCTCCTGTGCACTGTTGGACGTGGCCCAAAACCAGAAACAAAAGTTTCCTGATAGCGTCTTCGTCTCGCATCTAAGTTCTTTGCCCCTTTCTCCTTTAGAGCCAAATTCCAAATACCTGTTCGGGCAATACACCCAATGATGCTCGGGGGTTACTCCTGGCTCTGTGCTCACGAATTACTCCTGCCAGGGTTCAGGGGACCATACGGGTGCCTGGGATCGAAACAGGGTCCACCACGTGCAAAGCAAGTGCCCTTCCCGTGGGCCTGTCCCTCCTGCCCTCACAGCATCGCCCTTGTGCGTCTGCGGAGCCGACAGAGCTGGGAGAGAGACAGCGTGGCCCTGAGTATATCCCTGGCACCCTTGCCGCCCAGCACTGCGGGTGCCGTCTGTATGCTGCTGGTCATGGCCTCACCAAGGGGGGGATTCTGATGCCTGTTTGGCTGGAGGGGGCCGCCTCTCGTGTCTGCTGAGGCCTGCGCCCGTCTCCACTCGGCCCGGGTCTGCTTGGCCCCCTCACAGCTGCATGCTGGGCTTGGCTCAGCCTTTCCCGTTGGGTCGGCCTTTTGTTTCCACTTCCTGGCGTGTGAGGACCCCCCCCCCCCACCACCCCGCCAGACCCATCCCTGGCCGCAGCCCTCCTTTCAGTGGGATGGCGTCTCCCTTCCAAGCGATCAACTCCAGCGATCCTAACTTCACCCACGGGGCAGTGCCCAGCGACTCTGTGATGCGGCTTGGGGCCTGGTCTCTGGCTTGGTTGTCAGCGCTAGCACAAGGCAGGCAGAAGTCGAAACTCCCCGAGGTAACAAGAGCACAAGCCGCAGGGCTTTCCTTGGTTTGCTGTTGGGGGCCATGGCAGGTGGTCACCAGGGTCCACTGCCAGTGGTGCTGGGGGTCCAGGCAGTGCTGGGGATCTCACCTGGGGCTCCCACATGCAGGGCCCGTGCTCATGCCCTGGGAACTGCCCCTCCCCCTCTTCCTCCTCCTCTTCCTCCTCCTCATGCTCAGGGCTTCCTCCTGGCCCAGGAGGCTGTTTGGGAAGCCGGGAATCGAACCCAGCCGTCTGCTTGCAAGGCAGGAGCCATCTCCGCTGTACTCTCTCTCTGGATGTTCTCTTGAGGGCTCCCCCCCGCTGCTGCCTGTCCCTGCACTGCTTTGGGGGGAGTGGGGGGTGCTTGCCAGTCGCCAGCAGGAGCCCGTGGGCCTTCCTTTCTGCCAGGCCCTGCAGTTAAGTCATAGGCATCCCAGTGGCCGGGTCGGTCGCACCTGCAGCCGGGACGGGGACCCTGGCGTCCTGTCTCCTTGGCTGCATACCAGGTTTCCTCGAGTTTGCTGGTTTTCCTGAATTACTGAGTAAGTCAGAGATGTGTCCCCTGCCGTCCACGCTCTTTCCCCATGCCTGTGCCCGGGGCACCATAACGTTGCTGTGCCTGCTGGTGCCCAGGGCTCGGGTGACCACACGGGGTGCTGGGAACCGAGCCCACGCTGTCCGTGGAGGCAGGCGCCTCCCTTTCCTTCCCCCGTGGCCTGCTGTCCGTTTCTGCTTCTGCCGTGTGCCCAGGTTGAGTGGGGCCTCCATGTTCTCCCAGCCCTTCTCTCCTTGCCTGGGTCGTTTTTAGAAGTTTCTCTTCACACGTTTCCTTTTCATTTCAAAGCTGGCTTCCTCCTGTGCCAAGATGAGTCTGTGTCTCGTGGCTCAGACCCAGTGAGTCCGTGGGTTACGGTGACTGAGACTTGGTGCCGCCTCCCCGCCCCCTCTCGCGACTGTGTCTGGCTCTGAGCGAGAATCGAGTTTCCTGCCGCCTGGCCTGAGGCCCGACCCGCACGCGGGGCTTTGATGGGCTTTCACACAGAAAAAACATGCTGGGGTGTGTGTGTGTGTGTGTGTGTGTGTGTTGCCTAGTGCTGAGCAATGTGTTTTGATAGGCTTTTTCACAGAAAGTGCTGGAAGTGTGTGTGTGTGTGTGTGTGTGTGTGTGTGTGTGTGTGTGTGTGTGTTCAGTGTGCTCCGTGCTGAGCCTATGGCCAGAAGAGGAGGGGTGCTGTGGCGGCTCCCCGGGGCCTGGTCTTGTCCTTTTCCCCCACGTCCCTGCGTGCAGCGGCCAGTGTGGCTTGTGCGTGGGCACACCCTTCCCGGGCCAGCCCTTGGACCTGGCCTTCGTCTTCCTGGGTGGCAGGTGCCCGGCCAGCAGGTCAGGTGCTGTGCAGCTGGGCGGCCTCTGCTAGCGGTGACGTGTTTGCCAAGGGGGCGCGGGGCGGCGGGCGGGGGTGGGGCTGTGTCGGGGCTCGGGCCTTCTAACAGGTGTGCTGCTGCTCGTCGCCCCTATCCCAGGGGTGAGCGAGCGAGAGACGAGACTCTCCCCTTTTCTCTTCTCTCCCGGAAAGTTTGGGAGCCTCTGGCGGGGCGAGCACTTGGGACTCCTACAGCGACCACTTCACCATCGACACCTGCAAGGAGACGGACATGCTGAACTACCTCATCGAGTGTTTCGACCGAGTGGGGATAGAGGAGAAGAAGGCACCAAAGGTAACGCGCACGGCTGCGTTCCACTTACACACGGGTGTGCGCGCACGTGCGTACACGCACACACACACGCATACGCTCCTGGTTAGTGATCAGTGATCCCCCTCAAGGTACTAGGACATTAGCTCCATTACACACACACACACAGTCATTGACACAAACAGCCTGGTTAGTGATCAGTAACCCCAGTCAGAGTAACATGATACAACTTCTTTTTTCTTTTCACACACACACACACACACACACACACACACACACACACACACCTGGTTAGTCTGGTTAGTGACCAATAATCCTCCTAAGGATAATAGTGCACACACTATTCTGGTTTTTTTTTTTTTTTTTTGCTTTTTTGGGTCACACCCGGCAATGCACAGGGGCTACTCCTGGCTTTGCACTCAGGACTTACTCCTGGCGGTGCTCAGGGGACCATGTGGGATGCCGAGCTGTGCATCACCAGGTGTGGCCAACCTCTCCTCGCCCCCGCCCCAGAAAACAAAGCTAATATGACAGGCGTGCACGCACATGCATACACACACACACACACACACACACACACACACACACACTCCTGGTTAGTGGTCCATCTGTAATTCCCCTCCCCTTTGGAGTGTTCATGTACTGATTTAGCCAGGAAAGAGACAGGTGGACAATTACTTGGCCCCGGGCTGGGTGGAGGGAGGAGTCCAGGGCCCAGTGACGTTGTCCCCGAGATTGGTGGGCCCTTGTTGTCGAGATGTGACACCATTGTCCTAGTTCTCACCAGGCCCAGTGCTGAGCCGCTTTGGTTGTTTGCTGCTCCCCGTGTGACCGGGAAATAGTATTCTTCCCCCTGTAAGTAGGAACCTCAGGGATGCGGGGAAATCATCAGGACCACCGAGATAATGAAATGGCACAGCCGGTGCCTGGGTCAGCTCCTCCTTGCTGACTCCCGACTGGCTTGTTTCGTTCCCGCCCCGCGGCTCCCTTAGAAGCTGATCCGGGGGTTCCCCATCACTTCCTTCGCCTCTCGAACCTGAGCGAAAGCCAAGGATGTGGGCGTCTTGGTGGCGCCCGAGCGCCCGCTGCACCCCTGGCCGACGCCATCCCCGTCGCTTCCCTGCCTGTGCCCACGTGCTGGGGGACGCCTGAGGCTGCAGCCAGGCTGGTTGCGCGTCGGTAACCTGCCGTCCCCTCCTCTGCAGATGTGCAGCCAGCCCGCAGTCAGCCAGCTTCTGAGCAACATCCGCTCCCAGTGCATCTCCCACACGGCGCTCGTGCTCCAGGGCTCCCTCACTCAGCCAAGGTAGGAACCTCTTCCCCCTCCCCCGTGCCGCCCTGGCCCCTTTCTCCCGGCCAGGAACGAGACGGTCTCCGTCCCGCCTCTCTCCGGACCCCAGCACGCTTTGCTCCTAGGTAGGCGAAACCCTTTCTAAAAAGAACTCAGGGATGTTTGAAGAGTTCTCTGTCCTCTCGTCCTCCGTGGAGCTACATCACTGCTGACGTGGGTGGACACCGAGGCAGCACATTTGTATTTTCATTTCAAACCACCTCCTTAAGGGCCAGAGAGAGAGTGCAGTGGGCAGGGCCTGGCATGTGTCTGATCTGGTTTTGATCTTGCGCATCTGTATGGTCCCCCCGAGCACTGCCAGGAGTGATTCCTGAGTGCAGAGCCAGGAGTGACCCCTGGGCATCACCAGGCGTCACCCCGAAACAAAAAATATCAAACTCATTTTGGGGACAGATTGTATAGCAGGTTGACCGCTGACCTGGGTTCGATCCCTGGCATCCTCTATGGTCCCCCAAGCCCTCCAGGAGTTGATTCCTGAGTGCAGAGCCAGGTGTAACTGCTGATCTGGGTATGACCCAGAAACCAAGAGGAAAAAGCAGCTGCTTGAGCCCCATCGAAGGGGCTCACAAAAGCACACAGATCTCTTTCCCCACAGAGTCTGGCTCTGTGATAAGGAGCAGTCGTGGGTTAGAAAACTGAGCACACATCCAAGTACGGGGGTTTTATGTTTCTACAAATAAAGGTTTTAAGTTTAAGAAAAGGGTTATATTGTATATTTCATTCTTTTGTATGCAAAACGACTTAAAGGGAGAAGTGGTAATCTTAACTTGTTGTAGATTTTCTGCTATCATTTTCTGTCCTGTAGCCAGGGGTTTTGAAAGATCTCAAAAAGAAAAATGGTATATGTGTATCATAGAATGGAAAAATTAAGTCCTTAAGCATTGCTGACCTATTTATCAATTGGATGAGGCAGAAAAAATGAGAGACTTGCTTGGCGCTGGTGGTTTTGGGGGAGTCTTCCCGGGTGGTGCTCAGGGATCACTCCTGGAGGAACTTGAGGACCCTGCGGGATGCTGGGGATTGAACCCGGGTCAGCCATGTGCAAGGCAGCGCCTCTGTACTGCCTCTCAAGCCCCCAAAGAGACCGCTTTGTGTTTTAAAGAGCTGCAGTTAGAAATAGATCCGTTCTTTGAAACTTCTATCATTTTATTTGTCAGACCAAAAAAAAAAAAGAAAAAAAAAGTGGTGCTTAGTGCTAGGAAGGGCAAGCTTGCTGCAGGCCAGGGCGGTGTTTGGAGAGCGTTGGCGCTCGCTCACTGCTGTCCCGGCCCGGCCCCAGGTCCCCGCAGCAGCCTTCCTTCCTGGTGCCCTACATGCTCTGCCGGAATCTCCCGTACGGCTTCATTCAGGAGCTTGTGAGAACCACTCACCAGGACGAAGACGTGTTCAAGCAGGTGAGTCTGCTGCCGCGGTGCCAAGAAGGGTTTCCTAATGTGTCCCGCAAGCTTCTGCCTTGGGATCTGAATGTCCTGGTGTGGCTCCTGCAGAGCGACCGGCCCGAAGATGCCCGTGGCAGCCGCCTCCTCCACGCATGCGCCATCGGGCCAGGCGCTTGGCGAGCTTCTTCATTGGGGTTGGTTTTTTTATTTTTTGTCTTTTTGAGTCACACCCAGCGATGCTCAGGGCTTACTCCTGGCTCTGCACTCAGGAATCACTCCTGACAGTGCTCCGGGGACCATATGGGATGCTGGGGATTGAACCCTGGTCGGCCGCATACAAGGCAAATGCCCTCCCCACTGTCCTGTCGCTCCAGCCCCGTGGGTGGTTATTTTTGGTTCGGGGTGCTCGGGGCTACTACTCGCTCAGTCCTTCAGGGTCAGTTGTGGTCTGGACCCAGGCTGGGGCCTTGGCCTCCTGCAGGCCCAGCAGGAAATTTCACCCAAGAGCACCCAGGGCGAGCCTTAGGCGGGAGGCGCGTTTGCCGCCTGGTGTGTTGGCAGCTGGAGCTCCTTGTTTCTCCCCGCTGGCCCTGGGCTTGGCTCGCACACAGTGAATCGCGCGTTCACGTGTGGCATCTTGTAGAAGCAAGGGCCGGTGCAGACACGGTCCCTGATAATCAAGCTGTTTGGGTAGTCCTGAAGGGTTCTTCTAACATAAGCGGCAGGGTCTGATATTTCGGTTTTGGTTTGCTTTATTTTTGTGTTTAGCTTTTTGGAGATGCTTAGGACATACTCAGGGATCAAACCCTGTTTGCCCACCTCCAAGGCAGACGTCCTCCCCACTGTGCTATTGCTCTGGCCCCATTGTGTTTGTTTTTTAATTATAGTTTAGGTTATGTGCAAGAGTGTTGACATTTGTGGTCTTGGTGTCCATAGTTACCTCACCACCCCCAAACGGCCTGGGATAATTTTTCAGTGTTTTGTTTTTTTTTTTAATTATCTTTCTGTGTTTTGGGCTACACCCAGTAGTGCTCAGGACTTAATCCTCCTTCTCCGTGCTCAGGGATGTTAGGGGACCATGTCGGGTGCCAGGGGCCAGACGGGAGTCTGTCGCATGCTGGGTAGATGCCTTTCCCTGTTCTTTTCCTGCTCTTCCTTCCTGCCCTAACCGCTCTCCCAGCGTTGCATTGATCCTGCAAAACTCTTGCCAGTTGCTTTCTGATCCTGGGCTCCAGGTTTAAAGGAGCAGACTCCTTCACGACAGGATCACTCGTACTCTGCCTTGCTCTGAGTAGGACAGGGAACGTTCCAGGCTTTCTAGTGCTTCCTGGAACACTCCCTCTTGGAAGGAGTCAGTGTTGGTGTACCAGATTGTCAGCTGTTGTTGACAACATTTTCTACGTAACATTACTAGTCCTGCATCCCAGCCCTCTCTCCCTGGGCTGATCCGTGAGTGCCTGGTGAGTTTGGAAGAAGAGCCGGCAGATCCCGCCTAGTGCCCCTGTGTTAGTGCTCAGCTGGTGAATTTGATGTCAGGTTACTCTGTCAATTATACAGAGGTAAGACCTTCCAGTAAAGCCTTTTTTTTTTTAATTTTTTTTTCTTTTTGGGTCACACCCAGGGATGATGCTGGGGTTACTCCTGGCTCATGCACTCAGGAATTATCCCTGGCGGTGCTCAGGGGACCATATGGGATGCTGGGAATCGAATCCCAGTTGGCCGCATGCAGGGTAAACGTTCTACCCACTGTGCTATCACTACAGCCCCCTAAAGCCTTTTTTTCCCCATTCCCCCCCCCCTTTTTTCTTTTTGGGTCACACCTGGTGATGCACAGGGGTTACTCCTGGCTCTGCACTCAGGAGTTACTCCTGGCGGTGCTCAGGGGACCCTATGGGATGCTGGGAATCGAACCCGGGTCGGCCACGTTCAAGGCCAACACCCTACCTGCTGTGCTATTGCTCCAGCCCCCCCCACCCTTTTTTGAAACATCACCAGCTGTCTCTTTGTTCCCCATAATTAAAGTTAGTGGAAAATCATATGTATTCTGCCCCTTGTTCTCTTTACAATAAACAGGGAACACAGGAAAGAATTAGAGGTGGGAGGCAGCAAAGACTTATTTTTTCAAAACTGATTGGGTCGAGAAAATGCGGGTGCGTCACATACACTTGCTTTACAAACAGGTGCCGCTTGGTAATTGCACTCGAGCTGTTGGCCGAGGCCTGCAGAGCTGTTTGAATTCTGGGGGGTACCCACAGCAGACCCCAGATCTCTGACTTCCTGACTCATCACAGCGAGTCCTTCCAGCAGGACTTCCGGGGCCCTGCGGGAGAGCAGAGCCACGAGCAGCGGCTGGATCCTGATCCTTCTACGTGACGGAGCTTTGTGGGCCGGGCTCAGGGGACAGGCTGGGGTCCGGACACAGCGCCCTGTTGCCTGGCTCCTGCCCGTCCTCATTGTCGCTGCTGTCCCTGCTGTTTTGTCTTGCAGATCTTTATCCCTGTCTTACAAGGCCTGGCTCTCGCTGCCAAAGAGTGTTCCCTGGACAGCGACTACTTCAAGTACCCGCTCATGGTAAGGCGGCAGACGCTGTCCCGGTTGGCAGGTGCCGACTGTGACGTCTCATTGTGGGTTGTGCTGGGAGAAGCCTCAGTGACGGCTTGGACTGGCCCTGGGACGGCCCAGACTCTGTCCCCATCTGCCTGCGGGCGATGCTTGCTGGCAGGATCCTGGGGCTCTGCCCTGTTTGAGACGGGTTTTGTTTTTTTCTTTAGGGGTGAGTGTTTGGGGCCACACTCAGCAGTGCAGCTTGGTGCAGGAGGGTTCCTTCTTGGTGGTTCTCAGGGACCACGTGGTGCAAGGGATTGGGCCCAGGGCTCCCACCTGCATTCCAGCACTTGGCCTCACCCTCTGGCCCAGAATTTATTATGAGAAATGCATGTGAAATGGGAGGTGTACTAAGGAAACTATTTTTATTTTTCCTTTTGTGTGTGTGTGTGTTTGGGGGGAGGGGAGTTTGGGCCACACCCAGCAGCGTTCAGGGGTTGCTCCTGGCTCTGTACTCAGGGGTCACTCCTGGTGGTGCTCAGGGGACCCTGTGTAATGTCGGGGGTCAAACCTGGGCTGGCGGCATTCAGGGTAAGCACCCTCCCCACTGTACTAAGCCCCAGCCCCTATTTTTTTATCTTTTTGTCGTGACTTTCTGCAGGAAGCTCAGAGTGGTTTTCTTGCTTGCCGTTCTTGATCCTATGGGTTTTCTTCAGGCGGGCTGGGGCCAGCAGAGCAGTGGACAGGCCATGCTGAGTGACCTCAGGAATAACGGCTCTTTTTTTAAAAAAAAATTTTTAAATTTTATTTTCATAAAATTGTTCACAGTAATCATTTACATTTCAACACCAAGTCTACCACCATTACACCTTCCCAGCACAGTATTTCTTTTTCTTTTTTTTTTCCTTTTGGGTCACACCCGGCGATGCTCGGGGGTTACTCCTGGCTCATGCACTCAGGAATCGCTCCTGGCGGTGCTCGGGGGACCATATGGGGTGCTGGGAATCAAACCTGTGTTGGCCATGTTGGCTGTGTGCAAGGCAAACGCCCTACCCGCTGTGCTATCGCTCCAGCCCCCCAGCACAGTATTTCAGAGTTTCCCACCACCACTCAAGCTGCCCCCTAGGCAGATGCTAAATAGTTTATTTTGTATTGCTTGTGATGAATAGTACGAGATGTTGCGTGGCCAAGAAAAGCTGGGTTTCTAAAATTTTTAAATATTTGGGGTCTGGAGGCATCTCTGTGGCCTGCTACTCTCTTCCGAGATTCTTTTCTGAGGGTCTGAATCCTGGCTGTTAACAGGCTTAAATGGAGCCCACAGGCAGTTTGTGGGTGTGACTGGCAGGGAACCTGAAGGGCGGGGAGATAGGGGGAGGTCACCCATTCCTGACTCCGTGAAGCCTGGAGTTTTCAGTCACTAGTCCCGCTTACCCGGGGTTTTCAGCGTGTTCATTCTCATACGTTTGGAGCGTGAGACGAGCCTGTGAAGGTCGGTCGTGAGCGTGGCGGTGATTGGGTTCTGGAGGTTAGCATTTGCCAGGGTTCCTTTGGGACAGACACACCTGCCCCTGTCTGAGGTGCTCCGGTGAAATCATCCTGGCACAGGGTGAGGAGACATCTCTGCGATGCGCTGCTCTCTTCTGAGATTCATTTGTGAGTCTCTGATTTTGATCTCTTTCAAGATTTATTTATGGGTCTCTGAAGCGAGGCTGATAGATGAACTTGTATAGCTGTACTGGAGGTGGTTTGTGGGCGTGGCTCCCACATACCTAACTCGTGGCCGTTTAATTTCTCGGGAAACTTGTTCCCAAGTTGTTGGGGTCCAGCCAGAGGCACAGCAGCAATTTTTTGGTATCAGGAAGCCTGCAGGCACCATCAGGCTGCTGATGCACTTGCCCGGCAGGTACAGGTTGGCCTGCTGGCGGCACCGTACCCGAGGGATGGCGGCTCTTACAGAGATGTTGGGACCAACGAGGCACTCGGCTCTTTCCTTCTCTGAGTTTGCCTCACTGAAATTCAGGAGAAAACTCCCCTCAGGTATCACAGGCTGTTCAGAAACCCAAAGGCCGACAGCGAAACGCAGAACTCTGACCTGGAACCCAGAGTCCCGTGGAGGGGCGGCGGGGGGGGGGGGTCCCTGTCAGCTCCCTGTTGGCGCCCTGTTCTGTCCTCGGTCTGCTGCCTTCTCCATCCTGTCAGTCCTTGACTTCCCCCTCCCTGGGGACATGGGCACTGGAGGGACAGGATGCCTCCCCTCGGGTGCTCGCCTCCGCTGGGAGACAAGACGGAGACACAGTCCACTGGTCCCCTGGGGCAGATGCCCAGGCTTGGCACCAGAGAGTCAGCTGGTGAGCCCCCGGCGGGGATGTCAGGAGCAGAAGCCCGTGAGCACCCTCAGCTGGGTCCTTGGAGGGGAGCAGGAACCCATGAGCCCAGGTCCTGAAGGTCTTCCTCGGGGCTCGGGTTCAGTGTTCCCTAACAGGACCCCTCCAGTCCTGCTGCGTGACAGACAGGGAGAAGCCTGGTGGCCCATGTCCAGACTGCCATTGTCACTGTCCTGAGTGCAGAGCCCCTGCTGTTTCCTGGGAGGTTTGGTTTGACTTCATATGAGTGTCTGATGTCCCCAGAGGCTTTCGTGGTCCAGACCGGCGGCCTGCGGTGCGGCAAGGGACCTGATGAGGTCTGTGACGATGGCACTGGATCTTCCCCGGGGGGTGGTTTGTTTGGGGCCGCACCGGTGATGCTCAGGGCATGGCTCTGCGCTCAGGGGTCACTCCTGGCAGGGCTGAGGGGCCGTATGCGATGCTGAGGATTGAATCCTGGTGGGCTGCGTGCAAGGCAAGTGCCCTCCCTGCTGTATTCTGGCTGGAATCTGGCACTCTCGGGTGCATCCCTGCTCGAGGCTGAGCGTGTCCTTCTCTGGAGCCTTGGGAGTGTCTCAGGCCTGAGTCCTGCCCCCGTGCGGCACCCCGGAGCTCCAGCTTGGCCCCGGCTGTGCCGCGTCCAAACCACCAGGAGAATTGTATCCACAGGCAGCTCGCGTTGGCTCAGCTGGACTTCCCGAGCCCCATCACAGGGCTGATGGTGCAGGCCTGTCTCCCCGGGTTCTCTCCCGGAGGATGGGGACCCGTCCTGGAGGAAAGGGGAGCCTTGAACCCAGAGATGGGAACCAGGCACGCGCCCTGGGGTGCTGAATGCTGGAACTTCCTGTGGTGTAATTATGTCCCCGGGAGCACTGGCGAGACGAGTCACCCTGAGCTTGGGAGCATATTTCAGACAGTGGGAGATCACGATCACGATCATCTGTTGTTCGTCGATTGCCTCGAGCAGGCCCCAGTAACGTCTGTTCGTCCTAGCCCTGAGATTTTTAAAAAGTGCCATATTCAAGGCTCTTTGAGGATTAGGAGAATGAGACCCATCATTGTTACTGGTATTTGGCATATTGGGTACGGCACGGGGAGTTTGCCAAACTCTGCGTGTGGGCAGGTTACATTCGGTAGCCTGCCAGTTTGTCCAAAGTAAAGATGAGATAATAAGATGTCGCTTCCGGGAGCTGGGTTTTATAGTCTCTGGGTCTTGGCCGTTGATGGGATTACACAGCGCTGGGGGTCAGTTGGTGGGTGTGACCCCGGCCTACTGGAAGATGGAAGATCTGGGTGGAGGATGCTCAGCCCCGATCCGAGAGCAGGCTTGGAGATCTCAGCCCCAGGACCCGCATGCCTTTGTTCCTCTGCCGGTACCTTCATGCGTGTGCAGAGTGGTCTCAGCATGGGGGTGGCTGGTTCTGGAGGTCTTCGGCTGCCGGAGCCCTGGTCGGGGCGGGGAGGAAAACTCAACCCGGCGCCCCGGTGAGGACAGCCAGGCGCGGGGCCGGGAGACAGAGGGAGGTGTTTGGGAAAATCTGTTTATAGGTTAAAATAGGTTCACTGATCTCTGGGGGTGGGGGCGGGGTCTCTATTTAAAATTGTGTCTGGAGAGCAGGTAGTTGAAATGTGCTTTGAGCGTATCTCAGAGAGATCTTCTGTTTCGAGTATCTTGGATATGAAGCGTTTCATGGTGTGTGAGCGTGTGTTGGTGAACCAGAGATGCCCCGGAGCCTTTGGCATTCTGGGGGGGGTGGCGAGGGGGCGTGTGGGGGTTGGCCCATGACTGTCAGTGGCCTTTGAGCCAAGCTGTGGTGCCTCAGGCACCATCTGCTCCCATTGACGCTTCAGTGTGTGTGTGTGTGTGTCCGTCCGTCCATTCGTCCATCTGTCCAGACCCTCTCTCTGGGCACCAGCCTCCCCCACTAGCCCTCAGAGTTGGTGTTAGCTTCTCTGCCAGCAGGTGGGACAGGCATCGCTGACGCCCCCTCCCCTTCTTCCAGGCTCTGGGGGAGCTGTGCGAGACCAAGTTTGGGAAGACTCACCCAGTGTGCAATCTGGTAAGCATGTCCCCAAGCGTCCCTGGTGTGACTGTAGTGGCTGTTCCTGGCCGGGCGAGGGGGCGGGAACCAGCCGTGCACATGTGTCTCCGAGGATCGTGCAGGCCTTCCTGGGATGAGGCTCTTCTTTGCTTGTAGTGACAGTGTTTTGGACAAGTCACAAGAGTCAGAGTCACAGGTCACACAGGGAAATCCAGGGGACTTTTTTTTTACTCAAGTCCTAGTAGCCCGTTTCAGCCCTGAAAGAATATCCTGGGGCCCAGGATGTAGCTCAGTGGCCAGTTGCCCGCGGGCTGGAAGTCATCTCGAATAAGGAGCACTGCCCGTCTCCCTTGTAAAGCGATGGGGGGGTCAGCCAGGGGCGGGGGCCGCAGTGGCGTAGCCTTGTGACAGGGGGCTGTTTCCAGCCACGGTCCCCTCTGCATCGCAGGCCACACTTGGCTTGGCCTGATCCTCCTCTCCCGCTTTCGTTTTTGTTTTCTTTCTCCGCGTAGGTCGCTTCTTTGCCGTTGTGGTTGCCTAAAGCCTTAAGCCCTGGCTCCGGGCGGGAGCTGCAGAGACTGTCTTACTTGGGGGCTTTCTTTAGTTTCTCGGTCTTTGCGGAAGATGACGTAAGTACCGGGACCGTTTGCACTTTGCCGTGCCAGCGTTTGGCTCCCTGCCCGACCCTCCGTTCCAGCTCACTGGGTTTTCTTTCCTTCCTGCAGGCTAAAGTGGTGGAAAAATATTTCTCAGGGCCAGCCATTACCCTGGAGAATACTCGCGTGGTCAGCCAGTCACTGCAGCATTACTTGGAGCTGGGACGGGTGAGTGCGCCCTCAGCGGCTTTATCCGGGCGGGTCGCAGCCAAGTGCAGGTCACTTCTGGGAAAGGGGCGCCTTTGTCGCAGCAGCTGCTGCACCAAACCTCTGACCGTGCCCCGTGTCCACTCCACCTCCTGTTCGGTTCAGCCGTCCTGCTGCCGTTGCCAGTTGCGTCTGTTCCTGTCACCCTCGGGTTCTCTCTTTCGTGACTGGAAACGTTCCAGGGTGGAGTGAGCTCAGGCGCCTGAGTGAGCTTTTCCTCGCGGTGAGCAATGAAGCGTTTCTGAAGTCCCGCTCTCCTTCTGTTTCCCCTTCTTCTGCAGCAAGAGCTCTTCAAGATCCTGCACAGCATCCTGCTGAATGGGGAGACGCGGGAGGCCGCCCTCGGCTACATGGCGGCTGTGGTCAACGCCAACATGAAGAAGGCCCAGATGCAGGTAGGGGCTGGAAACGGGCCCACGAGCTCCCGGCCGCCGGCCCTCCCCTGCAACGCACGCCAGTCGGTGGTTCCGGGGTGGTCCTCGGCTGGGACGGGCAGGGAGGGGCGTCCACTCTCCTGCTGGAAGGGAAGCTGACGCCAGGGCCAGGAACGCTGAGGAGCTGCCGTTCGGGCTCCGTGTTGCGAAGCTGGACGTTGTTTCTGGGATCCTGTGTGAGGCAGGAAGTGGGGGAGGAGTGGGCCTGAGGGACAAGCCTGCACACTGCCGGGGGTGGGGTGGGGGAGCTTGGGCAGGAGAGAGCGGGTCACGGGCTGGAGCGGGAGAACTTTCCACAAGGGCCACCAACGCCGTGGCCAGCACTGGGGTGAGCATCCGCACTGCACAGACTGTCCATGTGCTTTTGTCATTCTGGTGTGATTGAACTCAGCCTGGACCCTGTCTCAGGTGATAGGACCCGGCTGGCTACTCCCTGAGTCTCCGGGTGTCCCACAGAGTGGCCTGCTCTGCCCCGTGGGGGCAGCAGAACCTTGGCTGTGAGGGACCCTCCGTCAGGCTGTCATCTGGTGTTGGGCAATGGTATTAGGACTCCCCAGGCTGGCCATGAGGGACACCCCGAGACTTGTGCAGCTAACTTTGACGCTCTTGAGTTGGAGGGAGAAGGAAGTGACGTTGGACATTCATTGTGTTTCTGCTGGTTTAAGGGTCTCGGACATTTCAGTTCTCTGAGTTTGTCCTGCACCTTGTCAGGGCTCCGGGGCGGGGTTAGTCAGAAAGTCCTGCAGTGCCTTTTCTCACCCGGGCTCATTCCTGCCAGTGAGAAGCTGGTGTTAGTACATCCTGTACATTTTTCCCCCATTTTTTTATTTTTAAATTTTTTATTGAAGCACCTACAATGTTTTTATTGAATCAACTACAGTTACAAAACTTTCATGTTTGAGTTTCAGTCATACAATGATCGAACACCCATCCCCCCACCAGTGCACATTTTCCACCACCAATGTTCTCAGTCTTCCTCCCCTCACATCCCTCCTCTCCCCCTGCCTCTATGGCAGAGAGTTTCCCTCTTTCTCTCGACTTTGGGGCATCACGATTTGCAATACAGATAACGAGAGGCCATCGTGTTCGATCCTTTATCTACTTCCAGCACCCATCTCCCATCCCAAGCGATTTCTTCAACCGTCATTGACTTAGCGATCCCTTCTCTATCCCAGCTACCTTCTCCCCAGCCCATAAGGCATGTTTTCAAGCAGGGAGCAGTCTTCCTGGTCCTTGTCGCTACTGTCCTTGGATGTTAGTCTCATGATATTTTATATTCAACAAATGAGTGCAGTCATTCTTTATCTGTCCCGCTCTTTCTGACTCATCTCACTTAGCCTGGCACTCTCCCTGTCCATGAACTTATAAGCAGATTTCATGACTTCATCTTTCCTAACAGCTGCATAATATTCCATTGTGTAGATGTACCAAAGGTTTTTTTTTTTTTTTTCCTTTTTGGGTAACACCTGTCAATGCACAGGGGTTACTCCTGGCACTGCACTCAGGAGTTACTCCTGGCGATGCTCAGGGGGCCTTATGGGATGCTGGGAATCGAACCTGGGTCGGCTGCGTGCAAGGCAAACGCCCTCCCTGCTATGCTATCACTCCAGCCCCCCAAAGTTTCTTTAACCAGTTGTCTGTTCTCGGGCACTCAGGTTGTTTTCCAGATTCTGGCTATTGTGTACAGTGCTGCAATAAATGTACAGGTGCAGATGTCATTTCTACTGTGCTTTTTTGCATCCTCAGGATATATTCCTAGATTGGTATTGCTGGGTCAAATGGGAGCCCAATTTCTAGGTTTTTGAGAAATGCCCATCACTGTCACTGTCCTCCCATTGTTCATAGATTTGCTCGAGTGGGCCCAGTAACGTCTCCATTGTGACAATTGTTACTGTGTTTGGCATATCGAATACATCACGGGAAGCTTGCCAGCCTTTGCCATGCAGGCAAGATACTCTCAGTAGCTTGCCAGGCTCTCCGAGAGGGGCGGAGGAATCGAACTCGGGTCGGCCATGTTGGCCGCTTGCAAGGCAAACGCCCTACCGCTGTGCTATCTCTCCAGCCCAAGAAATGCCCATATTATTTTCCAAAAAGGCTGGATCAGTCGGCATTCCCACCAGCAGTGAAGGAGAGTCCCTTTCTCCCCACATCCATGCCAAAACAGGTTGCTTTTGTTCTTCTGGATGTGGGCCAGTCTCTGGTGTGAGATGATGATATCTCATTGTTGTTTTAATCGTCATCTTCCTGATGATTAGTGATGAAGAGCATTTTTTCATGTGCCTTTTGGCCATTCGAATTTCTTCTTTGAGAAAGTTTCTGTTCATTTCATTGCCCCATTTTCTGATGGGATTGGAAGTTTTCTTCTTGTTAGAGTTCAACCAGCGCCTTGTATATCCTTGATATTAGCCCCTTATCAGAAGGGTATTGGGTGAATATCCTTTCCCATTCCGTAGGCTGTCTTTGTATCCTTGGTCACTGTTTCTTTTGAAGTGCAGAAGCTTCTTGGTTTAGGATAGTCCCATTTGTGTATCTTTGTTTCCACTTCCTTGGTCTTTCATCTTTGTGGTATTTCATCTTTGAAGATACCTTTTAGCTTCAGATAGTGGAGGTTTTGCCCACCTTTTCTTCAGTGTACCTTATGGATTCTGGTCTGATGTTGAGGTCTTTAAATTCATTTTGATCTGACTTTTGTGCATGGTATTAGGTAGAGGTCTGAGCCCATTATTTTGCATGTAGCTGTCTAGTTTTTCCAGCACCATTTGATAAAGAGGCTTTCCTTGATCCACTTTATATTTCTGGCTCCCTTATCAAAGATTTGATGATCATATATTTGAGGGTGTTTGTTAGGATTGGTCTGCGGATCTGCCTTTGTTTCAAGACCATGCTGTTTCAATTATTAGTGCTTTGTAGTATAGTTTGAAGTTGGGGAAGATGATTCCTCCCATCTTTTTTCACCCAAGAATTTCTTTAGCTATTTGTGGGAGCTTGTTCCATATGAATTTCAGAAGTGTTGGAGTGTTTGATCAATTTCTTTGAAGAATGTCATGGGTATCCTTCTTTTTCTTTTTTTCCACTCTTTGGGTCACACTTGATGCTCTTGAAGGCATTCCAAGCCGTTCTCTTCCTCCTGCGCAGCTCGGGTGCCAGGTCATTTGTCCTGTTGACTTCTCGACCTAGGTACATATAGCTGTTGCATTCAGAGATGGTTGTTCCGTTGAGAGCAAATGGAGCGTCAGGGATGAGGCTGTTTCTCATAAACATTGTCTTTGTAAGATTCAGCTGTAGTCTGACCTTTCCACACTCACGGTCGAAGTCGGTCAGCATTTGTGCTGCTTGGCGAAGAAATAGCTAAGAGGACGAAGAACCTCTGGCTCCGGGCACATCTCTTTGATTCCACTGTTCTTCCTGCGTTAACATATGCCTCAGACACCTGGGCCCTACGCAAACAGGATGAGAACGCTATTCGGGTCTCCCAAAGAGGAATTGAAAGAGCTCTGCTTGGAATATCACGTTTCACTCAAAAGAGAGAAAGAATCCGGAGTTCCGACCTCCGTCGAGGATCAAGAATCAGGGACACTGTCTCGTTTGCCAAGGCGTCAAAAATCAGATGGGCTGGTCACGTAATGAGAGTTAGAGACGACCGCTGGACTAGAGCTGTTACCAACTGGATTCCACGGGATGTCAAAAGGCCACGTGGTTGCCCACCTACCAGATGGTCAGACTTCTTCATCAAGATCATGAACGATTGGTTTGAGGCTCTTTTGTGTTCCTAGAACGAACAGATGCCACTGGGCTACACTAGCACGCGACAGGGACAAATGGAGACGTTACTGGCATCTGCTCGAGCAAATCGACGAGTAACGGGAAGTCAAGTGATCAAGTGGGTCACACTCGGCAATGCATAGGGTTTACTCCTGGCTCTGCACTCAGGAATTACTCCTGATGGTGCCTGGGAACCATATGGGATGCTGGGAATCAGACCTGGGTTGGCTGCGTGCAAGGCAAACGCCCTACCCACTGTGCTATTGTTCCAGCCCCAAGAGTATCCTTATAGGATACATTGAATCTGTATAATACTTCGGATGTATTGCCACTTTGATAATGTTAATTCTCTCAATCCATGAGCAGGGGATGTGTTTCCATTTCCTCACGTCCTCTTCTATTTCTTAAAGTAGAATTTTGTAGTTTTGTATAGGCCTGTTTACCTTTTTAGTTAAGCTGATTCTGAAGTACTTGATTTTCTGGGGCATGGTTGTGAATGGGGATTTTTTTTTTCATATCACTTTCTTCTCACTCATTGCATATAGGAAAGCCATGGACTTTTGGTACTGATTTATAGCCTACCACTTTACTGTACAAGTCTGTAATTTCTATTAGCTTCTTGGTAGAGGCTTTTGGGTTCTCTTAGTATCATGTCATCTGCAAATAGTGAGAACTTGATTTCTTTCTTTCCTCTCTGGATGCCCTTAATATCTTTTTTTGCCTAACTGCTCTGGTAAGTACGGCCAGTATTATATTGGATAGAAGTGGTGAGAGTGGGCATCCTTGTCGTGTCCCTGATCTTAGAGGTAAGGCTTTTAGTTTCTCCCCATTGAGAATAATGCTTGCCACGGGCTTGTGGTAGATGGCTTTGACTATATTGAGGAAAGTTCCTTCGGTTCCCATTTTGATGAGAGTTTTCATCATAAACTTGTCAAATGGTTTCTCTTTGTGGATATGATCATGCGATTTTTATCTTTTATTGATATGGTGGGTTGTGTTGATTGACTTGCGAATGTTAAACCACCCTCATATCCCTGGGATGAATCCTAGTTGGTCATGGTGTAGGATCTTTTTGACGAGTCGTTGGATTCTATTTGCCAAGACTTTGTTGAGGATCTTTGCATCCGTGTTCATCAGGGATGTTGGCCTGTAATTTTCTTTTCTGTGGTGTCTCTGAGTATAGCCCGTCCTAGAAGGTGCCCTCACCTTGCTTATAAAGTTGGGGTCCGATCTCTGCCCAGCCCCTCACCCTGAAGCCGCCTCTCCCCTCTCCGCAGGCCGACGACCGGCTCGTGTCCACGGACGGCTTCATGCTCAACTTCCTCTGGGCGCTGCAGCAGTTGAGTACCAAGATCAAGCTGGAGACTGTGGACCCCACGTACATATTCCACCCGCGGTGTCGGATCGTTCTCCCCAGTGACGAGACGCGGGTGAATGCCACGATGGAGGATGTGACCGAGTGGCTGGCCGAGCTCTGTGAGTGCTGGCTGGGGGCCGTGTGAGAGGGCCGCTTTCCTGTGCTGGGAAATGGGCCTTCTCTTGTGGTGGGGGCCGCTCCTGGCGATGCTTGGGCCTCCCTGGTTCCGGGTGGGCTTGGGAACCATTTGGGACACAGGGGATCGAACCCAGTTGGCTGCTTGCAAGCCAGGCACCCACCGTCCCTGCTGTCCCAGGGCTCTGGCCCCTTAAATCTCTCACCGGGATGCTGGTGCTCCCTCATTGCCTGCTGCCATGCAGAAGGGGACTTGGTAAGCCAGAGGTAGATGACACAATCAGATACCACAGGAAGTGACTGAGGTTAGCCCAAATCAAACAGATGTAGTGCAAATGGGATGAAATAACCTCTTCTGAGTAGAAGTACAGGTGTGTGGGATACATACTCAGACACCTGCTAAAGCGGGTTGCCATGCTCTAGTTTGATTATGCAGATTCTATAAATGCCGATTAAAATTCTCACAAGCTATTCAATAGCTCTTGATGAATTATAAGCATGAAAGCATCATTTTACGTACATTTTTAATTTGGGGCGGAGGTGGCCACACCTGGCAGTGGTCAGGGGCTGTTCCTCGACTGTGTTCAGAGTGACCCCTGGCGGAAGTCAGCTCACCAGGGCTGTGGCCTGGCTGCCGTGTCAAGGCAAATTCCTTCTTTAACTATCTCTCCAGCCCCCAAATAGGAATATTGTATTTATTTTTTTACTATTTGCTTTTTGGGTCACACCCAGCGAGGCTCAGGGGTTACTCCTCGCTCTGCATTCGAAAATTACTCCTAGCGGTGCTTGGGGGACCATGTGGGTTGCCGTGGGTTGAACCAGGGTCAGGACGCTTACAAGGCAAATGCCCTCCCCGCTGCCCTCCCCGCCCTCCAGCCTCAAATAGGATTATTTCAGAGGTGTTAGAAATGTTCATCTTTTCTTCTATCCTACAGCCCGTATTATTTAGCGACATTCCTAAGATATGATGTAATTACCCCCAGCATTAGATAACGGTGCCAGAGACGCAGCAGAGGCTGCCGTGTGCAGTAGCAGAGCTGTTGGAAATGTGCAAGGCCCAAGCAAAACCCGGAAGCGAAATCTGGAAGCTGTAGGTCCCGTCACCTAAGCATGTTCGCAGCGTATGTCCTAGCAGATACGTGTTTTTATGGGGAACCGCACATGTGGGAATTAGATACACATGGGATGATCCGCGTTATCATTATTAAACTACAAATTATTTGCTGACGTTTACGAAGACAGGGATGACAGAATTGAATGATTCTGCCGATATGCAGCCCTGATGATGCTGTCACTCTTCGGGCAGGAGCGATGGCACAGCGGGGAGGGTGTTTGCCTTGTACCTGGCTGACCTGGGTTTGATCCCTGGCATCCCACATGGTTCCTTGAACCGCCCAGGAGTGATTTCTGAGTGCAGAGCCAAGAGTACCACTAAGTACCACTGCGGGTGCCCCAAAACAAAAACTAGTGTTACCATTCTCAATAGGTGCACTCTGTAAAATGGGCTTCCAAAGTTGAAAGGTGAAGGGGTGTTTTGTTTTGTATAAAGATCCTCCCAGTACTGGCTGGAATGGTGGGAAAGTAGCAAACACGGTGGCGTCTGGGAGGGAAACGACTAGGGGAGTTTCTCACCATAACCCGATGCCTCTCGACACTGGAAACGCCATGGTCTGTGTGAATGTGAAAACGACGTGTGAAACACATACATCGGGAGGGTTGACTCAGGCCCGGCCAGCCCGGCCACGAGCGTGCGGCACTCAGGCCAGCGTTTCTCATGCGGAGCTCGCGGCAGTCCCTCACGACGTGTCTTCAGTCTAGGAGCAGGGACAGATGCGCGTCCTTGAGCTTCTGGCATGGCCAGGGGGAGTTTGCGCTTCTGAACTCGGTGCCCTCTGCTCTGCTTCGGTCCCTGGACTGTGTGACGGGGGTTGTCTTCCTAGATGGAGACCAGCCTCCGTTTTCTGAGCCGAAGTTCCCCACGGAGTGCTTCTTCCTCACCCTGCACGCCCACCACCTCTCCGTCCTGCCCAGCTGCCGCCGCTACATCCGCAGGCTCCGGGCCATCCGCGAGCTCAACAGGTGCGTGCCCGGCCACCAGCTCGGGGACTCGGGTGGCTGCTGACAGCCGTCTCGGGGACTCGGCGGAGGGGAGGGGGGCCTCTCACACCACTGGCTTGGTGACTTGGGGGGGGCCTCTCACCCTCTCACACCTCTGGCTCTGGGACTCGGGGTGGCCTCTGACACAGCCGGCTCCGTGACTTGGGGGGGGAGTGCTCTCACACGGCTGGCTTGGGGGCTCAGGGTGGCCTCTGACAGCCGGCTCGGAGACTCGGGGACCTCTCACATAGCCAGCCTGCTTCTCTGAGGGGGTTCAAGCCCCGTCAGCAGTCCCCGGGTCCACTCTCTGCTTTGTTCAGGAGAGTCCTGGCATCACTGGGGGCCGTGCAGTATTGGAGGGCATCGAACCCGGGGCCCTGTGTGCAGTGCACAAACTTGCCGGCCAGTGTTCTGGGCCCCAGAGGAGGCATGTGCTTTTGTTCTTTCCAGGGGGTGTTCCGCACTCCCCTCCCCCCCCCCCCGCCTTCCTTCCTTCCTGCTGACCCTCCTCTGCTCTGCTCTTGTCTGCTCTTGCCTCTGCCACGTTGGCCCGTGATGGAAGGGCGTCCCCAGGGCCTCAGCTTTCCCAGCCGACTGGCACCATCGCATTGTTCTTTCTCCCTCTCCCTCGCTCTCTCCCCCCCTCTCTCTCTCCTTCTCCCTCTCTCTCCCTCTTTACCCCCCTCTCCTCTCTGTCTCTTTTTCTTTTTTTTTTTGTAGGAGTACTGCTATTTATTCAGCCACTGATTAGCTGATTGAATTGGGTATGAACTCCACCTTACCTTTTTTTTTCCTTTTTTTATAATTTTATTTATTGAATCAGGGCTGGAGCGATAGCACAGCGGGTAGGGCGTTCGCCTTACAAGCGGCCAACATGGCTGACCCGAGTTCGATTCCTCCGCCCCTCTCGGAGAGCCCGGCAAGCTACCGAGAGTATTCGATATGCCAGACACAGTAACAACAAAGTCTCCAATGGAGACGTTACTGGGCCCGCTCGAGCAAATCGATGATCAACGGGAGGGCCTTTACTTTACTTTTATTTATTGAATCACCATGAGAGCAGTTACAAAGCTTTCAGGTTTAAGTCTCGGTCATACAATGAAACACCTGCCCCTTCACCAGTGCCCATAATCCACCACCAAAATTCCCAGTATACCCCCATTCCACACCCTCCCCCTACCTATGGGGCAGATGATTTCCACATTACTCTCTCTCTACTTTGATCACATTCAGTATTTTGACACCAGACCCATATTATTATTTGGGATTTTACCCCAACACTCAGATCTGCTGAAAAGGCAGCAGTAGACAATTTGTGTTCTATTGCTGGTTATGAATAACATATGATGTCACGTGGCTGCAGTATAGCCGTGCGATCTTGAAATTCCAAAATTTTAACACTTAAATCTGGAGGGATTTCTGCCAAAACCTGCTGGGTTCCGAGATTCGTTCCTGAGTTTCTTGGATCATAGCCATTAAGCCGCTTGATCAGGAGCCAGAAAGGCTGTTAGTGGGCGGCGACTCGGAGTCTTTTTGGGACAAGGAGGAAAGGGCCGGCTCCACCCGCATCCCATGAGGCCCCGCGTGTCTCGTCACTGTGGGCCCAAACCTGTCTGGCCAGTGGCCTCTGGCGGATGGCGGCCACCGAGCTGCCAAGGGGGAGTAGGCACCCTTTTCCCCCTGGGGTGGCCCGGCGACAATAACCTACCGTGCAGTCCGGACACAAATTTCTTCCAAAAGCCGCTGGGTTTCGAGATTTCTTTCTGAGTCTCTGGGATCATGACCGGTAAGCAACTTGATGAGGAACCAGAGAGGCCATGCCTCCAATTACAACGCTGAGCCGGAGGTGGTTTGTGGGTGTGTCTCCCACATACCTAACTTTTGGCCGTTTACGTTCTTGGTAAACTTTGCCCCAAGTTTTTGGGGTCTGGCCAAAGGCACAGCAGCAATTTTGGGGTATCTGGAAGTCTGAAGGTGCCATCGGGCTACTGATGCACTTGCCTCACAGGTACAGATTGACCTGCTGGCGGCACCATACCCCCCTCTCTCTGTCTCTTGCTCTCTCTCCCTCTTTCCTCTCTCTCCTCTCTCTGTCTGTCTCTCTCTGTGTCTCTCAGCCCCTCTTCCTCTTGCTCCCTGTGCTGGGGACCCTGTGTAGTGCCAGGCCCTCTCCCCCTGAACTGTCTCTCTGGCTGTGTTCTTCAGTGTCAGGCTCTTTCCCTTAGCATAAACACCTCAGTTACCTGTGTCGGGAGAGGTGGGTTTTCACCATTTTTGCCAGGAGGGGCTGGTTTGAGGTGCTCAGGGCTGACTCCTGACTCTGATCAGGGATCACTGCTGGCAGGGCTCCAGGGACCATACGGGGTGCAGGGACGGAACCTGGGTTAGCTGCGGCAAGGCCAGCGCCCGCCCCGGCCCTGTTGCTCGGCCTGGTCTCCGGCGTGTCTGGTAGCTGGGTGGTCCTGCGCTCAGGGTTCCAGACCAAACCCTCTCTTCTTTCCACAGCCCCTCTGCCTGGGACATTCTTACCTGGCTCCTGGCCTGCACAGTAGGCCGAAAGATCAAAGTAATCACAGAATGTATTTTGAAACAAGGGTGTTGTGACACCCACACTTGGCTGTGTGATTCCGTATGGGGCCACCACCCAGCATGTGTGGTTTATGCTTTGGGGGTCACACCCAAGGGTCCCGGGATCGCCTGTGTGTGAAGCATGCACGTGGGCCCAGGTGCTGTCTCCCCAGCGTGGGTTTTTATTCTTCACAGGGCTGAGGTCTACTAGGTGAGGGCCTCTCCCCACCCCACCCCCACCCCATCGTGGTGGAGTGGCGTCAGTCTTAAACTCAGCCTTTACGTCATTGCTGCTGTATCATTTGATGTTCAGCGTAATAATCTTAAATTCATCAGAGAGAGTGACCAGTGACCTGTGGCTGTGTGCAGAGAAAGGAGACGCTGCTTGCCTTGGGGGCCCGAGGGGTCAGTGGACATTTGGTGGGAGATGGCTTTTTCCTCCTGCCCAGATGAAGGAGGGGGGGAGCAGAGCGTTTCCTCTGAAGAGACGATGGTAGTTCATCCAAAGCCCCGACCTTGGGAACTGCCTCATTTTAGAGATCAGGACCATTTTCCTGGGCGCCATCAGCGTGATGGGATACTCTGGTTTCAGCGATACTGCAGCGGGCCTGCGGGGGCGGGGGCTGAGGGGGGACGGGGTCACTGCAGGCAGGCGCGGGGATGGATCCCGGAGCTCCTCTCTGATTGGCCTCTGCTTGCAGGACTGTGGAGGACCTGAAGAACAATGAGAGCCAGTGGAAGGACTCCCCGCTGGCCACGAGGCACCGCGAGATGCTGAAACGCTGCAAAACTCAGCTCAAGGTTCGTCCCTCAGTGAGCTAGTGAGGGGGGCGGCCCCTCCCTGCCCTACCCCCCGCTCCCCCTCCTGCTCCCCCTCCCACAAATTGAGGCAGCCCTTGTAGAACCCCCTGTGGCCCCGTGCTCAGGCCAGGCTAAAGGTTCTGTGTTTGGGGTCAGGCCCCAGCCTCTTGTCCATGGCATGTGGCCGTGGGTTTGTAGCGGTGGACAGCACTTTTCCCCTGGCCCCTTACTCCTCGTGTTTCCTGGGGATGCCCCATCCACAGAGCCCAGCTGAGACATGCCAGGTCGCCCTCTGCGGGGGCTGCTGCTTGGCTCTGCGGGGGCCGAGGTGGCCGGTCATGCTGCTGTCCCGAGGACGCCCGCAGGGACCCTCTGGGCTCGTGCTGCCACTGAGCTTCATCTCAACAGGCCGAATGGCTCTGCGGTGCTGAAGAATCATCTTTTTTTTTTTTTTTGTCTTTTTTATTCCTTTATCTCAATATTTTTTCTTAAATTTTATTTTTATTTACTTTTTGATTTTTATTAATTTTTTTTTTTAGACATTGAATACATTTTTGATCAAAGAACTGTGATTTACAAAGTTATTGGTAGTTGAGTTTTGGGCGTATAGTATCTCAACTAATCCCACCACCTCCACTGTTATTCCTGACTAAAGGAACCGTCTTCCCTGAGAATTTTAGCCCCCAAGCATGCCAGGTTTTTCTCGACTGTGCAGACTTGTATGACGGTGTGAGTTGGAGAGAGGGACCGGGACCCCGTGACGGCGGGTAGGCCCTGGGGGAAAGGCGTGTTTGCCCCTAAAGCTCTTGCTGGCCGCAGGAGACCCATGGCTGGTTTCCTGGCTGTGTCCCTCTGCCATCCCCATACCCAAGGGCCCCCCGACCAACAGCCCCAGCCCAAGGTGACAGTGACGTGAGGCACACCCGGGCAACCCAGCCTTTCCCCACTCACGCCTCCCCTTGCCTGAGAGGTTTGTGCGTGACCCGCGGTGTGTGGGTTGATGAAACAGATGTTCCAGTCAGATGCTCGTTGCTGCTGAATCCGAGAGGAACTCTGTCTTTTCATCGTTTTCTTTTTCCGTATTTATATAATGTTTATTGATAAATTCTGCTTCTGGCCTCAGAACTAACGTCAAGTTTCCAAAATACACGAAGAATCACAATCAGTGTGAATTGCTCAAAAATCCAAATCAGTTTTCCTTGAGTTTCAACAGAGACCTGATTTTCAAAAGCAAAATCTTTGACGTGCTACTCTTGATTATGAAGTGCTTTGCTGGGCTGTTTGGAAAACGGAACTTAGGCCCTCTGTTCCTTTCTTTTCGTTTTATCAAAGCCCCGTGACGTACAAAGCCATTTATAGCTGAGTTTTAGACAGATGGGATTCCAGGCCTGCCCCATTGCCGGTGGCACCCTGCCCCCTTCGGCCTGCCTCCTGGCAGGCACCTCTCTGAGTCGGTCGTTGCACTCTGGGTCTCTTGAGTTCAGCGCTGGCGACTCGGGTTTGGATGCCTGGCTCTCTCTGTCTGTAACATCACCTTTTTAAGCTTATTTTAGGCACCGTGGTCTGCTGTGCTGCTAATGGTAGAGGGTCTCGTGCATGACACAGGCCACTGCCCCCTCCCCCACATGGCACCCCAGGGTCTGTGTGCCTGTCCCCCACCCCCAACCTTCCTACTGAAAACCAGCTCTGTTTCTTTTTGTTTGTTTGTTTGTTTGTTTGGGGGCCTCTCCTGGCGATGCTCAGGGCGTCCTCCCGGCTCTGCGCTCAGGAATCACTCGGGGGAACCAGATGGGGTGCCGGGCTTCGAACCAGGGTCAGCCGCATGCAAGGCAAATACTCTGCCTGCTGTACTATCACTCCGAGCAGTTGTTTCTGTTACCTTCGGGCATTTGCTGTTCCCCTCTACTCGGGGGACATTTATAGCCCCCTGGGGGCCGGAGCGATAGCACAGCGGGGAAGGTGTTTGCCTTGCACGCAGCCGACCCGGGTTCGATCCCTGGTATCCCATATGGTCTCCCAAGCACTGCCAGGAGTAATTCCTGAGTGCAGAGCCAGGAGTAACCCCTGAGCTCTGCTGGGTGTGACCCAAAAAGCAAAAAAAAAAAAAAAGAAACCCACTTACAGCCCCCCGTGTGAGAGGAAGCTCATTCTGCGTCCGCCCCTCTCCATGCCCAGCTTCACTCCTGCCACTCTCCAGACCCCTCACAGCTGCCAGTGCGTGGTTCCGTCTTTCCTTATGGCTCGGTGGTTTCCCACTGTGTAGACGTTGCAGAGTCCCTAAACCCGCCCTCCCCACCCCACCCCCCCGGCTTTGGCACTCTCGGGCTGTCTCAGGTGCGGGCTGCAGCGAGCAGAGGGCCCGCAAGACGTGCCTTCCAGAGACTGATATTCACCAGTTTCATCAAGCAGCATCGAGGGCTGGTCCCCGAGGGGCTCCCTCAGAGGGTTGCAGCCAGCCTCGGGCCTGGTGCCCTCGTGTGCCCGGTGGGCTAATCCCCGGCACCTCCCTGCTCCCACAGAAACTGGTACGATGCAAGGCCTGTGCGGACGCGGGGCTGCTCGACGAGAGCTTCCTGCGCCGGTGCCTCAACTTCTACGGCCTCCTCATCCAGCTGCTGCTGCGCGTCCTGGACCCCGCCTACCCCGAGTGAGTGCCCGCCGCCACTCTCCAGCTCCAAGGGGGAGACCTGTTGGCTTGGGGGTGGGCAGCGTACCGGGGGCTGGCCGGGTCCCAGTGTGCAGAACGTGCCATTAATCACAGTGCTGAGTCCTTGCTTGGGGGTTAGGGCTGGGGCTGGAGCCATCGCACAGCGGGGAGGGCGTTTGCCTTGCACATGGCTGACCTGGGTTTGATTCCCAGCATCCCATATGGTCCCCCGAGCACCACCAAGAGGAATTGCTGAGTGCAGAGCCAGGGGTAACCCCTGATTGCCGGGTGTGACCCAAAAAATGCTAAAGAAAAGAAAAAAAAATAGAGCTGATAGGCCGCAGAGGCGGGACTGGCCCAAGGCACGCCCTCGCCTCCCGCTGGGCCCCACAGCAACAGTTTAATCCTGGCACCACTTCTGGTGCCTGGAACGCCATCCGTTGTGCCTGCTTGCCAGAACAACAGGTGTTCGCCATATGTGCAGCCGACTCTGGTTCGATCCCCAGCATGGACTGAACCCTGAGCACAGAGCCACAAGAAAGCCCTGAGCACCGCCAGGGGTGGCCCAAACCTCTCCCCCCCCCAAAAAAAAAATTAGCTTTTTAACTAAATATACATACACATATTGATATTAGATGAAATAAAGTTTAAAAAGAGCTAGGGGCTAGAGAGCTCGCTTAGCTGGCCCGGCTTGGATTCCCCCAAGCTCTGGCTGCTGTGACCCAAAGTCACTTAATAAAGGAAAGAACGACAGGCCCTCTGCTTGGAAAGAGCTTGCATGTGTCAGAAGGGAAATGCCGAGAGGGCGCTTGGCCCTCAAGTGGCAGGGCTCGAGCTGGCCGTGCTGTGGGCCTCTCTGCAGCCGGGCTGGCCGGGTCCTCAGGCAGCCACTTCTATTGCTTGCCATGAGATCTCCGGGTCACCAGAGTTGCTGAGGTTGACAGAAACCTGCACGAGAGGGACCAAATGTTACACGACCAAATCGGACCCCTGAACTTCCCCTTCCCACTTCGTTTGTTCCAGTGACCTGAGCAGGCAATCAGGATAAGGGAAACCGGGGTCTGGAGAGATGAGACAGCGTGGAAGGCATTTGCCTGACACACGGCCAACCCCGCCTCCATCCCGGCAGTTGGGTTGGCGGCCGGGGGGCCACGCTGTCGGTGACTCTACTTCTCTTTCCCACAGTGTGACACTGCCTCTGAACCCAGACGTCCCCAAGGTGTTTGCAGCATTGCCCGAGTTTTATGTAGAAGATGTTGCTGAATTTTTATTTTTTATTGTACAGTAAGTACCTTTAGCATGTTACACGCTTCTGCCTTACGGCGTTTGGTCAGTATTACCAGTGATGTCCGGGCCTGAGGCTTTAGATATTGGCGGGTCAGGGGGAGGCGAGTTCCTGGGAAATCTGGGCAGTGGAGGTGTCAGACCAAGCCCAGCCAACCGCCCTGAGGCAGAAGCAAGGCTGGCGGTGCTGATAATGACAATGACGTGTCCTGGGAAAATGGATTGGAGTCTGCTTCTGATGAACAAAAGGAAGATTATGAATGTCTGAGTGAACTTTGGAAAGCCAATGGAAAGAGAAATACCCACATGCACAGCTGTTTTTTTTTTCCCACCAGAATCTTTCTCACGTCAGCCAGAAGGTGCAGGGGTCAAAGCACTTGCCTTGCACACAGCCCAATCAGGTTCCATCCCCAGCACCCCAAAACCCCGCCAGGCGTGATCCCTGAGCAGAACCAGGACAAAGCCCCGAGCACTGCCAGGTGTGGCCGAGAAAAGAAGAAAATGTCACCCCCCGATAAACCCAGCTCACATTCTCCGGGAATGGAAGAACACTTTCGGGGACCGAGTGAAGTTATTAAAATGACGTTTGAGAGTTTAAAAATGCGAACAGTGTGCCCGGGGGATAGCTCAGCCCTGGCCTTGCTGGCACCCAAGCTGGCTTTCAGTTCCCAGCACCACGTAGGGTCCCCCAAGCCCGCACCACCAGGCGTGGCCCCCAAACCAGAAATTGACAACAGGGGTTGGTGTCCGGCACCTTAGGGCTCTGTGGTAGGGCAGCTGCTGGGTGCGAACCCTCCGGGCCTGCCCGCCGGCCTCTGGCGCTCCCTCGCCCGGCTCCCGTCCTCCCCCGGCTCACCCCCGCACCTCACCCCTGCTCCCGTGGCCTCCGCAGGTACTCCCCCCAGGTGCTCTACGAGCCCTGCACTCAGGACATCGTCATGTTCCTCGTGGTCATGCTGTGCAACCAGAACTACATCCGCAACCCGTACCTGGTGGCCAAGCTGGTCGAGGTCATGTTCATGAGCAACCCGGCCGTGCAGCCGCGGACCCAGAAGTTCTTCGAGATGATCGAGAACCATCCTCTGTCCACCAAGCTGCTGGTCCCGTCCCTCATGAAGTTCTACACAGGTACGGCTCCTGGGGGCGGCCCAGCGGGGACTGCGGGTGCCCCCCCACTGCCTCTACTTATGCCCCGCGCCCAGGGCTTCCGGGGTCGCCCCGACGTCTGGTGGCTGGCTGCCACTGAGCCGGTCCGGAGCCTCCGCCCAAGTTGAGGGTCTGTGCTGCGGTCGCCCAGCTCCTGCGGGCGTGGAATCTTCATTCCCCAGCGCTGCCCTGTGACCCGCTCTCAGCCAGTGAAGGGAACAGGCAGTTTGTTCCGGTGGTTCTTGGGAGCCGGAGAGACAGTGTGGAGAGCAAGACGCTTTGTGTCTCCAGCTCCATCTCCAGCGTGGCGCAGGGTCCCCAGCGCAGCACCAGGGGGACCCCTGAGCTCAGCCTGGAGGCGAGGCCAGAGCAGGGCTGGGTGGGCTCCCCCGCCCCCCTCAAAAAAAAACAGGCTGAACCGCGGGCTCCACACCCTCCCCATGGTCTTCAGTCCGCAGCATCCTGTGTGGTCCCCTGAGCCCGTCAGCACTGCTCCGAGCGCAGAGCCAGGAGTCACCCCTGAGTACTGCTGGGCGTGGCCCCAAACAAAGACCAAACCTCAGGTCCATCCTGGCTGCTGTCCGTCTTCAGTTCCCTCCGACTCTCCCTGCCGCCCCCTCAGCGCTGTGCCTGCCCTTCAGCCTCCAAACTCCCCCGGTCTGTGGACGCCGCTCGCCCCCGGCCTGGCCATCTGCCCACACAGGACACCTGTCCCCTGTGCTCTGTGGTCAGCTTCCGTCCTGCAGGTGCTAGGCCTAGACTGATTGCCCCCACCTGGGTGCCCTGGAAGTAGTGCGGATGCCCCCACCTGCGTCCCCCCTCACCCCCACTTTGTGTATTTATTTTGGAGACGGGGGCCTGTGGGCTGCCTGTGAGCCGCGTGCCCGGCCCACGGGGTCACTTTATCCAGAATGCCTGGTGCCCAGGTGGCTGTGAAGGGCCCGGCCAGGGGGCAGTTGGGCGGGTGGAGCCTGTGTTCCATGCGAGCCCAGCCAGCGGCCACCAGGGCGAACCTGCCGGGGCCGTGGGCCCGAGTCCAGGCCACTCGGGACTTCAGGGTCTTCATCGTCGTTCCCCTCGTCCATTGGTGACCAGGACCCGGTCAGTCAGTCAGCATCGGGAGGCTGAGAGCGAATGGGAACGTGAGGGTGGCCCAGGCTGGAGGGGCAGGGAGCAGGGCGGAAGGGGCCTTCGGATGGGGGGTGGGGTGACGCTGACTGAGGGGCAGGGGGGCCCAGGGGCCCAGTGGGGGTGCTGCTGACGGTGATGCGAGGCCCGGCTAAATGGGAGCCTGAGCCGGCTCAGCCTCTGCTCTGCTGCGTCGCCCTCTGCTGGGGAAGCGCGGGGTGAGCCTCTGGAGTGGCTCTTAATTCCCTCCCACTGGCCTGGAACAGTGACGTGAGTGCCCGGGATTAGCAGAGCCGGTCACGGTGCCTTCCCAGGGATGAGCCACGGGATATTCAGTGAGAATCGAGAATCTCCAGGAGCTGAACGTAGTTCTGTGTTAAGTTCCTCCCGACTTGGGGAGTTCCTTTTCTTTTCTCCTTTCCGTAAACTTTTTCTACTTTCAAAAATAAAAAGAATGATCAGGACCACCTAGATTTACATTGGGAAATGTCAGAACCACCTTGATTTCAGCCGTTTGTTGTGCCATTACGTAAATGATAAAATGTCAAGGAGCCTGGCTCTGGTCAGCAGGGGACGCTGTCGGCTGGACCAAGCAGGGCGGGTGGGTGGCGGGATTCACGTAGGTCTGTGGGACACCCTCGAGGGCGTTTGTCGTTGGCTTTGGGTTTGACTTTGTTGTTGTGTTTTGTTTTTGGGTCACACTTGGCAATACTCAGAGGTTACTCCTGGCTCTGCACTCAGGAATCACTCCTGGCAGGGTGCTCAGGGGACCACGTGGGCTGCCAGGGATCCAACCCAAGGCAAAGGCCTTCCCTGCTATACTGGCTCCGGCCCCTCGGGGTTCCATGTTTTTACAGTGCCAGTGTCTGTGCCACTGAGCCCTGGCTGCACCCAGGCAGGCTGGTGACCTTTCAGTGCCTGGGATGAAGCCATCACCCCAGCCCTGAGAAAGGGATTTCTTTCTCTTAAAATTATCAGGGGGCTGGAGTGATAGTACGGCATGGAGGGCATTTGTCTTGCATGCGGCCAAGTTGGGTTCAATCCCCGGCATCCCATATGGTCCCCCGAGCACTGCCAGGAGTAACCCCTGAGCATCACCGGGTGTGACCTAAAAAGCCAAAAAGGAAAAAAAGAAAAGAGAAAAAATTATCAGGTGATGGGTCTGGAGCGGTAGTACAGCTTGGAGGGCAGTTGTCTTGCATGCGGCCAACTTGAGTGGGTGCTTGCCTCACCCCAACCCGGGTTCAATTTCCAGTACCCCATATGGTTCCCCAAGCCTCCAGGAGTAATTCCTGAGTGCAGAGCCAGGAGTGACCCCCGAGCACTGCCGGGTGTGACCTCCCCCAAAATGAATTATCTGCAGGCCAGAGAAATAGTACAGTGAGATCCCCGTTGACCCTCAGCCCCTTGTACAAGCCCTCCACGTTCACCCTATCAAGGGTGAACCCAGCTCACAGCTAGGAGTAAGCCCTGAGCACTGCCGGGGTGACCCCACCCCATAGGTTACCTGAGTTGTTGTCGCTGTAGCTTCAGAGTCCGATGGGTGAGCAGCGGAGGGGGTGGTGTTGGCAGCCCAGGGAGCCCCTGCAGTAAGCTGCTGGGTGGGGGTCGTTCCTCTTTTGTCTTCACGCACCCCCGGCCTCAGGCCCCCCAGTCATGGAGAGCTGACACCATCCTAATAATAGCGCCGCATCTGAACTCCCACTGATCCTTCGGCTCACAGGCACAGCTGCCCTGCGCCCTTGGCTATAAATACCGCGGTTTGCGAAGGAGGAAGCCGGAGCTTGAGAAAGGCCAGGAAGCTCACCCGAGCCCGGGCCCTGCACTGGAGCCCCCATAGACCCTCACCCTCCCACCCCCGCAGAAGAGTCTCCACCCCAGACTGGCTGACTCTCGGCCGTGACTTTGGGGCTAGGCCAGGAGTCAGCCGAGGAAGGCTTGGGCCCCAAGAGGGGGCGTCCAGGAGAGCTGAGCCATGCAGGCACGTTTCGGGGGACCAGGCCACTGATTCCCTGGAGATGGGCCATTGACCAAGGGCTTCCTGAGTGGGGCCAGGCCAGGCCAGCCCAGGACACCTGGAGCCATCCCGCAGGGCCGCCTGGAGAAAGACCCTTCCGCTGGCCTTTGCTGAGGCTGGGGACAGCGGAGCCAATGATCCTGGTCCTGGCGCCCAAGTGGTGTCCTGGGCCACTCGGAAGGTCTTGGGGTGGTGACTGGACACAACAGTGCAGTGCAGTGACCCCACAGAAGAGCAGGGACCATATGGCAGGCCTGGGAGAGACCATGAGTGTGAGACGCCCCGGGAGTCTCAGACTTGCACCCCAGGGCGGCACCTGACCCGTGGGGGTGGGGTGCCGCCACGTTCAGGGACCAGGATAAGGGTCCTGGGCCGCTGGCCACCTGTGCTGTCCCTCTGCTTGCAGCCCTCACCCAGGAGGACCCCGCTCCTCCGGGCAGGTACGCTCCCCCGGCTCTGTGCGTCCATTCTGTTGGACCGTCCATCTCGAAAGAATCTTCCCCTTATTTTATCGCAGAATGTATCCACCGAGAAGTGGGAACAGGCTGCGGGCATCTCCGCAGCGGGCTCATGTGCGCCGGCCTCCTCCCCTGGCTGATGTCCGCGTGGCGTGACAGAGCCCAGGCTGCTCTGCTCCCTGCTGACCTGTGAGGGCGCTCCCACATCATGCGACACTTTTTCCTGGGTCCTTCGAGGTCTTTGGGGGCCGTTTCCAACCAGGTCCCACCACCTGTGGCCTCCGCCTTGCCGGAAGTACCCTCCCGCCCTGTGAGCCGTGGGAACACTCGCTGTGTCCCCTCTGTCAGCTTTCCGGTGCTATTGTTAGGTCGGGGTGTGTTGTGGGTGGGGGCGCGCCCACAGTGCTGAGCGGCTGCTCAGGCCCTGCACAGGGCGCGGGGCAGGCGGCGAACGTGCTCAGTTCGACGTCATTCTTCTTACCTGCCAGCAGCACTGCTTCCAAACCTCAATCCAGTTTGGGAGTTGGTCTTAGTGCTCACACGCCTCGGCCACTTGCCCCAGAGGGCTCCGTTTAGTCTTGGTTCCGTTCTCCTCGGGGCTGGGGTGTGGAGGTTGGTGGGTGACGGAGACCTGGAGGACCCCTTGGCCATTGTTCTGCTTTGAAACATGTTCCGTGTGTCCTAGCGCGCGTGCGCTTCAAGTGACAGTCACGTGATTGGGGGGCCAGGCCTTCGTAAGGCTGAACCCCCTCTCTCGTGTTCAGGCCGCCCGCTTAGAGCCGGGTCTTTCAACCAGGGTGCCCCAGTGACTCCCAGGGGGCCACGGTACGGACCTAGGGGCCGGCTGATGACGGGGACGCGGGCAGGAGCCAGGCTGCGGGGCCAGGCGTGGGAAGCCCTGGCTTCGCGCCTCCTGGATTCCCTGTGGGTGACAGCGCTGGGGCGACCCAGTCCTTGGCTCCGGTCTGGAGGGTCGGCACCTCAGAGCACACTTCGGGCTTCTGCCCCCCAGTTTGTCTCGGTGCCGCCCAACCTTCTCTGCTGTGAAAGCCGGTTTCCAGAACCGCCTCCGGGGGCCAGGGACCAGCTCCAAGGCAGATGCTCCTGGACACCGCGTGCCGGCCCTGGCCCCGTCCGGAGCACTCAGTGTGACGCGGGGACTCGGGCCGGCCCCGCATCGGCACAGTGGCAGTGCACACACCCGAGCCCCTTGTCCCCTTGTTTTCCCCAGATGTGGAGCACACCGGGGCCACCAGCGAGTTCTACGACAAGTTCACTATCCGCTACCACATCAGCACCATCTTCAAAAGCCTGTGGCAGAACATCGCGCACCACGGCACCTTCATGGAGGAGTTCAAGTGCGTGTGGCCGTGGGCGCGTGGGGGGTGTGGGCCTGGCTGGTGCTGTCGAGACTCTGAGTGTCTGTACTTGGAAGCGCCGCTGAGTCTGAGATAGGTTGGGACGCTTTGTGGTGACCCCAGTCTCCTCCCGAGGCTGCGTTACAGAGGGTCAGGGTGACCCAGATGCTCCCGGTCAAGCTTCCGAGTTAGAAACCTCAGGGGGATGTTCGGATCCCAAGCCACTGCATGGGGGGATGGGGGGTGTTGAGGGTTGCACGTGGCCCATCCCGGTTTACTTAGCAAGGCAGGAGCCACCCCCACCCCCCCCAGCCCCCCACCCCCGTGCACTGGGTGTGTCCCCGAAGGAAAGAAAACAAAAATTAAAGATGCTTCAGAAAGGAGCGCAGAGGGTGGGAGAGGCAGTGCCGCAGGCTGAGGCCCGGCTTTCAGCCCTGATGCCACCTGTGGTATGGACCAGACAAGGGACAGGCACTGGCCCGGCGGGCAGCGCATCCCGACACACCGCCAGGGGTCACTCGAGAGCAGAGCCAGGAGCAGTCCCAGAACCCAAGACCCAGGATAGGGAAGAAAGGTGAAAGTCCTGTAATTTCCTCACCCCACCGTGTTCTCGCGTTCTGTCATGGAGCCAGGCTCCGGCCAGGTGACAGTCCCTGGTCTCCTGGCAGGGGACCCATGGGGGCCAGCCAGCTGTCTGCAGAGCGGGCCCTGCACTTTCCCTGATGGCTCTTGTGGTCTGCGTGATGCCGTTACACGAGCGGGAGGTAGCCAGGAGACCAGACTGGCCCCGGCTTGGTCTGTGCTGTGCCCGCCGGGTGTTCGGCTCCTGCTGAACATTCCCCATCTCAGATGCCCCAGACGACGCGGGGGTGCCGGAGCCCCACTCCTCAGGGGCCAGCTGGGAGGGCGCCTGCCTCGCCCAGGGCTGACATGGGTTCGATCCCTGGCACGCCGTACGATCCCCCGAGCACCACCAAGAGCGATTCCTGAGTGCAGAGCTGGGAGTAAGCCCTGGGCATCGCCAGCTATGGCCCAGAAAAGAGCAGCAGCAATAGAACCCAAGGCCAGCTGCTGGCCAGAGCAACTCCCCTCCACCCTTCCTTTGGCCGCTGATAACGCAGCCCCGTGGGGGAAGTCCAGGCGGGCAGCCCTGCTGTGTCGGGGCTCCCCCTTCTGCCCACTCTCTCCGCTGGCTTCAAACGCACCTTCTCGTGGGGGAACTATTTGAGTTTGCGCCTTGTCCGTGTGGTTGAGGCTGTCTTCTTGTCTGGAGACTGTTTCTCCCACACGGAGGGAACGTGGGCCTGAGGGAGCCGGCCACGCGAAGGCTTTGGGGCCCGAGGACCCGGGTTTGATCCCTGAGCGCTGCCGGGAGTAGCCCCCAAACACCAGATAACAGCAGGCGTGCCGCGAAAGCCCCTCTCGGGGCGGGAGAGACCGTCGACGTGTGCTGCGTTTCTGGGGTGCGGCCGGGGCAGGGTGTGTGGCGGGGGTGGCCTGGGGCAGCGCGGCTGTGTCTGTGCCCTGGCAGCTCGGGGAAGCAGTTTGTCCGCTACATCAACATGCTGATCAACGACACGACCTTCTTGCTGGACGAGAGTCTGGAGTCTCTGAAGCGGATCCACGAGGTGCAGGAGGAGATGAAGAACAAGGAGCAGTGGGAGCAGCTGCCGCGGGTGAGGGGCGTGGGGGTAGGGCCGGGGGGGTCGTGGCAGCCCAGGGCGCCAGCTTCCTGGTGCCCGTTGAGTCGGTTCCTCTCAGGCGGGGCAGGAGGAGCCGCCGCCCGAGCCCACAGTCTGTTCCCTCTTCTCCGGTGTTTTCTTGTGTCTGAGTTGAGGGCCACACCCAGCAGTGCTCCGGGGGGCACTGGCGGTGGTGCCGGGGGACAGGCTGGGCGCCTCTGTCCTGTCAAGCCTGAGCTCTGGCCTCGGGCCGTCTCCCGGCTCTGCAAACCCCCCAGGGTCCCTCTCAGGTTTCCCTTTGCTCTGTTGGTTTTTATTTGGGGGTCACGATCAGCCAAGCCCAGGGGCTGCTCCTCGGGCCTCAGAGGGCCGATCCGTGGTCCAGCGCAGATCAGGGCCTGCCCATCCTCTCTCCAGCCGTCCAGCTTGGCTCTTTTTCTTCTGTGGGTTTGTCTTGTTTCTGGTTTTGGGGTTTGGGTTTTGTTTTTGGTTTGGTTTGGGGGTCACACCTGAGGCTGCTCCCGCCTCTGTGCTCAGGGCGCACTCCTGGCGATGCCAAGAGGACCGTCTGAGGTGGGAGCGCCTTCCCCGCTGCATTCTCTCCGCTGGTTAATGGGGGGGACCCTGTCAGGCTCAGTCCTGTCAGAGGCTCCTGCCCGCCCGTGTTGGTGCCCTCTGACCTCTGACACCTCCTGCGTGCCTGGGGGCAGCTCTGGGACAGTCCCGAGGGCCCGGGACCGCACTCGTGGCTTCATGCGTCTGTTCTGTTCCTGGGGTTCTTGCGCTCAGAAGCGTTTCCGGGTTGGGGGGGGGGGCAGGGTTGCTTTGTGCTTTCCACCTGTGGGCGTCCTGTGGCCGCCCTCCCGCTCTGCGGCCAGAAGGTTCTTCCTGGCTCCCATTCGCTGTATGGGCGTGAGATTGCCCTGTGGGGTATGGGCTCAGGCCTCTGTGGAATCTGTGTCCACTCCCCCCCACACTGGGAGCTCCCCATTCCCGTTTCTCTCCGCCCCTGCTTGCTTCTTCCTCCTCACTCTCGGGCATTTGGTCAGGGGGGACGGGGGTGTTTGTCTCCTGCAGAGGATTCTAGATTTGGGGCTGGAGCAATAGTTCAGTGGTGAGGGCATTTGCTTTGCACGCGACCAACCCGGGTTCTAGCCCCAGCATCTCATATGGTCCCTGAGCACCGCCAGGAGTAATTCCTGAGTGCAGAGCCAGGAGTAACCCCTTTTTGGCTGTGACCCAAAAAGCAGAAAACAAAAACAAAAAGAACCCAGTGGGTTCCAGATTTCTCTCGGCCCTTCTCACGGCCGGCACTGGAGCCCCTGGAATCCACCTTCTCACCAGGCTGCCTCGCGTGGCTCAGTGCTCGCAGATTGCAGTCTTGGTGGCGCCAGACTGTTAGGGAGCACCCCCCCCCCGGGGGCCACAGTCTGCCTTCGAGAGACTGGTCAAATGCTTGAGTGACCCAAGGGGTCAGCCTGCATGCGGCCAGCTTGCCCGCTGACGCCTTCTGCAGCCCCAGCCCAGCCCGGCCCCCAGCGGCTGCCCCTGTCTCCCTGGCGTCCCGGCCGAGTGTGGCGTAGGTTCGAGGCAGTTCCGTCTTCACCAGTGTTGGGGGCTCACTCACCCCGCAGCCCCCCGTGCTCCGGCTTTTTGTCTTGCTTCCCACCCTATTGGAGGTGGCCTCTGGGCGTCACGGGGGTGGCAGCGTAATAGTTGGAAAGTTGCGGAAAGCCTAGCGCACCTTGTTGGCAGCAGCACCGCAGCCCGGGGAGACCCACAGCGGTTGTGAGCCAGAATGCGAGTCTGCGTCGTCATCACAGGAAGTGAGCGCCCTCGAGTCCAGCCTGTGAGGGCGGGGCACTGCAGAGGCCTTGCAGGGGAAATTGAGTCTCACGGAAGCAAAATCAGGCACCAGGGCCAGCCACCCACCTCCTGAGGCGTCAATGGAAGGAGTGGGCTCCTTTGTCTGGACAGCCCACGGGCCCTCCGGGTTCCATCCTGCCCAATCCCAGGAATGGGCTGGCCACGGCTGACCTCTGTCCCTTGCCCCCAGGACCAGCAGCAGGCCCGGCAGTCTCAGCTGGCGCAGGACGAGCGAGTGTCGCGTTCCTACCTGGCCCTGGCCACGGAGACGGTGGACATGTTCCACATCCTCACCAAGCAGGTGCAGAAGCCCTTCCTCAGGCCGGTGAGTGCTCGCCCCGGGTGCATGTGTCGGCACCAGGGACTGGTGAGGGGAAGGGCGGGTGCTCCCGGGTGGGGCTTTGTGCCCCTGATGACGGCAGCGGTGGCTGAGGCGTCAGGAGCCACAACGGCCACGGAGCCGGCGCTGGGGGTGTTGTGTCTGGCCTCCATGGGAGTCGAGGGCCCGAGTCCCTTTTCCAACACCCGAGACTTGAGTTGGCTGCAGGGATAGGACAGTAGGGAGGGCGCTTGCCTTGCACGTGGCTGACCGGGGTTCTATCCCCGGCAGCCCACATGGTCCCCCGAGCACCGCCAGGAGTGATCCCTGAGTGCAGAGCCAGGAGTGACCCCTGAGCATCGCCAGGTGTGGCCCAAAGACAGAGAAAGTTACAAATTTGAGACTGGGCAACCGGCCCTCAGTGTAGAACTTTCTTTGTTTTTGTGTTTATTTTTAGCGTTTGACTTATTTAAGTGTTTTGGGCCACCCCTGGTGATCCTAGGGCTCTCTACTCCTGGCTCTGTACACAGGGATGGTGCTTGAGGGACCCTCTGGGGTGCCGGGAATCAAACCCGGGTCAGCCGTGTGCAAGGCAAGCGCCCTCCCCTCTGTCCTGGCACTGTGAGTGTTTTATTAGCGGGAGGGGAGTGCAGGAACCTCCTCGCCCCTCGGATTCCAGACTGGGGACCCTCGACTCTACCCCGGTGCCCTCAGCTGACGGCCACCAGCTCCACCATGTCCCCAACCCCGCTGCGGATTGAGTCCCTTTCCCAGCCGCTGCCCATGGCAGCCCACAACTGGGGCTGGCTACTTGGTGTGTCCTTGGCACCTCGGTGTGGCTGTCTGGGCATGGCTACTCGGCAGGAAGTGGCCACACCCGGCTTCAATCCTCTCCAGAGTGGGCGCTAGGCCATGCCCAGGTGCCGGGGGCCCGACTCTCTGGTGCGGGGAGGCAGAAACTGCTGACTGGAGGCCGGTTTAGCACAGAGGCCGTTCGAGACCTAAATTCTTCTGTTCTGAAGGCAAAAACCGGAAGCTGAGCCTGATGTTGGTGCCACTGGGGCAATTTCTTCTTCCCGAGTTCCTCGGACTCCTGAGGCCTTTGCCATTTGCTCTGACAATGCTTGCTCTGCCCCAGACTCTCTGTTCAGGATGACCAACTACCCACACTCTCATGCTCTCGTGCTCTCTCTCTCTCTCTCTGTCTTGTCTGAGGGACTCTTGCTTGTTCTGATTATCTGCTAACATCTCCCTTTCTCGCTGGTCAGATTTAAGACCATAAGACACATAAATAAATAAATAAATAAATTTTGCTTGGCGAGGCTGCATGCAGCCGTGCTTATGACTTACTCCTGGCTTTGTGCTCAGGGATCACTCCTGGCGGAGTTTGGGGGAACCATATGCGGGACTGGGGATTGAACCCAGGTTGGCCATGTGCAAGGGATGCCCTGATGCCTGCCTGTTCACCCGTTTCTTCCCGTTCTCTTCTCCCCCACCCCTTGATTTCTTTTTCCTTCTCTCTAAACTCGGGGCCTGTCCAGGGTGAACTGGGCATTCCTCCTCTACGTCACGCTAGTCTTCCTGTCACTCTGGCCCAAGACTCTGCACATTTGACATGGTGCCGTTTGCTCTCTCTGTCCATAAATGAGTCTCTGTCCATAAATCGGCCCTCGCCGACGTGAGTGTCGGGGCCCCTGGAGGTTGCCGGAAGTGGGTGGCTGAGAGCATCTCGGGGCTTTGTGACTATGACACTGGGCTTAGGAGTCATTTTCCCCTGACCTGCTTCTCAGTGACGTTGAGCGGATCCTTTCGCCGTTGAACGAAAGCATAAGGGGAAGGGGAGGGCCCACCTAGGGCTGGCGTTCGTGGCAGCCTGTCCCTGGCACCGTTGTGCGGAGTGGTGGAACTACGGGGTTGGCAGTACTGAGCCGGCAAGCCTCAGGTCCTGCTGGGTGACTGCAGGGACTGGCCACCGCCTCACTGCCCTGTGATGTCCTGTGGCTCCCTAGGAACTCGGACCCCGACTGGCCGCGATGCTGAACTTTAACCTCCAGCAGCTCTGCGGCCCCAAGTGCCGCGACCTCAAGGTTGAGAACCCAGAGAAATACGGCTTCGAGCCCAAGAAGCTGCTAGACCAGCTGACGGACATCTACCTGCAGCTGGACTGCGCGCGCTTTGCCAAGGCCATCGCCGATGACCAGGTGAGTGCGCCTCTGGGGAGACTGGCCGTGAGCCTCGCCCGTCGTCCTGATGGCCGTCTGGAGTCCGGGAAGGGGACACCGCGGGGAGTGAGTGGGTCGTGTCCCAGAGCGGCGGGCTTTCCTGGCGTGGGGCTGAGTGTACACCCAGCGTCCCCTGGCGTGCCTGGATGTGCCTGTGAGTTTTGGTTTGTTGTGGGGCCGCCTATGCGGGTGCTCGAGGACTCGATGCCCAGTGCTCAGGGCTGTCCCCTGGCTTGATGCTCACAAGCGTAGGGGCTTGGACCTGGGCTCCTCTTGCTCCAACCCTCGGAGCTCTCTCCAGGGCCCAAGTTCTCCTGGGGCTGGAAAGTCCAGCCTTGGCCCCCAGATCTGTCTCCCGCTGATTCTCTCCCTGTCCCTCGGTGCTGGCGGTCAGCCCCGGACCCTCACACGTGGACTCGGGCTCTGTTGCCGAGCCCCTGCCCCAGCCTGAATTCTCAGTGGGAGGGGACGGGCCACGCCGGCAGTGTTTCTGTGACTGGGGGACTCTCCTGGCAGTGCTCGGCTCAGCTGTGCAGGTCTGGTGGTCAGTGCCAGGAGGACGCGTGGCTCCAGGTGGCCGCGTGGTGCTGCCCTTCAGCTCTGGCCCCACTGGTGTGCCCTGCCCTTAGCTGCTGCTTTCTCCCCCAGCTCCATTCTGTTTTTGTTTTTGCTTGTACCAGGAATCTAGCCCGGGGCCCATCTGCCTGGTTCTGCTCCTGTCCCTTCCGGTGGCCGCTCGGAGGCTCCTGCTGGCTCACATCCCTGCCAGTACTTTTTTTTTTTTTGCTTGCTCTTTGGGTCACACCCGGTGATGTGCAGGGGTTACTCCTGGCTCTGCACTCAGGCATCACTCCTGGCAGTGCTCGGGATGCTGGGAATCGAACCCGGTCGGCCGCATGCAAGGCAAACAAACGCCCTACCCGCTGTGCTATCGCTACAGCCCACCAGTACTAGTTTCTGTTCCCACCTTGGAGTTTTTATTGGGGGGAGAGGGTAGGCCCAAGCCGTGAGCTCCTCTGCAGACCCGAGGCCCCTGCAGACAGAGCCTGGCTCCTGCCCTGTGCACCTCCGCCACGGCCTTTGTTCAGTGATTTTGTTTGTTCTGTTTCATTTGTGCTTGGGGGTCAGTACTTGGGGGATTACTCCTGACTCTGTGCTCAGCGGCACGTGCCGTCCCGGGGATCGAATGGGGGCTGACTGCGTGCACGGCCAGCCCTGCCCCCCTCTGCTCTCGACTGCAGCAGGCGGAGGGGAGGCTGTGCCCCAGCTCCACACGGCCCCTGAGCACTACCGGTACCAGCAGCCCAGGAACAGAGCCAGGAGCAGCTCCGGGCATCGCTGGGTGGAGAAAGCGAAGCAGGACAGCCAAGGGCCTCGCGGGTCTGAGGACCTCACCATCCACTCGCTCCGGCCCTTCTCTGCTGCTGGACCGTTCCTCCGTCTCTGATGGAGACGCATCTAATTTGGCCCATGGCTTATTAGGAAAAAGTGGGTTCTTTGGGGGCCGGGGAGACAGTATAGCGGGAGGAGCACTTGCTTTGCAAGGCAGCCAGTCCGGGTTCAATCCCTGGCACCACGTATGGTCCCCCAGACCCTGCCAGGAGTGAGCCCTGAGCACAGAGCCAGGAGTAACCTGAGCACAGAGCCGGGAGTGAGCCCTCAGCATAGAGCCAGGAGTGAACCTTGAGTACAGAGCCGGGAGTAAGCACAGTGCCAGGAGTGAGCCCTGAGCACAAAGCTGGGAGTCAGCCCTGAGCACAGAGCTGGTAGTGACCCTGAGCACAGAGCCAGCAGTCCGCCTTGAGCACCTTCGGGTGTGGAGGCCACCCCCCAAAAAAGTGTTAGTGTTGCTGTGAAGAATTGGGTGTTCTGTGGCCACACATGCGCCTCCCAGCATGGGGTCAGTAGGTCAGCCCATGTGTCTGGTGGGTGGATCGAGGGCACGCACCGAGGGGCTCTGCTTGCGCCCTGAAGCTGACGGTGCAGGTCCAAGCATGACGAGCCTGCGGCCCAACCTTCTCCCCTCCTGTCTCGAGCACAGTCACGGCTGTCACGTGCCCAGTGCCACTTGCTGTAGACACCGAGGAGGGGGTCTGTGTGGCGTTCAGACACAGCGGCGGGTGGCACCATCCGAGCTGTCAGAGGGGTCTGTCTGTTGGTCCGGGGGGGCTTGAGGTCAGAGAGGGTGCTGCTCGGGGGACCCTGCGGTACAGGGGCTGGAACCGAGGTCACCAGCAGGCGACACAAGCACTTTCGCCCTGTGCCGTCTTGCTCCCGGTTCCCGGTCTGCGGGGGCGCGGACGTCAGGGCGGGCGGCCGCTTCCTGTGGGGGCTGCGTCTGGCCGCGCTCCTGAGATGCTCCCCATCCTTCCCCGCAGCGGTCCTACAGCAAGGAGCTGTTTGAGGAGGTCATCTCCAAGATGCGCAAGGCCGGCATCAAGTCCACCATCGCCATCGAGAAGTTCAAGCTGCTGGCCGAGAAGGTGGAGGAGATCGTGGCCCAGAACGCGCGCGCCGAGATCGACTACAGCGACGCGCCCGACGAGTTCCGAGGTGAGCGGCCGCCCCCTCCTCTCCCTGCCCTCCTCCTGGGGTCCTCCCCTCTGGGGGGGTTGGGCCAGGGCCTGTGGTACTTGGAGCTCTGCTTGGGAGTGACTGACCAGCCTCCAGCGGTGCCGCATCCCTGCGCTCTCCCGCCACCCCACCCCGCACTCCCAGCGAGGGGTTCAGGGCACAGCCCCACGCCTCACCTCGCCGTCCCCGAGCTGACGCATCGTTTCCTGAGTTGGTGGTCGGTCTGCTTCAGTGACGGGACTTCCACGCAGAGTGAGCCCGGCCGTAACCGTCACCCACACCCCAACTTAGCCACACCGCCCTGTTCTCCCAGGGCAGGTGCCCTCGGGCCTGGTTGGTTGGCCTGAGGCCACCCAAACGGGTTTCATTTTCCTTTCGGGGCAGGGGGTGTTGCATTGAGAATCTCCGCGTTTCAGTGCATTCCAGCCTCTGTGCCGTTGTTCTTTCATGGGATACTGTAGTCACTGTGTGAGACCTTTTGCGTAGCTACATTGATCTGAATTTTCATTCGTTGTGAATAGCAAAAACGCACAGTCCTGGCCCCATCCAGAGGGGTAAGCGCCAGCCTTGCCTCCCACTGACGCTGGTTCACGTCCCCGGTACCTCAAGTCCAGTCCCCGCACGGCCGGGGCTCACTCCTGAGCGCTGACAGCCCCCCACGCCCAACTCGAGCAAAAGACGGTCCTTGGCCTGGCCCCAGGGCAGAAACCGCCCGGGAGGCCCAGAGGTCACATGTCCTTCGCGTGTCCTCCACGTGTGGGACTTTGCGTTTCTAGTGCTGAGAAGTCACAGCTCTGCACTGTAGCCGCGCTCTCCACTCTCTCCTCCTGCCTCCCGGGGGACTGCCGCAGGGGACAGGCCCCTGGTGTCCTGCTAGCGTCCAGAGCACCGTTGGCTTCCTCCTCTGGACACAGGGCCCCGGCGTTCTGTCCAGTCGAGGCTCTGTTTGAGGCTTTGCCTTGTCCTGCAGACCCGCTGATGGACACCCTGATGACAGACCCCGTGCGGCTGCCCTCGGGCACCATCATGGACCGTGCCATCATCCTGCGGCATCTGCTCAACTCCCCCACGGACCCCTTCAACCGGCAGACGCTGACCGAGAGCATGCTGGAGCCCGGTAGGCGCGCGGGGCCTGCTGGGACCGGGTGGGGGTGCCCAGGCCCAAGGCATGCCGGGGCCAGGCAGGGGGCACAGGTGGGGGGGTGCAGACCCAGGTGGTCTGTGGCACCAGAACCCCAGTGCAGATGTGACTCGGGTGCCTCCGGGCCAGAGCAGGCCAGTGTGCGGCTCTGGCTTGTCACCTGGTGTCTTGGCAGTCTGCCGCCAGGGAGACCCCCGCCCCTGGGACCCCCGTGACGCGCTCGCCCCTCCTGCCCGCAGTGCCGGAGCTGAAGGAGCAGATCCACGCCTGGATGCGAGAGAAGCAGAGCAGTGACCACTAGTGACCACTAGCCCGGCCCGCGGGTGACAGCCCCCGTGGCGACCACGTCGTTCCCGCTGGAGGCCCAGTGGCCCTGCCCAGCGCCCGGCCCGCCCCCGCCACGCAGTGGGCCGCGAGGACACGCCAGGAGGAGCCGGTTCCTGTACATATATTTAATGCCAGCGCGATCAGAGCTGAGGGACACGCCCCGGGGTCGCCCCTGTAATAAAGCACGTCCTTCCCGGCGACCACGGGGCCGGCCACACGCGTCGCAGCGCCGAGGCGAGCGGGCGGGCAGCACCCCCCCTTTGTTTCTCCCCTGAATCCAGTATCCGTTGATTTGGTGGTGATTAGAGAGCCTTGGACATTTTGCTGCTAAAGAATCTTCCCCCCCAGCCCCCTCCCGGCCCTACTTGCACTGCTGTGGATTTTTTTAAAGAGAAGCAAAAACACAAATAAACTCCTCCCTCCCCCGGCCCCCCCAAACACATATTCTGTGAGATAACTGTGCCTGCAACAGCGTGTCAATCCCGGGGTCGTATTTTTATATCATATTCACGTATTTGTTTTTTTAATTGGTGTTAGATGACATGATTAATAAAAAAGGCAAGATATTTTCAGAATTTGAATTTCAGTTTTTTTTCCCCCCCTTTTGAAATGTCCCTGATCCTGGTTTTATTATTATTATTAATTTTTTTTTTTTTGGTTTTTTGTTTTTCTTTTTAATTTTAAAGGAGATGCAGAGAACCGTGTTGACGGGGCCTCGTCCTCAGCCCGGTCGGGGCGCAGGAGCAGGACAGCCAGGGGCGAGGGGCACTCAGGTGTTGTGCCATGATGGTCTGGGGGGTGGAGGGTGGTTTTTCTAATGCTCAATGACAGTGGGAGGCCTCTGAGGGTGACATGTCCCTCGGCCGGAGTCTGGGTCGGCAGGAACCGCTGCTGTGCTGAGCCCTTTGGGACCGAGCCTTACCAAAGCAAACACACGGTGCAAGCGTCCTGGGGGGAGACTCGGCTTATGCTCACACACGCGCGCGCGCACACACACACACACACACACACACACACACACGGGAAACTTTTGTATTATCGCTGCCTATGTCACATACTTGAATTTTTGGATTTCCTTTGGGGTGGAAAAAAAAATTTAAACCATAAAGTGTTCCGAAGCAATGAAGTCTTACAAAGAAACATAACTTCCTTTTCCTCTTCCTTTTCTTCACCTCTCGCAGACAATGTGCTCTGTTCAATTCCTGACCAAATTCCAATAAACGGTGGGACACCCCCGGAAGCAGCTTCTCGAGTCTTGTCTTTTTATGGAAAACAAGGGCTGGGCCCCCAAAGGTCACCAACCCCGGGTTTGCCTTAGTGAAGTGTCACTTCTGAGCCAGTTAACTGCCTTTTCATTTTCTTTTTTTTTTTAATCTTTTGGGTTTTTTTTGGGTCACCTGGTGGTCCTCAGGGCTTTGTCCTGGCTCTGCTCTCAGGAACTACTCCTGATGGTGCTCAGGGGACTATATGGGATGCCGGGGATTGAACCAAGTCGGCCACGTGCAAGACAAGCGCCCTCCCCGCTGTGCTATCACTCCGGCCTAGCTACTGTTTATAAAATAAACCTTCCAGAGCTGGAGAGAGTACTTGCCTCGCATGCAGCCTACCTGGGTTCGATCCCTGGCATCCCATAGTGTCCCCCGAGCACCACCAGGAGTAATCCCTGAGCACCGCCGGGTGTGCCCCAAAAAGCAAGATTTTAAAAATGTAAGAAAGAACTAGGGGCTGGAGTGATAGCACAGCGGGTAGGGTGTTTGCCTTGCACACAGCCGACCCGGGTTCGATTTCCAGCATCCCATATGGTCCCCCGAGCACCGCCAGGAGTAATTCCTGAGTGCAGAGCCAGGAGTGACCCCTGAGCATCGCCAGGTGTGGCCCAAAAAGAAAAAAAAAAAAAACTAAACCTTCCATGTTGGCGGCAGCCAGGGTGTCAAGCTTGGTTCTCATCTTGCTGTTGTTTGGGGGGTTGGATTTCTTCGAGTTCATCCTCTTCTGTTCTGAGGGTGTCCAGCTCTCCTGTCTTCCCGACTTGAATCCCCGCTCGGGAGCCTGTCGTGCGGCCACGGCACAGCGGAGCTTTTGCCTCGAGAAAGCCCTGGGTTTGGCCGCTGGCACTGGAGGGCAGAAGACGTCTGGTCTGTCTCCAGCTCAACGATTTCATCAACATTTCCTTTTCTGTTTTTCACTTTCTGATGTTATTTTGGTTGTGGGGACCTTACTCTCGCTCTGCACTCAGGAAACACTCCTGGCGGTGCTCAGGGGAACACAAGATGCCGGGGATTGAGCCCAGGTCTGCGGCGTGCAAGGCCAGGGTCCAACTGACCGTGCTATCACTCTGCCCCTTAAATTATTTGGGGGGGGGTTGTTTTTGGGCCACCAGACTGTGCTCAGGGCCTAATCCTGGCTTATGCTCAGGGATCACTCCTGGCTGTGCTTCCAGGGACCAACCCAGGTCTCTACTGTGCCAGGGAAGAGATTCCGGCCCCCAAATTACATTCTTCATATCTGGGGCCGGTGAAACTCTATCATGCAGCCTCAGGTGGGGGTTGGGTGGCTAGGGACTACTGACTATAACTCCACCTGACCACGCAGGTGACTCCTAAGCCTCTGGGGTCAGGGAACCGCGTGGTACCGGGCATCAAATTCAAATGGTACCTTCATATGCCAGCAGTGCACATTGAGCAACTTCCGGGAGCTGTTAAAGACGTGTTGTACACATCCCGGTCCCTCAGCAGAATGTCATGCCCCAAACTAAACCAGATGTACCATTGAAGTGCCCAGAGGGCCAGAGCCCCTGCCCGCCACTCGCTGCCCGGGGCCAGAGACTGACCCAGCATCGTGATCGACCCTGTGTGTGCTTACTGCTCGCCTCTCCCCAGCCCTTGGCCATATTTTCTATGATCCAAGTAGGCTATGGGTCATACCCAGCTGTGCTGAGGGCCCCTGACAGTGCTCGGGGAGCCAAGTGGGTGCTGGAAGTCGGACTCAGGTTGGCCATATACACGGCCAGCGCCCCCACTCCCGTCCCATCTCTCCGGCCTCCACCACACTGTCCTTAGTTCCTGGGTAATATCGACTCTCTCAGCTTGTGTAATAATAACCAAGAGCGTTTTTCAACGCCGGGCACTGTCCAGAGGCTCCTATCCCTGTACTTCCTGCCTGAAGGTGGCGCTGTGACCTGCCTCTTCAGATGGACAGGCGGGGAGGGAGGGAGTGTGACAACTTGCCCAGGGTCAGCTGTCGGTTTCTAGGGCAGAGCACAGGTACCGAAGAGCACAGGTACCGAAGCTCAGAGCCTGGCCTGCCCCCAGCGGTGTCTTTGGAGTACATTTGTTAGGATTTTGTCATTTGGGGGCTACACCTGGCAGTGCTCCGGGCACCATCCATGGTGCTGGAGATGGACCCGGGTCTGCAGCGCGTAAGGCGAGAGCTCTGTCGTCTCTCTCGCTCTCCTGATTGTTTTTTGTTTGTTTTGCTTTTTGGGTCACACCTGGAGATGCACAAGGGTTACTCCTGGCTCTGCACTCAGTGGTGCTCAGGGGACCATATGGGATGCTGGGAATCGAACCTGAGTTGGCCGTGTGCAAGGCAAACACCCTACCCGCTGTGATGTCGCTCCAGCCCCTCCTGAGCACCTTTGAACTGAATCACTTTTTCTGCCCTCCCCCCAAAACAGACACATAAGTATCTAGACAATTTGTTCATTGTAGCAAAGAGTGTAGACATACTGAAACAGTCTATAATGTATTTCAAATGAAAATGAAACAAAGAAAATGGAAATTGTACCTAAGCTCACTGAACAGATAATTCTTTTATATTTTGCTTTTTGGGTCACTCCCGGCGATGCACAGGGGTTACTCCTGGCTCTGCACTCAGGAATCACTCCTGGAGGTGTTCAGGGGACCATATGGGATGCTGGAAATCGAACCTGGGTCGGCCACGTGCAAGGCAAACACCCTACCCGCTGGGCTATTGCTCCAGCCCCTGAACAATAGTCCGGCCCCTGAATTAGCTGTAGAGGGGCCAGAGGAATATTACACCAGGGAGAGCATCTGTCTTGCATGTGATCGACCTGGCATCCCAAAGGGTCTTCCAAGCACCACCAGGAGTAATTCCTGAGTGCAGAGCCAGGAGTAACCCTTGAGCATCATCAGGTGTGACCCAAAAAGACCCCCCCCCCCATAAATCCTGGGAAAACAAAACCCAAAGAACGGGATGTTGAGGGTTCCCCTCCTGGCTTGTTTTTCTGTCTCATGATGGTGCTGTTTGTCCCCGTGCAGATGAGAAGCTCTCCTGAGGCACCCCAGCAGCCAAGATGCTCCCCAGATTCTTACCCTGCTCCCATGTGCCCTTAGGAACAGTCGGGGTTCCGAGCTCACGGCCACCACCTGCCAGTTCCTGCTCTGCGACAGAGATTGGGCTCCTGTCATGGCCTCTCGGTGTCATTAGGGCTTATTAGCATTTTCCCATAGGTCTCAGCACAAGGAAAGAGGATCCCAGCATCACCAGCTACTGGAAGGAAGATGATTCAGATAACTTCCGACTTGTTTTGTGTGAGTCACTATTGTGTAGGTCTTCTTTTTTTTTTTTTTTTAAGAAAGTGATAAAAATAACTTTTGAAAAAAAATAGATGAGCACATTACTTTGTTTTGTTTTTTGGTTTGAGTTTTTATTTGGAGGGGGTGGGGGGGCCACACCCGGTGGTGTTCAGGGGTCACTCCTGTCTCTGCACTCAGGATCACTCACTTCTGGTGGGCTCAGGGACCAAGTGGGGTGTCGGGGATCAAACTCAGGTTGGCCTCCCACAAGGCAGATATGCCCTGCCTGCTGTACTATCGCTCATGCCAATTATGGTTTACAGGGGGCTGGAGCGATAGCACAGTGGGGAGGGCGTTTACCTTGCACGCGGCCAACATGGGTTCGATTCCCAGCATCCCATATGGTCCCCTGAGCACTGCCAGGAATAATTCCAGAGCGCAGAGCCAGGAGTAACCCCTGTGCTTCACTGGGTGTGACCCAAAAAGCAAAAAAAAAAAAATATGGTTTACATTTTGTAACTTTTTTATTGTTGACATGTGAAATAGTGAAACTCCGTGTTTTTGTTGGGGTGCTAAAAGGTGGGCTAAGTTGGCTGAATCTAACCAGGTAATGGGGGAGACCTTGGGGTGGTTTTTTTGGAGGGGTCACTGGGCGTGGGCCACGCGAGGCAGTGCGCCAGGCTTGCTCCTGGCTCTGTGCTCAGGAGTCGCTTCTGGTTCCCTCCTGCCGTGTCCCACCCATGCAGCCTGCGGGGTCTCTAGCTTCAGCCGCGTGGGCACCATCTGCTCCCACTTCAGTCTCCCCCGGGTGCCTGAGGCGCCTGACACAGCCCCGTGGCCCCTGCAGCACTCCCAACGCCAGTGGCACATGTCTGAGGCTGTGTGACAGCTACACCCACTCCAGAGCCTGGAAGACCCACACATTCAGGGGCAGGAGCCGTAGTACAGGACCGAGGGTGCTGGCCTTGCACGCGGCAGACCTGGGTTCGATCCCTGTCATCCCATTGAGCTCCCGAGACCCGCCAGGAGTAATTCCTGAGTGTAGGGCCAGGAGTAACCCCTGAGCATCGCTGGGTGTGACCTCCCAAACAGGAAAAATGAAAGAAAAGAAGGGAAGGAAGGAAGGAAGGAAGGAAGGAAGGAAGGAAGGAAGGAAGGGGAGAGAGGGAGGGAGGGAGGGAGGGAAGGAAGGAAGGAAGGAAGGAAGGAAGGGGAGAGAGGGAGGGAGGGAGGGAAGGAAGGAAGGAGGGAGGGAGGGAGAGAGGAGAGGGAGGAAGGAGGGAGGGAAGAAGGGAGGGAAGGAGGAGTCGGCCTTCCTCAAAGATGTGTGAGAGTTGCAGCCTCAGGCCCTCTGCTCCGTGTACTCCCGTGAGCACTGCTGGGCTCGCTCCTGAGCGAAGAACCAGGGAGCCCCACCACCATCAGCGGCTTTGTCGTTAAAGCCAGCGCTGGGGTTGAGTATGACCCTTGTCACACAGGACTGTAGGGGATGAAGGGAGAGAGAAGGGAAGGAATGGGGACAAAGGGAAGGGGTTGAAGGGAAGGGAAGCGGAAGAGAGGGGAGGGGAGTGGAGGGGGAGGGGAGAGGAGGGAGGAGGCCGCAGCTGTCAGCCGACCTCCACCCTGGTGGCTGGGCCTGCTCCACCTGCCTCCTGCAGCCCTGGCATTGAGCAGCTGACTAGGTGGTGGCAGCAGCTGGGCCCCCCAGGTCATGCTCGCCCCCGCCAGCCCCCTGCCCTTCCCCCCTCCCCAATCTGGCTCTGCCGGGGCCTCCTCCAGGGGCAGGTTCTGTGAGGCTCCAGGCTCCAGGCCCAAGGCTCGGGAGTTCCAGGCATCGTGCTGGGCCGCGGGCTCCCATTCTGCAGACGTCTGCCCTTCCCGGCTGCTCCCCGAGCCTGTTTCTTGTTCCCTGGCTTCCTGCTGGCCTTTCTAGAATGTTCATCCTTGTCAGAATTTAGATACCCGGACATCTCCTACATCTGTCCTCTCCCTGAATTCTGCTGTGATCTCCTTTTTCCGAGCTGAAGTTTTGACTTTAAGTATTTTTTGCATTCACCTATGCTTTATCTGTGGGTTTTGGGGAGGGCCACCCGGGCTAAAGGGGTGGGGGTGGGGGGGAGTCTGCGGTACTGGCCTTGGACGCTGGACCTCTGCCTGCAAAACACGCACTTTTTCCCCCCGAAATTTTATTTGACTTTTATAAAGTTGTTCACAATCATTTATTTCATTCAATATTCCAACACCAATCCCACCACCAATACAACTCCCCACCACCATTATTTCGAATTTTCCCATCACCACCCAAGCCTGTCCTCAAAGCAGGTCCTAAATATTTTGTCTGGATTGTTATGAATGATCCATTCAAAATGATCCAAAAATGTTTCCTTAGAGGAAAATGTGTAAAGATTGTGTAGGTCACCCTGGTGCCGTTAAGCCTTTGTATAGGAGATTACTAACATGTTACAGGTTGAGCCTTGTGCGCTCATATTTATCACTTATTTTTTGATCGGGATCAGTTTTCTTCCACCTTAGCGCTGTGGCACTATAGCATCGTCCTCCCGTTGTTCGTCTGTTTGCTCGAGCGGGCACCAGTAACGTCTCACAACAAATTGTGAGACTTGTTGTTACTGTTTTTGGCATTATCAAATATGTCACGGGGAGCTTGCCAGGTTTTGCTGTGCAGGCCAGATGCTCTCGGTAGCTTGCCGGGTACTTCAAGAGGGGCAGAGGAATCGAACCCGGGTCAGCCGCGTGCAAGGCAAACACCCTACCTGCTGTGCTATCACTCTAACCTTCTACCTTAACCTCATCAAATGTGGTGCGCTTCCTTTGGTATATCACTGGAGTAGAACATGAAGTCTCGCACCACTGTATTCACAGCTTCGTGCTCCCAGAATTCTAAAATTTTCAATTGGGTGATACAATTGGAGGTGACTTTGGGGTCCGGAGGCATCTCTGCACCTTGTTGCTCTCTTCCAAGATTTATTTGTGAGTCTCTGGATCACGGCCATTAATGAGCTTATATGGAGCCAGAGGCAGTTGGTGGGTGTGACCGCCAGATCCCCGGGGAATCAGGGAGATGGGGGAGGTTGCCCACTCCCAACTCCTTGAGAGCCTAGAGATTTCGGTCACCAAAGCCGCATACCTGAAACTTTTAGCAGATTTGCTCACAGATGAGGCTCGTCTGGGCCCGTGGAGATCGGCCACGAGCATGGCTGCGATTGGGGTCTGGAGGTTGTCCGGTAATGCCGGGACATTATTGGGGCAGGTGCTGGGCTCACCCGCCTCCCCCAAGTTGCCCCGGAAATGAGGTTCAGCCTGGAGTGGCGGCTGGGGGCATCTTGGCAACTTGTGGCTTTCTTCTGAGATTTATTTGTGAGTCTCACATTTCAGTTCTTGCTGTGTATCTCCAGTCCCAGATCTTTTATTATTATTATTAATATTGGGCTGGAGCAACAACACAGCTGGTAGGGCATTTGCCTTGTACGCAGCCATCCCAGGTTCGATACCTCCGCCCCTCTCAGAGAGCCCGGCAAGCTACCAAGAGTATCCCACCCACACAGCAGAGCCTGGCAAGCTCCCTGTGGCAATATTCGAGATGCCAAAAATAGTAACAACAGGTCTCACAATGGAGACGTTACTGGTGCCCACTCAAGCAAATTGATGAATAACGGGAGGACAGTGCTATTATTAATATTGTTGTTGTTTGTTTGAGGGGACCGTGTGCAAAGCAGACGCCCACCCGCTGTCCTATCACCCCGGTGCCAACTCACCATTTTGTTTTGTTTAGCTTTTTGGGTCACATTCAGCAATGCTCAGGAGTTACTCCTGGCTTTGCACTCAGGAATTACAACTGGCAGTGCTCGGGGGACCATATGGGATGCTGGGAATCGAACCCGGGTCGGCCGCGTGCAAGGCAAACGCCCTCCCCGCTGTGCTATTGCTCCAGTCCCATTTTTAAGCGTGCAGCGTGGCCAGAGAGTTGGAAACGGCCTTTCCTCAGGCTTATGACTGGGCTGGGGGTGGGCATGGGGAGGCCGGCGGCCCCGAGATCCTGAGGAAGCGCCCACCTTGCCCCCCTCTGCTGCAGCTCCAGAGACCCCCAGGGCGACCCCCAGGGCCATCCCTGCTCCCTGACCTTCCCGTTTCCACATGCAGCACGGCTGGGAATCCGCATTTTGCGGCAGCAGCGTGTAGATTCTGTTCCCGACCGACTCGTCTGAGGTCCGGCTGGTTGCCACCCACTTGTCCTACTCCCTGCACCGAGCAAACACTGTCACTTTGTACCTGTGCAGGTGGGTGAGGTTGATTCAGAGTGACTCCTCATGGTGGAACCGTGTACATATAATTTGTAAATGTTTATTCACTTGGGGCAGACGTGCTGGAGCGATAGCACAGCAGGTAGGGCGTTCGCCTTGCACGCAGCCAACATGGCCGACCCGAGTTCGATTCCTCCACCCCTCTCGGAGAGCCCGGCAAGCTACCGAGAGTATTCGATATGCCAGACACAGTAACAACAAAGTCTCCAATGGAGACGTTACTGGGCCCGCTCGAGCAAATCGATGATCAACGGGAGGGCCTTTACTTTACTTTTACTTTTTTTTTTTTTTGGGGGGGTCACACCTGGCGATGCACAGGGGTTACTCCTGGCTCTGCACTCAGGAGTTACTCCTGGCGGTGCTCAGGGGACCATATGGGATGCTGGGAATCGAACCCGGGTCGGCCGCGTGCAAGGCAAACGCCTGACCCACTGTGCTATCTCTCCAGCCCCATTTTTACTTTTTATTCACTTGGGGGAGAGGGTTGGCCATCCCCAGCTGAGCTCTGTGCTTACTCCTGGCTCTGTGCTCGGGGTTCGCGCCTGGCAGGTCCGGGGACTGAACCACGCTCGGCCACCTGTGAGCCCAGAGCTCTAACCCCTGTGCTATCTCTGTGGCCCTGAGATGCCAGATACTCTCTCCAGTAAGGTTGAGAAACGCCTCTGGAGCATGGTCAGGCGCCGCCTCTGAAAAGTGTCAGAGAAATAACAGAGCAGTCGGGGAGGGCCTCGGGGATGGGAGCACTGTGTCATGAGCACTGCCCGCAGCTGCCCTAGGGGCCTGAGTGGACACAGTGGTCCAGGCACTGGAGATAAGACAGAGGAGCTCTGCTGTGTGGTGGAGCCCAGAGGCCGGAGCTGCCGGGGGAGATGAGAGAGAAACCGGCCTGGGAGGTGATTGGAGGCCTGTGCGTTTAGGAGCGATTGCACAGTGTGGAGGGCGTTTACCTTGCACCTGGCCGACCCAGGTTCGATCCCCAGCATCCCATATGGTCCCCCGAGCACTGCCAGGAATAATTCCTGAATGCAGAGCCAGGAGGAACCCCTGAGCATCGCTGGGTATGACCCAAAAAGACAATAAAATAAAAAAATAAATGACTGTGCGTTTACCTTGAGCAAGGCAGTTGCCACTGTAGGTCGCATCACAGCGCTGGGGCTGAAAGGGTAACACAGGGGTTAAGGTTCTTGCCTTGACCCTGGACACTGACCCTGTTTGATCCTTGGCACTCCCTTTGGGGCCCTAAATCCCACCAGGAGTGATCTCTGAGCACTGTGCCAGGAGCAAGCCCTGAGCACTGCCAAGCGCAGCCCCAAAAGACAAACATGGAAGTTCTTGCTTCTGCTGTGACAGATCAAAAGGGTTAAAACAGGAAATCTGGACCTCAGGAGGCCCAAGGTAGCTCAGGAAAGACAGATTTAGACCCGGGCAGTGATTGAGAAGGGCACGTGTGGACAAGCCGAAAATATCTCAACGGTAACGTCAGAAGGATTTGCTGATGGAGTAGATGTGGAGAAGCGGAACAAGAACGGGTGAAATCTGACCCCAAGATTTTTGAACAGGGCCCAGCGGGATAAGACATCAGGGAGGGCGCTTGCCTTGCATGTGCCCAACCTTGGTTCGGCCCCCAGCATCGCATAGGGTCCCCAAGAACCACCAGGACTAATTCCTGAGTGCAGAGCCAGGAGTAACCCCTGAGCATCACCGGGTGTGACTCCCCTCCAAAAAAAAAGCCAAAAAAGCAAAAAAAAAAAAAAAGATGTTTGAATATTTGGCTTAAACAACTTGATGTTGGGTTTGTTGTTGACTGACAACCTCGGGGAGCACAGAGAAGAGTAGTTTGGGGGTAACTGCTCCATTTGTCCACTGGCTGACTGAGAGCCAAGCTGTGGACCTAACCTGGGGCCCTCGGCATTCAGCCTGATCGTTGCTTCAAAGAATCACTCCTGGCGGTGCTCAGGGGACCATATGGGATGCCGGGGATTGAACCCGGGTTGGCCGCGTGCAAGGCGGACACCCTCCCCTCTGTACTATCGCTCCAGCCCCCACCGTCTTTGTTCATAACCTTTTCATTTCTTCTCTCCTTGTCATCTGGGTTTACTTTCGTCCTTTCTTCAGCCTCTGGAACGGAATACATATCTTTTCCGTCTTAATTTCTGACGAATGCCTTTTAATTTTCCCTCGGGACTGTTTTAGCGGCGTTTTGCCACCGATTTGGACGTGTAGCGTTTATCGCTGTTCACTGCCATGACTCCTCTTTTCCCTTCTGTGATTGTGTTTTTTTATGAGGAGCTTTAAATTTTCTGCGTTCCGCCTCTGAGCTGCACCCGCAGCCCTGTTTCTGGATTTAAGTCCGTTCAGAAGGTCATTCTCAGGGCCGGAGAGCTAGAATAAGGCGCCAACGCATTTGCCTTGCCTGTGGCCGAACCGGTTTGCTGGTCTGCTCCCCTGCGCTGTACACAGCCCCTAGAGCCCGCCAGGGCTTCCCCTGAGCACACACCGGAGGAGCGAGCCCTGAGCAGCGTGAGGGGCTGGTCCAGGACAGGAAGAAAAAGAAAATCACTCTCCAAGCCTAGGAAATCGGCACTGGCCAATGAAAACAGTCTGAGAACCGCAAGGAAGTGGGGAAGCCGGGCCCGGCGGGGGCAGAAGCGTATTAGCCGGGGCAGGAGAAAGGCTGTGGGAAATCACAGCCCTGCAAATCCTCGATCCAGACCCCAGACGTGCGCCTCATTTTACTGCACCGGGGACAGTGGTGGGACAGCGGCCGGCGCCCACTCAGGCTTCCCGGGACTGGTTTGGGCGTGACTCAGTTTGGTGACTGTCCCTGCATCTCTGCATGGGCTCTCTGCGCCCAGGGTGAATGCCCACCCGTGCGTGTCGCTTCGGTTTGTATTCAGACTTTCCTAAGGGACTGGGTGCAAGCAGAGGCTGAAGGGTGCCCAGCCCTCCCACCCTGCAGAGGGCCCTGCATCACGGGGTGTCCTGCCCGCAGTTAAGTCTCTCTCTCTTCCTCTCTCCCTCTCTCCTCCCCTCCTCTCCCTCTCTTTCTCTCTTCCTCTTTTCCTCCCTCTCTCCCTCTCCCTCTCTCCCTCTCTCCATCCCTCTCTCCCTCTCCCTCTTTTTCCCTCTTTCTTTCTCTCCTTCTCCCTTTCTCTCCCTCTCTCCCTTTTTCTCTCCCTTTCTCTCTTCCTCTCTCTCCCCCTCTCTCCCTCTCCTTTCTTTGTCTTCCTCTCCCTCTCTCTGTCTTCCTCCCTCTCTCTCCCTCTCTCTCTTTCTCTCCTTCCTTCTCTCTCTCTGTTTCCCTCCGTCCCTCTCTCTGTCTCTGTTTCTGTCTCTGTCTCTCTCCCTCTCTTTCCCTCTTTCTCTCTTTTTCTCTCTCTTTCTCCCTCTCTTTCCCTCTCTCTCTCATTTTGTTTTGGAGCTACACTGTGATGCTCAGGGATCACTCCTGGCTCTTCCTCAGTTATTACTCTTGGCAATGCTTTGGGGGGGGGCACTGGGGGGTGCAGAGTATCCAACCCAGACCAGGCCCATGCAAGGCCAGCGCCCTCACTACTGGGCCACTGTCCCATCCCAGCTCAGCCCTTTTAAGCCTCGCCCTGCCATTTCCTGCATTTTTTTTTTAGACCATATTGTAAGGAAGCTGGACTCGGAATTGTTTTATTTTATTGACTGTCTTCCCTTTGGTCGTTTTTGGGTCCCTTGATGTTTTTCCTTATTAATTTCTAGTCTACCTAAAATTGCTTCTCTGCCCTGTAATCGGCATTTGCCACGACGGCTTTCTTTCACTCGCTTTTCCTCTTACCTTTCATCATGAAGTAGTAACCTATTTAAAAAAAAAAGCCTCAAACAAAGATCCACAACGTTTCTGATTTCATTTGGTTTGGTGTGGTGTGGACCCCACCCAGCAGTGCTCAGGGCTGACTCTTGGCTCGGCACCCGGAATCACTCCTGGCGGGACTTGGGAGATCCTATAAGGTACCAGGGATCTAGCGGAAGTTGGCCCCGTATGAGGCAAGCACCCTAGCTCTTCCTGTGGCTCCGGCCCCCAAACTTGGACAACTTAATACAACCTGATAACTCTGTGTGTGGCCTCGAGACTCCGGGGGCTGACACTCCTACTTTCCCAGAATCCCTCAGTGCAGTTCCCAGGCCCGCAGGCAGCAGGGAGCCTTAGCCCAGATTTTTATTTATTTCGTTTTTTTCTTTTGGGGTCATACCCGGCAATGCACAGGGGTTCCTCCTGGCTCTGCACTCAGGAATTAACTCCTGGCGGTGCTCAGGGGACCATATGGGATGCTGGGAATCGAACCCGGGTCGACCGCGTGCAAGGCCAACGCCCTACCTGCTGTGCTATTGCTCCAGCCCCTGGATTTTGATTTTTGGTGGTGCTGAAGAACCACACTGATCTCGCTCCTCCCCACCCCACCCCCACCCCGATGACTGTTCTCCCGGTTTTTCTCAAGGCACCGTGCTTCACATCACTGTTCAGGACACGATGTTCCAGCACTACCCCTCACCGCTGTCCCATGGTCCCCTCCCCAGGCCCATCGCCATGGTAACCATTTCCTCACGGCTCTCCGTGCGTTTGTCACTTAGGGAGACGACTCCAAAATACTAAAGCTTCATTTCGCCTGTTTGGAAATCTTCCACGAGAGCATTTAAATCTTCTGTGTGTGGACATTCTATGTACATGGATGTGCAAGACTCGGGTTCATGCCCCGCCCTGAACTTCACGTGTTTAAGTCTAACTGTGTTCTGTGCTCACGTCCGGTGGTGCTCCGGGGACTTGAGTCGGCCACATGCGAGGCCTCGTGGCCTCTCCTGGCCCCACGCAGCTCCCGTGTCCTTTGGACTGTTGGTGGGCAGGGCTTGTTTTCTGTTCACAGCGGGCCCAGACAACAGGGCCGTGGACATTTTCAGATTGTTTTGGGCTTCTGATGCGGGAGTTGGGATTTATCAGATGCATTTTTTGCATCTATTGAGATGCTAGTATACGTGTCCTATTTTAGTATATGAATAGGGCAAATTACACGGATTAATTTTTCCTCATCAGGGTCATCCTGGTGGTACTTAGGAGACCAGGCGTGCTGGGGGCTGACATGGGGCCTCTGGCATTCAGTGCGCCTGCTCCAAACCTGTGAGCCATCTCGTCAGACCTGATTTTTTTTTTTTTGAGAGGGGCCAGGTTTGGGCTACACAAGGCTGAGCTCAGGAATCATTCTGGCATACTCAGGGGTCCATAGATGGGATAGAACCAGGGATAGAACCTGAATTGGTCGCGTGCAAGGCAAATGCCCTCCCCACTGTTCTATCACTTGGGCTCCAGGTCCTGATGATTTTTTTTTTTTTGCTTTTTTTGGGTCACACTTGGCGATGCACAGGTGTTATTCCTGGCTCTGCACTCAGAAATCACTCCTGGCGGTGCTCGGGGGGCCATATGGGACGCTGGGAATCGAACCTGGGTCGGCTGCGTGCAAGGCAAATGCCCTACCCACTGTGCTATCACTCCAGCCCCTCCTGATGATTTTTGAATATCAATCCTTGTAACCTTGGGAGAAAACCGACTTGGCTGTCATATATGATTCTATTTATTGTGGATCCAGTTTGCTGAAATGTTCACGAGAACGTTTGTACCTGGGGCCGGGGGGGGCTCCGTGGCAGGGCCCGTGTTTAGATCAGGTCCCAGGGTGGGTCCTGGCCTCGTGGGGGGCTGGCGGGGAGGAACGCCTGTATCGCCTCCGATAATTGCCTCCCAAGGAATATTGATTTGGACTGCTCTGGAATATGTTCTCTTGGTTTTCATAACTTCCTCGCTCTACTCTGCCCTTGACATGCCAGTTTCCAAGTCACTGCATTGCGTAAGCGAGTGAGTCAGCATCGGGAGGCACGCCATGTCTGCGTGCGGTACCTGTGCGCGCATGCACACACACACACACACACACACACACACACACTCCTCCATACACACCTGTGCACACACGCACCCCTCCGTACACACCAGCGCGCAAACACACACCCCCCTCTGTACACACCTGCACACACACACACCCCTCCGTACACACCTGCCCGCACACACACCCTTTTGTACACACCTACACACACATCCCTCCATACACAACTGTGCACACATACCCCTCTGTACACACCTGCACACACATACACTCACACCCCTCCGTACACACTTGCCCGCACACATACCCCTCTGTACACACCTACACACACATCCCTCCATACACAACTGTGCACACACACCCCTCCGTACACACCAGCACACACACCTCCATATACACCTACACACACACCCCCTTTCGTACACACCTGCACTCACATACCCCTCTGTACACACCTGCACACACACATACACTCACACCCCTCCGTACACACTTGCCCGCACACACACCCCTCCGTACACACCTACACACACATCCCTCCATACACAACTGTGCACACACCCCCCTCCGTACACACCTGCACGCACACACACACACACACACGCACACACCTCTCTGTACACATCTGCACACACGGCCTCTGGCATTTCTGGCGAGTCCCCGCCGCTCTCCTCGAAGTGCCCGCGTTCCCAGCCCCCCTCAGCCAGGACGGCTCCTCCCAGCCCTGCTCAGAGTCTCCGGCCCGTGGCGTCTGCGGGCGCTGCTGTGGGACTCGGGCTGCCTTCACTGAGCTGGTCTCTCTGTCGGCGCTGCGCCCACTCACGGGTTTCTCTCAGTGCTGCTGCCTCGGGTGGGGGTGGGGGTGCTGTTCCCATGAGCAGCCCAGGGCAGCGCAGGGGTCTGACAACAGTGGTCCTGCGTGGGAGGGGGCCCCAGGGCAGGCCTGACTCGGCCTAACGTCTCCTCACGGGCTTGTGCGCATGCGGTGGGTGTGGCATGAATGCTGTGTCTGTGCCCGTGTGTGATGGGTGTGGAACCTGCCCGTGTTGTTTGTGTGTTGTGCTTGTATGTGGCACGTCTGATGCGTGAGTGAGGTGTGTGCTACACGTGTGCATGCATGTGCGTATATGTGGGGTGCGTGTGATGTGCATGGTGTGCCTGTGGCATGTGTGGAATGTGTGATACGCATGTATGTGTCTGTGATGTGTGAGGTGTGTGCAGGTGTGGTGTTTGCATGTGGTATGTCTGATGTGTGTGTTAGGCGTGATCTTATGGCACATGTATGTGTGATGTGTGTGCAGCCGGTGTGCCGTGTGTGTACTGGGATGGGCGGTGTGTGCGTGTACGTGTGATGGCTGTGTGTTGGGCATGTGATATGCCTCTACTACGTGTGTGGTATTGGGGGAGCATGTGGCATGTCGTCCATGTGGCAAACGTGCTGCGTGTTACACGTGTGACTTGTGTGGCGTTTGTGTGTGGCATCTCTGGTCTCCCGCGGTATGTGTGTGGTGTGTGTGGTGTGTGGTGTCTGTATGTGTTACTGACACAAGGTGACAGGCACCCTTAGTCCCATGGTCCCTCCCCACTGCTCCGGAAACTCCACGGGTTTGAGTCCCGTGTCCCGGGCAGCAGGGCGGGGGAAGGGCAGCTGGGCGGGGTCTCTGCTCCCACCAGCTGACCCTCAGGCCCCCCTAAACTGCTCCTGTACCGTGTGGCACCGGCCTGGCGTTCAGGCGTGTCCAGGCTCCAGCTCCTGTGGTCTCCGGGCCTTGCCCACTGGTGGCCTCCCTTAAAAGCTCCCGGGAACCCTATTGTTTGGTTCATTTTAATTTCACGGGGGCGGGTGCACGCCCAGCAGTGCGCAGGGCTGACTCCGGGCTCTGTGCTCAGGGATTACTCCTGGCGGGGCTCCAGGCACCCTAGGCGGTGCTGGGAAGCGCTCTAACCCTTGTGCTCTCTCTCCGGCCCCAGGACCCATGTGGAAAACCCTATCACCCAGCCCAGCTGGCAGCAGGAGAAACGACATCCAGGGCACTGACTTACTCGTCTGCAGCTGTGTAGTAGGTCACTACGGGTGCCACTGTCTCCCGCCCCCGAGGCTGGAGGTTTTCGGTCTCGGGGGATAAAAGGGGCAAGGCTCTGCTCCTGTGTTGGCGAACTAGCGGCATCCTGGCAGGGAGGCAGCACCGCACTGCTCCTTCCCGACACAGTGCCTTTAAATCTTTCCTCTCTGTACCCTCCTTGCCTTTTATGGCGGCTTAAATTATTGATACTGTTTTGTTGAAAGCTAAGCATGTTGGATAAATCGCTACTAATTGAGAGGTAAAAGTGAAGCGGCTGGCTGTCTTGCGAGTTTGGAAGATGCTGGGGAGAGAGCGGGGTGGGGGGAGGGCGCCCACAGCGGGACTCGGGACACGGTTGAACCCTAGCATGCGGGTGTGACCCCAAACCAGACGTGAAAAATAATTGAAGGGGTGTGTGGGGGAGGGGCTGGAGAGATAGTAAAGCAGGTCAGGCACTCGCCTCGCCTGCAGCTGACCTGGCTGGGATTGTTCCCCGGCGCCCATTCCCTGATCCTCTGAGCCAGAAGTGATTCCTGAGCACAGAGCCAGGAGTCAGCCCCGAGCACCACCAGGGGTGGGGCAGGAGCCAGCAATAAGAGGGATCTCCGAGGCTGTGGTACTTTGAACCTTTTTGGGGCTGGAACTAGAAGAGGGAGGGTGCAAATGGCCGGTGGCATTGGTCGGCCCGGCTGCTTATCGATTTGGCTGATCATAAAGTCTCCCTTTACTCGCCCGGCGGGTTTATGGCCGTTAGAGATTATTTCTGCACCTCTCGGTCTCTGTAGAATGAGTATGTTACCTGTCGGCACCGTGTTCTGTGGGAGGAGGGAAATTGCCCAATGTAACGACTTCGGGGGGAAAAAGAAAGGTGACCCTGGGGTCTTAGGAAGGCGCAGTATGAAGCCGGAGTGTTCGCATCTGGCTGGGACACTAGGTCAGCAGGTCCATAAATACTCCAGCTCTGAACGCTGCGGTCCCTCCTGAGAGACGCCCTTCGCAGCCGCAGCCCGCGGGCATGTGGGGAGGGGACAGTGTCCGGGTCCAGCTGGTGTCTCTGGGTGCATCACGGCCCCTGGACTGTCCCCCACTCTTGCAGGTCTGCTGCCGTGGGCCCACATCACCGACACCCCATATTTCATCCCTGCATCCAGACCACCCGGAGGCTTCTCTCTGCCCCCGGCTCTCCCCCCTGTAAGTGCCCAGCGGGGGCAGCGAGGGAAAAGCAGCCACTTGAGCACTGCAGCCTCAAGTCAGAGTAGGTCCGTCGGGCTCATTTCTACGGAGGACGCGCACGGGGCCCTCGGCTGGAATTAAATTCAACCCTCACTAGTAGGGGCCAGGGGGATGGTCAAAGGTTGGAAGCCACAAGAGTGTGTGTGTGTGGGCGGGGTTCGAAGGGCAAGTTAGGATAAAGAAGGGATCAGCGTGACAATAATAGTTGGAAATGACCATTTTGGGCAGGAACTTTCACTTTTGAAAGTAGGTAAGTAGATAAAAGGTGATCACCTGATAACCTTTCATTATCTGTATTGTAAACCGTAAGGCCCAAAGGGGGGGGGGAGAGAGAGAGAGAGAGAGAGAGAGAGAGAGAGAGAGAGAGAGAGAGAGAGAAAGGAGAGAGAGAGGAAAGAGACAGGGAGAGAGGAGACAGAGAGGAAAAGTGCCTGCCATGGTGGTGGGTAGGGGGGGAGGGTTGCAGGGAAGAGGCGGGGACATTGATGTTGGGAAAAGTCCAACTGGTGAAGGGACAAGTGTTGGGACATTACATGACCGAAATCCATCATGAACAACTTTGTAAGCGTGTTTATCATGTGATTCATTAAAAAAAAATTGAACTCTCACACCCCACCTTCACTGTGATCACACTCGCCTCCACCAGTGCCGGGAGGTCCCAAGTGAAGGGCCGGACGCCCCGTGAGTCCCTCCCGGCCTTCTGGGCAGCGGTGGAAGGGACAAAGCTCAGAGCCGGGCTGTGTGCGGGCTCGGCCGGGCGCACCGCCAGCAGCCTCTCGCGCTGTAAACTAAATCTATCATTCTTGCTCCGCTTGACAAATTGTGTCTTCTTGTGGAAGCGAGCGGGCTCCTCCTTGGCCCCTGGTGCTGGATGAGCTAATCCCCAGGCCCAGTATGGGAGAATGAACTTTTAAAGTAATGCCTTCAGGAGAGCAGAGTGCTCGATGCCGTAGAGAAAGCCACGGGCAGTGGCTGAAGTCTGACTTGCTTTGTGGCCAGCACTCAGGTTCTGTCGTGCATGCGTGCGTGCATGTGTGTGTGTGCGTGCGTGTGTGTGTGTGTGTGTGTGTATCTGTGTGTGTGTGTGTGTGGTTCCCTGGGGGGCTCCTGGATTTCGACCCTCCCTCTCCCCACGGCTCCCGAAAAGCGTCACAGGAATAGGGGTAAGAGGGTGACTCAGGAACAGGACTAAAGCTCGTGTGAGCTCCCAGGGGCTTTCTCCGCTCAGATTTCTGCAGGTCAGAGATCCAAAGTGAGGATCTGGGGCAGAAAAATGAAGGGTTTGGCCGGTCCAGGCTCATTCAAGAAATTCTAGGGGCGAGTCGGCCGCTGCTTCCCTGGCTTCTGTGTTTTGTTCTGTTTTGGTTTTCGCCACATCTGATACTGTCCGGCAGTCTCCGGTGACCTGGGCGGTCGATGGCTGATGTCAGCAGCCGATTTCATTCAGGGTGATTACAGGGGTGGGGGCAGAGGAAATGCAGCATTGCGGAAAGGAGGAAGCCGAAGGTAAGATGAATGGTCAGTGGGGAAGCTTGATACAAGGTCTCGGGGCTTTGAGCAGAAACAGAGCTACTTGTCTAGATTCTGGAGGCGTCAACATCTGGCCAAAGGTAATTGCCGATCATTAATCTCTACTCATCTCAGGGAACTGTCAGCCCCTGGCGACACTCTGTCATCCTGGCCGGGTCCTGGGGGCGTTGTAGCCATTCAACTGGGCCAGTTGGTTTCGGGGCTTTGAAAATCCCCATACCAGACATAGTTGCAGGTGACTTTTTGCAAGCGTTTAAAAATCAGAGATGGGGCCGGAGCCATAGTGCGGTGGGTAGAAAGCTTGCCTCGCACGTGGCTGACTGGAGTTTGCTCTCTGTCATCCCGTATGGTCCCCTGAGCACTGCCAGGAGTGATCCCTGAGTACAGAGCCTGGAGTAACCTCTGAGCACGGCCGGGTGTGGCTCATAATAACAGCAATAATAAAATAGAGAAGGGAACCCAAAGGGCTGGCTCACATTTTTGCATGAGTTAGGGCCTGAGTTCAATCCCAGCACCCCACCCCCACCTGTAGTACTGCTAGGCCAGGTGTTGGCAGAAGTGGTGGCCCCAGAGCTCTGAGCACTGCCGGGGAGACCCTCCCCGCAAAAAGGTTGGTGTCAGAGAAGGCCTATTTATACCATTTGCCCCATAGACCGGGCTGGAGCTGGAGCGATAGCACAGCGAGTGGGGCATTTGCCTTGCATGCGGCCGACCCAGGTTCGATTCCTCCGCCCCTCTCGGAGAGCCCGGCAAGCTACCGAGAGTATCCCACCTGCATGGCAGAACCTGGCAAGCTCCCCGTGGCGTATTCGATATGCCAAACACAGTAACAACAAGTCTCACAATGGAGACGTTACTGGTGCCCACTCGAGCAAATCGATGAACAGTGGGAGGACAGTTCTACAGTGCTGCAGTGCCAGCAGGGACCCCAGCGGTGCTCAGGGTTACTCCTGGCTCTGACTCAAGGGTCACTCCTGGTGGGCTTAGAGGACCATATGCTGTGTCAGGGATTGAACCGGGGTCAGCCGCGTGCGAGGCAAGTGTCCTTCCTGCTATACTATCACTCTAGCCCCATAAGGCAAGCACTTAACCCCTGTGCTCTCTCTTTCTCTCTCTCTACCTGTCTGTCTGTCTGTCTGTCTGTCTGTCTATCTATCTATCTATCTCAGCATCCTCTCCCTTCCCCTCCCCTCCCATTCCTCTCTTCCCCCCTCCTACCCCCTCCCCTCCACTGCCCTCCTTCCTTCTGTCTTGGGGCCACAGCCAGCAGTGCTCAGGGCTCATTCCTGGCTCCGCACCCAGTGGTCACTTGCAGTGGGGCTCTGGGGACCAGACAGGGTGCTGGGAATCTAACCTAGGCTCGTCACATGCAAGACTTCCCCACTGTACTATCACTCTGGCCCCAGCATTCTTTACTTACTGGATTCTTTCTCCTGTCTCTGCAGAGGAAGTAGAGGAAGGTGATGGGGATGGGATGGGATGGGATGGGATGGGATGGGATGGGATGGGATGGGATGGAATGGGATGGGATAAAAGCAGTTGGTATTTACTGAGCATTTACTATAAACCAATAACTTGATCGTGAGTTTCCCATTATTTTAAAAATGTGCAATTATTTTTATTTATGTATTTGGGGCTTGAGGGCCACAGCCTACAAGGCTTGGGTACTCCCAGCTTGGGGGTTACTCTTGGCAGTGCTTGGGGAGGCGTATGGTGCCAGGGATCAAACCCAGGGCTCCCGCATGCAAAGCCCACACTGCAGTTCTTTGAGTCTCTCCCTGTCCTAGGCAGCTCCTCCCCCCAAGCCCCTCCTCCCCGGCTTCTGAGGTCACAGCTGTCCCCTCCTCCTGTGGGGTGCAAGGAGGCTGGGCTGAGTCACACCCAGTGATGCTCAGGGGATGCTCTCAGCGGTCCACGATGGAACCAGGGTCAGCTACAGGCCAGGCCGTCCCGAGGTCTCGCGTTGGGATTGTCCCCTGAGTCACCCCCTTAAAGGATTCCTGAATGCATTTAAGACCCTTTTAGATTGTCTCCGGTAATTGTGCGCCCCCAGATTCTTACTTGGCCTTTGCAGAGACCCTGTTACCGCACATGTGTGGTCCTCGGGATCGAGACCTCGTAGTTTTGGTGGGTTTTGGGAGGTGGGTATTTTTCAGCCTCTCCAGCCTCTCCAAGTTCCTTTCCAGGTGAACTCTGTACCCAGGGTAACATCTGTCATCTAGGATGCTGTGAGGATTCAGTGACACGTTGGCGGCAAGGTTGACTCTGGGCTCAGTAACCGATGCTTATGCCTTGTTATGTGAAGCTCTGGGTTCCATCCCCTGCGCTGAAAAAATATATATATTGGCATCTTGGGTCAAAAAAGCGTTACTCAGGGCTTACTCCTGGCTCTGCACTCAGGAATTACTCCTGGCGGGGGTCAGGAAACCAAATGGGATGCCGGGGATTGAACCTGGGTTGGCCGCGTGTAAGGCAGATGCGCTATCTGCTGTACTGTCACTCTGGTCCCTAATATATATATATATATATATATATATATATATATATATATAAACTGAGAGGGTCAGAACTATAACTCAAAGGACTGCATTGCAGGCTTTGCACTTGATCCCCGATTCCCCATGATCCCCCAAGCACCGAGCCAGGAATAACCCCCAAGCACTGCTGGGAGTAATGCCCAAGCACTGAGTTGGGAGTACCCCTGAGCTCTGCAGGACATGGCTCCCAACCAACATCACATAAGTAAGAGTAATATCGCATGAGAAAATAATGTCATGTACTCGATATAGTATCGGTTTATAGTAAATGCTTAATAAACACCAGCCACTCTGATCACGATTCCATCCCATCCTCCTCCTCCCCATCACCTTACCTACTTCCTCTGGAGAGGCAGAAAAAGAATCCAACAAGGAAAGAGAGAGTGTAAGACGGGCGGAGAGATAGTCCAGGGTGAAGGGCGCATGCCCAGCATGCTCCCATCTTGGCTTTATCTCTGGCACTGCATATGGTCCCCTGAGCACTGCTAAGAGTGACCTTTGAGCACAGAGCCAGGAGTAGCCCCTGAGCACCACTGCGTATATTTCAAACCCCATCCCACAAGGAAAAAAAGTGCAAAAATTTTCAAACTGAGCACACATTAGTATTCACCTACCCTAATTGGCTGATGTTTATCTGTCAAAGGCTGACAGGGAGGGGTTGGGGCGATGCCTTCAAAGGCTGGACCCCATGTTTTTCAGGCAGGAACCCTGGGTCCAGTCCCTTACATGGCCTGATCTCCTGAGCACTGCTGGGTATGGCCCCCACACTAGGAAGAATAGAAGAATAAGCCAGGGACTGGGGCGATAGCACAGCGGGTAGGGCATTTGCCTTGCACATGGCCAACCCAGGTTTGATTCCCAGCATCCCGTATGGTCCCCCGAGCACTGCCAGGAGTAATTCCTGAGTGCAGAGCCAGGAGTAATCCCTGAGCATCGCCGGGTGTGACACAAAAGCAAAAAGCAAAAGAAGCCAAATTGAAGTCTGGTGGTCTGACAGCCGATTCCATGGTGGGAATAAAACCAATTCTGGGGCCAGAGAAATAGCACAGCGTGCGGGCACTTACTTGCCTTGCAGGCAGCCCACCTGGATTTGCACCCTGGCAGCCCATATGGTTCTCAGAGCTCGCCAGGAGTGACCCCAGAGTGCAGAGCCAGGAGGAAGCCCTGAGCACCGCCACGTGTGGCCCAAACGAAAAACCAAAACCAAAAGCACCGAGCAATTAGGAGGCCTACTAGAGACTGCGACTCTGTGATCTGTAGCAGGAACCACAGATGAGGGAGGGACAGTCAGGGATGGAGACAGAATAAAGACAATAAGGATCCAGGGCTCAGTGTCCCGTGACTGCTCCCACAATGCCGTCTTTCTCCCCACATCCTCAGGAAGAGCTCAAATGGCATAGAATACACGTGTGTGTGTGTTTTTGTGTGTGTATGTGTGTGTGTGAGTGAGTGTGTGTGTGTGTGTGTGTGTGTGTGTGTGTGTATTGGGGGAGGCACACTTGGTTCCGCTTTCAGGGATCACTCCTGACAGGGCTCAGGCCATATGCAGTGCCAGGAATCGAACCCAGCTCGAGCACATGCACGGAGAACGCCGCCCCGGCTCTGTTCTGGTTCCTGCCACAGCATTCTGGCTATTGTCTCATTTCCATACTAGAGGCAGAAATGGAGGGGGTGCGACTCAAGGGCACTGAGCAAGGGACAGGATCAGAAGCACCCCCCAGGCCAGAGAGTGTCCTCGGAGGGTGGGGTGTGGGCTGGTGGGGAGGGTGGGGTCACGGCGCTCCCCACCGCAGGGGTCCGCCGCGGGGCCCTGGGCCCTGTGCTCTGCACGAACACCCCCGTTTCGGAGCCCCGGGGATCCCTCCTGGCAGCTGGGCTCTGGGGCGCTGGAGAACCCAATTCAGGCCCCGAGTTCTGTCTGTGTCTTCCGGGCCATCTGTCCCTGGCTCAGCCCTTCCCAGAAACCACAATTTGGTTTCTTTAATCATAGCTTTAAGACCAGAGTTAATTGACACAGAGTTGTTCCTAATTAGTAAAAGTACCTGTTACGGCAAAATGAGGCAGAAGCTGCAATTTGGAAGGGGGGAAGCGATGCCGAGCGAGTGCTCTCCTGGGGCTGAACCGATGGCTCCCAGCTGGGGTGGGGGAACCGAGCCCTGATGACAGCCCCTGCGCTCGCGCGTGGAGCCGCGCGCGCTGCCTCAGACTAACCCAGAACCCCCGCGCCAACGCTTCCTCTTCCTTGTGTCTTTCCTGAACGATCCGTGTTTGCTCTTGTCCCTGGTGCTCCTGGATGGCCGGCCGGGCTGCGTGCTCGGCTCACAGGCCTCGGTGGGCTGTGCCGTCTCTCTTCCTTGCGGGCTGATGGTAACGAGGCTGTCGCTGGCTAACCTGGCTAACATCTGAGCTTTGCGGCAAGGGAGAGAGGAAAAGAAAGATCCCATTCGAGTTTGCTCCCGTGTTCAGGGATATTAGAAAATGTGGTCCAGGGGCTGGCGAGATAGCACAGCGGGTAGGGCGTTTGCCTTGCACGCGGCCGACCCGGGTTCGACTCCCAGCATCCCATATGGTCCCCCGAGCACCGCCAGGAGTAAGTCCTGAGTGCAGAGCCAGGAGTAACCCCTGAGCATTGCCGGGTGTGACCCAAAAAGAAAAAAAAATGTGGTCCAGGCCCAGGAGATGGTTCTCAGGGCCTGAGTCCTGGCTTCTATCCCCAGCACGACGTGAGTTCCCACCCCCACTCCCTGTCCCCCGTTCCCGCCCCATCATTGGTAAGTGTGCCACCCCCCACCCCCAAAATGAGTTTTAGTTAGACTTTTTCCTTTGCAAGTCTGTCTAGAAGGGCAGAGACATGTGGGTTTTTTTTTCCTTGGGGGGTTGAGCCACACCCAGTGATGCTCAGGGACTATTCCTGGCTCTGTGGTCAGAAGTGGCCCCTGGTGGTGCCAGGGATGGAACCAGGGTCAGCCACATGCCAGGCAAGTGCCCCAGGACCAAGAACCTTATTTTGAAAGTTGTCGCCCTGCCTCTCACTGTGATCTTGAAACTTAAGCCCGTAGTCAGCAGCTCATTCCGACAATTCTGGACAGTGTCAGAATTCACATTTTGATATTAAATTGGTTTTGGAAAAGAGCTAGGAGTTGGAGCCAGAGCAAGAGCTCCGTGGGTAGGGCGTTTGCCTTGCATGTGCTGACCCATGTTTAACCTCCAGCATCCCATACGGTCCCCCAAGCACCGCCATTTGGATTCCAATGACGTCCCTCGTTTTTTTTTTTTTTTTTTCGCAATCCCACATAGGCATTAAAATTGTTGAATCTGGGGCTGGCGTGATAGTACAGCAGGTAAGGGGTTTGCCTTGCACGCGGTCGACCCGGGTTTGATCCCCGGCATCCCATTAGGGTCCCCTGAGCACTACCAGGAGTAGTTCCTGAGTGCAGAGTCAAGAGTGGTAACCCAGGAGTAACCTCTGAGCATTGCCGGGTGTGACCCCAAAAGTCCAAAATAAATAAATAAATCTTTGGGGAATGGGGGTGGGGCTGGGCAGTAGCCAATACTTGTCTTGCAAGTGTGAGGTCCTGGATTCAGTCCCCAGCTACACACACACACACACACACACACACACACACACACTTCAGGCTGTCTCTGCATCTTCCAGCACCGCACTGCCCCCTTCTCCTTTGATTCTGCCCATCCCCCTTCGCTTAGTATTCAAGCACCCGAGCTCGTTTTTTCGTGGCCAAATTGAGAAATGGAATGATTCCAGCTTGAGGAGCTTTCCAGCGAATTCGCCGCAGGACTTTTGAAACATCTCTTTGGCCTGATTTTCTTTTCCTCCTCCCTGGGTGCTGGGGAGCCGAAACCAACAGAAGGCGGCCCTGGGCATGCAGGAGGCGGCTCTGCTCCCAGTTTCCCCATGGGGTAGAATAACCGGTTCCAAAGTACCTTCCTCCAGCTTGTCGTCTGATTCCACGCAACCTCTGCCTAAGTGCCGCCACTGACTCTTAATATTGATGATCCGAATCGAATCACATCCTGCTTGTTCAAGCACTCACCGAGGAACCAACCAGAAAGGGAGCACTTATTGATTTGTCTCTTGTGCCATTGTAATACTGAATCGTGTTCAATCCGGCTTGCTAGCGTTTAAACTCATCTGCGCACATAGGCTGAGGTTATAGACGCTAAATTACTATCTATAGAGACGTGGTCGAGAAGAGGCATTTTCTCCCTGGCTTCAACAGGGCAGCCTCCTGGGTGCCCCAAATAGCAGCCGTTCCTATTTTTAAATGTGCAATATGATCCGAAACTTAAGTCCATCCATGTGGTAGCTCGACCTTGGTTGAAATCGCCCAGGAAAGAATTCTCTCTGTGGGCACAGAGGCTACCGTTTTCCTTCTCCCAGGAATGGAGACAGGGTTGCCTTACAGTTTTATCTGTCTAGGGAATAATGGTCTGCAGCGGTTTTTATTATTTTTTTTACTTTTTTTTTTTTTTTTTTGCTTTTTGGGTCACACCCGGCGATGCTCAGGGGTTACTCCTAGCTCTGCACTCAGGAATAACTCCTGACAGTGCCTGGGGGACCATATGGAATGCCTAACCGAACCAGGCATGCAAGGCAAACGCCCTACCCGCTGTGCTATCACTCCAGCCCCCTGCAGCAGTTTTTAAAACAAAGGCTTTTAGGCCACACCCAACAGTGCTCAAGGCTTACTCCTGGCTCTGTGCTCTGGGATCACTCCTGGCGGGGCTCAGGAAACCATACGGGGTCCATGCATGCAAGGCAAACACCCCACCTACTGCTCTACCCACTGTCTTAACAGCCTCTAAATGAAAAATCTTAAACAGATAGTAGAGAAATGAACCCATCACCCAATATCCTCCATAGAGTAAAGTGGTCTTTGGCATGTTTGACAAAATGGTATTACACTGCATGTGTTTTTTTTTCTTTTTCTTTTTTTTCTTTTTGAGTCACACCTGGCGATGCACAGGGGTTACTCCTGGCTCTGCACTCAGGAGTTACTCCTGGCGGTGCTCAGGGGACCATATGGGATGCTGGGAATCGAACCCGGGTTGGCTGCGTGCAAGGCAAACGCCCTACCCGCTGTGCTATTGCTCCAGCCCTACACTGCTGGAGTAGTAATTCTTACTACTTTTTTCTGGAGGGACCCACACCCAGCAACTACTCCTGGTTCTGTGCTCAGGGATCACTCCTGGTGATGCCCGGGGGACTATCCGGGATGCCGGGAATCGAACCTGGGTCGATGACATGCAAGGCAGGTGCCCTCCCCATGGACTATCACTCTGACCCCCTCATATTCCTTTTTCAAGCGCGCCTTCATTTTTGAGATTTAGTTACTGTGTCCCCCTGCCCTGCCCCGCTCACTGCTCCCCTGCCCTGCACCTGCCCCTCGGTGTCTTTCCTCAGCTTCGTGCTCTGCACGTTTTCCCTGGTTTCTGCAGTCAGTGCTGAGGTAAAAAGTCAGCTTTCCTTTCGCCTCTTTCATCTCTCCCTTCTTCTAGGACACTCCTCCTCCCTCTGCCCCCTCCTATGCGGTCTCTCTACCAATCTCCGAGTTGTTTCGGTTTGTTTGTTCATTAACTTTTGTTTGTTTCTGTTTTTTTTTTCTTGGTCATACCTGGTGATGCTCAGTGCTTACTCCTGGCTCTGCACCAAAGGGTCACTCCTGGTGGGGTTGGGAGGATCATAGAGGATGCCAAGGGACCAGACCTGGGCTGGTCACGTGCAAGGCAAATGCCCTCCCCTCTGTACTATTATTCTGGTCCCTTGTGTTTTATTTATTTATTTATTTATTGACTTTTTGGGGGTCACACCTGCTGATGCTCAGGGCTTCCTCCTGGCTCTGCACTCAGGGGTCACTCCCGGTGGCGCTCAGGGGACCACATGGGATGCTGGGGACTGCACCCAGGTGGGCCGCGTGCCAGACAAATGCCCTACCTACCAGCCTGATCCCTTGTGCTAGTTTTTATTTTTAATTTTATTCGTCTTCTTTATTGAATCGCCTTGAGATATAGGGTTTCAAAGCTGTTCATGGTTGGGTTTCAGTCATACAGTGTTCCAACACTGAACCCTCCACCAATGTACACTTTTCACCACCAATGTCCCCAGTTTCCCTTCTGCCACCCTCCTCCTTTTTTTTCTTTGTTTGTTTGTTTGTTTTGCTTTTTGGGTTACACCTGGTGATGCACAGGGGTTACTCCTGGCTCTGCTCTCAGGAATTACTCCTGGCGGTGCTTGGGGGACCATATGGGATGCTGGGAATCGAACCTAGGTTGGTCGCGCGCAAGGCAAATGCCCTCCTTGCTGTGCCATCGCTCCAGCCCCTCCTTTGTATTTTAATCTGGAAGACATGTAGAAGAGAGGGAGAAGCTAGTCCTTTAGCAAATCTCCTGTTTGTAAGAATAACAACAAAGTGCTTGCTTTCTCTCTCTCTCTCTCCCTTCCTTCCTTCCTTCCTTCCTTCCTTCCTTCCTTCTTTCTTTCTTTCCTTCCTCTTTCTCTCCTTTGTCTCTCGTTCTCTCTCTCCTCTTTCTTTCCTTTCTCTCCTTTCTTTCATTTTTCTATCTCTTTCCCTTTTTTCCTTTCTTGCTCTCTCTCTCTCTCTCTCTCTCTCTCTCTTTCTTTTCCTATCGGTCATGCTAGATGGGCAGTAAATGTCACTCTGGATCACTGCGGTTTCAGTTCTGTAGATGGTCCCATTTTCCACCACTACTGTTCTCTTGCCCATCTGCTCTCTTATGGGAAGTTTCGATTCTGGTACCTGTTTCCTGATCTGCCTGAGCAGGGCTTTCTCTGGGGGTGTCTCGTGGGGGGGGGGGAATTGCTGTGTTGAAGGGTGTGCTCATTGTCGGGGTGCTTGACTGGCAGCGAGGTTGCCACCAAGGTGGGACTGAGTCAGTCCCTTGCGTCACTTACTGCTGTGAAGCTCCGTTCCTGGTGTTTTCTTGCTTTTGGGTCACACCCGATGATCCACAGGGATTCTTCCTGGCTCTGCACTCGGGAATTACTCCTGGCGGTGGTCAGGGGACCATATGGGATGCTGGGGATCCAACCCAGGTAGGCTGTGTGCAAGGCAAACGCCCTCCAAGCTGTGCTATGGCTCCAGCCCCAGTTCACGGCATTTTCGGCATGGAGGGTGGTCTCGCGTCCTTCTTGTATGCCGTGAATCCGTCTGTGGCCTCCTACACCTTGCCTCTGCCCCACCCGGGGATGCTCATATTTTTCCTATTTATTTGTGTTTTGTACCTAGATTGAATGTCTTCCAATATTTTGAATATTTTTCTAGGTAAACGTGTTGCCAATATAAAATTCCAATCTAGTCTGTGGTTTGTTTTATAGCACCGTCTGTGGTGTGGAAGTGGATTTTGCTTTATTCTAATCACATTTGTTTGGTGGTGCTCAGGGCTTACTTCTGACTTCGTGTCTGGTCTCTTGAATATATTTTTATTCTAAATCACAAAGATAATTTCTATCTTCTATGAAAATCTTAATTAAATTTCTGATTAAGATTTTTATCTCTGGGGGCCTGAGCCACAGCACAGCAGGGAGGTGGTTTGCTGTGTATGTGGCCAACCCAAGTTTAATCTCTGGCATCTCATAAGGTCCCCAGAGTCCTGCCAGGAGTGATTTCTATCTTTTTTTTTTTTTTTTTGCTTTTTGGGTCACACCTGGCTATGCAACAGGGGTTACTCCTGGCTTTGCAGTCAGGAATTACTCCTGCTGGTGCTCAGGGGGCCATATGGGATGCTGGGAATCGAACCCCAGTTGGCCTCATGCAAGGCAAACACCCTACCCGCTATGCTATCACTCCAGCCACCAGAAGTGATTTCTGAGTTCAGAGCCAGGAGTAACCCTGAGTATTACAGGGTGTGGCCCAAAAACAAACAAATAATTTTTTTTTTTGCTTTTTGGGTCATACTTGGCGATGCTCAGGGGTTACTCCTGGCTTTGCACTCAGGAATCATTCCTGGTGGTGCTTGGGGGACCACATGGGATACTGGGATTCGAACCCGGGTCGGCCACGTGCAAGGCAAACACCCTACCCTCTGTGCTATTGCTCCAGTCCCAACAAATAATTTTTTAAAAAATCTCTGAAATGTATTTTTTGTACAATGTGATATAAAGAACAATTTTGGGGCGGGGAGGGTTTGGGGGCCACACCTGGTCGTGCTTAGGATTTACTTTCTAAGTAAAGGTCTGGCTTTCTACTCAGGAATCACTCCTGATGGATCTTGGGGGGACTGTATGTGATGCCTGACACCAAACCTGGGTTCGTATGTGGAAGTGCCTTAACCCTTGTCTTATCTCTCCAAGTCACACTGGCTATGCTCAGGGGTGACTCAATGAAGGAACAATTTTTTTTTTCAATTTTTGGTTTGGGGCCCATGTTCAGTGGTGCTAAGGGCTTCCTCCTGGCTCTGTGCTTAGGGATCACCCCTGGCAGGGCTCGGGAATCATAAGGGATGCTGGGAATTCAACCCAGGTTGGCTGTGTGAAAGGTAGGCGTCCTCCCTGCTCTACTATCTCTCCGAGCCCCCAAGGAACAATTTTTAATCATCCAGCGAAACAATTATTCCGACATAAATTACTATCACAGTTCATTATTTCCCAGCTGACTGCTAATTCCTGCTCTCATCTGTGATAGTCTCATACTTCTGGATTCTGTTGCATTTCTGGTATTTGGTGCTCTCCCGGAGGGACAAAACAGTTGTAATACAATGTTACAGAAAATTTCTTTTTGTTTTAGATTGGTGGTTTTGGGGTCACACCTGGTGGCGCTCAGGGCTTACTCGGGACTTTACACTCAGACACAGTAACAACAAAGTCTCCAATGGAGACGTTACTGGGCCCGCTGGAGCAAATCGATGATCAACGGGAGGGCCTTTACTTTACTTTACTTACACTCAGGGATCACTCCTGGTGGGGATTGGGGGACCAGATGGGGTGCTGGGGTGCTGGGGTGTTAAACCTGGTTTGGTTTAACAGTCTACCACGGTACTATCTCCACAGCCCCAAATTTTACTAAATGATTGGTAAGTCCACACAATTTACATGGGAATTCTGGACTTTGTTTTAGCATATGTATTTTGGGGGTTTATTTTGGGGCCATACCCAGAAATACTGGGAGGCTAATCACAGATATCGAGAGGTCACTCCCTGTGGCGCTGGCTCAACAGGGTTTGGTCACATAACATGCATTTTCAGTGGGGGGTATTGTTTTGGGGTAACGCCTAGATGTTCTCAGGGCTTCCTTTCTGCTCTGTGCTTAAGGATCACTCTTGGAGTTGCTCGGGGGATCAAACCTGGGTTGGCCACATGCCAGGCAAAGGCCATAAGCCCTGTACAATCTCCAGCCTCCATACAGCCATGGGACAGGCTTTATCGGGAGAGGTTTTCCATTACCTTGTCAAATTCCATAAAAAATCCCGTTGAATTAATGATCAGAAGTCTATCGTTTATAGAGGTGAAGAATTGACATCTGTATGCTTACTCCCTGCACAAAAAAAAAATACTGTCTCAGGGCTAGAGCGATAGCACAGTGGGTAGGGTGTTTACCTTGCACGTGGCTGACCCAGATTCGATTCTCAGCATCCCCTATGGTCTCCTTAGCACCGCCAGGAGTAATTCGTGTGTGCAGAGCCAGGAGTAACCCCTGTGCATCGCCGTGTGGGACCGAAAAAGAAAAAAAATACTGTCTCTGCATATATTTAGGGTTTCCTTCATACGTTTCCCAACACAGCTGTATAATGTTTCTTCAGATTGTCCTTGGATGGGGAGGAGACGAGTCGTGCCTGGCCCCGGTTGTTTTAATTATCGCCCTGTCCCCAGATGATTTCTTGTCAATTTATGTTAGGTAGGAAGGCAGAGAGGTGGGACAGGGGCTAATGGAGTTTTCCTTGCATATGGTGGACCCTGGGAGCAATTCCTGAGCATAAGGCAGGGCATAACTCCTGAGCACTGCTGGGTACAGCTTCACCACACGCGCGCACCCTCCTCCCATTATCCTTAAGTAGTCAAAAGGCATTTTTGGTGACTCCTAAACAGTGCTCAGGGCCAGATGGTTCAATGCTAGGGCATGATGCTGCAGTCTCCAATTGCTGGAACAACTAGCCCACGGCAGGAGTGCTGGCAGGGAGTCTGTACAAAGTGTGTGCCCCTAAACCGGGCCACCTCCCAGAGAGATGGGACCTGTTCATGTGCAGCATTTTCCTGGCCCAAGTAGCGTGTATTGCTGTTTCCAATAAGATCTTCACAAACCACGTTTCCTAATGAGCTATTCTGAATACTTTGTAATTTCATAGATTGATTTTTTACATGAGCCGGAGCGATAGCACAGCGGGTAGGGCGTTTGCCTTGCATGCAGCTAACATGGCCGACCCGAGTTCGATTCCTCCGCCCCTCTTGGAGAGCCCGGGGAGAGTATCTCGCCCGCACGGCAGAGCCTGGCAAGCTCCCCGTGACGTATTCGATATGCCAGACACAGTAACAACAAAGTCTCATGATGGAGACGTTACTGGGCCCGCTCGAGCAAATCGATGAACAACAGGAGGACCGTGACCGTGATTTTTACACACAGGCCTTCTTAGCTTTTGTTTTTTCTTTTTGGGTCACACCTGGTGACGCACAGGGGTTACTCCTGGCTCTGCACTCAGGAGTTACTCCTGGCGGTGCTCAGGGGACCATATGGGATGCTGGGAATTGAACCCGGGTCGGCCGCGTGCAAGGCAAACGCCCTACTCGCTGTGCTATCTCTCCAGCCCCAAGTATGGCAGCTCACATCTCCTTGGTGAATCTTTCCCTATTTGTGTGTTTTGGAATGCATGTGTTGGTGCTGGGGGGTTACTCCTGGGGGTGCCTGGGGGATTGGCGTGCAGGGGGCCCTGCCGGTGGCTCCTGGGTGAGGCCTTAGAGCCATGTCCAGCACCTTTGCTCCTGTTCTTTTCTGGGTTCCCTGGATAAGGCTCCAGGCTGAGGCTGTGTCCAACCTGCCAGGACTTTATTCCACGCATTGACGAGTTGCCATTGCGTAGGGTCTGACGCCCGAGAAGTCAGTGGCGCCACTGGGTGATGGGCCTGTCAGAGGGGCAAAAGGCTTGGGAAGGAGGAGGCGGTCCCGGCATTGCCAATGCTCTGGCCTGCCCTGCACCTTGGCTTCGTGATCTCATGCTAACAAATTCCCTTCTGGCGTTTCTAGATTCTTTGCAGTTTGAGTTCCAGAGAGCAAACACTCTAGGACCCAGGGTGCGTTGTAACTCTCCATGGTGCTTATCCTGGTACTTAACACTCTTGGATCCAAGCTAGGAAAAAGCTGGGGCTCCAGGAAGCTTCTGAAGAACTCCTGTTGATGGTCCATGTTCGTCTTGGTCCTCAGGGAGCAAAGGCAGAGTTTTGTGCTCTGGGCTTGCCCATTTCTTTGGCTTTTTCTTTCTTTGAGGTTCTGAGTCTCACACGTGCGTGTGAGACTTTCCCGACTTTCAAAGCATTTTCATGTTCTCCATACCGCTGTCCTTAGTCACACTGGCGTGCCTTCCCTCACAGCCTTGATGACTTTTGGGTCCTACTTAATTCCACTCCTCAGGGGGGCTCGTTGCCTTGTTGGGTCCCTGAGCGGAGACCGTTTGAGGGTCGGTGGAATTTCTATTCGAAGCGGGAAGAGTTCAGAACGCCTGGTCCAGATCAGGGCTAGGAGGGCCGGGGCCCAGAGCCACAGCACAGCAGGAAGGGCGCTTGCTTGCAGGGCAGCTGACCAGTGCAAGGGGTTCGATCCCCGGCATCCCCTATGGTCCCCTGAGTACCGCCAGGAGTCATTCCTGAGTGCAGAACCAGGAGTAAGCCCTGAGCATTTCTGGATGGCCCCAACCCCTCCCAAATAAACAAGTAAATAAAAATATTTGCAACAGCAGCAACGAAAAAGAGAGAAAGAGGCCTGTCTCCATGTGGGCATTGGGGTGGAAGGTGAATGTGATGCGTTGGTGTCTGCGTGCCAGCGAGCCCTTCCACACCCAACAGTGCACTGCATTGCACACGAAGGGGGTCGGCCGGGGCACCCGCGTGCATTCTGCGTTGCAAAGACGCTTTCTCTTCTCTGCGGGTCCCGATTCTGGGGGAAAACCCCGCAGGCTGGCGCTCTCCGTGGGCCTCTCGCGCCCCAGCGGCCCTCCTGGAAGGGCGTCTCCCCGCGGGAGCCCCGGGAAGGGCCGCTCCGCCCGCGACCGTGACTCGGGCCCCGCCGGGCCGCGCCGACTCACGCCCTTGTGCGCGGTCACGCGGGCCGCGCGGTCGCGTCGGCGGCGGCGGCCTCGCCCACCCCGGCCGCCGGCCCGCGCCGCCGCCGCCGCCGCCGCCAGGGGGCGCGCCCCGCGTCCCCGCCGCGCCGCGCCGCGCCGCGCCGAGGCCCCGCCCCCCGCGCCCGGCCCCGCCGGCCATTGGGCGGCCCCCGCGAGCGCGGCGCTCCGATTGGCCGCGCGCCGCGTCCGTCGGCGGGCGCGGGGGCGGGCCGAGGTGACGCGCGGCGGCGCGGCTCGGGGCGGGGTCCGGCGGCGGCGGCGGCGGCGGGCGGAGCTGGGCGCGGGCCAGTCTGACGGCGGCGGCGGTCCCGGGAGGCGCCCGCGCACCGCCCGCCCGCGTCCGTCCGCGCTCCCGCCGCGCCCGCCGCGGCCTTTGCGTGATGGCGCTGCCGAGCGGCGTCCTGCGGCCGGCACTGGCCGCGGCTCGTGCCCAGGAGCGCCGCTGCCCGGCCCCGCGCGCCCGCTGACCGGCCCCGCGCGACCGAGGTGAGGGCGGAGGGCGGCGGCGGCGGGGCCCGGGGTGCGGGCCGGGTGCGGGGCCAGGGGCGGCCGGAGGGGCGCGGGGCCCGGCCGGGTGCCGGGCTCCCTGCGGGGTGCGGGGGGACGGCGGTGTGCGTGGGGGGGGGGTCCCTGCAGGGCGCCGGGGGACGGCGGGGTGCGGGGCCCTGTCCGGGTGCGGGGGCCCTGCGGGGCGCGGGGGGGTGGCGGCGGGGTCCGGGGGTCCCCGCGGGGTGCGGGGCTCTGCGCGGCGCCGGGCCTTGTCGCCCGGGTGCGGGGACCCAGCGGGGCGCGGGGGGACGGCGGGGTGCGAGGCCCTGCGGGGTGCGAGGCCCTGCGGGCCGGAGTGGGCGCTGGCCAGGGCGCGGCCCGCAGCCGGTGGGCAGGGGCGCGGGCAGCCATGTTGCGGGCGGGGGGCTGCGGGCGCCGCTGCCCGCATTGTTCGGGTGGGGGAGCCGCGCGTGCACCTGGTCATCGGGGCGGGATCCCCGGGTGGCCGCAGTCGGCGGGGCCGCAGGTCCCCCGTCCGGTCCGTCTGGCCGGCTGCGGCTGGGGGCAGCGCCCGAGACCCCCGGTGGGCATCGCGGGGCGGGGCGGGAGGGGAGGCTCCCGCCCCCGGTGGGCCCCGCGCCCTGCAGGCCCGGGGAGGGAGGGGGTGACCGGCGTCCAGCAGCGGTGGATACTGCTCCATCACGGAGGTCAGCCTAGGCCCGAGGCGGACGGGAGGGGACTGGGAGGGCGGCGTGCGCCCCCTTCATTGTCCCCTTTGTGCTCTATCACATTGCATTTCTTAAAAAAAACAAACAAAACCGAAAAGCCCCCAGCCCACCCAGCACAATTGCTCTTTGGGAGGCCCCTCGCGCAGTGCGTGGAGCGCCGGGGTCCACCCTGGGCAGCGTTTCTGGAGCCAGACCCAGGGTTCAGCCCGTGCGCTGGCCACACCCAGCGCTGCCGGGGATGCGAGTGGCTCCTTGTGCATGCCGGGAAGGCGCCTCTGACCCCGAGCCTCGCCCCCTCCCCCGGCCCCCAAACTGCAGGTTTTGCTCCCTGCCCCCACCCCCAATCTGGCTTTCCGGCCACATGTTGTGGGGTTCAGGGTTCGCTCCCTCCGTGCCCGGGTGCCGGGTGCCTTGATGGTGCCCGGGGGCTGAGTCTGGGCTCAAAACATGCCCTCAGTCCCCTCCCAGCTGCATTTCAGAACCAATCCACACCTCGAGCGACGTCATTTGAACTCCTCGGATTTTCAGATAATTAAAAGTCTCAGCATTGGATATGTGAAGGGATATTTCTAAAATTAAAAGCGTTCCTTTGAAAGCTTGGTTGCATCCACAGACACTTAATCAGGTTATGTTCTTCGCATGACATGAATTTAAACATGCAGAAGATCTTTTAAAATCGGCTCCTCTGGGTCTAGCCCCGAGGCCCCCTGGCATTGCTGGGTATGGCCCTGGGGTCCTTGGCACCACATTCCTGGCAGTGCCACGTGGTTGCCTGGGCCTTGGCACTGGGACTAGACTCAGCTGGCCGAGTATTGCCAGGAGTGGGCTCTAGTCCTCCTGAGCACCCTGTGGGAGTCCCGCCGGCCCTCCAGTAAAATGTCATGCCCCGGCTGAATATCGTAAGAAATATTTGCAGTTAAGAAATTCTGTTTTGGGGCTGGAGTACAGCAGGGAACGATTGCCTTGCACATAGGGGTTTCATCCCCCGGTACCATTTGTGGTCCTGGGTCCTGCCAGGAGTGATCCCTGAGCACAGCCTGGTGTCACCCAAAAATTCATAAAAAGTTTCTGTTTTGAATTTTGGGTTACACTTGGCAGTAGGCACTCAGGATTTATTCCTGGCTCTGTGCTCAGGGGTCACTCCTGGTGGGGCTCGGGGGACCCTCTGCTGTGCCAGGGAGTGCCACTAGGACAGGCCGTGTGCAAGGCCAATTCCTGAATCCCTCCACCGTTTCTGCAGCCCCCTCCCAGGTTTGAAATTCTACGTTTCCTTGATTTTTAAAAAAGTCTCAGGAATTGTGGTGAAATGTCATCTCATCTTACGGTAAAATCAGACTTGCTGAGCTGTTGGGACTGGGTGAAGCCAACAATTTCTAGAGCCAAAGTTGAGGAACTTGAAGGTTCGGGTTAGAAACAGAGGAAGTTCATCTTCATCGGGATCTGATGTGGGGGTAAGATTTTCTGAGTCTGTGCCGTCTCTGAGTCTGATGAATATTTTTCTAAAATTTATCCAACTAAATAGAGCTTCTGAAGCTTAGATGGAAAAACGGTCTCCTCCTTCAAAGCAGAGGGGCGCCTTTTTCCTTGTCTCGCTTTGAATTTGTACAGGCCAACTCTGTCAGCTGTGCCACCCTCTCTAATAGGGGCGAGGGCTTTCTGGTCCTCCCTGTGTGTCCTGGGTGTGGAGTCAAGGACGCCAGGCTGGACAGTGGCCCAGTGGCTGGGTCTCAGCCTTCAGTTCCTGCCCTGAGCACTGCTGGGACTGATCCCCCGAGTGCCATCAGGTTGTGCCCCATAACCAAACACCGACCAGCAAACCAACCCCCAGAACACGAAGGACAGCATTTGGCCTTTCTGCCTGTTTGTTCGTGAAACTCTTCCCAGCCAGCTCGGTGAGGAGTGAGCCGCCCCACTTGATCTGGTAAAGGGGGGAAACCATCTCCCCAGCATCCGACGGGCAGGGGGTCGTGCGTGTTCCCTGCCCTCTCTTTGAAAGACGGCATTGTTGGAACAGATGCCGGGAATTTCTGGAGTCTGGCAGAGCGCGAATCAATCTGCCAGAACTTTTTGGTTTGGGTTGGGTATATTGATTTATTATTTCGCTCGTTTTTGGTTTGGGGGCTTACTGCTGGCTCTGTGCTAAGAGGTGCTGGGGAATGTTGCAGGGCCGGCCCTGCGCCAGGCCAGTGTCCTACCCGCTGCCCTCTCTCTCCAGCCTCTCTAGAACTTTCTCTCATGCTGCTCAGGAGGGTAAGAGAATTGTGGCATGACAGGAGACCCCTGCAGGATTTGGGCTTTGGGATTAGTGTCTCCGTGGCTCACGTAGACTCTACCCTAGCCCTTTCGTGGCCAAGGCCGAATAGAGACTTGGTTCTTTGCCGTCCAGGAACATGCCCTGCACGGCTGGGTCAGGCCAGAGGAAGCGGAACTTACTTCCAGTTCAAGCTGCCGTCTGCTCCTGGTGCTTGCCTTGCCTTTCAGACCCGCTCCCCCCAGTGTCGTTCCATGCCCGGTCACCGGGACCTTTCCGTGACATTTGAAATGGCAGCTTGCAGTGTTTCTCATAGAGGGGCTACACGCGGCAGTGCTGGGCCGGGGTGGTGTGGAGGGCCAGGCCCAGGGACACTCAAGCCCGTCCAGTGATGCCCACGGGTCGCCAGGGCGACACATGGTGGTCAGCTTGGGGGACCCAGGCTCCAGCCACAGCTCCAGCCCTTTGTCCAGCTACCTCCTGCCCAGCTGTCCCTGCTGCCCCTCCCAGTCAGTCCTGGAAGTAGCAGGGTGACTTGCATTTCCGTTTTCTCCCTGTTTTCATGTCTCAGCGCAGTGACAAGTCCCCCCTTCTCTGCACCTTCTCTCGCAGGCCTCCTGCTTCTGTCCCCAAAGCTCTCAGACTCTGGGCAGGAGGGTGGGGGCCATCGTTTGGTTGGTTTGTGGCTCTGGGGCTAGTGGGAGGGATCTTAAAGGGGGGCTTCTGGGACCCGAGGCCAGGCCCCCTGTGCAGGCAGGTCTGCAGCCGGGGGGCCCCCTCCCTCGCCCCAGCCTTGATTATTTTTATTCGCTTTTGCTTCTTTTGGGGCATGGAACCCAGGGCCTTGCCTCCTTGCTTGTACCCTCTGCAGCTTCCGTTACTTTTGTTTGTCTGTTTTGGGGCCACACCTGATGACGCTTGGGGGTTACTCCTGACTCTGTGCTCAGGAATCACTCCCGCAGTGCTCAGAGGACCATATGGAGTGCTGGGGATTGAACTCGGGCTGGCCTCTTTCCTGCTGTGCTATCTCTTCAGCCTCTTTGCTTAGTGTCTTTAAAGGCTCATTGTTGGGGGGGGGTGTGTATTTAGGAACGAGGATGTCGAATATGCAACATTTCCAGTGTTGAAATTATTAGCAGAACGGATGATTATGGAAAGTTTTATTTATTTGTAGTCCACACCACTTACTGCTGCTAAAAAGGATTCGAGCGGTAAGGACTTTTCACAGATCCCACATCTCTAGCAAGGCTGTTAAATATGAAAAAGAAGCAAAAATTTGTGTCACAGGAGAAAAAAGTCAATATTCATACTGCTGCGATTTGTTTGACTTAGTAATCAATTTTGAAACTTTCGAAAGGCAGAAGGGAAAAAGAAGTTAAAGAATTTTCGTCTTGTTAAAATCACGTCTGGGGCCAGAGCGGTAGTCCTCCAGGCCCGGGTTCGACCCCTGGCAGTTCCCCCAAGCACCACCAGGAGGGATCCCTGAGCACAGAGCCAGGAGTCAGCCCGTGGCATTGCTGGGTATGGCCCCCAAATAAAAGAAAACCAAACAAGATCTAGAGGTTCATCAAGATTTTTCTCAGATATTTCCTAAATAAGTTCTAAGAGGAAAGTATTACAGATACCTCTCCATCGCCAAATCAGAATTTTGTCTGTTGGATCAAAGTACTCGGGGGCGACTCGGATCTCTGGGAATGTGGGTCTGGGGGGTTCCAGGCCCCCCCAGGCGAGGCGTGTGCTCAGCTCCCGAGCTCCCTCCCGCCCTCAATCGGAATTTAAAGGGAGGAAACGGTCGTGGAGCAAAAGGGGCCCACCTGCTCTCCAGGCTGAGAATAGGGGACGAAAATAGAACCGAATCTCATCCTTGCCGTGAAGGCTCTTGCCCGGGTAGTTCTGATACGGGGTAGTTCTGATACGTAACTCGATACCGAGATAAATCTGAGTATCTTGGCAGGAACCAAATGTTTACCACCGGAGAGAGCCCGGGATACTTGTGTTCAGTGTTGACATAAATAAACCTGTTAAACGCCGGTGTGGGCTTAGGCCGGGGCGAGATGGGCACAGAGTGGGGCTGCATTCTTGGCCTTGTGAGGCACCACCTCGGCATGTGGCTCAGGTCACGGCTGAATCAGTCTCCCCGAAACCTCCCCAGCCCCGGCCGAGCTGGTTCTGGCCTGGAGGTGTTGACCTCTGCTTCCACAATAGGAGGCCTCCCTGGAATGTGGGGTTCGGGTGGCAGAGCGCCAGTCGCCCTGGGTCCACCCCCAGAATTTTGGCGTGTCAGTTCAGATGTTTGAACTCGTTGAGTAAAACTAGGCAAACGTTGCCATTATTATTATTATTATTATTATTGCTCTTTGGGTCACACTCAGCAATGTGCAGGGGTTACTCCTGACTCTGTACTCAGGAATTGCTCCTGGCGGTGCTCGGGGGATCCCCTGAGATGCTGGGGATCAAACCTGGGTCGGCCATGTGTAAGACAGATGCCCTCCCCACTGTCCTATTGCCCTGACCCCCTGGCCAAACTTATTTATTTACCTTTTTGAGTGAGGTGGCCACACTTGGCAGCGCTGGAGGGTCTTGGGCTGCCAGGGACGCAGCCCAGGACTTCATCCATGCAGGATCCGGATTACCGCTCCAACTGTCTCTCTGGCCCTAAATTAAACTTGGAAAGAGGGGGAAAAAAAATCCCTTTCATTTCGAGTCAAGTTCTGAGACACAGGCACTGTTGTTCTCCTGACGCGGCTCTGGGTTTCTGCAAGTGAAATCTCTTGTATTGAAATCCCTGAAAATGAAATCGTGTCACCAGTGAAAAGGAGGGCCCTGTATTCTTATTATTTTTTTTAATGGCAGTGTGAGGAGGCCTTGTGTCTAATGCCTCGAGAAAACTCATATCCCCTTACGTCAGAGAGTGGGGGGGGGCATGGCTGGCTCAACGAGCTCCTGCGTCTGAGAGAACATCTCGTCTGTCAGGAGGCTGCGGGTGTGTCCTGGCAGGAGGACCCAGGAGGCAGCTTCTGCTGCGAGTGAGCCATGTGGAGTGTCACAGGCCCCCAGCTGATCATTAACCGCCAGGGTCAGCCACCAAACAGGTACCGCACAGTGTGGTTTCGCTCCTGCCTGGTTTTGGTCATTTTTTTTCTGTAAGCTGTGGTCAAGAGTTTAGAGCTTTGAGCCCTAAAATCTTCTCGGTCCTCCCGGAGAGTATTTGAGGGATGCAAAGCAGAGAGAGAGGGAGGTTCATAGCACCTCACAGTGGACTCACTTGGGACAGGTAGTTCCTTTCGGGTTCCTGCTTGTGCTTTCCTTTGAAATGCAGTCCTTGAAAATGGAGTTCCGGGGGCCGGAGCGGTAGGACGTCGAGTAGGGTGTTTGCCTTGCAGGTGGCTGACCCGGGTTGGATCCCCAGCATGCCCTCTGGTTCCCCGAGCCAGCTAGGAGTAGCCCCGAGCACTGCTGGGGGTGGCCCCCAGAAAACCAAAATGTAATTCTGTGGAAAAGATGATCTTTTCAGGGACCCCAGAGACAAGGTACTGAGTTAAGGTACTGGCCTTGCACGCACCCCCCCTGCTTGGCCCCCGGCACCACACGTGGCCTCCCGAGCACCCCAGGAGTGGTCCCTGAGCCACCAGGTGTGGTCGAAAGGCAAAATAAAACAAAAAAGAACTTTTCTGTGAATATTGAATTTTTTTACAAGATGAATTTTGTGATTGAATTTTATTTTCCTGGGGGTGGCCACACTCAGCGATGTTGGGGACGTGCGGTGCAGGGGACCACACTCGGGACTCTCCCCAGTCCAAGCATCTGTCCAGCCCATCGAGCCGTCCCCTGGGCTGAAGTTTCTGGTCTGGATTTCGAGTGGGGCTGAGCCCGTGCAGAGAGCTTGCCGGGAGCACGGCGTGGCTGAGACCGCGTTCCCCCAGGCGTGGCGACAGAGGCAGGTAGTTCTCCCCAGACCCCCCAAATGATCTCTGCCCCACTTCCCTTTGCGCTGTCTCTGCGGTGACTGGGGTCGCGCCCTCTCAGTATTGATGCTCCCACATTGCTTCTGCTGGCCAGGGCTCAGGACAGGTGTGGTCCGCAGCCCACACACGTAGTGCAGAGCTGCTGGGATGACAGGGACCCAGCTGGTCACCGCACTGACCGCACACTTTCAGTGAAGGTATTTCATTTTGGGACTCCCCTTTCCCTCCCCTTCCCCTTCCCCGCCCCCTTTCTTATGGCCCCCCCCCCTCCCCGGGGAGCAAACCCAGATCTCACATGTGGAAGGCCAGTGGCAAGTGCTGAACCCCTGAGCTATATCCCCCGAACCCCAATTTTTTTTGGCTTTTAGGACATACCCAGTGGTGCTCAGGGGTTACTCCTGTCTCTGCACTCAGGAGTCACTCCCGGCGCTGCTTAGGGGACCCTAGGGGTGGCGGGATCGAACCTGGGTCTGTCTTGTGCAGGGCAAACACCCTCCCTGCTAACTATCTCTCTGGCACCCCCTAAATTATTTTAATTTAATTTTGTATTATTTTTAAAAATTATTTTTAATTGTGACAAACATACTACCAAAAAATAGTAGTCAGCATATGAAAGTTAAGTGAACTATTGACTGTAACATAATAGAATGAATTGTAGGAAAAAAAGAGACTTCTGTTTGTTTGTTTGTTTTTGGGCTACACCTGGTGCTCTCAGGGCTTGCTCCTGGTGGGGATCAAACCCGGTGTGTGCCCCCTACCTGCTGTACTGTTGCTCCAGCCCAAAAGAGCTCTTGTTTCTTGGCTGGCTCTTCTAGTCTGCGTTCTCGCCTCCACTCGTCTTGCTTGTCTCTCTGCGTCTTTGCTTGCCGTTTCCACTCTGGAGAAGCCCGTGTTCGCTCTTGAACAAGTACTTCTCCCTTTCTCTTTCCTCACATCTTAGTTTCTTTTATGGTTTGTTCTTGGGCCTCTTCCAGAGATGCTCAGGGATGCCGGGAACCGAACCTGGGTCGGCCGCATGCAAGGCAGGCGCCCTACCTGCTGAGCTATCTCTCTGGCCCTCACACCTTCAAGTTTCAGTCAAGTTTCAGTGCTCCACAGAAACAAAACAAAACAAACCGTATTTCTACTGCATGGCCAGGGCTGGACTTAGTAGCCAGCTGCCTGCTTCGCCTGTAGGAGGCCCTGGCGGGTTTCATCCCTGACACCGCTACTCCACAGCCCCCCAAGGTGAGACTTTTTGGCTCAGAAAGTGGGGGCTCAGGGAGCATATGGCTGAGTTTCAAGGTGACATTGGACCTTGTCCTTGAAAAATAAGGACTTGCAGTAGGTTGGGAAGGGAGATCGGGCGTGCGGAATTGTGTAGCTGTTGCAGTGAGGGGTGAGCTCGGGGGCGTTGGGTGCAGACCGCAGAGGGGGTTGGCTTGTGGGCGGGGAGCTTTTAGGACGTGGTCGAAGGCCATTGACACCAGTCAAAGGTTTTCACTTATTTCGCCTTAGACCTAGCACCCTGCTGGCGCTCAGGGCTTACTCCTGGCCCTGTGCTCAGGGATCTCTCCTGGGGGTGCTCAGGGGATCATGGAAGTGTCAGGGATAGAATTGGGATGGTCCCATGCATGGCAGGTGCCTTAACCCCCGGACATCTTTCCAGCCCTCTGGAAGGTCTCTAAAGAGAGGGAATGACGTGAACTGTGATTGTTTTGGGAATCAGGTCCTGTTTTCTGATGTAAAAGGGCGTTGCAAAAGCAGACCAGCCAGGGCAACTAGTAGTATTTCATTCCTGTTTGCTTACTTTGCGGAAGGTCCGTTGGAGAGATTCTCTTGCTCAGGCCGATTAATCCAGGGCACCTCCGAGGACAGGCAAGAGTCGCGTCACACGCGCTTGAAATTCAGTATTATTGGGCAAGGATTTAGGAATATTTTATGTAAATGTGGACATTGGTAACAGAAATTCTCTTGGAATTTGGCTCCGTTCCGCTTTCCCATGGTTCTGTGTGTATGTCATAAGGAAGGCGACGCCGGCCAGCCCATTGATGCCCTGTGCCCGTGGTGGAAGTGACGGCAGAGTATGTTGGGGTCGGTTTTGTCTCGGGGCTGCACCCAGAGGTGCTCGGGGGCTGTTCCTGGCTCTTGGCTTGGAGGTTGCTCCTGGTGGTGCTTCTAGGGTGCCATGTGGTGCTGGGATCACACTGGCTCTCCCACCTGGGAAGGGTGTGCTCCAGCTTCCGGTCCCCTCCCTGGCCGCTGACTTAGGGGAGGGGAGGTGGCCGCTGCCCTTGCCTTTCTCCCTCTTGCTCTTCAGAATTGGGGCATGTGGACCGGAGCGATAGTACCGCAGTAGGACGCTGGCCTAGCACTCGGCCAACCCGGGTTCGATCACCCGCATCCCCGATGGTCCCCCGAGCATCGCCAGGAGCGATCCCTGAGCGCAGAGCCAGGAGTCAGCCCTGTAAGCTGGGTGTGGCCCAAAAAAGTAAAACAAGAACCAAAAACAGTTGGGGAATATGTTTTTATGTTACTATAATAAGCATTGTTTTCCAGAAACTGAAAACAGTTCTCTCTTGTTTCTCACTGGAATTTAAACTTGATATCATCTTGATTTCATCAGTAATTTTTTTCAGAATGTCAGTGTTGACGCTTTAATGCTCTAGTATTTCTAGTAGAAGGGAAGAAAACCAACGCTTCCTACAGTGCAGTTAGCTCGCTTCCTGTTCCTGTATACGTGTTTTGGTTTCTTGGACCATACCCAACTGTTTTCAGAGATCACTCTTGGCAATATTGGGGAACTGTGTGTGGAATTGGGGATTGAACCCGGGTTGGCCTCCTGCCAGGCAAGCTCCCTACCTTTGTTTTGGGGCCACACCTGGTTGTGCTCAGGGTTTACTCCAGGTAGTACTCAGAGGACTGTACGCAGCACTGGAGAACGATCCCAGTCAGCTGCATGCAAGGCCAGCACCCTGCCACTGTACTATCTCTCTGGTCCCATATGGTATCAAATTTTAACTCAACTTGTAAGGTTGGTTATAGCTTTACTACAAGACAATTAAACCCAAACAAGCTACCATTTCAGCCTCGGTTATTATAGAAAAATGGACTTAAAATGTATTTATCAGGCACTTGAAAGACAGTACAGGGGTCAGAAGAGTACAGGGCTTAGCAGCTGAGTCTTGGTTGAACCTCCCGGGAGCCCCACTAGGAGTGACCACCCCCCACCCCCCCCCGCCAGTCCCAATGAGGGATGGCCCACAACTCCTTCCAAAAGTATGTATCACCTCCAAAAAATACCGTTAGCTCTTTTAATTAGGAAGAAATTTTATTGAATTAATTCATTTATTTTTGCTGTTGGGCCACCCCGAAGCTGTGCTCAGGGGCTCATTCCTGGCTCTGTGCTGGGGGTCACTCCTGGAAGGTTTGGTGTACTGGGGATCGAACCCGGGTCCACTACGTGCAAGGGGAGCAAAAAGGAGGTGAGAGGCAGGAGAGTTGGTGTCTGTGGGCGGGAGTTGGGCTCTGGCGGGCTGGTGGCTGGGACAGGTGCCGGGTGGACGTAGCTCCCGGACCTGTTAGGGTGGGTCCAGATCACACGTGCACAAAGCCCGCAGGATGTCAGCCCTAGTCATTGCCCCGTCAGCGGCGTTCAGCACTGGAGAGGGCCCAGAGAAAACAGAAGAAGTTCTGTTCTTCCTGTGGCTGGTTTGGGGGCTACGCTCAGCGGCCTTGGGGATCACTCCTCTGTCCTCGGGGTTGACTCCTGGCTCTGCACTCGGGGTTTGCTCCTGGCGGTGCTCAGGGGACCATATGGGACACAGGGATGGACCGTGGGTTGACTGCGTGCCAGGCGAGCACCCTACCCACTGTATTATCTCTCCAGCCCCCTAAAAAATGTTTCAAAATAGACTTTCAGGTTAAAATATTTTTCATTTGGTCGATAAGTGACGCAAGTCTCCTTTACTGTTCTGTCATTTCCCCCAGTTCTGCCCGTTTTTGAAGCTGAGCGGCCTGACCTGTGGATACTCCCATGTTCTGGGTTTTCCTGAGTGCTTTTCGGTTGTCGGATATTTCTTTTTCAGTTTGGGGGCCGCACCTGGTTCTCTGGGGCCACACGGGGTGCCCGGGACCCCATCGGGATCGGCAGTGTGTGAGGCGTGATCTCCCAGCCTTGTTGTCTTTTTCATTGTTCTTCTGGGGCCCGGACGCCCTGACACTGGGACTTAGATCTGAGGCTTGATTCTATTCAGTCTTTTTGTTTGTTTTCAAATGACAGAAAGTTGTTTAGTAAAGTGAAGTAAACTTTTTTTGTTTATTTTGGGGCCACACCTGACAGTGCTCAGGATTCGCTCCTGGTTCTGCACTCAGGAATGCCTCCTGGCGGTCCTTGGGGGACCCTGTGTGATGCCCCACACTGTACAGTCACTCTAGCCCCAGTGTTAGGGAATTTTTAAAAGGTTTTTGAATTCAGTGCTTGGTGCATCTCCAGAATTCGTGTGAGTCTATTTATTCTGTCTCTTCTGCCTTGGATGAGTGGGAGCCCTTTAAGAGAGCCCCGTGGCCATGGGCCAAAGCTTGATTCATCTTTGTTAAATCTCTTGCTTTGCGCATATTAAAATGTCCCAGGATTATTTTGAAATCTTGCCCAGGCGTGGGTAGGGCCCCCTTCTCCCCAAGGAGCGCAAGTTCAAAGACTTTTTGAGGGACAAGGATTTTCACTTTGGGAAGCTATTGAAGAACAATACATGACAAATGCGGTCATGTAAAATGATAGCGGTGTTTGTGCAGTTTTGGGGGGCTATAAATGCTCTAGGAAATACCAGTGATTCCAGGAATGTTTGGGCAAGTCGTTTTGGGAGAGGTGAGGCTGGACGCCAGCCACCGGCAGAGGAAAATGGAGAGTCAGATGTCCATTGTGAGGGCGTGAAAGCCACAGTCCTGCGGGACCATCCGCAGGGGGACACCAACGTGTCTGGGACACAGAGTACCTTGGCTTTGGCTGTGATTCGTAAGCTCTGGGGACCAAGAGAAAGTTCCTGAACTTGAAAATGAAATTGAAAGTCAAGCTTTAGAAAGGTTCCGAAGCAAGGATCAGCAGTCGTAAAACGGGCACTCCTTAGAAGGTTTGCTAGATCTGTCTTTGTAAAAAAAAAAAAAAAAAAGCAAAAATCTCAGAAGCTTGATACCACCAAGAGTGATTCCTCTGGGTATGGTCCAAAACCCAGAAAAAGGGTGGAGGGAGGAGGAAAAGAAATTATTCTAGTGGGTTCTTTTTCCAGAAAAGTATTCATTTCATTTCGCTGGGAGAGATACTGCACAGTAGCTCTGTCCTCCCGTTGTTCATCGATTTGCTCGAGCGGGCCCAGTAACGTCTCCATTGTGAGACTTGTTACTGTGTCTGGCATATCGAATACGTCACAGGTAGCTTGCCAGGCTTTGCCGTGCGGGCGAGATACTCTTGGTAGCTTGCCAGGCTCTCCAAGAGGGGCAGAGGAATCAAACCCGGGCCGGCCGGGCTGGCCGGGCACAGGGCAAACGCCCTACTACTGTGCTATCGCTCTAGCCCGGGGAGAGTTACTATTCCTACGAAAAATTCTCGCTCTTGCTCTTACCGGCCCCCCCTCCCCCCCCCCCGTGCCCCCCATGCTTTCCTCACTCAGGAAATAAGCAATTTGGTGATTTGGTTACACAGTGACTTAGTGTCACCTTAGATGGAGCCTGGTTCTATCTAAGAACCTTACTGTTCCCTGCTTACTGCACGGGACGGTTGTGAGTTCACACAGCTGTGGAAGGGGGCTTGGGAATTGCTGCTGGGACTCGTCTTTGGCCCTTGTTGGTTAGTTGTACATCTGCCAGAGCAGTGAAGCTAACTCAAGTTTAGGAAGTTGAATGCATCTTTGGGTGCAAGAGGTGAGACGTTCCTCCCTGAAGTCACTCGATCCGAACCTGGGCTGGGTGATTTTCTCTTTACTTCATGGAGCTTCAAGGATGCCAGAGAATCCTGCGTTCTCTTGAACGCTTTCGATAAAAATTCTTGAAGCGGTTTTTAAATTCTTCACGTTTTTTTCTGAAGATGGAACCAGAAATACCCAGGGCCCCATGGATGCTGTCCTTTGCTTGACTTTAGATTTGTGCTCGGTTCAGATGTGCTGTAAGCACTGTAGACAGAGAATGCAGTAGCAAAAAGAGGTGCAGTTTCTGATAATTTACTCTTGGAAATACAAAGAACTGGAGTGAATTTTTTTTAAGGGAGGGTTGGCTTTTTGGGTCATACCCTCTGATGCGGTGCACAGGGGTTACTCCTGGCTCTGCACCCAAGAATTCTTCTGGTGGTACTTGGGAGACCATATGGGATGCTGGGATTGAACCCGGTCGGCCATGTGCAAGGCCCCTTGGTTGTTTTTTTATGAAGTGGAAACCAGTAGTGCTAAGGAAAAAGAGCAGAATGTCTACTTTATGCTGGTCCATGCTTTTTGGGTCACACCCGGCTCTGCACTCAGGACTTACTCCTGGTGGTACTTGGGGGACCAAGTGGGATGCTGGGGATTGAACCCAGGTTGGCCGTGTGCAAGGCAAACGCCCTACCCACTGTACTGTTGCTCAGGCCCCAGTGCTTTTTGCCAATCCTGACGGCCTCGTTTGGCATTTCTTCTTTCTTTCCACAGGAAGCGTCACCAGAACTTCAAAAAAAGACGAAAGAAGATTTGCTTCTTTGGCTGCAGCTCTAACCGACCGGCAGGATGTCGGGCGCCTCGGTGAAGGTGGCCGTCCGCGTGCGGCCCTTCAACTCCCGCGAGACCAGCAAGGAGTCCAAGTGCATCATCCAGATGCAGGGCAACTCCACCAGTGAGTCTCCGTCTCCTCGGCCTCCTTCTCACTTGCCAGCGGGGGCGGGGGGGAAGGGCGGTACTTGAACCTGGGTCTCCCCTCTGGAGCCTCTGTGCATAAACACTTTCTGTCTACTGTGGGAGAGCAATGTGGGAGAGCACTGGGGAGAGCACTATGGGAGAGAACTGGGGAGCACTGTGGGGGAGCACTGCCCGGGCACCTCAGGCTCATCGCGCTGAGAACTTGAGTGAATCTTCGGTCATTGAGCCCTGGCCAGCTGCGTTTTGAGCCCACATCAGCGATGTGTGACCCCAACCAGGTCTCCCATCGGGGGTGCTGGTGTATGAAAGTGGAAGCTGGTTCTTTGGTGTCTCTGTCCTTGTCCCTTTCCCTTCTTGCTGTATTTTGGGGTCGGTCATATCCAGTGGGGCTGAGGGCTCTCCTGGCCTGGCGGTCGAGAGATGCTCCTGGCAGTCCTGGGGGGATGGTGCTCGCTCGACTGGTGCCCATGTGCCAGCCTAGGCTTGGGTGCACTGGAGTGTCTCCCAAGCCCCTCCCAGCTCTGTGTGTGTGTGTGTGTGTGTGTGTTTGTGTGTGCGCTCGCACGCTGTGCACGTGCTCAGGTGTGTGCTGAAGGCACTTTGGATCCAATTCCAGTGAATTATTAAAAAAAATTTTTTTTTGTTTTGGCTGTTGGGCCAAACCCAGAGATACTTGGAGGAGGCTTCTGACCATGCTCGGGGTCACTCCTGCCGACACGGGGATCGAGCCAGGGCCAGCTGTGTGCAGGGCCAGTGCCTCTGTCGCTCGGGCCCTGTCAGCAGATTTTCAGCCTGGGCTTTATTAGTTTCTCTCCTTTTTGGCGTCTGAAGGGTTATCTGGGGCCACTTGGGGGGATGCCAGGCCTGGGCTTGGACCCAGGAATGACGCAGTGCGGCTCGGGCCTGGCAGTGTTGGGCACCACCAGGCCTGCACAGGGCAGTGTTTGTGACGCCAGGAGCTGAACCCAGGGCCCTGTGCGTGCCGGGCTTGTGCTTTACCTCTCTGAGCTGCCTCCCTGCCCCCTGCAGGGCCTGCTGGTGACACTCAATACCATCCTGCACAGTAAACCTGCGGAATCTGTGTGTCGTAGGATGACTGTTCTGTTTTGTTTAGATTTTTTTTTTCTTTTTGGGTCACACCCGGCGATGCTCAGGGGTTCCTCCTGGCTCCTGCACTCAGGAATTGCTCCCGGCGGTGCTCGGGGGACCATATGGGATGCTGGGAATCGAACCTGGGTCGGCCATGTTGGCTGCGTGCAAGGCAAACGCCCTACCCGCTGTGCTATTGCTCCAGCCCCAGATTTTTTTTTTTTAAGTAAAAAACAGGTTTTATTTGGAAGTTTGAGGAAGGAGAGAGAGAGAGAGAAATAGATTGAGAGATAGAAGAGAGAGAGAAAGAGGAGAGAGAGAGAGACACAGAGAGAGGAGAGAGAGAGTGAAGAATGGCAGTTTCTGAAACCCTGGATCAATGTCTCTTTCCCCCACGTCCAGTGTGTGATCTCAGTTCTGTTCTCTGTTACCGTGAGTCTGACTTTTCTTTTTTTTTTTTTTTTTTTTTGCTTTTTGGGTCACACCCGGCGATGCACAGGGGTTACTCCTGGCTCTGCACTCAGGAATCACTCCTGGCAGTGCTCGGGGGACCATATGGGATGCTGGGAATCGAACCTGGGTCGGCGCGTGCAAGGCAAACGCCCTCCCCGCTGTGCTCTCTCTCCAGCCCCAGTCTGACTTTTCTTTGTGTGTGATTTTGAATGTTCTGTTGCTTACGCATTTCGGTCAAAAGGAGGAACGTGAGCTGCAGTACCATTATTTGGATTTTACCTCCGTAAGTTGTGCCCCTGGTTCTGAGTTTTCTTGTGCGCAGTCATTAAAGGAGAAGGAGAAGTTGGTGCCGGGGAGGCCGCACTGCGCTGGCCTTGTCGGCGCCCCCTGAGCCCTGCCAAGAGTAGTCTCTGAGCACAGAGCTCAGAGTACATCCTGAGCTCCACTGTGTGTATGGCTGAGACAGAGAAAAGAAAAGGCAGCGTTGGGGCGGGACGTGGCTCGCTGGCCGCGTATATATTAGATGAGGCTCCGTTCAATTCCTTGCACCGTTAAAAAAATAAAATACAAAATTCAGTATTGAATTGAACTCTTTTGGGGGTGGGACTTGGGCTGAAGAAACAGGTCAATGGGCTGAGTCATGCTTTACATGCAGAAAGTCCCAGGTCTCTGTTCAGCTTGCCACGGCCTGGCGCACAGAACTGGGAGCAGGCCCAGCCACAGGGCAAACCACAGAATAGTGGGCTTGGACCTGGGCTCTGGCCCTGCAGGTGAGTGCTTGCCTGGCCCGTGTGGAGCTTCACCCCTGCCCCCCCCCACACACACAGGGGAACTCGCAGCAGCCCTCGGCCCCTCGACCCCACGCGGAGTGAGTTGATTCCCCAGAGAAAGCTTCTCTCGGCTGTTTAGCACGCTGGGTGACACCTTCCTAGCTGTGAGAATTCCCAGTCTCACGGGGGTTGGTTTTCATTCAGAGCTGAGGTTTCTGTTTCTCACAGGGTTGGAATAAAAAGGAATATTCAAAGGCCGTGTGGGGGGTGGGGCTTGTCATCCAGGGGCAAGGTGTTCCCCTTACATCCTGCTGACCCCAGTTTGGTGACCGGTCCCACGTATGGGCCCCTGAGTACCACCAGGGGTCACTGCTGAGCACAGAGCCAGGAGTAGCTTCTGCGCTCTGCCCTTGTGGTCCCCCCGTCCCCCAGGTAAGAAAGGCCATTTGCATGAAATGTCGAGCTAAATTTATCGTATCATAAAAATATACAGAAAGTTTTTATTAGTACAGTAACGATGCTGTTTATTTTTAGAATGTCAGCGTCTTAAATTATTGGTTATGTTTATACTCAGCATCAGTATCAAGTAGGGTCGTAATCGCGGCTTGTGATTTTTATGAATAGGTAGTACATTCATTCGTGTCTAAACTTCCCAAGGTGCAGTGCGTGCGTAATGCCAAGTACTTCCTCTCTCCCCCAGATCCTTACCCAGTTCTTCTCTCCAGAGATAACTGGGCCAGCTTCTCTGTTAGATTCTCATCCTGCACATCCTTTGGGACGTGGAAGCATTGGGGGTCCCTAGCAGCAGGACCGCCAAACTCAGCCAGCAACGATCCTGTGTTCAATGTTATGTTGGTCCCCAGGGAGTGGGATGTACGGTGAGGGCAGGTGGTAGGTGCCCTGAGCCGCTGGACCACTTCTGGCCCATGGCAGCAGCCCGCCTGCCCTCCTTCCCTTCCTTCCTTCTCTCCCTCCCTCCCACCCACCCACACCCAGCTCTCCTCTGACTCCGCACTCCCGTGACGGTGCCCAGGGGACCATGTGGGATGCTGGGAATCGAACCCGGGTCTGACGTGTGCAGGGCAAGCACCCTACCCGCTGTGCTATTTCTCTGGCCCTCCGCAGAATCCTTTTCTAAGCTGGTTCCCCGCTCCCCTTTTCAGTGATGTGATATGCCAACAGTTTAATAGAAAATTCTTAAGAAATGCAAAAATGCTTATTTTTCAGTTTGGACTATATTATTGTACATTTCAAATACATGAATGTTACAGTTAATATTTATACCTGGTGAAATTTATTTACTGTGAGCAAGAAAGACTAGCTCTCCAGTTAATAGGGCTTTATTAATAATGAGTGTCTACTCTGTGTATCATGGTGTATTAAGTGTTAAGTAGAATAATTTTAAAATATTAATCTCCTAGAATAAAAATGTCAGCATCGGTCAAAAATCAGAAAACTTCAATTCTGGAGTTATATACGGGCATGAAATTTTCTCATGTGGCCATTTGGGTTTATCTGAATTAAGGCTCACTAAGAGATTATTGGTGATCGTGGAGACTGTATTCTGTCTCTTTTCAAGTCATATTACTTTGTCGTAGATCTTATTATTTTGGTTAGATATAATAATGTCAATTATTATATATATAATGCACTGTCGCACTGTCCTCCTGTTGTTCATCGATTTGCTTGACGGGCCCAGTAACGTCTCCATTGTGAGATCTGTTGTTACTGTATTTGGCATATGAATACGTCACGGGGAGCTTGCCAGGCTTTGTCATGCAGGCGAGATACTCTCTGTAGCTTGCCGGACTCTTCGAGAGGGGCAGAGTGATAGAAGTAGATAGGAAAAAGTAAGATTTATAGGCTAAACTGTTTTTGAGAAATCATAAATTTTTGGAGTCTGTGAGTTTGACTCAGTTTTTATTATGGTCCACAAAAACCTCTCCAGGCTTTTCTTTCTTTTTTTTTTTTTTTTTTTTTGCTTTTTGGGTCACACCCAGTGATGCACAGGGGTTACTCCTGATTCATGCACTCAGGAATTACTCCTGGCCGTGCTCGGGGGACCATATGGGATGCTGGGAATTGAACCCGGGTTGGGCTGCGTGCAAGGCAAACACCCTACCCGCTGGGTGCTATCACTCCAGCCTCTCTCCAGGCTTATTGAAAAGATGTTTTAGAAGAAATGAAGAAGTGCCTGCTTTCTATTAAGTGCAACCAAGTCTGGTGTGGCCGGGCTGAGTCTGTCCAGGCTGCAGTGAAGCAGCGGGCCGCCCAGCACACAGCGCTGAGCTCAGTGACTGATCCAGTAGGTTTTTGTTTAAATCCAGCCAGTCAAACCCAGGGCTCAGAACAAACCTCATGCATTGGCTCAGAACAATGGGCAGAGGGGCCTTCCTCTCTGTCCACCGCTCTTCAGCGTGAATCTGTCCTGGGACCCCGCTCTTCGAGAGGAGTTTAGGTTTGCAGTAGGAGCGTGGCTTGGCACTAAATTCACCTTTGGTACAAATGAGAGCTGGCCATTGTTAATTACCATTAAAAAGCGTTTTGGAAAAGCACACATGTGAGTTTGGCAGAGGACACGTAAAATTCCTACACTGGGCTTGTGTGTGAGATCCTGGGTTCTATTTCTGGCACCCAAACAATAAAACCCCCAAACACCTCAAACCATAGAAGACTGAGTATTTCTTTGTGCTGGACCCAGTGTGCTTGGGGAAATTTTCAGAATTAGTAGCTCATTACAATTTACTTGCCTTGGGAATAGATGTCTGTACTATGCTTCCTAGGTTATATTCATTGACTTCTGCAGGTCGCTCTTTAGCAGGAAGATTTTATAAATTCAGGTTAGTTCACTGCAGAGGCTGGAGACGGCACTGGCTGACCTGGGCGTGTTCCCCGCCACCCCCAGAGACCCTGGAGCCTCTCCAGGAGTGACTCCCAAGCACAGAGCTGGGTGTAGCTCCCAAATCAAAACCCAAACAAAACATGGGCTCGATGAAGCAAAAATCCTCATTAGATGAATCAGCCTGGGAAAATCCGGCTTCGTTTTCTAGCTTCCAAACCGCGTGTGGCTCCGAGTTGGGCAGTTGATTCCTTTGCGGATGTTTGTTCTTGGAAAGCTGCTGATTCTTTCCAGACTGGGCAGCGCTGCTCCCGGGGGTTGCAGTAACCTCAGGTGCTGTCGACGGTACTTTCCGTCGGATGCATAAGGAAGGTAGATTTCCAGAGATTGTTTTTTTTTTTTTCCTGAAAAGGAGTTGGGAGGTCAGATAAATTTGAGACTCTGTGTTTTTTTTGGCCACACCTGGCAGTGCTCAGGGCTTACTCTTGACTCTGTGCTCAGAGCTCCCTCTTGGTAGGGCTTCAGGGACTGTGTTGTGGGGGGATGGAGCCCTGGACAGTTGCTGGAAGGCAGGTGTGCTACCCTCCGCTACATCTCTCTGGCTCCCTCTGATCTGTAATCATAGAGAAACTCTTCTCTCCAGAATTTTTGGTGTTTGCATTTTTTTTTCGCTACTGTTTCTGTTTTCAATTTCTATGTGGTGGTTTCTGAGTGCTTTGACTAATGTAGCTTGAGTGATTTTCAAGTGAAACTTTTAAGTGAGTCACTTTCTTTGCTGAGCAAGTCTCAGTGGACGGGGCTGGGGTGGTAGTACAGTGGGGAGGGCGTTGGCCTGGCACACCGCTGACGGCTTCCATCCCCGGCATCCCTATGGTCCCCCCGAGCACCGCCAGGAGTGATCTGAGCGCAGAGCTAGGAGGAACCCCCGAGGAGTAACCCCGGGCGGGGGTCCCCAAACAAAAACCAAAAAAGAAAGTATTAGTGGCTCTTTAGAAAAAAACACCACCGCCGCCACTCGGAGAGAAAGTGCATTCGAATCCTGAACTGTTACGAACAGTGAGGTGGATTTGCTGCTGTGCTGTGTGTGTTTGCGTCACTGCGGTGCTGCCCTGCTGTGTGCCGGCCGGAGGTCAGAGCTGTGGTCCGGCCAGGGAGGCGCGCAGAGGCCTTGGGGCGCAGGGGACAGGGACAGGCGCTCCGGGGATGTGCCGAACCACGGATGGAGCCGCGGTGGCTTATGTAAGCGCCGCCTGGTCCCACGGGGAATATTTTCCCTGGCATAAATAAATACTCCCGCCTGAGTCTTGGAGACCTGAGCGCCGTGCAAACATTCTAGGTCGTGCTCTTCCACCTGGAAGCAGCTCTGTTGGGTTTCCCTTTGTAAAGAGAAAGTGGGCTCAGTGGTCTAAGGAAGAGAAGCCCACATTTCTGGGTCTTCTGAGAGAGAGAGAGAGAGAGAGAGAGAGAGAGAGAGAGAGAGAGAGACGAGAGAGACACGAGAGAGATGGAGGGAGGGAGAGAGGGAGAGCTAGAGGGAAAGGGAGAAAAGGAGGGGGAGAGGGGGGATGGAGAGAGAGAGAGGGAAGAGAGAGAGAGATGGAAAGAGAGGGATGGAGGGAGAGAGAGGGAGAGCTAGAGGGAGAGGGAGAAAAGGAGGGGGAGAGGGGGGATGGAGAGAGAGAGGGAAGAGAGAGAGGGGCGGGGGAACGGCTCAGTGTGCCCCTGATTATCTGTTTCCGTGAAATGGGCAAGCTGAAAGCACCCCTAAATGTCCCCGAGGTTCCTCTGCTCTCCCGGGTGGTCCCGTGCCCAGGATGGCACTGCCCACTGGGAACGTCCGGTAAATGTCCCCTTCATTGTTAGGACGCAAGGGTGAAGCCAGAGCCAGCGTGACCGCGCCCGTGCCCCTGCCTTCTCCCTGGCGGCCGTGGCTCCTTCCTCGGTGTTCACTCGGCCCTCGCTGGCCTGTGCTCCCCGCCTCTTGCTGGGGGACCCTGCCCGTGACTCCTGCGCCAGCCTCCCCGCACGGGTCTGTTTTCACACCCCTCTCTGTTCAGTGGCACCCGGGATCGAGCCTCGCCTCGTGCATGCGCACATGCTTCCCCGCTGAGTCACACTCTGGCCCCTGGGGCCGGGGCACGGTGAAGCTGAGGAAGGGAAGAGGGCCTGGGAGCTGTCCAGTCGCTTGTTCCGTGTCCGTCTCACGGAGCATCCCAGGAGGCCATGGGGCTGACCCTGGCCCGGAGCGCCTGTCCCCCCCGCGCCCCCACCCGCCCCGGAAAGGCATCCCCTCGGATGCGCAGGCTCTCCCCGGCAGGCGCCGACACAGTCCTGTGCGAAAAAGCACCACTACGCAGAAATTGTTTTTATCCCGTCACTCCTGGTCTTTCCGCTGCTGAGGCATTTGGTGGGGCTGTTGTTGGGCCACGCCCAGTGAGGCTCAGGGTTCACTCCTGCCTCGGTGCTCGGGGACCCTCTGTGGCGCCGTGATGGGCCGGTGCTGGCTCCGTGCAAGGCCAGTGCCTTCCCGCTGTCCCGTCTCCACCCTCCACGCTGCGTGCACAGGAAGGAAAGGCCGGCGGTCAGCAGCCTCCCGAGCTCCTGTCTGTCCCCCCTACCTGAAGGGCGGGGCTGGTTCTGCCGGGGTGGGAACGGGAGGACATGCCGGTGGCCTTCTTGCCCCCAGGAGTGTGAGCTGGTGGCCGTGACTCTGGCAGAGGAGCCTGGGAGCTTCCACGGCACCTTCGGTGGCACCGTCCTATCTCTTGGCCACGGGCGTCTCTCTGGACCATTTCCCACCAACCCTTTTTGTTTCTGTTTGTTTTTTCATTTTGGGTCACCCCGGGCAATGCTCAGGGGTTACTCCTGGCTCTGTACTCAGGAATTACCACTGGCGGTGCTCAGGGAACCACATGGGATGCCAGGAATCGAGCCCGGGTCGGCCACGCGCAAGGCAAACGCCTTACCCGTCTTACTATCGCTCCAGCCCCCAACCTTTCTTGTTACTTTTTTTATTTAAAGTATTTTAAAAATTTCACTTTTTTATTGAATCACTATGAGACAGACCCTTACAAAGCTGTTCATGATTGGGTTTCAGTCATACAGTGTTCCAACACCCGTCCCTCCACCAGGGTACGTTTCCCAGGACCATTGTCTCCAGGTTCCCTCCCACCCACCCCCTTTCCTCCTCTGTAGCAGGCACTCTCTCTCTCACTCTCTCTGTCTCTCTCTGTCTCCTCTCTCTCCCTCCCTTTCTCTCTCCCTCCCTCTATCTCTCTCCTTCCCTCTCTCTCTCCCACTCTCTCCCTTTCTTTCTCTTTCACTCTCTCTGTCTCTCTCTCTCCTTTTGGGCATTATAGTTTGCAATATTGATGCTGAATGGTGATCAGGAATATTCCTTACCGTCTTTCAGCCCTCAGCTTTTGTCCAGCATGATCATTCCCAGCTATTATTGTCATTCTGGTCTCTTCTCTGCCTTCCCTTCCCTCCCCACCCAGACCCTTCTTATGCCCACTTAGTCTTACTGCTTGTTGTTTTGGGAGTCACACCCAGCGGTGCTCAGGGCTTCCTCCTGGCTCAGAGCTCAGGGATCACCCCTGGTGGGCTCCGGGAACCACATTGGGGTGCCAGGGATTGAACTGTGTTGACTGCATGCAGGCAAGCGCCCTCCCGGCTGGACTCTTGCTTGGGCTCCCAGACTCTCTCTTGAAAGGAGGTGACTTGCCACGAGGCTGCAGGCTGGGAGAGCCACAGTCAGAGGCGTGTTGGCGGGGACGCCGAGTGCGCGTGCCTTGCCCTTTCCCTGAGCTCGCTGGCTCCTGTTGACAGCCCGGGTTTGAGAGCCTCCCCGCACCTGCTGGCTTAGCTAGGTCTGCAGCAGAGGCGACTCTGAGTGATGCCTTTCTTTGTGTTAGGAGAAAACTGGAAGTTCCCGTTCAGGAGGACAGTAACTGTGTGATTGTTGTGGGTGGTCTGCCCGCTGTCGCAGCACCTAGAGTGGTCTTGCGTGTGACTCCTCCTCCTGCTGTTCTCCATGCAGCTTGTCAGCGTCTCTCATGGTCTTTCCCATGAGAGGGTCACACCCGGCAGTGCTCGGGAGCTGCCCCCGTGGCGCCCAGGGGTCTGCATGGTGTTGAACATGGACAGGGTCTTCCCCTGTGTGGACTTCAGCCCGAGCACCGGCAAGCGTCTGTCTTCCTGATTTTTATTGAGACATCACGATATCTTATCACTGCTCCGGCAAGTTCTCAGGCATACGATGTCCCCCCCACCCCCACCATCCCCCCACACTTCTTTTGTTTTTTGTATATATTTTATTTACATAAAGTAGTTCACAATAGTTCATTGCCGGTAATATTCAAACACCAATCCCACCCCCGAGCACCTTCCCACCACAGTAAGAGGGAAGTGTGTGAAAGTTGTTGTATTTCACCCTGGAGCCGTTTAAGCCCATATATAAGAGAATACAAGCAAGTATGTTAAAACCAAACACATGTGTGCGACTTTAGGTACGTCAGTGGACCCGAGTATAAGAGGTTGCGTGGCTGCATTTGTGGTCGCATGCTCCAGGAAATTCTGCATTGCCTCTTCCGGGAGCTTTAGCTTATAGTCTCTGGATTTTTTTTTTTTTTTTGCTTTTTGGGTCACACCCGGCGATGCTCAGGGGTTACTCCTGGCTCATGCACTCAGGAATTGCTCCTGGCGGTGCTCGGGGGACCATATGGGATGCTGGGAATCGAACCTGTGTTGGTCATGTTGGCTGCGTGCAAGGCAAACGCCCTACCTGCTGTGCTATCGCTCCAGCCCCTATAGTCTCTGGATCTTGGCTGTTGATGAGATTAAGTGGCGCCGGGGGCAGTTTGTGGGTGTGACTGCCAGGCTACTGGAAAACTGGGGAGCTGGGGGCCATCCCCCCACTTCTTAGCCCAGGTTCCCTCCCCCCACCCCCAGCTGGCTCCCCGACAGACACACTTCAAGCTCCGCTGGGTTTTGGGTCCCAGGAGTGGGGTAGTGTTGGGTCTGATGGTTTCGACATGCACAGATCCATCTCTTCTACCCCATGGAGGGGTCCATGCCCCCACCTCGCCTCTCGTTATTTCCAGGTCTCCTCTGCTCCCCCACTCCATTTCCCTTCCTTGGCATTTCTGTTTCTGTAGTCCCGAGCTGGTGTCTGTACCCTTTGCCATCTGCCGTTCCCCAGACATGTTATTCTCTAGAACAGAGATTAGTGCCAATGCCGGGCCTTGTTTCAGTCCTTCTGACTTAATGTCAGACCCCCCCCCCGCCCCGTTCTACCTGCATGGCAACGACCCGCATGACCCCATCCGTCCTGTGTCCACGTCCTGCACCTTGGCCCCTGCACTCTGATCGCTCCCCCAGGGTGGTTCCGTGCCCTGGCCATGGAGACAGTGGCGGTCCCCCCTGGGGGGGGCACAGGGACCTGCAGGGGTCTGGAGCTGAGCCCGCCGAGCTCGCCCTGCCATGCCGTCTCTCCTGCCTCCCACATCTTCACTTGTGCAACTGTGGGTGGACCAGGCGGCGGGATTGCCGGGTCAGATGGATGCTCTATTCTTAGATTTTTGAGGAATCTCCATAATGGTTTCCATAAGGGCAGGACTAGACGGCGTTTGCTGCACAAGAACCCCTCTCCCCCACATCCCTGTGCAGGGCTGCTGAGTGTGAGTGGAACCTCGCTGTTGCTTTCTCTGGGTTTCCCCGATAATAAACGGTGATGTATATTTTCCATATGCCAACTGGCCATCTGTCTTGTCTTCTGAGAAGTGTCTGTTGATTTCCTCTCCCCATTTTTTTTAAATCGGGTCACAGCCAGCAGTGCTCAGGGGTTACTTACTCCTGGCTCTGCACTCAGGAATTACTCCTGGTGGTGCTTGGGGGAGGGGGCCTATGGGGTGCCGGGGATCGAATCCAGGTCGGCCACGTGTAAGGGAAACTATTGCCATCCCTGCTGGACTCTTGCTCCAGTCCCCATATCACAAACCTTTTGGTCACAGTGCCTGCCAGGGCTCACCCGTTTTGTCATGGTGCTGGACTCACTGGGGGGCTACAGACTTGCGTGGTGCTTACCCCCACCTGCCTGAAGGTGAGGGTCCCAAAGGGCAGAGCCCCTGGAGTTGGCTGGTGTGGGGGGCAGCTCTGGGGATCAAGCCTGGGACTGTGTTTGCAAGGCCAGCACTGCCCTGAGCTGTCCCCAGACCTACACTTCACTCGGGCGTCACACCCTGCAGTGCTCAGGAGTGTCCCCGCCCCTGGCAGTGCTCTGAGCATCGTGTGGTGACGGGGTCTGCGCTGGGCTCTGCATCCTGGGCAGGCGCCCGTTGGGCCAGTTCCTGCCACCCCACATTTGTCTGAAATAACCAGGGAGTTTTTTGCCTGTGAGTTTTCTGCGGAGAGTAGCATCGTGGCCTTTTGCTTCTGTCTGTGTGTTGTTCTCGGGTGGGGCGAGGACATGTTTCTGGGTGCCAGCTCGGGGGTTTTAGGGTATAACTTGGGTACAAAGTACTTTCAGGGGGCGCTGTTCAAAAATCTGGGGCACGGGAAGCTTCCAGAAGAGAAGGCTTATGCGGAAGATGTCGCTGGGATTGCTAATAAATCCGAAGCGTGTTGTGTTAGGAAAGTTAATCCCAAGTTAGCGTTGTCAGCTTGAAACGCTAATTGTAGTTGTAGCTAAACATCTTCAGTAGTTTGCCAACAATAGTCTAATTGCTACATAGGGACTTTGAGATAATAAACAAATTTATTGTGGAGAATAAAAAGACTTTTTAGTACAAATCTTGTTTTGACTTCTTTATTTTCTGGGACTTAGTAATTAAAACATTATTTCGGCGTCTTTATGTGGAAGTAACCAAAAAAGCAGGCAGGGAAGTCGAGAAGTCGAGGGGATAAAATTAGGGGGATTAACAGACTTTGTATGGCTAATTTTGACTTGAAGGTGTGCAGAGAAGGCGAAGGTCATTGGTGTTTCATCTGCAAACCAGATAGAGCCTCGGGAACATTTTGTGACAGTCACTTTTTTGGGGTGAGGTGTTGCTTCCCAATGGTGCTCAGGAGACCCCCTCAGCCTCTCGTGGGGATTGTGGAGACCCGCCCCGGCCATGTTCCGGGGCTCCAGGCCTGCTTGGAGGTGATGAGGGTCCGAGGAGCATGAAGAGTAGAAAGTTGGAGGCCGCGGGAGCAACCGGGAAGGTCGCAGGGCAAGAGTGGCCTGAGTTCATCTCCCCTTTGCACCGAGGAAGAGCCGATCCCATCTGCAGCTCTGAGGAGCTGTGGGGAGGGCAGGGTATGGGTGGCGTTGGGAGTTCTGGTTTCTTTGGGGGACCACACTTGGTGATGCTCAGGGTTGACTCCTACTTTGTGCTCAGGGATCACTCTTGGCAGTGCTCGGGGGACCCTGTGGGATGCTGGGGATGGAACCCGGGTCGGCTGCGTGCAGGGCCACCGCCCCACCTTGTGTCCTGTAGTCTGCTCTGGCCCGAGGGTTCTGACACCAGCAGGTCCCGGGGAGTTGGGAGTCGGGAGACGGGTGCCCTGAGAGGGGGCGAAGGGGACACCGAACGCTCCCCTCCACATCCTCCCTCTACGCTCCTCCCCAGCCGGGCACAGCTCTGCTTCTTCTCCTTGCCCATGTTCTCAGCGTCTCGGGCCCCATGTTGACTCCTGCACCTTCTAGAACCGTAGCGCGGGCTTTGGAGCTGTTGATCCACCGGGAGACCTGAGGAGTCTCCGACAGGACGTGTCCCCACAGACGCCCGCTGAGAGCAGTTCTTCTGTCATCGCTCCTTGCTGTAGGCCACGGCCAGGCTTCTCAGGGGTCACTCCGGACGGGGCTCAGGGGACTCCTGCGGGGCTGAGGATTGAGCTGGGGTCGGTCGCATGCCAGGCTGGTGCCCTGCCCGCGGTCCCACAGCTTGAGCCCCCTCTTCATTCATTCCTTTGACTTCTCAGGCCAAAAAGGTTGAAAATTGTCGGAGTGATAGTACAACCGGGAGGGCGTTTGCCTTGCATGCGGCCGACCCGAGTTCAATCCCCGGCATCCCATATGGTCCCCCACTGAGCATCGCCAGGAGTGATTCCTGAGTGCAGAGCCAGGAGGAAGCCTTGAGCATTGCTGGGTGTGACCCCTGCCCCCCTCCCCCAACATTGAAGGTTTCTTGCCTTCCCCCCCCCCGACCCCCCCCGTCCTAGAGCACCTTTGACTCTCCCGCAAGTTCTGTCTCTGCTGTGCGCCCTGCCCTGTCTGGGACAGTTTTGCCGTTTCTTCTCTAGCTGAGGTCGGAACCGCGGTCACTGCCGAGCTTCCGCTCTGGCTGTCACTGGCCAGAGTCCTGCTTCGGAATGTAACTCAGACACTGCTCTCCGCAGCCTCAGTTCTGGTGGACTTCCTAGTTTAGGAATCCCCCCTTCGTCCGCAGTGCCTCCCTGGGGGGCTGCCAGGTGTCTATCTCTGCACGGGTCCCTTCACCTCAGCGTCTCAGAGCTGCAGCCCACCTGTCTCACAGGAAGTCACCCCTCTGTAGTTGTAGATGTCCCCACGTCCCCAGCACTGTCACCGGTAGCTTGTGCTAATGACCGAGCTCGGGAAACTTGTCTGATGAAGTGCTAGTTAGCTTTGCCCTTCTGGAAATCCAGTCTCGAAGCTGGTGTCATTTCTCGTGGGAGACTGGGCGCAGGTGACAAGGCCCTAGGGCGCGCTGGATCAAAGGTCAGGAAAATGGACGTAGCCAGATAGCCACTGGCACTCTTGGTGTCTGCCAGAGGTCTTCGAGAGATGCGGTCTGGGCACTTCGAGTGGCCCTGGGACTGGGGAGGGCGCTGGCCTTGCACGTGACTGGTCTGGCTCCTGTCCCCATACCCCGTAGGGTCCCTTCAAGCCCGCCAGGAGTGCCCTGAGTACAGAGCCAGGAATAACGCTGAGCATTGCCAGGTGTGGCCCCCACTAGAACAATTCTGTTTTGAAGATACTTTCTGTAGCATTCCAACGCCTGTTTTTCAAGTCCCTGCTCTGTACTGGGCGCTGTCCCCTCACTGCTGGCGACCTCACTTTTCTAACTTGGGACAGTGTTGGAAGATGAATGCAGCAATTTTTTTTAACTCACGTTCGTCAGACAGCTGTGCCTTTTGTGTATGAGGTCAAAAGCCTCCATGATTAGCCTTTTATTCTTTTGGAGGGGTTCAACATGCTCAGGGGTTAGTCCTGGCTCTGCACTCAGGAATTACTCCTGGTGGGCTCGGGACCATCTGGGGTGCTGGGACTCATCCTTGCGTCGGCCGCGTGCCAGGCAGGCTTCTCACCTGCTGTGCCATCTCTGGCCCCTTCCGGGTACTTAGGGTTGTCCCCTGAGCAGCTGCCAGCACGTGTCGGCACTGTCAGATGTTCTGGTCTCAGGAGACCTATGTCCCAGTGACTCATGGTAAGTCAGGCATCCCGAGCGAAGGGAGGACAATAGGACCAGGTGGGTGGAGGGAGCAGGGAGTGGGCGTGGGGTCAGGACAGGCCAGTTGGAGCACAGGGACCATCCTGAGTCAGGCAACAGGCTGCACATTTGGGCACCTGGGGGAAACCCCCCCCCCCCCGATTCTATTTTCTTCTGTGTGTGTGTGGGTGCTCCTGAGAAGTGCTCAGGGGCATGCCGTGCTGCAGTGCTTGGCCCCCGCGGGTCTGTACCTGGCGGTGTGTGGGGCTCAGGCAATGTCAGGGCTCGGACCCTGGCCCAGCACACGCAGGGCTGCAGCTGCAGAGCCAGGCTGGGAGGCAGTTCCTGAGGCCCGGGGGGTTTGCTCGCATCTGAGGGGCACTTTGTAGGGGGCATGAGGGGCCGGATGCGCGTCCATCTCAGCACCTGAGGAGGCCTGCGGGGCACGTGGGGGGCCCTCAGGGACCTCCTGAAGCTGCCCAAGTGAGAGCGGCCTTGGACAGGGAGCGGGAAGGTGGCGGCGAGAGGCTGTGAAGCTGAGGGGCTCTGAGTGCGTTTGGGCAGTGTTGCCCACAGAGGGGACAGGTGGCGAAGGGGAGAGGTCAAAGGTCATCTGTGATGGGGGTTCAGGTCTGGAGCAGATTGAACGTCCTGAGAAACCCTGACGACTCAGGGCGTTTACAAGTGTGTGAGGAGGTGAGTGAGGGCTTTGCATGGGGGAGCCCCAAGCACAGTACCTGGCACCTCATGCCCCCGAACACCCCTGGGAATAGCTGAGTATTGCCAGGATGGTAACTTTATAGGAGATAACCAGTGCGTGTGTGTGGGGGCGGGGGGATGCCTTGCACTTGGCCAACCTGGGTTTGATCCCCAGCATCACATATGGTCCCTCGAGCACCGCCAGGGGTAATTCCTGAGTGCAGAGCCAGAAGTAACCCTTGTGCATTGCTGGGTGTGACCCTAAAAGCAAAAAAAAAAAAACAAGCAGTGTGACATCTACAGCATTTAAGACAGTTATGAAGCAGGAGGGACTGGGCAGGAACTTGGGGGGCCAGAGGCCCTGAATCCCAGCCTGGAACCCCACCCAGTTCCGCCCCGCAGCACCAGCACTGCTGGATCCCAGCGCTGGACCTTCAGGCCACCCTGCCAGGCTGAGCACTGTTCCCAGTGCACCACTGCAGGACCCCCCCCCCCCCCCGCGCCCCCACCCGTGCAAATGCCCGGAGGAACTGGGACTGTTTGTCCAGTGGAGCCTGACCCCGGGAGGCAGGCCATGCTGGAAGCTCACATGAGCATGGAAACTATCACGTGCTTCTCAGAAAGAGCGTAGCAGTTCCACATGGGGTTTGCCGTTTTTAAGAGCCAGTGTGCAGAGTGGATCTAGTTCCTTCTGTGAGAATCAGTCAAATATGCGGGCATGCAATGTATATTTTGTATTGCACACATCTGCCCTGCGTTGTTCCTTTTTCCTTTTCTCTCTCTCTCTCTTTTTTTTGCGGGGTGCTCAGGGCTCATGGCCCCCATGCAGACGAAGCAGACAGACCCATAAGGTAAGTAGAGCTCTAGAAACGGGCCCGATTTCTTAAGCGCTTGGCTTTTGAGAACTAGAAACTTCACTCTTAAGCCTGTTTTATCTGTTAGTCAAGTTTTCAGGCTTTAGTTTAAAGACTATGGGATATGAGTATTGCAGCCAACAACACACATTGGAGTTTCAAACAAGATGCCACGGTTTTTAAAAATCAGATTATTCTGATGTCAGAGCTGGGACGTGGCTAGCAGAAGAGCGTGGTTAGGCCGGAGGCCACACCTTGTCACCGCCACGAACTCCGGCAGACTTGGAAAAATTAGATTAAGTCTCACTGGTTTATAGGACTAAATTTTGAGAGTGAGCCTCATCCCCCACCCCCAGAATTCTAGGACCCCTTTATCAGATGGATCCTTCCCCCCCGTCTCCCGTAACTGCCAGGGTTCTGCAGGATCTGCAAGTTCTTTCTCTTGGGCTCTGATCGTTCGTTTTCTTGGGTTATTTGCATCTCACACAAGCGAAACTATCCAGTAATTTTGTCTTTTGCTTTATGACTCATGTAAAATACCTGTTAAGGGGCTGGAGCTACAGCGGGGAGGGCGTTTGCCTTGTATGTGGCCGACCTGGGTTCAATTCCCAGCATCCCACAAGGTCCCCCGAGCACAGCCAGGAGCAATTCATGAGTGCAGAGCCAGGAGTAACCTCTGTGTATTGCCAGGTGTGACCCACAAAGGGGATAAAAAAAAAGACACAAAAATGCAAAAAATGCCCAATATCACACACACAAAAGTCTGAAAATGTATTGAATTGTTCCTCATCCATTTAGAATGTGAAACAAAGTCCATAAATACATATTGGTGCTGGCCCTTTGTTTCCAAACCTGCACGTGTGTGTATAGAGAGATACACATATAGATGCATATATGGATCTTTGTTGTTGGTTTCAGGTCACAGCCAGCGAAGCTCAGGGCTGACTCCTGGCTCAGTGCTCAGGACTCACTCCTGTTGGTGCTTGGGGGACCCTGGGGATACCAAGGATTGTGCCAAGATCTACTGTACACCAGGCAAAATGCCCGCCCTGCTGGATTCTTTTCATTACATTTTTATGGCCGGTTCCTTCCCCTTCTATGAAGAACTGGAAACATTGTGTTTCTTAGTTGGGTTAAAGAAGTACAAGTTAGTTAACTGTTACTAATTTAGGAAAGAAATCCTTGGGCGTATCTGAAAGCATTATTTCATCGTCTGTGGCAGGACTAGCTGCTTCCACAGACTCGTTAATTCTTTTATTCTCAGGATTTTTTTTTTCCATCTCCAGAGAGTTCTAGAGCTTCAGCATTTCTTAGGATTCCTTTAAGATAACACAATTTGCATATAAATATAAAGAATAAAATTAAAATCCTCCTGCTTGCTGCCAAACCTGAAACCAGCCTCCTCTCTGGCCTTTCTGCCTTTGCCTTCCTCCAAAGGCTGCGACGGCAGTATGACATTTTGCCTTTCTGTCATTACAAATTCCTTTCACTTAGGAAACGAAAATTCACTTAGGAAACGAAAATCCTTTAAGTGTTGTGGATCTAGTTGGACATAATGATACAAGTGACTTGATATTTTGGATCTCTTGTTGAAAATCTTTTGTTGTCTAGAGGCCATTATTTAGAAAACAAGAAAGAAGTTAAAATTGATTTCGTGTCAGAAGTTGCAAAGATCCGGGAGAAGACCCTGTTCAAGAAGAGGGATGAGTTTTATCCAGAAAGTTGCTGGTTGAGGTAGTTTTTCTTTACAAGGAAGAGAGAACAAAGGGGTAGAATTTGAGAGTCGCTCCCTCCCTTCCTCTCCCCTTCCCTCGTTCCTTGCTCTGTCCCTGTGGTGTTCAGGTCTTCCTCCTCGCTCTGTGTTCAGGGATCACTCCTGGGAGGCTCCGGGGGCCGTAATGGGGTGCCGGGGATCGAACCTGATCCGACTGTATCCAGGCAGGAGCCCACCCTCTGTGCTGTTGCTCTGGCCCACAGAGTAGCTTTCTCAAGTTCTTGGTAGAACCATGGATGTGGGATGGAATCTGCTTAAAGCTGTTCTAGCAGGGCTGGCGGAATAGTCCAGGACCCCCAATTTGATCCTTGGCTCTGAGTATGGTCCCCCACGTGCTGCCAGGAGTGATCCCTGAGCACAGACTCAGGAGTCAGCGCTGAGCACTGCTGGGTGTGGCGCCCAGGCCAGCCCATAGACCAAACAGAAAACTGTTCCTTTCTGGCGCTTCTTCACCCGTGCCTTTGGTGAGGACCCCTGAGCAGAGAGAGTTTCTGTCTCGTGGCTGCCCTGTTGCTGGGCTGCTGAAACGTGGCGTCTGTCTGGCAGGGATTTCGACTTCCTTGGCCGAATCAGGCGCCTGGAGAAACCTCAGGAGCCCCTGGTGCTCCGTGATAAGACGAGTTCAGCCGTCTGGGGCTGCGGCATCCTTAGTGGCCGTCCTCAAGCCTCTCTCCATGGAGGTGCTTGCTACTCGCCTTGGCAACGGTCAGGGACGGTCAGGGACAGTCAGGGACGGTCAGGGACGGGCCTGGCTGGGTTCACACGCTGATTCTACCTCTTACCCGCTCTCCAGCCCCTGGCCAGTTCTTTAGCCTGTTTCTTCGAAGGGGCCTTTGCCCCTGGGAAGCCTGTCTGCCTTACTGAGCCGTTGGGAGATTGAACAGATGAATCCAAGGAGCAGAGCCCAACTCCGTGCGTGCGTGTGCGTGGGGCCCTCCGTGCTGGGGTTCCCGCACACCCTGGTCGTGTGCTCTGTGTGTGGGCCTGGTTGACTCTGTCAGCGCTCGAGTCGGGGGACTGACGCAGTCGCCCTCCCCAGCGGGAGGGGGAGGGAGCACTGGGCGCCGTAGCAACCGTTGCTAGTTGTGCCCTGAGCAGCAGCTGCCCGGGACAGATTTATTTTTTAAGCCTGATCTCACTGATCGCCTGGGACGTGGCTCCGCTTTGGAGAAGTGGTTGGCTGGTGTGGTGGGCTCTGACCACATGTCTGAAAGATTCTGTTTCATGTGAAACACGAGGAATCAAAGCTCTGCGTGCCGGAGCATGGGCCCCCCCCCCCCCCCAGTCGGTGCCTGCAGGGCATTGTGGGTAACCGTGCAGGAGGGGGGAACTTCACACACACCGCATTAGGAAACTGTTCACACACACACATACCCTGGGATTAGAAAACTACACACACACACACACACACACACACAGCATTAGGAAACTGTATTTACATACACAGACACACACACCAGCATTAGAAAACTGTATTTACACACACACACACACACACACACACACACACACACACACACCCCAGCATTAGAAAACTGTATTCTTAGAATCTTAGGAACTGTGTGGCTCAGAACTAGACATTCCAGTGAATTCCTCATTGTTTGTTTCAAATGCTAGTCGAATTAATTCAGCAATTTTTCTCATTCTTGTTTTCAAGCCTTGTGAAGCACCTGGAAATACAGTCACTTGTTCCATTTCCAAGTCTTGACGATTCGGTTTCCAAGGATTCCGAAACCAAGTACTTGCTCAGTGCTTACTGTGGGCCACGCTGTCCCTTAAATCCTGGTGGCGCCATTAAATGCTGTCGATTAATTCTTGAACACTTCTGCACGCTAGGTCTCCGACTTAAAATGTGGTTATTATTTCTCATTTCCCTTTTCTATTTTGGTGACATGAGTTCACTGATTTGGATGTTATGAACTTACACTGTAATGTCATATTGAACTACAGACCGTGTAGCTGACTTAAAAAAATTAAAACATTTTTTATCTTCTAGGTATTATTAACCCAAAGAACCCAAAAGAGGCTCCAAAGTCCTTCAGCTTTGACTATTCCTACTGGTCTCACACCTCGGTGAGTGGACAGGACCCTGAAAGGCCTGACTGGCGCTGTGGGGCCTGCAGGACATGGGCTGGACAGCACATGGGCCAGTGGTGGCCACCAAGCTCCAGCCTCCCAGGGATCTGCCTTCTGTTTCTCTGTCTCTGGGTTAGGTGTTTGGGTTTGTTTTCTTCTGTTTTGCCTTGAAGTGGTAGTGTTTTGAGCTATTGACCAAGCCTCACTACCCAGGAAAGGATCAGGGAAAGGAATTGCATTCTGATGCTGTTTCTTGCAAAATAACAAAATAGCAAGAACCCTGGCACAGTTCCGGAAGCAGTTCTGTGTATGGCCTTGACCTTGATCTCTTCGTTCTCATTTTTCTGTTTGTTTTAGTTTGGGGGCCTTACCTGGTGGTGATCAGGGTTTACTTCCGGAAGTCACTCCTGGTGGGGCTTGGGAGACCCCATGGGGTGCGGGGATTGAACCGGGTCAGCGGAGTGCCAGGCAAACTCCCGACCTGCTGTACTATCACTCCAGTCCCCGTTACTGGTTTTTTTTTTTCCCGTTTTCTTTTTCTTTCAGTTCTCTTTCTCACCACGTTTGCTCCTCTTGGAGCTCCCTATGAATGAAAGAATAATACTTTTATGGTTATGAAAAATAAAACCATGGTACATAATTTATTTTTCTTCCAGTTTTTATAATAAGTAATTTAAAAAATATACTGCTTCTTTGTATTGCCAATCTGATTACTCTGATGGCGCCCAGGGTGTGTGTGTGTATGTTTAGTGGGGAACACTAGACTTTGAAGGGCCTTTAATGTGACTACACATTTTAGGTGATGGCTAATCCCAGATCCTTTCATTGATCCTAGAGCTAATCAGATAGCATCAGGAAGAATAGAAGGAAACTGACATTGATTTTCCTTTGTACTCTTTGTAGCCTGAAGACCCCTGCTTCGCCTCTCAGAACCGTGTGTACAATGACATCGGGAAGGAGATGCTCTTACATGCCTTCGAGGGCTACAATGTCTGTATTTTTGCCTATGGCCAAACTGGTGCTGGGAAATCTTACACCATGATGGGCAAACAGGAGGAGAGCCAGGCGGGCATCATTCCACAGGTGAGAACAGCCCTGCTTGTGATCTCCGTTGCTTTGATGGTTTTCTCCTTAGTTAGCAAACTTGTGTTCAGGGCCTAGTATGTTCAAGAACAAAGATCCATGCGTTGACGCTTCCTCCCCGAGGACCACGGAGTCCGTGGGGAGAGCTGACGTGGGCACTGCCTGTCATGCCAAGATGGGAATGTGGCTCTCTAAGGGTTTTGCTTCTTATACCATCACGGTATTTTCTTTTTTGGACAGTTAATCAAGCTTATTGTTAGTATTGTGATAGCTTATGGAATAATTTCTCTTTTGAACTCTAGGAACGGTCCCTAATTTTTTAAACGTGTTTTTTGTTTTTAGTTTTATATTATTTCATTTTATCTCATTTTGTCTTTCGGGGCTCACCTGGCGATGCTCAGGGTTTTTTCCTGGCTCTGCACTCAGGAATCACTCCTGGTGGCAGACCACTTAGGATGCTAGGGGTTGAGCCCAAGTCTGCCGCATGAAAGACAGGTGCCCTACCTGCTGTCCTGTCGCTCCGCCCCCTCCTAATGTTTTATTTTAGAAAAATGTTCCAATTTTTCTCCAGATTCTGTACGTAGAGTGTAATTTTTTCCCTTCAGTTATCTTATTTATACTTCTACCAATTTATTTGTGGGGTTTTGTTTTTTGTTTTAGTTACAGTTTTTTGCTTTTTGGGTCACACCCGGCAATGCTCAGGGGTCACTCCTGGCTCTCCACTCAGGAACCATATGGGATGCCGTGGATCAAACCCATCTTGGCCGTGTGCAAGGCAGACGCCTTCCCGGCTGTACTGTTGCTCTAGCCCAACTTTTATCAATTTAAACTTGAACAGTATGAGGTTTTTCTTCCTTTTCTTTTCTATCTTTCCTCCTTCCTTCCTCTCTCCCTCCCTCCCTCCCACCCCCGGTGGTTCTCAGGGCTTTCTCCTGCCTCTGTGCTCAGAGGTCACCCCTGGCAGTGCCCTACGTAGTAATCAATACTGATAGGTTAGGGGCCGGAGCCATAGTATGGGGGTAAGGTGCTTGCCTTGCACCAGGCTGACCCGGGTTCAATCTCTAGCATCCCACATGGTCCCCCAAGCCCACCAGGAGTGATCCCTGAGCATAGAGCCAGAGGAACCCCTGAGAGCTGCAGGGCAGGGGATGGGGGTGGTCCACCCTCCTTGAAAATCCTGGTAGTAGAATTGGACTCCATAGTATGAACAGTCGAATTCACATACGTTTGCCAATAGCAACTACCGAAACACACAATTCCCCATTCCTAAATGTGTCTTCCTTCCTTCCTTCCTTCCTTCCTTCCTTCCTTCCTTCCTTCCTTCCTTCCTTCCTTCCTCCCTTCCTTCCAGTCACCATGAGGTACAGTTACAGACTTACAAATTTTCGTGATTACATTTTAGTCCTACAATGATGGAGCACCCATCCTCCACCTGTGCCCATTCTCTATTACCAATGTTTCCAGTATCCCTCCTACCACCCCCACCCCTTCCTACCCCCCTGCCTCCATGACAGGTTCATTCCCTCTTTCTCTTTCTCTCTCTCATTTTGGGTGTTATGGTTTGCAATACAGGTACAAAGAGGCCATCCTGTTTGGTCCATAATCCACTTTCAGCGTGCATCTCCCGTCCCGAGTGAACCCTCCAAGCATCATTTACTTAGTGGGCCCTTTTCTCTCCCAGCTGCTTTTCCCCCCAGTACGTGAGGCAGGTTTACAAGCTGTGCCACAGTCCTCCTCACCCTTATCTCTACTGTCCTTAGGTGTTAGTCTCCTATTATGTTATTTTATATTTCACAAATGAGTGCAGTCCTTCTATGTCTGTCTCTCTCTCTCTTTGTTTTATTTTATTTTTTTAAATTTTTATTAGTGGGACTGGAGTGATAGCACAGTGGGTAGGGCATTTGCCTTGCACGCGGCCGACCCGGGTTCGATTCCCAGCATCTCATATGGTCCCCCGGGCACCACCAGGGGTAGTTCCTGAGTGCATGAGCTAGGATTAACCCCTGTGTATTGCCGGGTGTGACCCAAAAAGAAAAAAGAAAAAAAAATTATTATTATTAGTGAAACACCATGAGATACAGTTGTAGACTTACAAATTTTTGTGCTTGGATTTCAGTTATACAGTGATCAATGTCTCTCTCTTTCTGACTCATTTCACTCAGCATGATACTCTCCATGTCCATCCACTTCATGCAAATTTAGACAGATTTCGTGATTTCCTCTCTTCTAACAGCTGCATAGTATTCCATTGTATGGATATACCAGAGTTTCTTTAACCAGTCGTCTGTCCTGGGACACTGGGCTTTTTTCCAGGTTCTGGCTACTAAATGAGTCTTTCTTCCTGAGGAAACATCGGAATTCTGCCGTTAGAGGGGAGAGAATTAAAATTCAATGAGGAGAATGTGTTAGACGTTTACTCAGGGTGTCAGCATGGATGTCGCTCATATAGGGAGAAAGAAAGGGATGGTCTTGCTGCTCTCCCTGTGCTGCCCCTCTGACTCCCGCTTTCCTTCTGCTCCTGTAGTTATGTGAAGAGCTCTTTGAGAAGATCAACGACAACTGCAATGAAGAGATGTCTTACTCCGTAGAGGTGAGTGAAGACCTGGACCTGGGGGCGGCTCTCCCTGGACCTCCAGGTTCTGTGGCTGTCCCTCCAGTTCGGTGTTTTCCCGCGGTTTCTCTGTTTGAGTTTAAAAGAATAGTGTTGCCAGTTAAGTCCTGTTTCTAAGTCAGAGGCTTTTCTGTTACTTTGTTGCCAAATAAACCTGGGACTTGCCAAATCGCCTTTTATGGGACAGACGCACCAGGTTTCAATCCCGCGGGCATGGCTGGCTGGGTGCTGTGACCCTCTCCAGCACTGAGTCGTTTTCATTTGTTTATTTTTGGTTGAGGGGGCCACACCTGGCCATGCTCAGGGCTTACTCCTGGCTCTGCGCTCAGGGATCTCTCCTAGCGGCCCAGGGCATCTCCTAGGGTGCCGGGGACCAGACCCTCCGTGGCCTCGTGCCAGGCCAGCGTCTCGCCTTCTGCGCTCTCTCTGACCCTGCGTTTGTGCTTTTCAATCTGTGTCACTTTGAGAAGGAAAAAAGTGCCTGAGAAGTTAATTTGATAATTTTGTCTTGCGGGCATATCCAGCTGTGTTCAGGTAGCACTCCTGGAGGTGCCCAGGAGACGATCTGGTACCTTAGAAATGAATTTGAACTGCTGGAGCAATAGCACTAGTGGGTAGGGAGGGCATTTGCCTTGCACGCGGCCAACCCATGTTCGATTCCCAGCTTCCCATATGGTCCCCTGAGCACCACCAGGAGTAATTCCTGCGTACAGAGCAGGAGTAACCCCTGTATATCGCTGGGTGTGACTCAAAAAGCAAAAAAGAAAAAAAAAGAAATTAATTGAATAATTTTGTTTTGGGGGCATCTCCGGCCGTGCTCAGGCATCACTCCTGGAGGTGCCCAGGAGACCAGTGTGTGCTGGGGGTAATATCCATCCTGTCCCCTGCCTGCCGTGCTCTCTCTCTGGACCCTAATTGTATAAATTCTTATTGTTGAACATACCCTAAATTATACATGTGTATGTTTACATTTTCAGATTGCAATTTTTTTTTGTTCTGTTGATAATATAAAATAATACTAGTTTTGGGGACTGGAGAGAGAGGACAGTGGGTAGGGTGATTGCCTTGCATGGGTTCTATCCTTGGCACCCCAGAGGGAGCCCCCAAGCCCCACCAGAGTGATCCCTGAGCACAAAGCCAGGAATAAGCCCTGAGCATTCCCAGGTGTAGTCCTAAAAAAATGAAAATAATTAAAAAAAAATCAATGTAATTTTAGTGATTGTTGATAAGTACAGGTTTTTTTTTTTGGCTTTTTGGGTCACACCCGGCGATGCACAGGGGTTACTCCTGGCTCTGCACTCAGGAATTACTCCTGGCGGTGCTCGGGGTACCATATGGGATGCTGGGAATCAAACCCAGGTCGGCCGCGTGCAAGGCAAACGCCCTCCCCGCTGTGCTATCACTCCATCCCAATAGGTACAGTTTAAGTATGTTTATTACATATCTATACACACAGGTCTAAAACTGTCGTCTAACACATGAATGTCCATAGTAGAAGTGGTGCTGAATTAGCACCTGTCTCCACCCCCCATATATGCACGAGAGAGCTGTTAGCAGGCCATTGGATTCTGCCCTGACCGACACTGGCCCCCCTGGTAGCCACGTCTGTCGCCAGAGTCTAGCACAGTGAGCTGGGTCATCAGTCGGGCTTCTCCGAATCTTACTCCCCCTTCCTAGGAATATTCATACTGTTCCTTGATTTGGACATCATAGAAGCCGTTCCCAAGCTTTCGGAGTAGCCTGTCGCCTCCCTCAGTTCCTGATACACATTTAAACAATCTGCTGACAAGGGCTAGAGCTGTAGTATAGTGGGGAGGGTGTTTGCCTTGCACGCGGCCGATCCAGGTTTGATTTTCCAGCATCCCATATAGTCCCCCTGAGCACTGCCAGGAGTAATTCCTGAGTCAAAGCCAGGAGTTATCTCAGAGCATCGATGGGTATGACCCCCCCACCCCCAAAAAAAATACCTGCTGAACAACCCACAGTACCCGTACGCACCGTGGGAGGCCCCCCTATAGAAATCCTAACTAAATTGCTACTAAAAATGGCATTTGAGGATGGGGCGCCGGCACGATAGCAGTGGGTCGAGTGCTTGCCTTGCCTGCTGCCAACCCTGGGTTTGGTCCCTGGCATCCCATCTGCCCCCAAGCCCTCAGAAGTGATCTGAGCACAGAGCCAGGAGTAAGACCTGAGCACTGCTGGGAGGGGCCCAGAAACCTCTGCCATCCGCAAAAGACGTTTCTGCTGGACTCAGGTAGTTAGTTCACACTGTACTTGGGCTTCCCGAGAAACCCTGCAGGCTGCCTTCAGGAACGCTGGCCGGGGCCAACGTTCAGTGTTTCCCCGTGAAGCTCCTGGTTTCTCAGCAGGGCTGGCAGTTGACAGTCTTCCAAATCCCTTCCACACCTGCGGGTTCCCGGCCCCTCTGACGGCCCTGACGGTTTGTTCCTAGGTGAGCTACATGGAGATCTACTGTGAGAGAGTGCGAGACTTACTGAACCCCAAGAACAAGGGCAACCTGCGCGTCCGCGAGCACCCGCTCCTCGGCCCCTATGTGGAGGACCTGTCCAAGCTCGCCGTCACCTCCTACACGGACATCGCCGACCTCATGGATGCCGGGAACAAAGCCAGGTAGGGAGGGAAGCGGAGCCCTGCGACTGGGGCACACGGGGCCAGTGTTGGGGCCCTTTGAAGGTTTCGAGAGCAGGCGAGAGCCGTGACAGATCCTCACCGTCAGGCCCTCTGACCTGTCCTGGGGAGATGCGGTGCGACCAACTCTGTGCTCATTCAGGTGGTATAGTGCTGGAACACACGCTCATTTCTGGGGCTTTTCCGTCCATTCTCGATCAAGTCCTGTTAAAATGCCCTGGCGCCGCGCCCATGGTGGTTATTGGTTCTGGGATGAGTGCACACGTGGCAAAGAATAAGAACGAAAGGGAATGAAAATGAGACGCCTCCATGCCCTTGGGATGGGGGTAGGACAGGCTCACGCATAAGCTCCACGGTCAGCCTGGGGTAATGGTCTCCCAGTCGGCGGATAAGCCATAAGCCACGCTTAGGGCGAGAACTTGGCAGCCGGTCTTAATTCTCATCCCAACATCCCTGTCCTGTGGTCATCTTGTTTGTGTAGGACCGTGGCAGCCACCAACATGAATGAAACCAGTAGCCGTTCCCACGCTGTGTTTACCATTGTTTTCACGCAGAAGAAACTTGATACTGAAACCAACCTTTCTACTGAAAAGGTAGGACGCCCTGCGGGACATCGGGTGAGGGTGGGAGGGGGGGAGCAGCCCTGCGCTTCACAGACGATGTTTTATACCTTCTGCTGACCCTTTTCTTTCTGCTTTTTAAAACTTTTTAATTTTAAGAATTGTTTTTGTGGGGCCGGAGCGATGGCACAGTGGGGAGGGCATTTGGGCCGACCCAGGTTCGATTCCCAGCACTCCATATGGTCCTGAGCACCGCCAGGAATCATTCCCGAGTGCAGAGCCAGGAGTAACTCCTGTGCATCGCTGGTGTGACTAAAATAATAATGATAATTGTCTTCGTTGTTCGGGCCACACCCGGCTCTGTGCCTGAGGGGTCTCTTTAAGCCGTGATGGGGAGCGGGTGGGACCCCGGCTTTGTCTGGGCCTCCAGCCCTTTGAGGCCCCTCTGACCACATCACGGTCCTTTTTCTTCCCTTTGAGGCCAGTTTTGAACAGGGGTTTTAAAAGGCCCTGCAGGCTGGAGGGGAGGATTAAGGCTGGAGAGACAGTGCTGGCGAGGGAAGGAAGCCGGCAGTGGCCTGGCATGAGACCAAGCCTGGTGCCAGCTCCAGCTCCCGTGTCCCCATGCACGACTAGTCGTGGTCCCTGAGCACTGCCAGACGCGGCCTCTAAAACAAAACAGGGCCAGAGCAATAGTTCAGTGGGGAGGGTGCTTGCCTTGCACGTGGCCAACCTGAGTTTACTCCTTGGCACCCCCCGAGCCCTCCAGGAGTGACCCTGAGTACCACCAGGTGTGGCCCAAAAGCAAAAAGGAAAAACAGCTTAAAACTTGGGTTCTCAAAAAACCTTAAAAGAACATCAAGTTGTTCTTTGGAGACTAATATTCTTCCTTTACTGCTTCTTGACTGAGGATTCGGTTCACTTAATTTTCATCTTAATATCTTCAAGCTGTGTTTGCCAACTAGTTTGTCAACTCTGTGTGTATCATTTTTCTGCTTGGATAGGTGGGATTGATTTTTTTTTTTTTTGGTTTTGTACAAGGATTAGCCCAGCACAGTGCTCGGGGTCACTCCCGGGGCTCTGGGGTCCATGCGGCACGGGGAATTGGCTGTGGGGTTCCTTCATGAGCAGCACAAGCCCCAACCCTGAGCTCTCTGCCAGGCCGGTGGTTATATTTAAACAAACTGTGAAGCAGATGAGATGTGCTTTATTTTTGGAAAATGAATAACTGCACAGCACTTTGGATCTTCCTCAAATACTTCGCGTGTTGATTTCTCATTTTTCATAGTGGTTAAATTCCGTAGACTCTGGATTTAAGCTCCTTTCTGTAGATTCTTGTTCTGCCACATTTTTTTTTCCTAAAAATTTTTTGAGGGGGCTGGAGCAATAGCACAGCAGGTAGGGCATTTGCCTTGCACATGGCCGACCTGGGTTCGATTCCCAGCATCCCATATGGTCCCTGGAGCACCGCCTGAAGTAATTCCTGAGTGCAGAGCCAGGAGTAACCCCTGTGCATCGCCAGGAGTAATTCTTGAGTGCAGGGCCAGGAGTAACCCCTGAGCTTCGCTGGGTGTGACCCCCCAAAAAAATTTTTTTTTTGAGATTTTGTTGAATCACCATGAGTTCACACAGTTACAAAGGTATTTATGATTCAGGCGTATATTGTTCCTGCTTTATTTTTGGAAAATGAATAACTGCACAGCACCTTGGATGTTCCTCCAACACTTTGCTTGTTGATTTCTCATTTGTCATAGTGGTTAAATTTCGTAGACTCTGGAATTAAGCTCCTTTCTGGAGATTCTGGTTCAGCTACGTTTTTCTTTTTTTTCCTAAAAATTTATTTGGTTTTCACTGAATCGCCGTGTGATTCACAAAGTCACGAAGGTATTTATGATTCAGGCGTAGGTTGTTCAATCCAGTCCCTTCCCCGCTGCCCACCACCCTCCACCAGTGTCCCCCGTTCCCCTCCCACTTGCCCCCTCCTGCGTGTCCTGCTGTTCCCCTCCCTAACTTCCCCCCACCCCTGCCCCAGTGCCCCGCTTCCCCCTGCACACCAGTTCTGCTGCGCTGGGTCCCTGCCGCCATCGGGCATTTGATATTCCACTACGAGGGTCCTCGAGCGCCCATAGAGGAGGCAGAGCACACTGAGGCGCTTCCTCTCCCTCCAGCTGACTTCACGGAATGTGATACTCTTCAGGTCCACCCATGTTGCGGCAAACTGCATGACCGTATCTGTTCTTAAGGCTGTGTAGTACTCCACTGTGCATGTGTATCACAGTTCCCTAGCCAGCCATCTGTTGGTGGGCATTTGGGTTGTTTCCGTATTTTGCCCATCGTATCCAGTGCTGCAGTGAACATCAGAGTGCAGGTGGCTTTGGGGATTCGTGCTTCCGTGTGCTTCTTACTGTTCCCTTGACGCACCACATGCCTCATTTCTTACTTGTAACAGCCTTTATGATCGGTTATTACAGCTGAGTAAATATAATAGTGTCTGTGGTATGGAGTTCTTAAATTTGTTATATTGTTACGAATCAATGAGGGCTGGAACAACAGCACAGCGGGTAGGGCTTTTGCCTTGCATGAGGCCAACCCGGGTTCGATTTCTCCGTCCCTCTCGCTGCCAAGAGTATCCCGTCCACACGGCAGAGTCTGGAAAGCTCCCCGTGGCGTATTCGATATGCAAAAAAAAGAGTAACAACAAGTCTCACAATGGAGACGTTACTGGTGCCTGTTCTAGCAAATCAGTGAACAGTGGGAGGATAGTGCCACAGTGCGATTAATAAATGTATGTGAATTTTACCCTGCGTACGTCGTAAGTAGCATGAAGTTTGATTTTCAGTCTGGTACCGCTTACTATACTGGGAGCTATAAAGGAGATTTTGGATTGTAAACTGAATTCCTTGTGATACTGAGTTCACTGTAAACTAGAATCATCTTTCATTTAATGACTTTTCTGTTCCCCCTTTTTCTTTTAACTTAAAAAATTTGATTAGAGAACCGTGATTTGCAGCTATTGTTCGTTGAGTTTTAGGCATATGATGTTTGGACTCGAGTCCCACCTTGTCACCTGCCCCCTGCCTCCTCAACGGGCACATTACAGAGTCCAGTGGCTGCAGCTTAGAGCTCAGTTTTCATTGTGTTGAATGACTTTTCGAGCTCAGTTTTCATTGTGTTGAATGAATGACTCATGTTTTTAGCTGAACATCATTTTAGAAAACACGCTTCAGGGTTCAGAGAGAGAGCCCAGAAGGGGCCCTCGGGTGCTCACCCCAGTTCACTTGCTGGCTATAGTCTGGAGGCCCAGGGGTGAGCTCCAGCCCTGGACGGCCTGGGTGGACCCCCAGCCTCTGCCAGACCCCCAAGCACTGCTGGGGAGACTCCCAAAGACCCCCTCAAAACAAAACAAAAAAAATCCCACGAAGTAAATCTACAATAATGACGTTGATCCTATCTTTATAGCGTCATTGGTATAATTCATTTGGGATAATATGTTTATTATTTTTTAAGAGTATTTAATTCGTATACAGTATAGTGTCCAGAATAATAGAATTAAACTGGAAATGAATAATAAAAAAGTTTACAAAACTTTCTTGGTACCCAATGGTTAAACCATATGTTTATATTCAGTGTGCAAAGGAGAAATAAAATTTTCTCAAAAAGAATTATAAAATATTTTGAACAAAGATTTTAGATAAAAAGCTGATCGCCTTAAATGCACATGCGCGAACCAGGATGGCTGCGTGGGGGCAGGTGCCCTGCCCACTGTCCTCTCTCGCCAGCCCATAAAAGCTGAGATATTTTTATGGGTTTTTTTTGTTTGTTTTAGGGCCTCACCTACTGTGCCCAGGGTTTACTCCTGGCTCTGTGCTCGCGGGTCACTCCTGCCAGTGTGCAGTGCTAAAAGTCACTACCCCCTAGCCCTAATGGGAAATATTTTAAGACAATATAAATTTCTACCTCAAGAATCTGGAGAAGCAGAGTTCTGATTTAAGCAGAAAAATGATGGAGGAAATTTCAAGTGCAGAAATCAAATTGAGGGGCACAGCGGGTAGGGTGTTTGCCTTGCATGTGGCCGACCCGGGTTCGATTCCCAACATCTCATATGGTCCCCCAAGCACCGCCAGGTATAATTCCTGAACGCAGAGCCAGGAGGAACCCCTGAGCATTGCTGGGTGTGACCCAAAAAGAAAAAAAAATTGAACACAGGAAAACAATAAAGAGAATCAGTGAAACCAAACAAGTTCTTGAAAGGTCATTAAAATTGACAAGCGTCTGACAGGGCTGGAAAGAGAAGGGAAATGAGTGAGACAGGTTCCCAGCGTCAGGTGCGAGGCCGTTGCCCGACAGAGACTCCAGGTTCCGGGAGGAGAATAGGTTACGAGGAACCTAAGGCAGACATGCGCCGGGTGTCCGGAGAGACAGCCCAGGGGCCCAGGCGCCTCGTGTGACCAACCCGGCTTGAATTTCGGCACCACACCTGGCCCTGAGCACCGCCAGGAGTGATTCCTGAGCCTCACTGAGTGTGGCCCCCAAAGACCCCTCCCCACCAGAGAGAAGAAGAATAAACTTGAGAATAAGCGCGTAGTATCCCTCCAGCCCCCGCTGGGACTTGTTAAGACCTCCTGTCCTGGCAGAGGTGTCTTTCTGCAGGCTCGTGTCACTGAGCACAATTCCGAGCGTGACGCCCTCGGTTCCTCGGGCTGCAGCGGGGCTTCCTCCAGGCTGGCAGCCAGGCTGCTTCTTCCCGCTGCGGCCTCGACCACTTGGTGACAGTGACTTCTCGTCTCCCCGTCTGTGCTGTGTCTGTGCTGCGGGCTGCCACGTGGGTTTGGGCCGTCCTGGGGATGGATGGGCATGAGGGCCTGGCCCCAGTGCTGGTGTGTTGGAACAGACGTTGGCAACAAGGGGCTTCAAGTCACCAGTGCCCAGCAGCCCCCAGGCTGTCTCCACTGTGCGGACCCGATTGTTGCAGGGGCTGGTTGAGAGGAGCTTGGGGCAACCCCCCCTTCTGCTGCTGCTGCTGCTCCTCTTCCTCCTCCTCCTCCCATTCCTCCTTCTCCTCCTCTTCCTCCTTCTCCCCCTCCTCCCCCTCCTCCTCCTCCTCCTCCCAGTCCTCCTCATTCTCCTTCTCCTCCTCTTCCTCCACCTCCCCCTCCTCTCCCTCCTCCTCCTCCTTCTCCTCCTCCTCCTCCCAGTCCTTCTCATTCTCCTTCTCCTCCTCTTCCTCCTCCTCCTCCTCCTCTCCCTCCTCCTCCTTCTCCTCCTCCTCCTCCTCCATCTCCTCTTTCTCCTCCTCTTCCCCCTCCTCTTCCTCCTCCTCCTTCAGCTTCTCCTCCCCCTCCCCTCCACCTCCTCCTCCTCCTCCTCCTCTCCCTCCTCCTCCTCCTCCTCCTCCTCATTCTCCTTCTCCTCCTCTCCCTCCTCCTCCTCTCCCTCCTCCTCCTCTCCTTCCTCCTCCTCCTCCTCTCCTTCCTCCTCCTCTCCTTCCTCCTCCTTCTCCTCCTCCTCCTCCTCCTCCTCTCCCTCCTCCTCCTTCTCCTCCTCTTCCTCCTCCTCCTCCTCTCCCTCCTCCTCCTTCTCCTCCTCCTCCTCCTCCTCCTCCATCTCCTCTTTCTCCTCTTCCCCCTCCTCCTCCTCCTCCTCCTTCAGCTTCTCCTCCCCCTCCCCTCCACCTCCTCCTGCTCCTCCTCCTCTTCCCCCTCCTGCTCCTCCTGGAAGGCAGCTGCTCTGGACACGACACACTTGTAAAGTCTAGAGTGGAGTGGCAGTGACTCCACCGGCTTGCTGCTGACATCAGTCCAGACGACGGGCACGCTGTGGTTTCCAAGCACCACCCCATGCTCCCTCCTAAGGCGTTTCTTACTCTCTGCCTCTTCTTGCTCGGTTCCTGATCACTTCTGTCACTCTAGATTGCCTTATCTTTTCCAGAACCTTCTATAACTGGAATCGCGTAGTGTGGGCTGGTTTCTGCCTGGCTCCTGTTGCCAAGTGTAGTGAGGTGCTGTGAGCGTTTGTGGACAAGTCTCGTTTCCCAGCTGCTGCCCCACCCTGCCCAGTGCCAGGGCTTGAGCCCACAGCCTCACAAACGGAGACACCGTGCACTCTGCCACTGAGTACCGCCTTGTTCTTTGCGGCTTGTGGATAACGGTTAGCTTCTTAAGAACCCACCAAAACATTTTCTAAAGGGATTGTGTCACCGTGCATTCTTCCTGGCCGTGCATAGGAATTCTAGTTGCTCAAGACTTTATTTTTAGGATTAAGTGGGGCTAATGGGTTTTCATTTTCCTTCTTACTTATTTTGCTTTTTGGATCACACCCAGCGATGTTCAGGGGTTCCTCCTAGCTCTGCATTCAGGAATTACTCCTGGCGGTGCTTCGGGGACCATATGGGATGCCGGGGATTGAACCCAGGCCAGCTGCGTGCAAGGCAAATACCCTCCCCTCTGTGCTACCACTCCAGCCCCTCATTTTCCTCCTTTAGGTGTCTTCTTTCTTCCGCTTTGCTTATCCTTAAACATCCTTCAATGTTGTTTGCCTTTTGTCTACCAGGTCAGCAAAATCAGCTTGGTGGATCTAGCTGGAAGCGAACGAGCAGATTCAACGGGCGCCAAAGGAACTCGGTTGAAGGTATTTAGTTTTAGGGGAGGGACAAGAAATACATGAAGGTGATTTTTACCAAGCAAATGGCCAAGTCCGTGATCATCCTATAAGACCGGGCAGCAAGCAGTGGCGGACAGCCAGGTCTGGCCCATCACCTGTTCTTGTAAATTAAATTGCACCGGGACACAGCACCTCCTGCCTGGCCCAGTGCCGACGGGCTGCGTGTCAGCTGAGAGATGGTAACGGCCGTGTGGCACGCAGAGCCTCCCCTGGGCAAGTCCTGAGTCCCAAGAGGTGGGTTGTGGAGTAGTCATGGTATTTGGAGCAGCAGCAGCAGATGGGCTCCATTGAGTTGGAGAGGGAGAGGGGGCCGAAGACCTTCAGAGCCAGCCCCTAACGAGCCCCACTGCCGGGCTGCCCAGAGAATGCCGTGTCTGTTTAGAGGACGGAGCAAACTGTCTTGGAGATACTTAGTGACCTTGGGTCAGACGTGGATTCCTGGCCTGTCTGCATGTGGAATCCTGAGCTTTAACTTGAGGGTGGAGCATGTGCTAATTTGTATCTTACGGATTACATGTGTCGAGGCAATGGTCAAATTTTTTTTTCCTTTTTTCCTCTTATTTTTTATTAGTGAATCACCGTGGGGTACAGTTACAGACTTACAAACTTTCATGGGTGCATCTCGGGTATCCATCCCTCCACCAGTGCCCATTTTCCACCATCAATGGTCCCAGCATCCCTCCAACCACCCCAGCCCCACGGTCGAAATTTTTTATTGTAATTCTTTTATGTTTGGGATTGAATTCAGGAAGGAAATAAGTTAATAATAAGTCTTTGACAACTTTGGGCAAAGTCGTTCGTGATAACTGTATCTTACGGGTCGCATATGAAGTGGGCAATGGTCGAAATGTTTCATTGTAATTCTTTTATGTTTGGGATTGATTTCAGGAAGGAGCAAATATTAATAAGTCTCTGACAACTTTGGGCAAAGTCATTTCCGCTTTGGCAGAGGTGGTGAGTACTAAGAGCTTATTGCAAGGGGAAATTGGCCTGCTCAGCAGATGTACTTGACAGTGTTTCAGGATTGTTTGTGAAGGCTGTTCGTTTATTTAACCTGGCCTTTCTCCTTTTAGGGCTTTTCAGATAAGATACGGGCTATAATACACCCTGACTTTGTACTGAATGTGAAGGAGATTAAGGCAGATAAAAGTGAATATAGACCAAATACTGGGTCTTTGCAGAGGCCTGTGGTTTGCCTAATTTTTTGAGTCATTTTTCTTAAAATTCTTTAAAAACTAAATGTATTTATTGCATGTTTTAATGTAGTCTTTCCTCAGTAGGATGTAATATTTTTCAAGTCGTTTGAACACTTTAGTAAATATTGATGATTTGGGGCCGATAATTTTTTTTAAGTTCTTATACTTTTTTCTGTTAATAGTGGAGTAGAACTACTGAAATACTTTTTTTAATAAAAAGCTTTATTATTTAGGTTAGATGCTGTATTAATCATGTGCTTTAATTTTATGTAATTATCTCTTTTTTTTCGTATCCCTAAAAAATGGTTAAATGTTTTCTTGTCTCTGAGAAACTCAATTTATGATCTAAAATTTAACCAAAATATTTTAAATTTTGTTGTTTATTCTTTGTTTTCATTTTCTCTTCGAAATGCTTTCATCTGTAGGATAATTGCACCAGCAAGGTAATGGGGAGTTTGGTAGAAATTAACTAGCTATAAAAATCAGTTGTCATATCTAAAACTTCAGCAGGATGTATAGAGGCAAAAGTGAAAATGAAGCCTTGAAAAAAAAGTTCCTTTTTTTTTTGGCTGTGGAATTTAAAATTCTGTTTCGGATGGTGACAGATCATGAAGCTTCACATCAAAATTAATATAGGGAATATGCTGTACTTTAGAGGAGGAATTCTTAAAACAAGAATATATTTCTAGGGCCAGATTGATAGCACAGTAGTGGACAGGATGCTAGTCTTGTACCCTGCTCACCCGGGTTCGGTCACTCACATCCCACAGGGTCCCCTGAGCTTGCCAGGACTAATTCCTCAATACAGAGCCAGGAGTAACCCATAAACTCTACCAGGTGTGGCTCAAAAACTTCAGAAAAAAAATTATTTTTAAATTTAGTCCTAAAGCATAGCTGGCTTCTTGAAATTAATTATTGGTGTGATTTTTAAAACCTGTGTATTATTTCGTGTCTTGAAAAGTCACGGAACGCTTAAATTCTTTTTAAGAAAACCTTTTCCCTCTCTGGTTCTATACAGACTCGTGTGAAAGTCTTAATTGCATCTAGAAAGCATGTCTGTAGGCTGGAAAAGCTAGGACAGCAGATCAGCACTTGCCTGGCTTGCAGGTGATGCAGGTGGTTGGATCCCCAACAACCCATTGTAGTTCTCTGAGCCCTGCCAGGCGTGATCCCTGAGCACAGCCAGCAGTAAACCCTGAGCATTGCTGGATGTAACCCCCAAACAGACAAAAGCCAGAAAGAGTATTTGCATCTTTTGAAATTTAATTAGTACAAAATTTTCTCCTAGTTCTGTAGTAATAGTTAAAGATCTCGGTAAGCTCTTGGATCAGACGAATGTAGCCTGCCCACAGGGCAGAGTCTGGCAAACTCCCCGTGGTGTACCAAATATGCCAAATACCAGTAACAATGATGGGTCTCATTCTCCTAAAGAGCCTTGAATATAATCTCAGGGCTAGGATGAAAGAGACGTTACTGGGGCCTGCTCGAGGCAATCGACGAATAACAGGATGATGAAAAAAAAAAATGAAAGCTCTTGGATAAATGCTAGAGCACCTAACAGTTTCCTCTGAATCATACAGGTAACACTGAGGATAGCAATGGTATCTTTGCGCTGACATATTTTACTTCTGTTTTCAAATATATACACTTATTATTGGGCCGGAGCGATCGTACAGCAGGTAGGGCGTCTGCCTTGCCTGCAGCTGACTAGGGTTCTATTCCCAGCATCCCATATGGTCCCCCAAGCACCGCCAGGAGTAACCCCTGAGCATCGCTGGTGTGACCCAAAAACCAAAAAGAAAGAAAGAAACATATAGGCTTATTGTAGCACTGTCCTCCCGTTGTTCATCGATTTGCTCGAGCGGGCCCAGTAACGTCTCCATCGTGAGACTTATTGTTACTGTGTTTGGCACATTGAATACGTCACGGGGAGCTTGCCAGGCTTTGCCTCACGGGCGAGATACTCTCGGTAGCTTGCCGGGCTCTCCAAGAGGGGCGGAGGAATCGAACTAGGCTCAGCTGGGCTGACTGTGCACAAGGCAAACACCCTACTGCTGTGCTATCGCTCCAGCCCATAGGCTTATTATTACCGAGAAATAGTCTATCCTTATTTCTATGTAAACAAGAATAATTCTGTTTTTTGCTAATCAGAAAAGTCAACCTTCAATTGAACATCTCGGGCCAGAGTGCGAGAACAGCAGCAAGGGGGGTTGCTTTGCACACAGCCGACCTGGGTTCGATCTCTCCCACCACGTGCAGTCAGTCCCCCAAGCCTGCCAGCACCAGCCGGGAGTGACCCTTCAGCTCCTCTGGGTGTAGCCTCGCAACGAAGTGTGCCAGGGAGCCTGCACAGTTTGCCTTACAGAGGCCAATACAGGTTCCTGTCTCAGCACCACGTGTGGGTCCATGGGTCGCACCCGGAGTGACCCCAGCCCTGAGCGCTGCTGGGTGTGGCTGGAAAGAGACAAAAATCTGTTTGATATCAAACATGCGTTTTATTCTAGTATTTAAATCTCAGCCCCAGAACCACGAAAACTTAAGTTTTAGTCATGGTGTGCCTTGTCCTGTCCACCGGTTCACCATTGAGCATCCTGCCACACCTGGGAGGAAGTGTGCCCCGCTCACTCAAAGATGGCTTTTTCGTTTTGTAAAACCCACTTTTAGTGTTTTGTGTCTTTTGTACCTAAGACAGATCACAAGTTTTTTAGTAGGAGAAGTGTCATTTAGCATATTATTTTACTGAGGACAGGCCCTAAGCAACGAACATCCATCCCTAATCGTATTTCATTTAGGAGAGCCTAATGACCCACCCCGGAAGCACCTACCAGAAATCATGGTGGGTGTAAGAACAGTGAGATTCGTTCACGTAAAGGAACGACTAGGAAGGAAATGGCGAGAATTCAGTTTCCCCTATTTTCAAGTGGGAAAGACCACAGTCCCATTTGTACTTCTTCATTTAATGGTCGTTAATTTGGTCTAGCTGGCAAAGGGAACGCATTTGGCGCACAGACATGCTTGTGTCTGTAGCAGCCTTGCAGTCACTGTCGGGTATTTAAATCCTGCCAAGCTCACTGGGCTAACCAGCAGCACCATCAGTGTTTCAGGGGTACTGGGGTCTGGGAACGATGACATCACTCTGCAGGGGGTACCGTCTCACTCAGCCAGGGGGACAGTGAGGGGTAGTTAGGAGGTGACTTTTTTTGTTTTCGTTTTGGGTCAAACCCAGCGATGCTCAGGGGTTACTCCTGGCTCTGCACTCAGGAATCCCTCCTGGCGGTGCTCAGGGGACCATATGGGATGCTGGGAATCGAACCCGGGTCGGCTGCGTGCAAGGCAAACGCCCTACCCGCTGTGCTGTTGCTCCAGCCCAGGAGGTGACTTTCTAAGGGTTTGAAAATGGATCTGTAGGTGGAGTGCAGGGAGCTGGAGGAGGATGTATTTGAGGAAAGAGGGACTTAGAGTCCCAGTTTTACTTCCTTTTACCTTCACAAGCCACAGGGTAGTTCCCAAGCACGCCCCCCTGCATGAGGTGCCAAGCGGTGCCTGGATCAGCCTTAGTTTAATGATTCCGCGGGTCAGCCGGGAAGGGCTGCAAAACCTCTGTGTCTGGGCAGGGCCCTTTCCTGGCCTTCCCGCCGGGTCCTGGGAGTGCTGGGCAGATCAGCCTTGAGCATCACTGGCTCTCTGCCAGCATTGCCACCTGGGCCGTGGCTTTGATCTGCCTTTTAAAATTTTAAAAAAAGGGTTTTTTTGATCTTCTGAGCCACACCCTGCGGTGCTCAGGACTCACTCCTGGCAGGGCTTGGGGAACCGTATGGGGCGACTGGAATGGAACCAGGGTTGGCCGTGTGCAAGGCGGCACCTACCCGCTGTGCCGCTCCAGCCCCTGCATGTGGCCTTTGACTTAACGGTAAAGAGAAGAGTTGTGGGAAGGTAACAGCCTCCCCGCAGACTCGGTGGGTGTCAAGAATTCATACTGCAGTTTTCACACTTGCCAAATTGGCACATCGCTTTTCTCTCTTGGAGCTTTTGATTTTGAGTCTTAGTGTTAGTGGTTAGACAGACTTGAGAAATGATTTTCACTCCGAGAAATCGAGTGTGTGTTACTCTTACTGTGAAAGTGTTCCTAGACACTTGATAGCCCCCTCAGTGGTTGGCCAAGTCAATCCATTGACGAAGTCACTCACTCCAGACTGGAGAGCCCGGGGTCTTCTTGGACCCTCTGCAAAAAAGAAAAATGACAGCTAACAAATTGGGTGTTGGGTGACATTCAGGAATTATCAAACATTTTAAAGTATGATAATGCTCTTATAGTTTAGAAAGACGCATCTCAGGGCCTAGGATGTAGCTCAGGGGTGAGCTCAAGCTTGGCGTCGTGAGGCGTGGGTTTGATTTCCTGCACCACAGAATGAGCTCCTTTCTATAGTCGATTGAAATTATAGAAATTTCTATCAGTTGAAGGGATCTGCGGTATCTATAGGGGAAAACTCTTTTCTTTAAAGTGTTGTTAGCTTTCAAGTCAAGAACATGGCTCCTGAGGCCACTGCTTTACGTGAGGGAGCTCTGATTCGAACCCTGGCACAGTCTGGTCTTCAGAGTCACCAGGGAGCACCCGGGGTGTGGCTCACAAAACAAAACAAAACAAAAGAACCAGCTATAAAAAACATGATGTGGGCAGGATATTAGATAAGAACATTGTATTCTCACATTTCCTGAATTATGGTCATTGAACTCTGAGTGTTAAAAAAAGTCCTTGTTTTCTGAAGTGATAAAAGGGTGTGTTTCGGGAAGAAAAAAGTTTCAATCCTCGAGGGATAATTGAAAGATGATTGACAAAGTAGTGCTGTTAGTGGGTATTTTTCTGTTTTGTTTTGTTTCGGGGCCACACCCGATGGTGCTCAGGGATCCCTTCTGGCAGGCTCAGGGGACCCAGCCTGGGCCAGGCAAGTGCCCTACCCACTGAGCTCTCTCTCTGGCCCCTGCCTAAGAAGTGCTGCTTGTTGATGTTCCGTGTTAAATAGATGCACACAGTAGCTCCTGCCTCTGCTGTGGAAGCTGTCAAAAACAAAACGCCACAGGCGTTTTCCTTTGTGTGTGTGTGGTGCTGGAGGTTGAACCCAGGGCCTCACACGTGCGAGGCACAGGCTCTGTAGTTGAGCTTCATTCCTGGCCCCTGTTGCTTATTTTCGAACGAATATCAGGATTAAGAAGAAAAAGCTACTCCATGACTTTTAGGGTATCATGAAGAACTGAAACTGTGGGAGTTAAGTGAGAACAGGGAAGGGGGTCTGCTTAATTTCCTCGACGATGTTAGGATAGTCGTCATGTTCTCAGCTTCCTCGTTCTCAAAGACACAACTCTGAGGCCGCTTCTTTCTGTTTCACAGAGCAAGAAGAAGAAGAAAACAGATTTTATTCCCTACAGAGATTCTGTTCTGACTTGGCTCCTTCGAGAAAATCTCGGTACGCTGGTCCCTCTGTGCCTCGCTTCTTAAGCCGTCTGCCGCTGTCTGCGGTCATGGGCTGTGTTCCTGTCTGGAGGATAATCTGTATTCATCTGGCTCATCTGAATGTGCCTTTCTTTTGTTCCTTTTTGCTTTTGCTTTAAGGTGGTTGGGTTTGTTCAGCTTTCTTTTATATGTTTCTGGAGGCCACCTGAGGGTGCTTGAGTGCCCCCTGGGCGCTGCTTGCCAGCCTGCACTCATGCAGCCCTCTGGGCCGTTTGAAGCCCTCTGACCCCTCGGCGGTGCTGGAATTCAGACCTGTGCGGGCTGCCTCCTTTCCACCCCTGCTCTGGGCCTTCTGGTCCCTGCACTTCCTGTCATTAGCCCCTCTGTCTTCTTGACGGAGAGGAGGCTCTGATCCGTGTGCAGTATTGCTGTAGGGGACGGCTGGCAGGACCCAGGTGACCTGTCCGTGGCACCGGTGACGTGGGCATTTTCAAGCGTGGCCCACTAGACTGGTTTCAACGCGGGGGGCGGGGGGGTGTGAGGGAGGGGAGAGGTGGCTGTGTGGACCCAGGCCACTGGTGTTGGTTGCTTGCAGTGCTTGGCAGGGGGGTCACCAAAGACTTGTTGGTGAACTTCCAGAAACAGATTGTGCCCTCTGAGTGGATGGAGAAATGCTTTTTTCCCCCTAAAATGAATGTGATGTGAGTTAATCCAGCGAGTCTTTCCAGGTGGCAATTCGCGGACTGCAATGGTCGCGGCCCTGAGCCCTGCGGACATCAACTACGACGAGACCCTGAGCACGCTCAGGTACTTGGCCTTGCTCCCCGTCTTTCTGTTTGTCTGTCTGTCTGTCTGTCTGCCTGCCTGCTGTGGGTGGTCCTGGGGGTAGCGCTGTGGGTGGTGACCTTCTCTCATGACAGTTACCATGGGGAAAAGAAATTTTGTTATTACAGAAAAATTTATGATCTCATTCGTTTTCCTTTTTAGATTTTATTTCCTTTTTGGGTTGGGGGGGCAGGGGAAGTGTTTTGGGGGCTCCCAAGCAAGTTTGTTCAACCAGACCAGACAGACTCTCAGTGCTGGGGTCAGACTCGGGGCCTTGTGCCTGCAGGACCTGCCTGTCTGACCCCTGCGCCGTTGCCTCCACTCTGGGCTTTCCCATCCCTAGGCTAAGGCAAGAGGTGACTTTGATTCAGAGGAAAGATATTGCCGTTGCCCAGATGATATATTTTAGATGACTTTTTTGATTTTGTATAACATTCACTTCTATTTAAAAAAAAGAGAACGTGTCTCCGTGTGTTTGCATTAAATGCCAAATGTTTTATTTGGCATCTAAGTGCTCAAATTGTAAAAAGCAAGGCGATTTTGAGTACATGTGATATTTTTAAAGTTCTGGCTCTAGGGACCAGAAAGATAGTACATCAGGCATGGCGCTTGCCTTGAATTATCCTTGTCAAGTATGAGGTCCTGAGCTCAATTCTTGGCACCAAGAAAGAAAAAAAAAAAAAGAAATGTTGTGACGAGGGCCAGAGCCATAGCACAGTAGGGAGGGAGTAGGGAGGGCACGTGCCTGGCATGTGGCTGGTTTGGGTTCGGCCCTGGCACCCCTTAGGGTCCTCCAGGCCTGCAGAATGATTGCTAAGTGCAGAGCCTCGAGTTAGCCCTGCGCATTGCTGGGTGTGGCCCCAAAACAAAACGAAACCCCAAAAGCAAACAAAACCCTTCCCATGGCAGAGTGTGGTGGGGTGTCCACTAACGGGCGGCTCCTGTGTGTGAATAGCAAGCCGTGGACACCGCGCTGCTCTGGGGTGTCCCCGTGGCTCCCATTCGAGACCTTTCTGTGTCTTTTTGCGGGCGGGAAACTATAGCATCAGACACGTTAGTGCTGCCATTCCTTCCTGATATGTATTTCAGGTGTGTGTCTGTTGGCTTACCTTTTAGTATATATTTTGTGTGTGTGTGTGTGTGTGTGTGTGTGTGTGTGTGTGGTTCCAGCAATCAAACCCAGGTCACACATGCAAGCCTGCACTTTCCCACAGACGAAGTCACCGGCCCTTTACGGCCCTGAAACATCGTGGGGGAAGCATTTTGACCCTTTCCCTCCTCTTGACGAAGATCGGGAAGCACTGAGTGGGTTTTCTTTTCGCACCTAGATATGCGGATCGTGCAAAGCAGATCAAGTGCAATGCGGTCATCAACGAGGACCCCAACGCCAAGCTCGTCCGGGAGCTCAAGGAGGAGGTGACGCGGCTCAAGGACCTTCTCCGTGCCCAGGGCCTTGGCGATATTATTGATAGTAAGTCAGCGGGGCAGCCCCTGAGGTGCGCTCTCCGCATCGGGGTCCTCAGGGCTGAGAAAACCGATGAAGCAAAATGACAGTGAAAGGGAGTTTTCACTTTTTACCTTAAGGAAAATATCGAGCCAGTCTTAGAATTCCTTCTTATACTTAGTACCAGACCGTTTCAACCCACAAAATTAATCATTTGAAAAATACGAGTAGATCACTCTTTGTATTTGTATTAGAGTTGGGTTTTAGGTGAGTCGCTGGTCTATCTGGAATGTTAAGCTTACTACAGGAAAATGAATCGCTTCATAAAAATGTTCCTTACATTTTGGGGCTTTGTCTGGCCGCAGTGTTAGGCAACTGTAGCGCCCCTCCTCCCGATATGATGGAATGCCCCCTGCCCCCCCCCCCCCACGTGACTGGCACAGGCTTCATTTCCTATCAAGCTCAAGGTGGGAATTTCAGGGAATATCGCTTTTACACGCTTGTCTTAAAATGAGCCGATTTTCACGTTAGTGACCCGCCCTCACCATCTGCCTCATCGGATGTTTCTGTGACTGGGCTGGTGATTCAGGTAGCGTAGGAGTTGGCCCGACAAAGCGTTTCCGTTGGCCGAGTGTAAAATGCGGAATCGTTGGGAATTCTCGTACGGGTCTCGCTTAGTGCTTCAGACCGGTCTGGGCCTCAGTCGGTCAGCGCAGTGGGTAACGTGATAACACTCTCTCCGTGTTAACTTTTCATCTTCCCGCGTGCCACACTCCGCCCTGTCCCCTCCCCGTGTCACTGCCAAGCCTGAACTTCGATCCTCTCTGTGTTTTCCCTCCTGCTTCACCTTCAGTCGATCCACTGATGGACGATTACTCTGGAAGTGGAGGCAAATGTGTGTATTTCTCTGGCCTGGCCCTCGCCAGCCCTTCGGTTCGCTGCCCTCCGCTGCCAGGCCGCTGTGCCCGTGAGCTTTGCATGCCCGCAGCCTCGCCGGGAAACCCCAGACAGAGCGCGCTGCCGGCGCGGCCCCCCTCGAACCCTCGCCCTCGCCACAGCGATCCTGGGGAGCCACGGCCGAGAGGCCAAAGTCTCTCTGGCTGCTTCAACATTGCAGATTTTCTGCTTCTGCGGGAAAAAAGCTGAAGCCGAACCCAGTGGCCACTGCATGCCCACGGCGAGGGCCCCGGCTCAGTGGTGGTTTCTATGAGCCTGCCCACGACAGGTTCTCTCAGGGACACCATCAGCCCTGTGGGAAGATCCCCCACTCGTTTGCCAGCAAAGTCGCTGCACACAGAAACAGCAGCTCGCTCGCCCTCAGGGTCCTGCAGGTCCACGAGGGTCGGGACCTGGCGGTTCATCCCGACCGTAGCTCTTTTGGCTTCTTGAGATCCCTCGAGGTCTGATTATATAATTCAAAAAAACCCTTTCCCCCCCTTTCTCAGTGCTGGCAAAGCACTCGCCTGTGTTTATAGTAAGCCGCTTTCCTCCATATCATGGGGCCAGCTCGCCTGCTGATTAGGGAAACGTTTTTAAAAAACGTCGGTGTCTGACGTGGTCTCCCAGTGAGGGTGTTCTATAAACCACTGGGCCTCGTTATTCTCTCCCCGCGGAGGACAGTTGTGAAGAAATTATGTCTGGCCCCCTCGAGATAAATTTGCTGAGGAATTTTCTCAGAAGAGAGGAAAGCTCTTGGTGTTGTCTGGTCCCATTTTAGATTATCATTGCTGGTTTCTCTAGCAGAGCCTGTCAGGAGGCTCAGGAATGTTGAGCAGATTCCCAGGAGTGCTGAAGGGAGCCATGTACCAGGCCCAGTCAGGCTCAGTCAGCCTCAGTCAGGCTCAGTCAGACCTTTCCACTGAGGGAGCTGCATTCTGGGCCCAGTCAGGCTCAGTCAGACTCAGTCAGACCTTCCCCTGAGGAAGCCGCATCCCGGGCTCAGTCAGCCTCAGTCAGACCTTCCCCCTGAAAGAGCTGCATCCCAGGCCCAGTCAGGCTCAGTCAGACCTTCTCCCTGAAGGAGCCGTGTCCCAGGCCCAGTCAGTCTCAGTCAGACCTTCTCCCTGAAGGAGCCACGTCCTGGGCTCAGTCAGGCTCAGTCAGGCTCAGTCAGACCTTCCCCCTGTAGGAGCCGTGTCCTGGGCTCAGTCAGACTCAGTCAGACCTTCTCCCTGAAGGAGCCACGTCCCAGGCTCAGTCAGGCTCAGTCAGACCTTCCCCCTGAAGGACCCGCGTCCCAGGCCCAGTCAGTCTCAGTCAGACCTTCTCCCTGAAGGAGCCACGTCCTGGGCTCAGTCAGGCTCAGTCAGACCTTTCCGCTGAGGGAGCTGCATTCCGGGCTCAGTCAGGCTCAGTCAGACCTTCCCCCGAGGGAGTTACATGCCAGGCTCAGACCTTCCCCTACCCCCCACCCCGGACTCTGCCCGGTGTCCCTTGAACCAGAACAGCTCTGTCTGGGATTTCCACAGCTTGCTGAGAACTGGGGTAGACAGACCCCCCGCTTCTCGCTCTGTGCCGCAGGTGGTGCCGCTCCCGGCTGGCTACCACGCGTCCCCAGCACCGGGGCGTTTCCTGAGTCGCTCTGTGCATGGCAGCATCTGACTCCCAACACCCGCGCAGGAGAACAGCCCTGGCCCCTTCCCTCCTTCCGATGGCTGCTTGGAGCCCCTGCTCTGGGGTCCCTGGGGGTTTGCATGTGTCCAGGGGACCGTCTCCGCCCCACCTGCCCCGCTCCCTGCCTAGCCACCGTTGCGTGGTGACTCCGGTCCCCACCGCCGCTTTAAGAACCCGCTTGTGCGCCTGTGTTCTGTATCTGCAGATGGTGGTTTTCAAACTGTCTCAGGGCTGCCCTGATTCTCCAGGGCTTCAGGACCCGTCCCTTTGCAGACCCTTCATGTTGACTCACGTCCTTCACAGAAAACTTATTTGGTTCTGAGAGGAATTTTAAGCAGTATAGATTTTTTTCCCCCTCAAGTTAAAAAGCAAATTCATTTTAAAATAGGGTACTTTGGCTCTGATGTCACTGAGACTGATGACTAATGGAGAAAAGTACAAAGAGTGCCATCACCAATTTTTGCCGTTTTCATCGTGGACAGTGAAGATGAAAGCCCAGAAGCGCAGTGCTCCCCTCGTGAATGGAGGGAAGCCCCTCAGACGCTGCGGGCTCTGGTGGCTCGTGGTCAGGCTGAGGCTCCCTGTGCGACCCCTCAGCCTCCAGCTTCACTTGCTCCAGTGGAGAGGCCGAGAAACCGCACCAGTTCATTCACTCGTGAACCGGCCTTCTCTTGGCCGTCAGCTACCCGTGTTCTTAAACGGGACTTGCAGTACAGTGCGGACATCAGCACTTCCTGTATTTTATTTTATTTTATTTTGTTTTTTGGGTCACACCCGGCGCTGCATAGGAGTTACTCCTGGCTCTGCACTCAGGAATCACCCCTGGTGGTGCTCAGGGGACCATATGGGATGCCAGGGATCGAACCCGGGTCAGCTGTTTGCAGCAAATGCCCTACCCGCTGTGCTATTGCTCCAGTTCTGAGCACTTCCTGTATTTTAAAGATGTCATTTTTTAAGGGGGCTGCCCCATTGGTGCTTGGGGCCCTCAGCCTAGCAGCTCTTAGGCACAGCCAGCAGGGCCACACCGGGCGATGTCGGGGTGTCGGAGCAGTGGGGGGTCGAGCGCAGGCTGTCAGAACACCAGGGCCGTGCTCTGGCCCTTTGCACTGTCTTCCTGACTCCTGAAGGGCACTGTCTTTGGAGTCCATCCCGAGAGCACTGGTAGCTCCTCAGATTTTTAACTAGGATACTTTCTTGAGAATTTTTTTGCCCTGAATATCAAAACAGGGCTCCAGGCTCTGTTTTGGTTTTGGCCAATAAGTCGATTCTCCCCCCCCAAGTGTTATGAGCTAGTGTTGTTGAAGTGTGGGTCTGCAGCCATTGTAGATTGGGGTCCACACAAGGCGCAGAAGGGGCGCAGCTGCCCGCAGTACCCTCTGAGGCCTGTGTTCCTGCCGTGCGGTTGGGTCACCCACGGCAGACATTATTGGCCACTAATTTCCCGAGTGGTCCTTGGCCTGGGGGGCCCAGCGTTCCTGACAGACACGTTTCAGAACTGCCATCTAGACCCTGACTCTGTGGACGATAACTTGTACTTGTCCGACGCTGTGAAGCTCTCCTTTCTCACACTGGTCTTCCTTCCTGTCTTTTCTCCTCTTCTCCTCTCTCTCCTGTGTCTCCTGCCTCTCCTCCTTTCTGCCTCTCAGATCTGAAAGATTTTCAGAACAATAAGCATAGGTACTTGCTAGCCTCTGAGAATCAACGCCCTGGCAATTTCTCCACAGCGTCCATCGAGTCCCTCACTTCCTCCCCGTCCTCCTGCTCGCTCAGTAGCCAGGTGGGCTTCCCGTCCGCCAGCAGCATCCAGGAGCGGATCATGTCCACCCCGGGGGGAGAGGAAGCCATCGAGCGCCTGAAGGTACGAGGCTGCGCCGCAGGGGGTGGCTGGGGGGTGGCACCCTGGGGGGCACTGGGATCGGGGCTCAGCACGCGGGAGGAAGAATTTGACGCTTAGAGGTGGTCGAGAAGGGATTGGAGTGTCTGGTGCGGCCCGGCAGAGGTGGGAGAGACGCTCAGGCCATGAGGTGACACTCGGGGAGCTGACAAGGCACAGTGACACGGCTTGGTTAAAAATTCGGCAGAGGGTGCTGGAGCGACAGCGCAGTGGGTGGGGCGTTAGCCTTGCACGCGGCCGACCCAGGTTCGATTCCCAGATCCCATATGGTCCCCTGAGCACCGCCAGGAGTAACTCCTGAGTGCAGAGCCAGGAGTAACCTCTGTGCATCGCCAGGTGAGACCCAAAAAGCAAATAAATAAATATGTGAAAATCAAAAATACCGGGGCTGGAGCACTAGCACAGCGGGTAGGGCGTTTGCCTTGCACGCGGCCGACCCAGGTTCAATTCCCAGATCCCATATGGTCTCCCGAGCACCGCCAGGAGTAATTCCTGAATGCAGAGCCGGGAGTAACCCCTAAGCGTCGCTGGGTGTGACCTGAAAAGGCAAAAAAAAGAAAAATTCGGTAGAGACGAGTTCATTTGAAATGATTGGGTTTGGTGTGAGGCTGGATTCTGTTAGAGCTGGTCCTTTCTTTCTTTGGTGGTGGTGGGGAAGGGGGAGGTGGCACCTGGTGGTGCTCGGGGGTTCCTCCTGCCCCTTTGCTCGGGAATCACTCCTGGCCGTGCTGACGGAACCGTACGGGATGGCGGGCCAGCTCCGTGCGAGGCAGCGCCCTCGCCACTGTCCTGCCGTTCCCGCCCAGAGCCAGTAAGGAAATCCCCGCTCCAAAGGGGGCTTGAACGTTCAGACAGCTTTGCCAGTTTTACTCAGATGTGTGAGATGGTGTCCCCTGGAAGCCCGTGGAGAGCCTGGGGACCCCCGTTCCTGTGGAGGGGTGGCCCTCCCGGTGGGCGCTCACTGGGTGGTGGGCCCGGAGCTCGCAGCCTGCTTCCTGCCTTTGCAGCTCTGTGCGCTCCCCCCCCCCCGCCCCCCCCGCCCCGGCCGTGGGCTTCCCACCCTCTGCGCAGGAGCAGAGCTGCGACCGGGTGTCCTTCTCCCGGACTGGAGAGGGCCGGGGTCCCCGACAGGCACCTGCTCGCGCACCGTGACAGCGTCACATTTTCTTCTCCGGCCCCTCACCTCCACGCTGATGGTTGGGTTCGTAGCTTGTAGCTCAGGCGGGGAGAACCCTGAGTAGTGGTGCTTGGGGGAGGGGGTGGCTGCCACCCTGCTGCTGCTGAGAACAGTGACGCCCCCTGAAAAACGAAGGGCTGGAGAATGTTACCACTAACTAGGAATGCAGGGGCCAGAGAGATGGTATAGCAGGGAAAGCTCTTGCCTTCCACGCAGCCATCACTGGTTCGGTTCCCGTCATCCCAGATGGTTCCCCTGAGCACCACCAGGACTAATTCCTGAGTGCAGAGCCAGGAGTACCCCGGAGCATCGCTGGGGTGTTGCTCCTCTCACCCCCAGCCCAAAGAAACATTTAAAAAAAAAGGAAAAACAGGAATTTAACTTGAGTTAAAGATCAAAGATTGCAGGATGGGGGAGAAAAAAAAAAGTAGATCATATGTCATTCTTTTTTGTTTTCAGGTTTATCTGACGAGTGGGCTTAGCCACCTCCCTTTCCCCTGGGTGTTGCATCACTTTTAAGAGAAGGTGCTGGGGGGTGGGGGTGGGGGTGGGGGTGGGGTGGCTGGAGAGAGAGCACAGCGGGGAGGGCGTTTGCCTTGCACAGGCCGACCCAGGTTTGAGTCCCAGCATCCCACATGGTCCCCTGAGCACTGCCAGGAATAATTCCTGAGTGCAGAGCCAGGAGTAACCCCTGTGCATCGCCGGGTATAACCCAAAAAGCCAATAAATAAATCAAATTTGAAGAAGGTGCTGAGCTGGAGAGATCATACATCTAGCTGGGAGGGTGCTGGCTTTGCAGGCCGCCGACCCGGATTCCATCCCCAGCATCCCAATGGGCCCCTGACGGGGCCCCACATGATCATTAGGAGTGAGCCTTGAGCACCACCAGGGGTGGCCCCCCCTAAAATGTTTCCGAAACAGAAGAAGTCAGCTTGTTCCACCACTGCTCGTGTGTGGAAAGGAGGGAAGTTCTAAAATGAGGGAGTGGGAAGCCCTTCTTGAGCCGTGTGTCGGTCTGGAGGTTGCCAGTTTCTGCTCCTGTGAAACTGACTTTGACGTCGCTGAAGAATCAACTTGAAGGCCGGGAAGGCTCTGCCCGCGCGCTGGGCACAGCAGGCGAGGCAGAGCGGGGGCGGGGAGCGGCCCGGGCAGCCTTGGGAAAATCTCTGAGAAGCAGAGGGAACTCTCCCACACACTGGCCGTTTCCTTGTAGATTTTGAACCAACCTCTTGGCGTCCTGAAGCCACAATGTACAAATGAGATTACACTTTCCCTCCGTGTACATTTCAGAGTAAATAGAAAGTGGTGCCAGTTTTGTGCCAACAGCTGAAAAGAATGTTGAATGTGGGAGTGAGAGCATGAAGCGGGCTCCTTACAAAGCAGGCCCTTCCGTGTCTCCCAGTTTCCCGGGGCGACACCCCGTTATCCAGGCACCTCTCCCATCCTTAATACCTCCCACCAAAACCAAGCCAGAACCTTGCCTGGAAAATAAATTTGTTTTGATTCTTTTCTAAGCCCAATGAACGAAGCCTTCTCTTCCCCCTGGCTGTTCACAAAGGCTTCGGGGTGGCTTTGCCCTCGGTCCCCAGCTTTTGATGCAGCATGGGATTTCCCTGGGGCTGAGGTGCTCACGAGGTGGTGGATGGCGGGAATTCCACTCCTGGGGGGTCAGGGTGCAGTGCTGGACAGCCGCTGACAGCACAGAGAGAGTGTGTAGGACAGTGTTCACGGACACGGAGAGAGGAGCACGTTCATTTGCCTCACGTTGACTTTCCACGGAATTCTCTTTTCTTTTTCACCTCTCAGAAATGATTTAGAGGTTGGAATGATCGCACAGTGGGAAGGGCTTATTTCTTGCCCGCAGCCAACCTGGATTCGATCCCCAGCATCTCATATGCTGCCCCGAGCACTGCCAGTAGTAATTCATGAGTGCAGAGCCAGGAGTCACCCCTGAGCAATGCCAGGTGTCACCCCTCCCCCGCAAAAAAAAAAAACAAAAACAGAAAAGGAGACCCCGCACCCCCAGACCACCTGCATTTACCTCATCTTATGGACCGTCTGCCCTCCCAGGCCTCTCTAGCAAAGGTAATCGGTCTGTAATTGGTCTGTTTCCTCACAGCTCACAGAGTTGGAATCCCTGCATCTTGGCACTGGGTCCCTGCCTAGTGCAGCTTCCCTGCAGGGTGGTCTGGGGTCTGTTTTGTGGCCCGGTGTCGGTCAGTGCTGTAGGTGCCGTGCTAGGCTGTAAGCATCTGCATGCATTCGTTCCAGACACACACAGGACAGGTGCTGTGCTAGCCGCCCAGGCCCCACCCTCGGAAGTGTCTTAGAAACACTCCGTGTTCAGCACAGTAAAACCTTCATTATTTGATGACTGCAAAGAATGTTCCATGTTATAAGCACTTAACCTTTCCAATGTCGTAGCTTAAATCTCTCTTCCTTTCTCTCTCTTTTTATTTATTTATTTTTTTGCTTTTTGGGTCACACCCGGCGATGCTCAGGGGTCACTCCTGGCTCATGCACTCAGGAATCACTCTTGGCGGTGCTCGGGGGACCATATGGGATGCTGGGAATCGAACCTGTATTGGCCATGTTGGCTGCATGCAAGGCAAACGCCCCACCCGCTGTGCTATGGCTCCAGCCCCTCTCTTTTTTTTTTTTTTTTTTTTGATAGAGAAACATCTGACTTTTCTATGGGTTTCTCTGCCATTTTGATTGTTTCACAACAAGAGTTTCAGTTGGGTTTTGTATGTGAACATGATTTTTAATAACTAGGCTTGAACAGTAACAACAAAGTCTCCAATGGAGACGTTACTGGGCCCGCTCAAGCAAATCGAAGAACAACGGGAGGACAGTGACAGTGACAGGGTTAAACAGATAACTGATGGGCACGTGCGTATCCGTGCACACACACACACACACACACACACACACACACACACAGTCACACACAGAGACAGTCACAGGACCCCTGAACTTGGCCTTCCTTGAAACTGAAAAGAAGTTGCTGATGTCACTCTGTGATTTGGGAAAACACTCAGTACCCTATAGGAAGGCCGACCCAGTAAATGTATCTCCGCTCCTGCTCCTGAGGCTTAAATTGCCATTTCAGTTTCACCTTAAACCGGGCTTCCAGGCTCCAGGTTGGGGATCCCTGTGTGCCGGCCGTCTGCGGGGGAAGCTGGTCAGAGGCGGGTGCTTCTCTCTGCCGGGCTCTGCTGCTTTATTTATTTTTACTCATGAAGTCTTTAATGTGAGGGTAATGCATCTCTGTACACCAATGAAAAGAATTGTAGTATCCAGTGCTCGTCTCTCTGTAGTAAACAGATGCCTTTTGCCATGTATTGATCCTCCCTGGATGTTCTTGGTGGCTGATAGTCAAGCAGGTGCTGAGAACAGCTTGGTAAAATGTGTCAGCCCAGTTTAGCACCAGGCCCGAGACTGCATGCCTGCGGCCTTCCCTCGTTATGGGGACTGTTTTTACAGACTATTCTCTGTAAAACCTGTTAGTTCCACCCATGGAAGCAACAGGCTACGGGGCAGGAAATCCTCGCCCACAGGGGGCCCCGGGCAGAGGGCCCACCCAGGTCAGCGCTTAGCTTCCCAAGATGCTTCTGGAACAAACAGTTTCCCGGGCTTTTTCAGCAATGAAGTTTTGCTGACAGAGTTGTCTCTAACCTTTCTTCAGAGTTTGTGAGAAATAGCTTCCTAGACACCACGCAAATTGCAACTTGAAGGGCTGGAGCTCTAGTACAGCATTTAGGGCATTTACCTAGAATGTGGCTGGCCCGGGTTCGATCCCTGGCATTACATACAGTCCCCCGAGCACCACCAGGAGTGATCCCTGAGCACAGAGCCAGGAGTAAGTCCTGAGCACTGCTGGGTGTGGCCCAAAAAGCAAAACATTGCAGCTTGAAGCTGTGTTGAGAACTCGAGTTAACATCCCGTATGCTGCTGGCTCGTGTCATCTCTTGACTGAGACAGCCGGGACTTCCCTCTTGGTGGTCACTTAATCAAAGCAGTCGCATTGGAGTTGTCTGCGGTGGGGAGCGAATCCCTAAACATTGGCTTCGCTTCCCGAGGCCCCGCTCATTCTTCCCCTTGAATTAAACCCCAGATCTGACCCGAGCTTTTCCTAAAGAGAATTAATGCAGGAAGAAGAAGAAAAAAAAAACTCTCCTGGCAAAGCTGGAGAGACGAACAGCAGGTGGGCGCAGGCCTTGCAAGGGGACCGGGCACCCAGGCGGATCTTTCTCTCTGCCTCCACCTCCCCATTACAGAGGCTTGGGGCCTCTCCCCCGCCCCACCCCTCCAGTCCTCTCCCTCTCACGGCCCTGGGCCCCACGCACCTTCATGTCCTCCCAGCTGCTGTCCCAGTACTCGCCTTTGCTTTTGCCACTGTTGCCTTGAGTCTTTGCTCTTGGCTTTTAAAAACAGCCCATCACTTCGAGCGTATGGCTTTATTTTTATTTTGTATGGAGTACTGTGGCTGGAGCAATAGCACAGCGGTAGGGCATTTGCCTTGCGCATAGCCGGCCCAGCCCAGCCGGGTTCGATTCCTCCGCCCCTCTTGGAGAGCCCAGCAAGCTACCGAGAGGATCTCGCCCGCACGGCAGAGCCTGGCAAGCTCCCCGTGACGTATTCGATATGCCAAACACAGTAACAACAAAGTCTCCAATGGAGACGTTACTGGGCCTGCTCGAGCAAATCATTGAACAACGGGAGGACAGTGACAGTGACGGTGATTTACAACCATTTCTGTCTGGTGGTTTAATATTTGCTGCTTCAGGACACCCCCGCGCGCGTGCGCACACACACACACACACGCATGCACACCCTGATGTCAGTACCCTCCTCCACCTCCCTGCATCCGGAGTTCATTGTTCTCTTGGCAGTAGCCGAGGGTCTGTTTCCTCTGGGGATTGTCTGTTCCCTGTGTCATGTCTTCACACTGCATATATGAATGAGGTCATCCAGTCCTTCTTCCCCTTCCCATTCACTGCACCTAGCCTGATATCCTCAGATTCCATCCATTGCAGAAAAACTGCCAAGTTGTTTTTTTTTTTCTCTCATATACTCCATTGTCTTATTCCAGAAAACTAAAAGTCTTTTTGTTTCTGTTTTTGGGGCCCCACCTGGTGATGCTCAGGGCTTCCTCCTGGCTCTGCACTCAGGAATCACTCCTGATGGTGCTCATGGGACCACACGGGATGCCGGGGATCAAACCCTTGTGGGCCGTGAGCAGGGCAATCGCCCCCCCCCCCTTCTGTTGTGTTTCTCTGAACCCACCAGATGTCTCTGCTTGTTGGCATCTGTGTTGTTGGACCCCAGAAGCTTCTTCCAGTGGCCTGTTAAAGGAATTATGCAGTGAAATATTTTGTTGACTGTTAATATTTTGTTATTTGTCCATCCTGGACTGTTTGAGGGGCCATACTGGTGATGCTGCTCAGGGCCCAGTGCTCAGCTGCTGCTCCCAGTGTTGCTCGGGCCCCTTGTGGTATGAGGGTCAGATCCAGGTGTCCCACAGAAGCTTGTGCTCAGCCTGTGCTCTGGCCCCAGCCCAGATTTCTCAGACTTAATCGCTGAGACGACGGATGTCGCTGTTCCACACCACGGTTAACTCTTCGGACTCCATTTACGCGCGCGCACACACACATACACACACACACACTTTTCAGCCTCCTGCTTCGATTCTGAGTTGGGCCTTCCATTCAGGAGCCTCCCTTGCCCTCTTCCCGGGCCCTGGAGCACCTTGTTCCAGACCTCGGTGCTGTCCGGCGTGACCGCTTCCTTCCCCAGCACGGCCAGCCCTGCACTGCCCACCCACTCCCTCACCCTGTCCGTTCCTCTCTGGGGCACTCAGCGCTGGCCGCCCACGGCGTGCGGTGTGAGTCACGTGTTGTTTCTCCCTCGAGACCCAGGCAGACGTCCTGTTCCCTGTCACCTGTCCCATCCCCAGCTCCTCGCACACGCGTGGCGTCAGGAGTTGTCACCTGTAGTTCCTTGTCACCAGAACTCCTCTCCCCGGCATGCCGGTAGCCCTTGAAAGCAGGAAGTAGGTTTTAGTTCTTGCGTTTCGGCCAGTGATGGGGAAATTGTGGCCTCGGCGGCTCTCAGGCACGGGTGGGATCCATACACACCGTGAATGAAAACACCTTTCTTCTGGCTTCGGCCCCTGCCAGGGTGGTCCCTCTAGCAAAGGGCAGGTCACTCCAATTATGACGGGGAAAGCTGGCAAGTTTAACGTAACATGGGGCTTTCAGGAGGAGACGAAGATCCGGAGTGTTCACCCTGGCATTTGCTGGGTGGCGGTCGAGGGCCGGAGGGTGCACAAATGATGCCCTGGAGTGACTAGCTGCTCCAGCTCCCAGGCCTCCAGCGGCCCCTCCCGTGGTCTGACCAGGCCCTGCCTGGGGTGCCGCAGGTCCCCAGTACTGCCAGGAGTGGCCCTTAACTTTTAAAAGAGAAGGAGCGGAAATCACACTCAAATGCGCGTATCTCCCTGCCCTCGGGCACTGTGGGAAAGCCCTGAAACTCTTGCGCTCCTGAGCTGCCTCGCTTTCTCCCTCAGGAATCCGAGAAGATCATCGCTGAGTTGAATGAAACCTGGGAGGAAAAGCTACGGAAAACTGAAGCCATCAGGATGGAGAGGTGAGGGCGTGGCTGGGCAGGATGGGGCGGGTGGGGGTGGGGTCTGGAGCAGATGGGGGGGAGGGGCTGAACCCCAGGGCAGGGAGGGGAGGGCGCTCGACTCTGGGAATATTCTAACATTTCTAGGGAATCTGGATTATGTTCATGGTGGGCAGCAAGGAAATAGGAGTTTAAAGCAAAGAACCGTTCCCCCCAAAATAAACAGGAGAGATCGGAGAGGCTACGCCCTTGCCCGGCACTCCTCAACCCCAGGTTGAGTCTGGCCTGTCGTGCTGTCCCCAGCCCCATTAAGGGGTCACTCCAGAGCACCGCCAGGTGTGGGCCAGCCTCTCCCCGCAATCCCCCACGGAAAGAAAATGAAAATAATTCTCACTGGGGCATATGGGACTTTTACTTTAAGAGGAAATGCACATTCATGTTTCTCCAGGGAGCCTGTGCTCAGCTCCTGTCCTGCTCATGCTAAGGATCCTTATGAGAAAGGAAGGCTGTTGGTTTTCTGTAATAGGGAATGCTGGGGGCTGGAGAGAGAGCACAGCGGGCAGGGCTTTTGCCTTGCACGCGGCCGACCCGGGTTCGATTCCCAGCATCCCATAGGGTCCCCTGAGCACCGCCAGGGCTAATTCCTGAGTGCAGAGCCAGGAGTAACCCCTGTGCATCGCCAGGTGTGACCCAAAAAGCAAAAAATAAAAAAAAAAAAAGGGAATGCTGAATTTGAGTGGGGGAGAGTTTTCAGTTTGAGAAAGCTTGCCTGAGAAGGGGCAGGAGGGCAGCCGAGGCACCGGTCTGCACACGCTGATCTGGCTTCTGGCCCCGGGGTCAGGGAAACAGAAAGCAGGACCGGGAGATAGTAAGCAGGAAAGACAGAAACGGAATGTCAGAGAACTGAAACAGTGGTGCAGCTAGCCGGGCCCCAGAGAGGCCGGGCCGGACCCCTGCCCTGCTGGGGCTTCTCAGAAAGCCCTAAGGACGGTGGGCGCAGATTCCGTCACGTTTCAGTAATGACTTTGCAGCAGGGACCGGGGCCACACCTCAGTGGACTGGGTTGTGTCTGTGTATATGACAAGCCCTAGTTGTCTCCATGTGTATAACCGTGGCCGCTTCTTTCTCGTGGTCTGGTTCACGCTGTGGCCTTGATGCTTTTCCCCAGGGAGGCCCTGCTGGCCGAGATGGGCGTGGCCATCCGGGAAGACGGAGGGACGCTGGGGGTCTTCTCACCTAAGAAGGTAGGTGGTCCAGGTTCCAGCCACCGAGACGCTTCCACCCTGCTCCCCTCGGCTTGACCCAGCCACGGGGTACGGCTTCCGATAGCAGCTCAGTGATGCCTGTCCTCTCCCAGTGCTCGGCTTCCTCTTCCGATCTCACCCTGCCCAGGAGCCTGTACTTCCGGGTGGCTCCTCCCGCAGCGCAGGGCACCCCTGTGGGTGCTGTGCCCGGGGTCAGTGCTGGGGCCCCTGATGGAGCGAGCCATGCCGGGCACCCCCCACGGGCGCTGTGCCAGTCGTCACTATCCTGGTGGAGCGAGCCGTGCATTCCAGCCCTTCCGGCATCTCTGCAGCCCACAGATGCTGGAGGTCATAGAGTTTTTCCAGGCTGCAGAGCTGTTAAGGGTTTGATAGGCTTCATTTGTGCCTTTGCACATACGTGAGGGTATTTTAAGGATCAAGAACTACCAGGACAAGTGTGGGGGGTTTGTTTGGGTTTTTGCCCTGCATTCTGTGGTGCTCGGGCTGCTGGAGTTGATGCTCTGGCATGAACTCAGCTCCCTGCATGCAAAGCACGCGCGTGGTCCACTGAGCTGTCTGTCCAGTCAGAGATTTGGTGCACTCAAGGATCACTCCCCACAGTCAAGGTGGGGCCAAAGAGATGGAGCCACAGTGCGGAGGGCACTTGCCTTGCACGCATCTGACCTAGGTTTGGTCCCCGGGACCCCATATGGTCTCCTGAGCCCCACCAGGAGTGATCCCTGAGTGCAGAGCCAGGAGTAACCCCTGAGCACAGCCAGCTGTGGCCCCCAAACAAAGCAAACAAAAAATAGTCAATAATTGTAACCAAGGATGCTCTGATAAAAATGATAGCAAGAAGTGATAGGGGTGTAGGAACATTTTTGTAAAGTAATTGAAGGTAAATACTTTTGAGATTGTAGGGGAGAAAAAATCACAGAGGCTGCCAGGAGGTGTTCTGGGGCCCGGGGCCACTCCTGACCATCCCCGTCCAGCTGTGCTTGTTGTGGAACTACTTGGGGCCTGTGGTGGTGCTCAGATGTCCGTTCTGGGGCTAGACTCAGCCAAGTAGCAGAGGGCAAACGGAGGGGAGCTTCACACACACACCTGGGCGAGACACGGGGACCCGGGGGGCGGGGGTGGGCACCCATGGGGGTGACTGGGATCCAGACACCATCTAGGGGGGTGCGAGGTGGGGACTAGGGGACCCGCAGGAGGAATGTCCGGGTCCTGCCCGCCAGACTCTCAGGAGAGAATGGAGAATCCGCGAGCTCCTTCCCAGTTGAGCCAAAGTGAAGGGAGAAAAACCTCTCCATTTTGGGCTTAAACACACCTGCAGCTCAAAAAAAAAAAAAAAAAGTCCAAGTGGCCTATTTCCCATTGACCCATTATATTGCCCCTCAAGATTTTTGCCCAAACCCATACAAAAATTATCATTTAAGCGTGTCACAGGTTGGGTTTCTTTGGTTTGCTGTCCATGCTTAGGTCCTGTCGAGATCGGGTTCTTCTGGGGGCTGGAGCAACAGTCCAGCAGAGAGGGCATTTGCCTTACACACTGCCCACCCAGGTTCAGTCCCCTCCATCCCATATGGTTCCCCGAATACCACCAGGAATGACCCCTGAGTCCATGCAAGAGCCAGAAGAAAGCCCTGAATAAGAAACCATTGTTGGGTGTAACTCCCCCTCCAAAGAAAAGATCTGGGTCTTTTCTCCCAGCCCCCAGGTTTTAAAGAGAATGCATCCGTGCAGTGGGCAGCTGGGGAGAGAGCCTCTTGTTGGCACTGTGGGAAATCTGGAAGCTTCCCTGCTCTGCACGCGCCGAACGCTGTCACAGTTTTGCCCGTGGTAACCTAGTTGCTTTCCCATGACCTTTTGCAGACCCCGCATCTCGTCAATCTCAACGAGGACCCGCTGATGTCAGAATGCCTGCTTTATTACATCAAAGATGGAATCACAAGGTACCCTGCTTTCTGTTTCGGCCCCTTCCTGTCTTCATCTTCAGTGATTACGTAATTAGAGCAAAGTTGTTTGTCGAAAAATTTCTAGCAAGTGATTCGTTTGATTCCTCACTTGAAACCATTATAAACTCTCCTCTCCACCATTTCCAAGTGATGTGATTGATCTAACTACACTATCGGTCTAGCTAACCCACTCAGTTTGTAGTTTTTCCCTAGAAGATTCACATAGAAATTTCCTTTCTACACAAGAAGCCTAATCTAGGGGTGTGTGTGTGTGTGTGTGTGTGTGTGTGTGTGTGTGTGTCGTTTATAATAATGTGTGTGTGTGTGTGCGCGCGCGCGCGCACGCGCACGCGCAAGAGCAGTTTATAATGCCGAGTGAGTTAACACAGTGTATCATAGCCCCTTGGTTTCTTATTCTGGAGGGAGGTTGATTGTATGTGAAAATAGAATTTGCAGTTGAAAGCCTCTAGAGGAAAAAAAGGACAAAACACAAAACCCAAAAGGCGATGCCTTTTTTTCTATGTCCCAGAGAATATTCTTTGGGAGAAAGAGGCCCATTGTTGGCAGCGTTTTGTTTGTAGCCTGCATTTCCCTGGGAAACACTCTGCCTTGTGTTCAGGGTTGGCCAAGCAGACGCTGAGCGGCGCCAGGACATTGTGCTGAGTGGGGCCCACATTAAAGAAGAGCATTGTATCTTCCGGAGCGAGCGCGGCGGCGGTGGCGACGGTGAGTGCGGCCGGCTGCCCCGGCACCTTCCCGGCCCGGTATTCCCCAACCGACCCTCCCGACACTCACTCTTGCCCTGTCCCACAGTGGGAAACAGAGGCTGGGGCTGCTTCTGAATGCACGCAGAGCTGCTTTCCATGAAAATAGCCCCTACAAAAGGGGCCCCTTTGGGGCTGGTGAGTCCGGCTGGGTCTGGAATGTTAATGACTTGAGTGGACTAAGGGAGCAGATGAGTAGCGGGAGGCCTGGAGGGACCTCTGCTGGGGCGGCCTCTGGAGGATTCCTTCACAGGAGGGAAAAGCCCAATTTCTCCTGGGCTCGCTACCAGGCGGGAATCTAGTGGCACTCCTGTGATTCGGATGAGTATTTCTATGACCCGAGTATTAGCGCTGGATCTTCAGTTTCTCTTTGGCCACGTTTGTCGATCATACTGGACTGGTTCTGGTGCTCTGAAATGAACTGTCACGTAGATCAAAGCTACCTCTCGGTGGCTTTACAAACCCTTTGTGTAGATCTGGACTCCGTAGGTTGTCTGTGATGCTAATAGTAGTTTGTTTTTTATTTTTCTCTTTGGGCAGTGATCGTAACGCTCGAACCCTGTGAGCGCTCTGAGACCTACGTCAATGGCAAGAGGGTGGCCCAGCCCGTCCAGCTGCGCTCAGGTGAGGTTGCAAGAGGCTGGCAGTCTCGTCTCACCCAGCTCCCGGGAGCACCTCCCATGTGTCTTTGTGGGGCTGGAGCCATAGTTCCCTTTGGAAGCACACTTGCCTTGTGTGAGTCTGACTGAGCTCCATCCCCGGCATCCCTTATGGTCCCTTATGGTCCCCGGAGCAGTGCCAGGAGTGATTTCGGAGTGCAGAACCAGGAGTAACCCCTGAGCACCTCTGGGTGTGACAGCACCTCTCCACCTCCCTCCCACCCCCCCAAAAATAAACCAACTGAAGCTGCAGTGATAGCATTAGGATGCAGATTCTAGACTAGAAGTTAGAGTCCGTAGGCCGCAGGGCAGTTCCTTCCAGGGTGACTTCTAAGCCTTGTTTCTCTCCGGCACCAGGAAACCGGATCATCATGGGTAAAAACCACGTGTTCCGTTTTAACCACCCGGAGCAAGCGCGGGCTGAGCGGGAAAAGACTCCTTCTGCCGAGACCCCATCCGAGCCTGTGGATTGGACCTTTGCTCAGCGAGAGCTTCTGGAGAAACAAGGAATCGACATGAAGCAGGAGATGGAGAAAAGGTACCGTGTGGAAAGCACTGCGGCCGTCGCCCCTCCGCAGCGGGTCGTGGAGCTGACTGCTCTGCCCCGTGACCTCCCAATTCACTCTCGCATGCCTGCTTTCCCTTCTTTCCAGGCTTCAGGAGATGGAGATCCTCTACAAAAAGGAGAAGGAAGAAGCAGACCTTCTCCTGGAGCAGCAGAGACTGGTAGGGATCCATCTTGAGTGCTGGTAGGGGTAGGGCTAAGTGTGCGGCCACCTCCCTTTCTGTGTCCCCAGATGACCACTGGTCCCAGCTGCTTCCGCAGCTCCCGGAAAGCAAATCCTGGTCTTTGGGTCCTGAGTGCAGAATGAGCTCCCGGCTGCCATAGCTGGAGTCGGGAGAACTTTCCAGAAAGGCACGGTTGTGTCCAGAATCACCTCTCCGCTCAAGCCCAAGTGCTCTCGGAGAAAGAATGGGAGTGCTCTGGTTGTCTGTGCCTCTTGCATTTTTGAATCTGCATCAGTGGTTGGTTTTTCAATAATTCCCTGAAAATTGAAGCTGGTGGGTATTTTGCCTTGGTTTTGTCTCTGATCACTTGATAGTACTAATTCTCCGCTCCTGGGCTCACTGGGGTTTTTTGTTTTTGTTTTTTCAGTTAAACTGTGTCTAAAAGTCGTTGCTGCACAGTTGCATGTGTTAATCCTTCTCTGTCCCCTTGCATGGAGTCTGGATTCTCAATCAGGGCTCAGGGCCACGTGGGACAGTCAGAGCAGGCCCCGGGCTGGAGAGAGACGCTCGTTCCTCTGGGCTGGTGGGGACTGGGTGAAGAGCTGAAAAATCACTTTAAAGGTCACATGATGGCCTCATGATGCCAACGGCCTTCGCATTTTACCATGTTTCTTGATTGACTAGGTTTGTTAGAGATGGAATCTCATTTAGTATAGTAAATATAATAAGTCGATAAGTCGATCTGTTAGATTTTCATTTTTAAAGCTGTCCAATCTTGATTAAACAATTAAGAAACGTCATAATGCATGCCTGATTTGTAAGATGAAGGCTTAGCAAACCTTGAATCTTTAGGTAAAATTTTTTAAATATTTTAAGATCCAGGGATTTTTAAAAATTTTTTTTTGTGTGTGGTAAGGTGGATAGGTCACACCAAGCGATGCTCAGGGCTTACTCTTGGCTCTGTGCTCAGGGATCTCTCCTGGAGGAGCGTGGGGAACCCTGTAGGGTGCCGGGGACCCCTCCCAGGTCTGCTGCCTGGAGGACAAGCACCCTCCCTGCTGCACTGTCTCCTCCCCAGCCCCCCAGGATCCAAGGGCTGTTAAGAATGAGGGGACTGGGGAGAAAGCTGGGGTACTAGTTCTCTTCCCTGAGATGAAAGAGAGCGTGTAAAGTACAGCCTGGGAAGTGTAGAGCTATCGTAGAGCTCTGTGGTCTGGAGAAGAGAAACTTCAGCCCACAGAGCAAAAAGCGAGAGCTAAAGTCAACACAGCCTTCTCCGGGGCAGTTTGCTCGTCAGGCTGGGCAGTAGGTTAATGAAACAGTTTGTTATTTGGGAAATTATAGGAAATCCCCCAAAAGAATGCACTGTGGGAATAAATAAGTGTTTGGGGCAAGATAATGGCAGTGTAGAGTCTCTCTAGGAAGGCTTCTTGGCATTTGGTTTTAATGAAAACACAAATGTTTAGCCATGGTGTGATTAGGGCTTGAAAGGCTGGGGACACATGAGGGAGCCTTTCATCTCAATAATGTACGGAATCCAAGAAGATGCCTCGGATGTCTGAGAGTGGGCTGAGGACAGGTGTAATTAAGCAGTAGTTACCTAACCATAGTGCCCTGCATTTGTAGAGTGCTTTGTAATTTACAAAAAGCATTAACAACTGTCATGTTTTTGATCTCTGAAGCAATCCTCTCTGATAGGGGTGTGTCTGAGTCAGAAAGAGCAGTGTTACCTCTCGGACAGTTGAGGGGCCTTGTTCTCCACGCTCTCTTGCCTGCTGGTGAAGGCCTGGTAGGTTGAGGGCCTTCCGCTCACACTCGGACATCACTGAGGGTCTTCTCGGTGCCTCTCAGCATCTCGGTGGCACCATGTTGCTGGCGCAGGGACCCGTCTGGGGTAGCCAAGTATGGGACAGTGCGGAGTGACTGAGAGCTAGTGACCATGCCAGACTCGAAAGTTAGGGGATGGAGGGGATGTGGCTCATGGCAGAGCAAATGCTCAGTGCACTGGGCACCTGCGAGGTCCCAGGTTTGATCTCTGGAGCCCACACATGTGCAGGTCTAGTTTCTAGGGACGTACTTTGTCTGCAGATAATCAGGTTCTGGTTGTCGTTTGCCCGGTGTGGCTTAAAGCAAGCTTGGACTTCAAGAGAAGCTGCTTGAAGCAAGAAATGGCATAAGCAGAAGGGTCCAGTTCACTTAGATTTCTTCCCTCAAGAGAGATTCGTTTCTGATGCTTTGGCTTGAAGACTATCGAGCAGGCATGATGCCAGAAGGAAAATCTATTTTTCTGACCTTGTATTGGCCAACCAAGAGGTATATTTCAGATGCACCAATGAATAAACGAGAGAGAATACAAATAACTTGATTACCCATTGGTATTTTCTATTTATTATACCTAATCATTTTTGTAGAAGGTCTGGCATTCGAAATGAAATTCAGCCTCTTAAGTTCTCATTCAGTAATAGTTTTTGAAATGTGTCATGTGGTTCTATTATTGAATATTTGCTTATATTTAGCATTGGTTATGCATCTGGTCCTTTTCGAACTGCTGTGTGGAGATATGCATTTGGGGTGTCTTATTTGCATGAGCAGCTTGTTTCTTCTCAGGAGGCCGTTCTGCATTTGGTAGTTAATGAAAACAAAAAGATTATTTAATTATACGAAGAGGCCAGACCCATGTCATTTTTCTAGCCCTGGAATATATGAATCTTAATGGATCTACTTTGTGCACAGAGCACTGTTTTTGTATAAATTGGCAGCGTGTAGTAGGGTGATGTGCTTGGGCATACACCGAGTCTTTTTGCTGGGCCTATGAGCCAAAGGGCAGGAGCGCATGCTTGCCCGGGGAGCCCCAGTCCGATGCCTGGCATAGCACCAAGGTGTGTTACCCCTCAACACACACACACAAAATATGCTGAGTCTATCAAGAATTATATGATAATATTGTTAAAAGAAAGAACTTTTTAAAGTTTTTTCTTATTTTTATAAGCTCTTAAACCATGTTTGGGGGGAGGAGAGGCTGTTGGGGGGAAGGGTTTGGTCCACACTGGCGGAGCTCAGCTCTTCTGATTCTGTGGTTAAGGGTCCCCCTGGCGGTGCTTGGGGGACCATGTACAGTGCCAGGGCGCCTGCACTCGCCCCTTGTATACATTTTATTTCTGGGTTGGCTATTAAAATTCTCGAGGGGGGGTTGTGGGAGTTGCTGTGTGTGTAGCTGACCCTAGGCTCAGTCCTAGGAACCACCAGGAGTGACCCCCTGAATCCTGAATGTAGGGCTGGAGCAGCCCCTGAGAACCTGAGGTGCTCCCCCCTCCCCCGTTATCTCTCAAACATGAGATTGAAGGCATTTATCTCCTGAATCAGTATTCACCTTTTTTTGGTTTGCTTCTGGTTTGGGGCCATACCGACTATGTCTGGGGCTTGCTCAAGGCTCTGCTTGGGGATCACTGCTCCCAGAGTATGGGGGGATCATATGTGGTGCCGGGGGTCAAGCCCAGGTCAGTTCTGTGCAAAGCAAGCGCCTTGCCCACTGTATTGTCTCTCTCTAGTTATTAAGCTATTTTAAGAGAAAAGGAAAAGCAGCCACGGGGGGAAAAGTGACAGTTGTCAGTTATGTGGAACTAATCGTTTTCTGTTCTGTAAAACTTGGTTTATGCATATTTTCAAGGAAATTTTTTCAGGAGCTAAACACTTTTTTCCTCTAACATTTATTCCTGTCATCATTTAACATTAGCCCTTCTGATCTTTTATGTTAAAAATGAAAAAGACCCAAACAGAATCTGAATCTTGCTTTTGTTGATTTTTTATTTTCAGATAGGTAAGGTAAGGTAAAGGTAAAGGCCCTCCCGTTGATTGTCGATTTGCTCGAGCGGGCCCAGTAATGTCTCCATTGGAGACCTTGTTGTTACTGTGTCTGGCATATCGAATACTCTCGGTAGCTTGCCGGGCTCTCCGAGAGGGGCGGAGGAATCGAACTCGGGTCGGCCATGTTGGCCGCTTGTAAGGCGAACACCCTACCCGCTGTGCTATTGCTCCAGCCCAACACAAAAACAAAACAAATTATTTTCAGTCTAGAGAGCACAATACTGTTCATTAGTTCGATTCATTAAAAAATACAGGTGGGGCCCAGAGAGATAGTACTGCAGCTGAGGCACTTAACTTGCATGCAGCCAACCCTGGTTCAATCCCCAGCGTTCCATAAGGGTTCCTTGAGCACTGCCAGGAGTGATTCTGAGCACCGCTGTGTGTGGCCCCAAAATAACAACTGTGGCGGTTTGGGCCAGAGGATTGGTGCAGTGTGCAGTCGTGCTCTTGCCTTGATGCAAGACCCTGTCTGGTCCCTGGCATTGTGTATGGTCCCAGAACCCCTCCAGGAGTCATCTCTTAACACAGAGCTACAACTAGCCCTCGGCACTGCCAGGTATGACCCCTGAGGCCTAGTGCCAGGAGGAGCCTCTGAACCCCCCAATATTTGACCTCCCGAAATGCACGAAAACAAAGACATAACAAAAACCCTTTACCCTAAATAATTTTAGTGATCACAGCTGGTGAGCTACATAAATGGACTGTTCGGTGACAATATTTTCATTTTCTAGAGTATTTTCAACTAGTCTGATGAGCAGTTATTTTCCCCAGGAACTCTTCTTCCTGAATAAAAACTGTTTTTCTAATCTTATCCGTTATATGGAATTCTAAATCTGTTGTTTTAATAGCCACTGAAACTACATTGTTATAAAGTCAGATGGAGCGATAGCACAGCGGTAGGGCGTTTGCCTTGCACGCAGCCAACCTGGCCGACCCGAGTTCGATTCCTCCGCCCCTCTCGGAGAGCCCGGCAAGCTACCGAGAGTATCTCGCCCGCACGGCAGAGCCTGGCAAGCTCCCCGTGACGTATTCGATATGCCAGACACAGTAACAACAAGTCTCATGATGGAAACGTTACTGGGCCCGCTCGAGCAAACCGATGAACAACGGGAGGACCGTGACCTGACTATTTGTTTTAATTTGGGGGCCACACCCAGCGATGCTCAGGACTCTGCACTCAGGAATTGCACCTGGTGGTGCTCAGGGACCATACAGGATGCTGGGGATCAAACAAAGCTGTGTCAGTTGCGTGCCAGGCAAACGCCTTCGCCGCTGTCCTCCTGCTCCAGCCTCCAGATGGCGGTTTTAGGCCTCAGAAAAGTTCCCTTGTAGAGAAAATGGTTAAGCTCTGTGGCTACAAAGCCTAGTTGACGATCCTTTTAAAGAGTGGATCCACTTTACGTAAGTAGAATATAGTCTTTACCTTTCATATGTGGATGGGAACTGTCACTTTCAAGTGATGGCCTGCATAGAGCTGGGACTGTCTCATGGAAAACACTGCTGTCTGACTTACTAAAATATTACTTAGGGAATTGTAAATGGTGTTTAAGAAAAATATTTGCCTCACTTAGTTTGGGATATACCACCCCCCAGCTCTGCTCAGTGACTATTCATGCTTAGTGCCCAGGGGATACTCCTGGTACTGCTTCGGGGGTTTGTGCCGAGCCAGGGATCATACCCGGGCCTCTTACATATGTATACTCCAGGACCAGAGCGCTAGGACAGCAGGGAGGGCGCTGGCCTGGCACACAGCTGGCCCAGGCTCAATTCCCAGAGCACCTCCAGTATGACCCCAAAACAAAAAACAAAGCAGTAAACCTGCATTCCAGCCTGCAGAGGTATCGCTCCTGCCCGTGTACTTAAATTTCAGTGAATTTACTTATTAGTTTGGGTTTTTAAACATGATGGTGCTCAGAAATTGCTCTCTGCAGTGCTCCAAGGGCAATGTCCTGCTGAGGGTCAAAGCCAGGCCTCCATGCAAAGGGTGCCCAGCCCAGTGGACTGTCTCCCCAGCCCCCTCAGTTAATTTTCACTCTGGTACTTTATTTCGGGGGGGGGGGGGGTCTGGTACATTGAGCAGTGCTCAAGGTTTATTCCTGGCTCTGTACTTGGGATCACTCCCGATTCTGCTTAGGGCTCACGCCTGGCTCTGTGCTCAGGGCTCACTCCTGGCTCTGTGCTCAAGGATCACTCCTGGCGATGCTCAGGAGACCTTCTATAGTGCCAGGGATTGAATGGGAGTATGCCACATTCAGACAGACACCTTAAACCCGGTACTGCCTCTCTAGCCCCTGGTAGTTTACTCATAAGGTTTTGGAGGAGAAGTATTGACAAGTTCAGGTATTTAAAAATAGAGCTCCACTACAAAAAGAACCCTTTATGCTTCCTCATTCATAGAATAGCAAGGCTTAATTATATGAATTAAATGGATCACTTTGATTCGAACAAGAAAACAGCAGAATCAGCCTGCATCCATGGAAGGAGCAGTTGAAAAGCCCCCTGGTTTGGAGCAAAAAGCGCTCTGGTTGATAAGGACCGAGCGGTTGGCTGGTCGGGACTCTTCGCACTTTTAACCGCCATCCTGTTTGACTCTTTCTGCTCTCTCATCTTCTAACTTTTTCCAGGACGGCTCTTTTTAGTAACGCTAAACCGGCGCGGTGTTCTCCAGCCTCACTAACCTTTGTTAACCCGCCTGCTCGCCACGCCCTGTATGGTGTCTGTGCTCGCTCGTGGGGGAAAGTGTTTCTGGACGAAGCGACAGCAATAACCAAGGCAAATGTGGGGCGCTGGCTGCATGGGTGTTGTTAGCATGTGGGGGGCACCTCACTCTCTGGAGACAGCGGAGACGATCTTCCGCACAGTGTTGCCAACTCTCAGATGGCCGCGGAGTGGGAGACGCACTCCTGTCGAGAATCGCTCCCGAGACTAGACGGTGCATTTCGTCACCGAGAGCAGCATTCGGAAATCTGGACTAGTGATGTTGGGCGTCCGCATCTTCAGACTAACCGCCACCTCCGTAGCCCCGAGTGTCCTCCCGAGGAGTCCTCCACGTCCTGCGGGGGTTGATTCTGTTGTTTTCGTTTTGGTTCGTGGGGATTTTTTTGGTTTCGGTTTCCTTTTTTTTTTTTTTCTTTCTTTTTCATTTGGTGAAGGCGTTTTTTTTGTTCTTTTGTTTTGTTTTTGTTTTCGTTGTGGTGGATTTCGTTTTTTGGCTTGCTTTTTCTTCGGTTTGGTTTTCCTCTGTTCCCATTTTAATTTTGGTTATGTGGGGGCCCTTCTTTGGTTTTGTTTCCCCAAAGGACGCGGACTCCGACAGCGGGGACGATTCCGACAAGCGGTCGTGCGAGGAGAGCTGGCGGCTCATCACCTCCCTGCGGGAGAAGCTGCCGCCCAGCAAGCTGCAGACCATCGTGAAGCGGTGCGGCCTCCCGAGCAGCGGCAAGAAGCGCGAGCCCCTCCGCATGTACCAGATCCCGCAGCGGCGGCGCCCGGGCAAGGACGCCAAGTGGGTCACCGTGTCGGACCTGAAGATCCAGGCCGTCAAGGAGATCTGCTACGAGGTGGCGCTCAACGACTTCCGCCACAGCCGCCAGGAGATCGAGGCGCTGGCCATCGTCAAGATGAAGGAGCTGTGCGCCCTCTACGCCAAGAAGGACCCCAGCGAGCGCGACTCGTGGCGGGCCGTGGCGCGCGACGTGTGGGACACGGTGGGCGTCGGGGACGAGCGGCCCGAGGACGCCGCCTCCGCCGCCGCCGCCGCCGCCGCCGCCGCCGCGCTGGCCGGCGGCAGGGCCGGCTCGGACGTGGACGACCTGCGGGTGCACATCGACCGGCTGGAGGACATCCTGCAGGAGGTCAAGCAGCAGAACCACCTCAAGGACGAGGAGATCCGGGCGCTGCGCCACAAGATGCTGCGGATGGAGAAGGTGCTGCCGCTGGTGGGCGCCGGCGGGGCCGCAGCGCGCGCGGCGTCTCCATCCGCGTCTCCGTCCGCGCCGGCGGCGGGCGGCGCATGCGCGGGCGGCGCGGGCGCATGCGCGGCCGGCCCCGACCCCGCGCAGGAGGAGCGCGTGAGCCGCCTGATGAGCGGCGACCCGGCCTTCCGGCGCGGCCGCCTGCGCTGGATGCGCCAGGAGCAGCAGCGCTTCCGCAACCTGCAGCAGCAGGAGATCGCCCGGCAGCTGCGGCGCCAGCACGCGCCGCACCGCTTCATCCCGCCCGAGAACCGCAAGCCGCGCTTCCCCTTCAAGAGCAACCCCAAGCACCGCAACTCGTGGAGCCCCGGCACCCACATCATCATCACCGAGGACGAGGTCATCGAGCTGCGCATCCCCAAGGAGGACGAGGCGGCGGCGGCGGCGGGGGCGCGCCAGGGCGGCCCCGCGCAGGCCGCCACCGCGCCCACCGGGGACCCCGTGCGGCACATCCAGGTCACCAAGCAGCCCGTCAGCCCCCCAATGCCGCCGCCGCCCCCGCCGCAGGCCCGCTGGAGGAGCAACTCCCTCAACGGCGGCGGTGGCCAGCCCAGAGGCCCGCGCTGCCCGCCCAACGCCGCCCCCGCCCACGGGCCGCTGCCCGCGCCCCTCCCCGGCGCCCACCCCGCCGGCGCCCCCGCCGACCTGCAGACCTGCCAGGCCAAGCGCCACGCGCACCAGCACCGACAGGCCTGCGGCCCCGGCGGGACCCCCCCCAGGATGAGGAGACAGTTCTCGGCCCCCAACCTCAAAGCCGGCCGGGAAACCGCGGTCTGAACGACTGGACACACTTGAAGCCTCGCCGGAGGACGAGGGCGGGCGCTGGCCGGCTCCCGAGTTGAGTCGCCCCGGCCCCGGCCCCGGCCCCGAGCGCGAGTTTCTGCTGTTTACACGCCCGATGTTGTTTAAGGTTGCCTTCCTGCGAATCTGAAGTGACGTCAGTATTGCGGAAGCATGACACTGGGAAACATTTTCAGACGCCCCCTTTTTACACACACACGCACACACACACACACACACACACACACACACACACACACGTTGTCCCAGCAGTGGGCAGTTTTTCTGACGAGACCTTGAGACCTCCCTTGTTTTCTGAGACTCTTCCCTTTGTGCCTAGATAATCTGCTTCCACCGGTTGTGGCTGTTTGGTGTAAGGTGTTGATTGGTTTTTTTTTTTTTATACATTTATATTTCAGTTCATCTGATATCCACAGAGACCTCCTCCTTTGTTTATGCAGACGTTCCACTTGATAAAACAAAAGTTAAAAGTGCTTCCCTCATCACTAGGGTAGGCATTTTTAGTTTAAAAATCCTGACACACAACTGTGGATACAGCCTTGGGTTTCTCATCCAGGCCTGGTCCTTTGACTATCATTGGGACTGGGACAGACCAAAACTGTCTCCAAACCTAGTAAACGACACATTATCGTCCACAAAATTTGCCCATCTTTCTCTGTGTTCGACATTGAACAGATCAGTGGTTTTTTTTTCCCCCCTTTCATTTTAAGATAGTAGTGTATGGTCCGGTTGGTCCTCATGCTGAAATCTCTCTCCATTGGCACCTTCCCTGGATTCTGGCATGATTTTCCTTTTGTAGTTAGATGTACCATTTCCTTTTCGAGCACTCTCCTCCTTTCTTTTCTCCTCCTCCCCTCCACACATACCAATCATTTGCCAAAACATCCCCCCACCAGGCCAGCAGGACCCTGTATGATGCTTGGAACCGTCAGATATGCCTAGGGAGGGTCTCTGGTAGGGTGAGGGGGGTCAGTGGGCCCCGGGCACTCCAACCCAGGCTGTGGGTGTGCCGCTCAGCTTCAGCAGAGGATAGGATAAGATCAGGACTAACCTTCACTTTCACCGGGCTGAGACTGAGAGTCCGTGTACAGGAAACAATGGCTCATCCCCGTGGGCCAGGGGGCAGCCCGGTGGCCCTTGGCTGGCAATACCTCATCTCACTGGGCTGCGGTCTCAGCCTGCTCCCGGGAGAATCCACCAAACCAGACTATCAGAAGAAAAAAGCCTTTTCCTCCATCCTTCCTCATCTCTTAAACTTGCAGACACACTCCAGAGCGGCGCCACCCAGAGCCTGTGATGCCCACCAGTGCTTGGCACGAGCTGGTTAAAGATCGTGGTCACATCAGTCTCCTGGCAAATGCTCTTTCTTCCAGCATGGCGTGAAAGTGGCAACCCAGAGAGCACTGGGTGTGCGAGGACCCCCTGAAGATTGTGATGCTGTGGAGTTTGGGTTTTCTTTCTCTTTGCATGTGGGCACTATGCTTTATTAAAACATTATTTTTCATCATAGTATTTTTTTTATTTTACTTTTCTTCTAAGAACATTCTTTCAGCGCACAGCAGGTCGGTTCCGATAAGCCTGGTGGGAGAGGGTATCTTTGCCTTCATAGCTCAAGCAGCTCTAGCCTGGCGCTGCGATTTCATGGCCGATAGTCGACTTCACTCAGGTGACAATCTCCCACACCACACGATGGGAATGTACGTGGTAGACGATCGCCAGTCAGTCACTTCAATGCAAACCCAGTCTCCTGTGTTCCTCAAACACGGATCTACTGTTCCGCTCTGGAAAAAGTTGACTTTTCTAATACTACTACTACTAACCCAGCTTTTAACTCGGCAGGAAAGGGGGTTCTCATTTTCCTAACTTGACATAACCTAGGATAGACCGGTGTTTCATGGGTGTGTATGTGCATGTTTGTTTGTGTGCCAGGGCCTCATGTAAGGCATGACCACTGAGCCACATCCGCTGCCCTCCTTAATGTTTCTGGTTGCCTTTTGTAATCTTGCAAGGGGTAGCGGGGGGTTCCTTCCCACTGAATTTCTCCTGGGTATCAGGCGACACTAGTGACTGAAAGCCGTGCCATGTTTTCATTTACAAATGTTGGTTGTGTGTGTTTTACACCACACCGATAACCCAAAGAACTCAGTTTGTGTTTGTGCTCCATGTGCTGGCCCAGGTGCCTCTGTCGCTAATCATGTTACAGACCTAGTGGAGCCCTTTGAAATGGAGCAGGCCTTGCCTGCTAGCATGTATCTCCCTTCATGTATTTCCGAGTGAGAGCTGGCTTTAGAAAAGAATCTCGTGTGAATAGAATGGCTTCAGCCGTGCTTTCATCAAGTAGATCATGAGTCCTGTGCCACTGTGAGCGTTCTGGTCTCGCTTAATTGCTTTCTCAGTTGAACTGTATTTCTCCGGGAGCTTGAGTACTAACAGGCCAAAGAGAAATGGTCACTATTAAATCATCATTGCCTGACTGAAGGATTCTTAGCGCTTGTCATAGTGGGATGGGGAGAAAGCGTGTGCTGTTAAATCATGTACAGATCTGACACTAACCTAGATAGGGAACCTGCTGATCCCAGCAAAGTCCCCTGAACCCAAGCGGTGTTCCTTGGCGAGTCAGAGACGTCCTGTTAGTCTAAACCAAAGGGCTGCTGCTTTCTTTCTGCTTCTAACGCTTTCTAGCTCGGAGAGTTTCTCCTTTCACTGGAAACACAGTGCAGAGAATTGTGTGTTACATTGAAGTGACTCCAAGTGGCCTCTTGGACTTTGAAGGTGCAGAGTGGGGGGAGGGGTTCAAATGCCGGCCGCCCCCAGGTCTGTTCACAGCTGATGTGCCTACAGAAAGTGGCAGAGCTGTCCGTTGGGCAACTGCAGTTAGCCCTGTGCCCACTGGGCCTTGGTCTACTTGCCTTGATTTGGACAGAGACCTAGGGGGAGGGGAAGCGGCCCTGTCCAGAAAGAGCCCGCAGACCCCTTTCCAGGTGCTGTGCAGAGCGAGCCTTGGCCCCTCGCCGTGGTAGGAGCACTTTCCCAGAGTTGTCCCGAGCTTTCCGTGTGTTCGCGTGTGTGGAACCATTATAGGCTGTGAATCGTGTAGGTCTCCTTCCTCGTTGCTGCCAAAAGAAATTGTGAAACTTGTTAACAAAGTGAATTTCTCCCTCGTTCTTTGTTCTTTGAACAGAACCACGCTTGAAAATCATCTGTGAGTGTTAAGATTGACTTTTAAGAAAGGGAGAGTTCCTTTGCAGTGTTGAAGACCTCATTCAATAAAAGCTGAAATCCTCTTGAGACTGTGTTTCCTCTCTGATACGGGGTGAAGGAAAAGGTAGCTGGTGGTCTAATAGCCTGGTATTTGCTTTATCGCTTTTTCATCTGAAGATGAAATGAGTTGACTCTCAAAGTGTGTGTTTTCTATTTTAATTTAACTTACATAATATATATTTTGGGGGGTGGGGGGAGGCAAGACCCAGCAGGGAGCAATGTGGAAGCTGGGGTCCAGCAGAGTTGGCCTCATGCAAGGCGTGTGCCTTAACCCCTGTACCAGCTCTCTGGCTGCCATTTATAGAACTTTGTTTGTTTTTGTTTTCTTGCGTGGAGGCTGGGGGGGGGGGGGTGGAGAGGGTGCTTCTCCAGCATCACTTGGGGACCTGGGTCCACTCCTGGAAGTGGGGCACCATTTAGTGCTTCTGGCACGGGTGCTGCTCTGAGCCGACAGGAATGAACCCTGCGGTGCCGGGGCTGAGGCATGAGGTTCTGGGGCTCAGGCTGGAGGTCGGGCATATGCCGAGCTTGCATTCCAGTCCTCTGAACTATCTCCCCAACCCTGAAGTCTTTATTATGATTTTTTTCCGGGGGGGGGGGACATACCTTATGGTGCTTAGGGGCTGCTCCTAGCTAAGTGCTCAGGAATCGCTCCTAGGAGTGCTTGGGGAATCACGTGAACTGCTGGGGATCAGATCAGGTCAGCTCCAGACAGGACAAGCACCTTAATCCCTGTGCTCTCTTCCCAGCCCCCTGCAGTCTATTTCTTTAACGATATGGTCAACTTAACTCCTTTAGACAGATTTGGATTTCTAAAACAGTCAAGTAATCCTGGGGCTCTTCTTCTCTTTTATTTTTTTTTTCTTTTTGGGTTACTCCTGGCTCTGCACTCAGGAATTACTCCTGGTGGTGCTCGGGGGACCATAGGGGACATTGAGAATGGAACCCGGGTTGGCCGTGTGCAAGGCAAACGCCCTACCCGCTGTGCTATCGCTCCAGCCCCTCTTCTTCTCTTTTAACCTCTGTTTGTCTCCATCCAGAATATTGGCCGTGGACTAGACAGGAAATAGGAAAAAATAGAAGATTTTTTTTTTCCAGAGTAGGTGATTCATTTTCTTGAACATTTATACGTGGCGTGTATTGTTAATGTTGAAGTCGTGGACTGTAGAACAGAATACAAAATTTGAAAGAGTTGTACCCCTATAAGTTATTTTTTACATGTAATTTTCTTTTTTTTTTCTTTTTGGGTCACACCCAGTGATGCTCAGGGGTTCCTCCTGGCTCATACCCTCAGGAATTACTCCTGGCGGTGCTCGGGAGACCATATGGGATGCTGGGAATCGAACCTGTGTTGGCCATGTTGGCTGCGTGTAAAGCAGACGCCCTACCTGCTGTGCTATTGCTCCAGCCCCAGTAATTTTCTTTTTTAAAAAAAACTTTATTTAAACACCGTGGTTTACAAAGTCGTTCTTAACAGTGGTTTTGGGCCTTCATTGTGCCTCTAGCACCAGCCCCACCTTAGTGTAACCTTTCTTTCATCACTGTTTCCAGTTTCCCACTCACCCCCTGCTCCCGAAGTTGACATCCCCTTGGCAGGCACAAAATTATCTTATATTGCTCGTTACAACGGAATGGTAAATGGGATTATCAAAAAGTACTTCAGTAAAAGAAAGGTTTTGAAAATTGTTACATCTCTAGTGTGAAGTCCTGGTCTGCGGGTTTCCTGAGCTGCCTGTTGCTCTCGCGCCTTCTGTGCTTTCCTTTTTGTTTATTGAAGTTAGCAGGCTTCTATGCTACTCTTGCATCTCATTTGCTGTGCTTCTGCTGGGCCGTGAGGATTGTGGGATTTGGAGGTTGTACAGGAGCTCCAGGATCTGTAGATCTGGGTCAGTTCTTAGCTCACCCCCTCCCGAGGTTGGTCCCAGAGTTTTCAGCCCAAAGTCTGTTGCGCCCGTGAGTTCCATCAGCGTAACTTGGCGTCACTGCCGAGATGAGTCAGGCTGTGAAACTGGGCCACTTGGGGCGGAGTGATAGCACCGTGGGTAGGGAGTTGGCCCTGCATGAGGCCAACCCAGGTTTGATCCCCGGCATCCCATATGGTCCCCAAGCACCGCCGGGGGTAATTCTTGAGTGCAGAGCCAAGAGTAATCCCTGTGCATCGCCAGGTGTCACCCATAAAGCACAAAGAAAAAAAAGGTCCATTTACGTGGCTGGGGGTGGGGGGCGGGGACGGCTGCTCTTCCCATACAAAGACGACCCCCGAGTTTTAAGCCCAAACCAAGTATACTGGGAGCTTCATCAGTTTGGTGTCTCTATAGAGATGAGTTGGTGTTGCAGTGGCTAGGGGGCATGGGTGCGGCTGCTGGGGCTTTATTGCACCCCCCCGCCCAAAGGGGCCCCAGAATTTTCAGTGGCTTGGCTTGCGTCTCTTCCAGGGTCAATCCTGACACTCGTCGTGGCGCAGCTGTCTCCAGTGAGTTCTTGACGTGACATTTGCAACTTGAGAGAAATGTTGCTGGTAGTTAGCCCTGTACTTGAGGCCACACGCCCTGGTCCTTCAGCTCCCTTGTATCCCTGTCATCTTGGAGAAGCTGGTCACCAAATACACAGCCAGGGCTGGGCTGTCACAGACCATGCCAGCACACAGCTCTGTGCACGGGGACCAGGAAGAGATCAGGAGGAGGAAACCTTGAAGCTCGAGCAGAATCCTCGAGTCCCATTGAGCAAACCGGGCTGAGCCAGGTTCCATTTCTGGCAACCCACATGGTTTCCCAACCATCCCCAGGACTGATTCCTGAGCACAGAGCCAGGAGTCACTCCTGAGCGTCGTCAGGTGTGGCCCCCAAGCAAACAAAAGGCAAGCCCAGTGGCGGGTCCCAGCGGGCCTGGCGTGGTGGAGGGGGCTGGACGTGCCAAGGCAGTGAAATCTCAGGAGTGCGATGGGATGCAACTGGATGATCCTATACAGAGTCAGTATAAGATCTATGATGAGATTCGCCTCTCAGATGTGGCCAAAGGGCTCGGTGGGACGATGCATGCGGGGGGGCCCCGCCAGGCCACTCTCCGGCCCGCGGAGGTGGCCCTAGGATCCGTAGGTGCAGGGAAGGACTGACCGAATGAACACAAGACACAAGAGACAGAATGCAGTTCAGAAACAGAGAGAAAAAGGGACAGGCTTTATTGGGGGGCAATCAGGGTATATATCCATTAGTGAGGCAGCTACACAAAAGGTCGTGCCCACATGTGGTTAGGAAGGTTTGTTTTCACATATCACGCGTAAAGTTTATGCGTATCTTGTACCAGACACGAGGTAGTTACACAAAGGGCCATGTCCATATGATTTACCAGACATGAGGTCCAGCTTCCCACAGATGCACTCAAAGGAGGCCAAGTCCGAGCCACAGGGTGTTGGAAAGTCGCGGTGTGAGCTGAACCCAGAGGCTTTCTCGTGGCGGAGAGGGGAGCAGGGAGCCCCTGCACGATGGAGGTTCAAGGTTTCCTCCTTGCAGTCTCTTCCCGGTCCCCGTGCACAGCCGGAAAGACAAATAAGCGAGCAGGGCTGGACCAAGACTGGGAGGAGCCGGAGGGGCTCAGTCCCTGCAGGGCGGTGGTGGAATCCCTGGGTGCAGCCCTGATCTGGTGTGAGTGCTTCCTTCCAGCTGCTGCCTGCTAATTAGGTGCGAGTAAAAGGATGGCGGGGTCAGCAGACGGGGCCAAGCTTCTCTTCTGTTTTGTTTGGGGGACACAGCCAGAGGTGCTCAGAGGTTACTCTTGGCTCTGCATTCAGGAATCACTCCCTGCAGTTCTAACATCAGCGGCAGCCTAACCAGAAGATCCGGAATGGTGACGCTGTTTTGCTTTGAATGCCGCCACCTCAGTGGTGCCCTGTCTTACGGGCCACCGTCGATTTTCACCCAGAGCCCTGCCCCAGCCTTCCACTTCTTGTGGCTTTTGTTCCTGACCCCTGTAACCTATTGTCCACGTGGTAACCAGCATTTCCTTTGGACATGCTCCGGGGACTGGAGAGAGTATAGCAGGTCGGATGCTTGCTTGGCATGCAGCTCACTTGGGTTCAATCCAATGTGGTTCCTCCCAAGCACCACCCGAGTGATCCCTGAGCGCAGACAGATGTGATCCAAAACAAAACAAATCCTCCAAGAACAACAACAAAAGTTCCTTGCACTTCAAATTCTAAACTTTACCTTCAAAGGATTAATGTTTTGTTGTTGTTGTTGTTGTTGTTGGGGTTTGGGGGCCCACATGGCAAGGCTCAGGGGTAACTGCTCGCTCTGCACTCAGGATTTTCTCCTGGCAGGGCCCAGGGGGTCCTTTGGGATGCCCAGGGATTGAACCGGCTTGGACATGTGCAGGGCAAGTGCCCCGCCCCCTGTGCCGTGACCCCGCCCCCTGTGCCGTGACCCCGCTCCCTGTGCCGTGACTCCGCCCCTGTGCCGTGACCCCGCCCCCAGTGCAGTGACTCCGCCTTGCATCTATGACCTCTCACCTCTTCCTTTCTTTCCCTTGGGATCTTTGTTTGGTGTCACAGCCAACATTACTCAGGGGCCGTTCCTAACTCAGTGCTTGGGGACCACTCCTGGTGGTGCCCTGGGGAGCACGTGTCAGGGTCAAGCCCAGATACCCTGCACACAGAGCCTGCGCTCAGCCACTGAGCCATCTCCTTGGCCCTGATGCCCTTTCTGACATTCTCCTACTGCGGGAAGATGAGGCTTGATTCCTTGAATGGCTCATTCCTTGGCGTGTGCCTCCCTCTGGCTTTCCTCGAGACTAGAACCCTTTCTCGTGCTTAGCTTTCCTCCCCGGCCCTTCCAGATCAACACTCGGGACCCCTTTGCCCGCTGTCCCGCTCCACGCCAGGGCTCCCCACTTGAATCACGAGAGCCATGGTTCTCTTGTCTGGGTGTTGGCTTTGGTGCCGGTGGGACCAGAACAAGGCCCTTGTCAGCGTTGCTACCTCACTGTTTGTTCGTGCTCCTCACCCTGAGCACCCTGCGGTCCAGGGGCCGCCTTTGAGAACCACTGATGAGCTTGCCAAAGGCCCGGCGAGGAAATACAGTCAGCGTGTCTGGCCACTGGCTCAGTTCATGTGACACAGAAGCAGCCCTAATAAGGTGCTGGACTGGGCTCGGCAGCTGGGTTTGTTGATCTGGACAGCCTGTGAGAACTGTCGCCTAGAACAAGACAGTAGCATGTCCAGGCAGGAGGCTGGGCTTCTGTGGCCAGCGACAGCCCCTGACCTGCGGGATTGCAGAGCGGTGGGGGAGAGAGCTGGTGGCCGACACCCCAGCAGCCTTAGGGGGCATTTGTCACTCGTGCAGGGCACTCTGAAAGCTTGTCGCCAGGCGCTGCTGCAAAGGAAAGATGACCTGGACCTTGCTCTGAGCTGACGAGCTTTTGTCCTGTTTCTAAGAAAGAAATAAGCACTCAGAAGGAAAGGTGGTCTTGGGGCCCCGGCATCTCATGTGGTCCCCTGAGCACAGCTGGGTGTGCCCCCCCCCCATAAAAAGGAAGAGCAGCAAAGGTTTTTCTTTCCCCAGTGCTAGTTCAGCCTTTGTCTCTAATGCTAAAACATTAAGAACAGTTTCTGGCACAAAACTTCAAAACAAGGCTAGAAAGAGAATGGGAGAGAACATTCCAGAAGAGGGAAAGTCCAGTACTTTCCCTGGACAGGGACTTCATAACTAGGAGGCACAGTCTCCACTGGTTGGGACGGTTCATCGGCACCGAACTCTCCTCTCAGTGTGACTCGAGGTTTTGCCGTGACACCAGCAGAACAGCAGAATCTCCATCTAGGAGGATCACGCTAGCACTTAGAGCTTTTCTGGTGATACATACGATGTCACTTGTTGAGGTTCAGATGCAGCCTGGATTGGGGCAAAGGGGGCATATTGTCCTCCAAAGCCAAAACGGTATTAATGAGATAACTAGGGCAAAGGCGAGGAAACAGAAAGTAGAATGAGGGCCAGGCTGTGGTATAGTGGGGAGGGTGCTTTCCCTGCATGTGGCCGAACCAACGTGGGTTTGATCCCTGGCACCCCATAGGGCCCCCTGAGCCTGCCAAGAGTGACCCCTGAGCACAGAACCAGGAGTAAGCCCTTAGCCCACTGAGTGCTCGAACAAACAAAACAACAAAGTCGAACGGGAATGGTGGGCACCCAGAAATGGGAAATTAGAACTTGTTTCTAGGGGTTGAGTTTGAGAAGATGAAGTTTCTTCTCTTGGGGGTTGGGATTTACAAGATTCTGTTGCTGGGTATGCTTAGAAAATCAGCGTGGAGGGCTGGAGAGAACAGAAGTTAAGGCGCAGGGCAGCAGAGATCGGGCAGTAGGCAGGCACTCGCTTTCCTGCAGCAAAACCAGGTTCAGTCCCTGGCATCCCCTGTGGTCCCCTGGGACAGTCCGGGAGTGTTTCCTGAGCACAGCCAGGAGTCGGCCCTGCACACCCCCAAGTGTGGCCCAAAAATAAAAAATAAGGTGCTTGCTTTGCACACAGTGGGTCGTAGTTCTGTCCCTATGGTCCACTATGTACCACCAGGGGTACCCAGCACAGAGCCAGAAACAGCACCCCACAGGTGTGCCCCAAGCCCAAAACAAAACAAACAAAAAACCCGAAAAACATGTTGACCATTGCCTGTCATTTTGAGTTTTTTGTTTGCTTTTGCAGTGCCGGGAGCAAACCCTGGCATTATGCATGTAGCGTGTGCACGGCCACCCTCGGGACACCTCTCCAGCCGCCAGACTTTATCTTTTACTAGTACAGACGACCTTCCCCTGGATCTCTCCCTGTGGACTGTTAATGCATCAGACCTACGGTCTCTTTGCGTATGTAACACGTGTAGATGCAAGAAGGGATCCTCGTGCTCTGCCTCTGAGGTTGAGTTGAGTTCCTTTCTGGTTCCCAAGACCCATTTTGCCTCTTTGGGGTGGTGGCGGCCTTGAGGGGGATGCACAGACTCAATGGCTGAGCCAGAGCTCCACCTGAGGGCTCGTGAGGCTCTTGCCTTGCACGCAGCCGAACGAACCCCGGCGCGATTCCCAGAACCACACGGTCCTGAGCACTGCAGGGTGCAGCCCTGGAGGCCCTTGAGGGTGTGGGGTGCTCACTAGCCCCAGTGCTGCAGGGCCTCCTCTCCTCAGGCCCCCACATCGAGCAGCCAGCCCCCTGGCAGAGAATGGCCAGACATTCCCCGGAGGTTCCCAGGGAGGGTCCCCAGGGAGGGTCCCCAGGGGGTTCCCCAGGAGGGTTCTCAGGAGGTCCCCAGGAAAGTTCCCACAAGGGTTCCCATGAGGGTCCCAGGAAGGTTCCCAGGAGGTTCCCACACGGGTCCCAGGAGGGTTCCTAGGGAGGGTCCCCAGGGGATTCTTCAGGAGGGTTCCCAGGAGAGTTCCCAGGAGGTTCCCACAAGGGTCCCAGGAGGTTCCCAGGAAGTACCCAGGAGGGTTTCCAGGAGGGTCCCACGAGGGTTCCTACGAGGGTCCCAGCAGGTTCCCAGGAGGGTTCCCAGGAGAGTTCCCAAGGGGTTCCCACAAGGGTCCCAGGAGGTTCCCAGGAAGGTCCTCAGGAGGGTTCCCAGGAGGGTCCCAGGAGATTCCCGGGAGGGTTTCCAGGAGGGTCCCATGAGGGTTCCCACAAAGGTCCCAGGAGGTTCCCAGGAGGGTTCCCAGGAGGGTCCCAGGAGGGTCCCAGGACTGGGTGGTTCCCCAGGGTGGTGATGGGGTGCACCCAGCAGCACACTGCCAGACAGGCTGGTGCTTCACGGCTGGCAGCTGAGGAGGATCTGCTGCTCAAGCCCTGCAGTGCCAGGGACCCGTGGGGCACCCCTGCCAATAGCCGGGGCATCTGATGCAGGGAGCAGACTGGGGTCTCCTTACGCCATCTCCCCAACCCCTACCATCTAATGTTTTCCCATGCAAACAGGTAAATGGAAATGCTGGTGAATTGAAGATTTTCTGATACTTTCTGATATCTCTAACTTGTTGGCGGTGGTGTGCCCTGCCAGCGGCGCGCACATGGCCGTGGTTTAGTTTAACACAAATTACAGTGCCGACATCAGTGTGTTAAATGAGGTATATTAAGTTCCCCTCTCAAACTCCTATTCCCCTTCTTCCCGACTACCCCAAACAAAGAACCATTCCTTGCTGTTAGTTGTGGGGCCCTGCCCCACAGAGGCAGGGAGAGGGCTTGAGCCCAGGGCCTGGTCCGCACAAAACAGACTCCCTACGGCTGGGCTCTATCTGCAGCCCCCCAAAGACCCCTGAGTCAGAGGAGTAGAGAGGGATTGCAGCCGAACTTACACTTCGATTGCACGTATTTGGTGCACATCATCTTGTGTGCTTTGTGGGGTGGTGGTTTGTCGGTGGTGGGGGGCACTCCTTGCCGTACTTGGGACCCCAGAACCCCAGTCAGCACTGTGGGGCGGGTGTGGGGTCTGCCGTGCCAAGGATGAACCCGAGAGGCTTGCCACCTGCCGGGCCCTGCCCAGCCAGGCGAGCGGCAGCCTCGCCCCTGTGCTGGGGTCCGTGTCTGTGTGCGCCTTCGGAGGTGGGGGGACAGGTGACCGGTCCCTGCAGAGCCTGCTGTCCGGCCTGCGAGCCTCCCCCAGCCCCGGCTTCGTGGGGGTTTGTCTCGGAGGGTTTCTCTGACGTCCGTCTCTCCGTGGCTGCTTCCTGCCTGTCTCTCTCCCTCTGTCTTACCTCCTGCTTCCACACGGTCCTGATGTGTTTTCACTTCTGTCTCCTCTCTGACTCCCTTCTCCTCCACGTGACCTCCCTCCTCGTCACTCAGGACTACGAGAGCAAACTGCAGGCCTTGCAGAAGCAGGTGGAGACCCGGTCGCTCGCCGCAGAGACCACCGAGGAGGAAGAAGAGGAAGAAGAAGGTGAAGTGCAAAGGCGGAAACGGCCTGTTTCTTAGATCTGTATTACCGCATGTGACGTTCTCTGGTGATGGAGATTGAGTCGATCATTAGTTGACCCTCCTGGTTACTGACGTTTATAGCCAGTTGAGGGCTGGAGCCATCGTAGAGCAGGTAAGGTGCTTGCCTTTTTGGCAGCTGACCCAGGTTCAGTCCCCAGAAGCACATATGATCCCCCCGCCAGCTTCATCTGGGGCAACCACAGTTGGGTTTGATGCAGCACCACCACCCCAAGAAATAATAATAATAATAATAAAGGTAAGGTAAAGGTAAAGGCCCTCCCGTTGATCGTCGATTTGCTCGAGCGGGCCCAGTAACGTCTCCATTGGAGACTTTGTTGTTACTGTGTCTGGCATATCGAATACTCTCGGTAGCTTGCCGGGCTCTCCGAGAGGGGCGGAGGAATCGAACTCGGGTCGGCCATGTTGGCCACTTGTAAGGCGAACGCCCTACCCGCTGTGCTATCGCTCCAGCCCAATAATAATAATAATAATAATAATAATAGCACTGTAGCACTGTCCTCCTGTTGCTCATAGATTTGCTCGAGCAGGCACCAATAACGTCTCCATTGTGAGACTTGTTACTGTTTTTGGCATATCGAATATGTCACGGGTAGCTTCCCAGGCTTTGCTGTATGGGCAATAATACGATAATAATAATAATAATAATAAAGGTAAAGGTAAAGGCCCTCCCGTTGTTCGTCGATTTGCTCGAGCGGGCCCAGTAACGTCTCCATTGGAGACTTCTTGTTACTGTGTTTGGCATATCGAATACGTCATGGGGAGCTTGCCAGGCTCTGCCGTGCGGGCGAGATACTCTCGGGAGCTTGCCGGGTGCGGAGGGCCCGCAAACCACTCTCCGGCCCGCAGAGGTGGCCCTAGGATCCGTAGGTGCAGGGAAGGACCGACCGAATGAACACAAGAGACAGAGTACAGTTTAGAACAGAGAGAAAAAGGGACAGACTTTATTGGGGGCTACAGGCTGTTTATATAGGGTCCAGGCAGCTCAGTCAGGAGCAGAAGCAGTATAACCATGTATGGTCAGGTCAGCAACAAGAGCGTTACCTAACATTCAAGGTAGCCATAGATAAGGCCAGATGAGCTAACTGTCAGCCTGATGTTGCTTGCTATAGATCAGGCATTCACTGAGATCAGGAAGTCCTGGAAGACTGTCACCAATGTCTGTCCCAAGCACTTCTTAGCATGGGAACCACGGCCAGGGTCTATGAGAGGGCTCTTGGCTTCCCACAGCCGGGCCCTCCGAGAGGGGCCGAGGAATCGAACTCGGGTCGGCCATGTTGGCTGCGTGTGAGGCAAACGCCCTACCGCTGTGCTATCGAATAATTTTCATTAATTTTCAAAATAATAATCATTTTAAAATAAATCTCATTGAATCATGATTTCAGAGGTGCTCAGTGCTAAAAATCTAAGCTATATTCTGTGAGGTGGAGTATGGCAGAGAGCCCAAAATACAAGATTTCTGAGCTCAGTTTTGATTTAACTCCCCTGGGCATTTACGTTTCACTTCTTGTTTCTGTAATATGAAGGTCACTAATAAGCTGTGTCAGCACACACACTTCGTTACTTGTAGCAGATTTCCGATCACCATGCTCAGACATGCCCACTTCTCTTTGGTTTTCTAGAATTCCTTAGCTGAACCTGGGCCTTCGTTATTGCCTTAAACCACGAAATTAGATTCCTCACTTTTTATTTCCCTCTATTATCTGGGTAACGCCAGAGCTTCAGATGAACTTTGCAGGAATTCCTGATTTTATATTATTATATGTACCCCTTTTCCCCTGTAGAATGTCTATGTGAAGTTGTATACTACACTAAGGATTTTATTATAAGCCACACCTTAGAGATACAACTTTTAAAAAAGAGAGATCCAGGGGCTGGAGCGATAGCACAGTGGGGAGGGCGTTTGCCTTGCACGTGGCTGACCTGGGTTCGATGCCCGGCATCCCATCTGGTCCCCTGATCCTGCCAGGAGTGATTCCTACTTGCAGAGCCAGCAGTAACCCCTGAGGATTGTCGGGTGTGGCCCAAAAACAGAAACCAAGGAGAGAGAGAAACACACTGCTTGATATGTGTTTCCTGGCCGGACGGGGGCCTTGGCCCGCAGTCTGCACTTTCTGGTTCTTCTCGTCTCCTCACTCGAGTGGTTCTTGAGGGCCAGATACTGCTGGGCCTGGCCTGGGTCTCCTCCATGCGGAGCTTGGACTCGGCCCTTTGAACTGTCTCTCAGCTTGTGATAGACTGTTCTAGATAAACAGCCCACGTGGCCAGGCCCAGCATGGCGCTCTCAGACACATACAGCCAGGCCAGCACCTGGAGCCCGCTGAGGCCCAGAACCCAATCAATAAGCAATAAGACTTATTGTCATTTGTTATTAATACACCGTGATTGACCAAGCTGTTCATAATACAGACATGCTTCAGACGTGCAGTGGTCCCGCACCAGTTGCACCACCAGTGCGACCCTCCCTCCATCAGATATCCCCAACTTCCCACCCGCTGTCCCCCCAGCCTGTCCCCTTACCAAGCCAGACAAGTCCACTTCCTGTTGCATATTGCAGCACACAGGCAAATGGAATGGTCAGAAAGCGGGTCAATAAAAGTCCGTTCCATTTGGGGGCTGGAGCAATAGCACAGCAGGGAGGGCATTTGCTCTGCACGCAGCTGACCTGGGTTCGATTCCCAGCATCCCATATGGTCCCCCGAGTGCCACCAAACGTAATTCCTGTGCATTGCCAGGTGTGACCCAAAAAGCAAACAACAGCAACAACAAAAGTTCATTAGTTCTCTCTCACAGGGGGTTCCTAAGGCCGTTGCCTGAGGCGTGGCCGGGCTGGTTGGTGCTAGTTGAACGACAGGAGGATCGTCTGTGAAAGGCTCCCTGGAAAGCGCCTGTGTCTTTCATAAAACCAGCAGAACTTAGGAACCCGAAAACAAAACTGCCCTGGCCTCTGAAGGGAGACGAGCTAGTACAGAACTAGATGTGACGTGACCAAAGCGAGGAGGCCGAGGGTTCCGCAGAGTCACGCAGTCACACTGAAATGTCGCCCGTGTTCCCCCAGTGCCGTGGACACAGCACGAGTTCGAGCTGGCCCAGTGGGCCTTCCGGAAGTGGAAGGCCCACCAGTTCACGTCTCTGCGGGACTTGCTCTGGGGCAATGCCGTTTACCTGAAGGAGGCCAACGCCATCAGCGTGGAGCTGAAGAAGAAGGTAAGCGGGTGGAGGGGTGGATCTCCCCGGGACCTGCGCTGGGTCCCACTGTGTGGCAGGTGCATGCATGCCGCCATGTGTGTCCTCCCAGGGGCCGGCAGGGGGAGGGCCCCATCGAATATTGATTCAGTGAAAATTTGGCATTACTTGTTCTGTAGCTTACTTTATAAGGAACACTCTCATCTTTGCTGTTGTTGATTGTTTTGTTTCTGTGTGGGGGCCACGGCCAGCAGTGCTCAGGCCAGACTCCTGGCTCGGTGCTCAGGCCAGGCTCCTGGCTCGGTACTCAGGACGGACTCCTGGCGCAGTGCTCAGGCCAGACTCCTGACTCTGTGCTCAGGGCTCACTCGCTCTTGTCCCAAGGCTGTTCTAACCCTGATAAGAGCTAAAGAAATGTACTCGTTGAAAACTGCTTCTTGGGGCTGGAGTGAAAGCACAGCGGGTAGGGCGTTTGCCTTGCACACGGCCGACCCGGGTTCGGTTCCCAGCATCCCATATGGTCCCCTGAGCACCGCCAGGGATGATTCCTAAGTGCAGAGCCAGGAGTAACCCCTGAGCATCGCCGGGTGTGACCCAAAAAGCCAAAAAATAAAATAAAAACAAGAAAACCGCTTCTCTTGGCTTATTGAAAATCTTGATTTTCTCTTTGTTTTCTGACCATACATGTGCACTCCAAGCCCTTTGAACTCTTTCCCACAAAAAATTCCCCCAGCGGATCCCGAGAGGGGGCTCTGTGCTGTGGACGTGTGTGTTCCTGTGCCCAGACAGCCGCTCCGCCCTCTGCCCTCCTCGTCTCTTCCCTCTGTCAGTGATCGCGTTCTGGGGTGGGACACGGGACTTTGCTCCCGTGGCCACGTCTCCCGGCCCTCCAGGTCCCCTCCGTAGGAAGGTCTCAGCCTCAGGCCTGGCTCCCAGCACTGAATGCTGCCTCACCGTGATGGAAGGCAGGAATGGGGCTGATTCCCTGAAATTCATGGTGTCTTTTTTTGTGTTGGTCTTCGGGCCACACAGCGCCGCTCTGTGCTCAGGGATCACTCCTGGCACTGCTCAGGGCACCGTCAGGGATGCCGCCATCGAACCCGGGTCTGCTACGCGCAAGGTAGTCTCCCTCCCCGCTGCACTGTCTCCCCGGCCCCCTGAGTTCATTTTTGGGGGGGACAGCCCCAGTGCTGGCAGAGGCTGTTTCCTGCTCTGTGTAGGTGTGAGGGGCCGAGGGCATGCGGGTCAGGACCCCTCCTGGCTGCACCCTCGCCCAGCCCCAGTTTCCGTTCGTTGTTGTTTGGGCTCTGCCTTGCCATGACCTGGAACTATCGCTGACTCAGGAATAACCCCTGGCAATGTTCAGGGACCATCTGCGGTTCTGGGGACTGAACCAGGATCCTGACCCCTCGTACTGTCCCCCTGGGCTCCCAGTTTCCTCATGGTGGACATGCTGGTGAGGCCCTGGCCCTGCACGCAGCCAGCCCGAGTCCGTCTGCAGTTCTGTGAGCACAGGACCAGGAGTAAGTCCTGAGCGCCACCAGATGTGGCTCAAAAACCACCAAAAATATCACATCCGTTGTTAGGAGTTTTACCTTTTACCCATTTCTCGATCATCCAGATTTCTCCTCAGTGGGCTCAGATGCCATTTTTGTCCAGAATCTCAGCAGCCCACCCCGTGTTGTGACGGTCGGCTGCTCCGCTTCTGCTGGAGACTCAGTAGACACCGGGGGTCCGAGCGATAGTGCAGCAGGCAGGGCACCGGCCTTGCCTGCAGTCAACCTGGGTTTGATGCCCGGCGTCCCATAGGGTCCCCGAGCACCACCAGAAGTGATTCCTGAGTGCAGAGCCAAGAGTAACCCTTGGGGGGCATCACCGGGTGTGACCCAAAAAAGCAAAAAATAAATGGAAATTAAAAAATAAATAAATAAATGGACACAGGGACTTTTTTTTTTTCCTCATTGCTGTACCAGGAATTCAGTTAATGTTTGTCAGTGAAAACGTAGGGTGGGAGCAAGAAGTAAATCCGAACAGAGCACCCACACGCGCTCTGAACGGTGTTCCTCTCGGTTTGAGCTTGGGGATAAGGCCACGTTTCCACCCCCTCTCACTCGGGAGAAGGAGGTAGCCTCTCCGACAGGAGGAATTCTGCAAAGTCTCCGCTCCGTGATAAGCGATTTTGTTGGGATTTTATGTTACACAAATGCAAAGACCCAAATGTCAGGCGAGGAGGGCAAAGCCTCACCCAGCTGGCTGGAAAGTCGGGGCTACCCTCGGGTGTTAATGCGGACGGGACGTCACCGTTGCCAGCTAATCCCCGCATTTCTTGGGGGCGGGCGCTACATTGGACCCGCGTCCTTTCCACTATAACTCCAGTGCCAGTGCCTTCTTTCTAGAAAATAACTTGGCTGCTGAAATACAAAGGACCGCCCCCACACTGCCCCAGTGGCCGTTTGACTCCCCTGCGGGAGTGACCGGGCCGGGGGCCGCAGGGGGTCAATGGGGTCCTAGCCTGCGTCTCCCTCTTTCCCTCAGGTCCAGTTCCAGTTCGTGCTGCTCACAGACACGCTGTACTCCCCGTTGCCCCCCGAGCTGCTTCCCAGCGAGATGGAGAAAGCCCACGAGGAGAGACCCTTCCCCCGCACGGTGGTGGCCGTGGAGGTCCAGGACCTGAAGAACGGAGCGACCCATTACTGGTCCCTGGAGAAGCTCAAGTATGTATGGAACCGACGTTGTTGCTAAAAGCGCCGTTTGCTCTGGGAAAGTCACCCCTCCCACTTCACCTGTCCTCGCTCTGTCTGCCCCTGCTCTGGGGCTTCTGAACGCCGCTGCTGGCAGTAATGATGACTCCCGTCCACTTCCTCGACGTGAAGCCGCCTCCAAACAGCCCTTCTTCCCCACAGAGAGGGCTCAGAGCCTCCCTAGCCCTGTGTTAAGTGTTGAACCTTGGGGCTGAGTAGATAGCGCAAGGGTTGGGCCGGACAGCTTGCATCCAAGTTCCATCCCTAGGGAAGCCCCGGTGCCCGAGCAGCTCCTCACCCTGGCCTGGCATCGCCGGGTTGAGCGTCACCTGCAGCAGCCCTGGGCTCTCAGGCACAGCCAGGGGGAACGCTCCAGCTTCCTCCTCAGACCCATCCCGGTGTCGATTGGTTGGGTTTTGGGTTTGGACCTCACCTGGCAGTGCTCAGGGCTTACTCTCACCCTGCTCAGGGGTCACTCCTGGCAGTGCTTGGGGGTCCACATGGGGTTGAACCCCGGTTAGCCACATGCAACACAAGTGTCTTGCCCGCTGTACTATCAATTCACCCAATTAAGAAAAAAAAATTTATATTAAAATTTCAGAGAGAGTCTAGTGGAAAGGGTACCCCAAGTCATCCCCTGAGCACCTCCAGGAGTAAATCCAGGAGTCAGAAGTAAGCTCTGAGCATCGTCAAGTGTGCCCCCCCAACACACACATACACAAATACACACACACACACACACACACACACACACACAAAACCAGTGACTTACAAAGTTATGATAGTTGAGTTTAGACATATAATGGTCTGGCACAGTCTCATCACCGGTGTCAACTCCTCTCCACCAGGTACCCCGAGGGCACCCCTGTTCCCTCGCCCCTGCCCCCCACCCAAGGCCGCACCTGGACAGGCACATTTTGAGGGTTGCAGTTTGGAGCTTGTGTTTCCAGTGTCGCCAGGCCTGTGGTCTGGGCAGAAAGTGACCCTCTGCCCCACATCACCTGTACACTGGGGCCCCGACCCCTGCTCCCCCCTTACCGACTTTCTCATCTACTTTCCGCCCCGCTAATTCCTTTCTTTCTCTCTCCTTCTCCTCCGTACACTCTTCTCCAGCCAATTTCTTAAAAATTGTAACTATTGGGGCTGGAGCGATAGCACAGCGGGTAGGGCGTTTGCCTTGCACGCCGCCAACCCGGATTCGATTCCCAGCATCCCATATGGTCCCCTGAGTACCGCCAGCAGTAACTCCTGAATGCAGAGCCAGGAGTAACCCCTGTGCACCGCCGGGTGTGACCCAAAAAGCAAAAAAAAAGAAAAAAATTGTAACTATTACGAGCTCACGAACTCTGTTCGCCTCTGGGGTTCATCACCGTCACTTCCAGAGTATCGCGATGATCGCTGATAGCAGGTGGCTCCCTCACCTCAGCCCGATGAGGGTTTCCCACCGTCTGACACATTCAAAATGTCATAAGCCACTGAGCGATGTCTCCTCTGGTTTGGTAGAGGGCAGGAGGTCATGGCAGACGTTTGACATTCTTCTCCAGATGCCTTGGATGCTGTGTCTCGGTTTCTGAGAGATGCTGTGGCCTCCATTCTCTCACGTGTGTGTGTGCGCACACGTGTGTGTGTGTGTGTGTGTGTGTGTGTGTATCTGCGTGTTTTGTACTGGGGACCAAGTTTAGCACCAAGTTTCGGTGCTGGATTGGAGCCCTGCCCCCTACCCTCACTTTATCTTCTCTGGAAGATCCTCCTAAAGCCTACTCTGTCGCACCCCCACGGCCTACAGCCATCACACTGTTGCTTCCTCTCCAGGCAGAGGCTGGACCTGATGCGGGAGATGTATGACCGGGCAGGGGAGATGGCGTCCAGTGGCCAGGACGACAGCGAAGCCACTCTGACCGGCAGTGACCCGTTCTACGATCGCTTCCACTGGTTCAAGCTTGTTGGGAGGTACGGCGCGGCGTGGTTGCTGCCTCCTTCCAAATGATAAATGCTTTGATTTTGTTCAAAACCTCCGCAGATGTCACAGATTGTTGAAAGAAAAAGTATAAAGGTCCCACCTGTAATCAGCCACTCAGACACAGCCAGGTTGTCACTTGGGTGTATTCCCTCCGGGTTCCTTCCCCTAGCCTAAGTCTCTGCCTTCCAGCCGAGAAATTGGCAGCCTCCCTGTCTGTCTGGGAGCGGCCAGAGCAATAGTACAGCGGGGAGGGTGTTGGCCTGGCACCCAGGTTCCATCCCTGTCATCCCATATGGTCCCCTGAGCTCTGCGGGGCATGACCCACAAACAATGAGAACAAAATACCGGAGATGGACAGAACAGATTCAAAGAGAAAGAGCCCGTACCTGTGTCTGCACAGTTCAGACTCAGGGTGTGACTTCGACCCCGTGACTCGCCGAGGCTCTGCCGGGTGGGTTCACCTGCCTGGTCACCCACTTCGGCACCATGTTGAGAGCACGGGTCCTTCCCTGAGTCTCTACTGGGCCAAGTTCTTGGAATTCGAGGAACAGCGTTTGGAGCTCGACTGTGTCAGGGTTTGAACTCCTTTGTAATTGTGCAGACTTCCTGACATATTTTTCCAAGGCTGGAGGCAGGAGAGGGCGAGGCCTCGGGAGAGAGCCCAGTCGAGGCACTCTGCTCTGCCCCCCTCTATTTTTGAAGAGAGGGCCCGGCCGAACGCGGATTCCTCCAGTACATCACATCCATACTTCGCCACGCCCGTTTCATTGATTTTGTTTCCTATTTCTGGTGGCATGGAACTAGAATAAAGGCTCCACGCCGTCCGGTGTCCCCTGAGCTCTCGCACAGTGGGACTGGAGCGGTCCCCGGCCCGCCGTTCCCCGGGGCTTCCTTCCACTCATGTGTGTCTCTGGCTTTTCTGATTCGAAGGATCCTTCTCGTTCCCTTGCCCCCGACCCCGACGGTTTTGGCTGACTTCGCCCTTCCGCCTTTTCCCTCGCTCCTGTGGCGTGACTCCGGCGGGTTCCGTCCGGCGCCTGCACTGCAGCTTCCTGTCTAACCGACTCTTCTCTCTCCCCGGCTCTGTCGCTCCATGTCGCCCCCGCCGTCCAGCTCCCCCATTTTCCACGGCTGTGTGAATGAGCGCCTTGCCGACCGCACGCCCTCCCCCACTTTTTCCACGGCCGATTCCGACATCACGGAGCTGGCTGACGAGCAGCAGGACGCCATGGAGGATTTTGATGATGAGGCGTTCGTGGATGACACCGGCTCTGACGTGGGCACGGAGGAGGGATCAGACCTCTTCAGTGACGGGCACGACCCGTTCTACGACCGGTCCCCTTGGTTCATTTTAGTGGGAAGGTTGGTGAGGCGATCGTGAGAACGGCCAAAAGGGACCAGCTCTTGCTCCGAATGCTCTAAACGCCCGTTTCGAGGACCGCTGGCCGCAGCTGGCTAAGATGCTGGTCAGAGGGAGCCTCCTGAGGAGGGCCAGTGCCAGAGGGGATCCACTGTCACCCTTAGCGTGTTTGGGCCCCATGTTGTCCAGGGGAAGGTCCTCGCAGTCGAGACCCGAAGCCGGAGTCCAAGCAAAACACTTAGTTTAAGTTTTGCTTGGTCATGATTCGAAACAGTCAAGAGCATCAGAACATCCAGTTTTGTCCCTATAAATGATGCCTCTGGCCATTTCACTAAGCTGCCTGGGGACCGCTGGCTTCTGCCATCATTTCACCAAGTGTAAATTCATTTACCATGAATTTCATGAAATTTTCTGTTGACAACACCAACAATGGATATTTGTCCATTGCTCCATGAGGCAGCTCTGAAACCGTCTTGTTCAGACTGAGGGCGGCATTGTCCCCGCCCCATCTGGAGGCAGCACCCCACTCATGCACGAGTTCCAGTACTGGGGCACAGAGTCCAGTACTGGGGTATAGGGTCTGACACTGAGGTACAGGGTCCCACACTGGGGCACAGAATCCAATACTGGTGTCTGTGTCGGCCAGGATCAGCACAGTGCTCATAGAATTTAGTCTAGGCTTTAAGGTAGTAAATTTAACACAGTGCTTTAAAAATATTGTCACTGTTAGATGGAGAAGCCCAGATTAGACAGATACTAAAGGGCAGTAAGTCTTCTGATCAAGAGGACTTCCAATATTTAGAGTGTTGGATGTCCAGTGTCAAGTATTCTAAAGCAGAGCTCATGTTCACGTCCCGGCCACCAGGGAGAGCTCAGGAAGTGACCGGAAGGTGTGCCCCACTGTAGAAACAGGAGGGGACACTCTGTGACAGGTGATTGAAAGCCTCAGTACGACCAGGACTCAGGCCAGAGTAACAGGACAGCAAGTAAGGCATTTTTCTTGCATGTGGCCAGCCTACTTGCATCCTTGGCACCCCATATGGTCCCCAGAACCCACCAGAAGAGATGCCCGAGCTCAGAGCGAGGAGTGAGCCCAGAGTACCACTGGTGTGATCAAAAAAAAAAATGCGAAGCCCAGAGACATGAGATAGTTTTGTTTTTATAATGGCAAAGGGTTATTTGTTTGTTATTGTCAGAACATTGTTCATACATACGATTATGAACAATGAATATTGTTTTCTGTTGACATATTGCCAAGAGTAAACCCTTAGATTTTTTTTTTTTTTTCAGAAAAGCTGCCTTATGTTAACATTGAGGAAGGTGATTTTAGGAGACCCCAGAACCTTATTTGATAGTTGTCTGTATTTCCTCCAGATTCCTTCCATCCATGGACTAGAGCCATAGTCCAGTGGGTAGGGTCCTCGCCTTGCATGTGGCAGACTCAGGTTCAATCCTGAGCACCCCAGAAGGTCTCCCAAGCCCAGTAGGGGTGGTCCCTGAGCACAGAGCCGGGAGTCAGCCCTGAGCACAGCTGGGTGTGGCTCCCAAACACAGCCAACCAGCCGGAGCCCTTCCGTCCTGTTCTGGAGGACAACGTGGGTCGGCTGCGGTTTCGAACACTGCACCCTCGTGTTCTGCCCCATGGCACCATGAGGCTGAGCTGCGACACGCTAGGTGGCATGATGGGAAGAGCGCTGAGCAGAGGGACAGGAGGGGCTTGTGCCCGGCCTCCTCACTGACCCGGGCTGAGGCCAGTAGGTAGTTAGGTGGGAAGAAAAAGAACCCGAAGGACAATTTTGTTCTGTCATTCCCACTCGCACAGCAGGTGCCTCGGGGAGGACGTGTGCCCAGGAGTCGGGGAGCTGTGCAGGGGACGGCGCTTGCCTTGTGCCCAGCTGACCCGGGTTCCCGTACCACACACGGCTCCCTGAGCACAGAGCCGGAAGTGAGCCCGGAGCACTGCCGGGTGTGGCCCAAGAGTTTTGCGCAGATTGTTTGTTTTTGATTCAGTGGTACGGAGAACTTACATCAGAACCCCACTTCAGGTAGAAATTCATTGGTTGAGATACGTGTATTTTCTTCTCTAGTTTCATTCATTGTAACTCTATCACTTTGGGGGACGCTGGGAGGGTAGCCCATTCCCAGCAGTGCTCGGGGCTTACACCTAGCTCTGTACTCAGAGATCACTCCTGGTTGGTTCTCCAGGCATCTTATGCAGTGCCAGGAATGAAACCCAGGTGGGCTGCATACAGGACAAGCACTGTCTTCCACGCTGTCTCTCTGGCCCCACCCGGGCACACTGAAGAGTAGGTATAGGGGTTGGAGAGATAGTACCGTGCAGTGGGTAGGCTCTTGCACATGGCTGACCTGGTTCTGTCCCGGGCACCCCTTATAGTCCCTCAAGCCCACCAGAAGAGATCCCTGAGCACAGAGCCAGGAGTCAGCCCTGAGCGTCACTGGGTGTGACCTCAAAACACCACCCCCCACAAAAAACACCCACCCCAAATAGTAGATACAGAGTGGGCTAGAGAGATAGTCCAGGGATTGAAGTGCTTGCATGCCTCCGAGTGAGCCTGGATCAAATCCCCAGCGCTGCACTTACTCGAACACACACACACACACACACACACACACACACACACACACCTTTGCCTCAACTTTAGTCTTCAGAGGAAACATTTATGTAGCCGTGGCTTGGCAATGATGGGCCTTTTCGTTTGTCCGAATTCCCAGATTCTTTAGATCTTAGCCAGGCACCAAAGCACTGAGGGACGCGGGAACCCCTGGCAGTGGTCTGTTCAGGCTCGAGCTGCCTTCCGGTGCGTGACTGCAGTTCTCTCTGGCCCTCCCTGACCAGCACCACTGTGTGCGTACCAGCATCAGGGCCTCCTGCCCTTGGCCTCGAGCGCAATTACAAGGCACTCACGGGAAATTCCAGTTCCTGCCGAAATTCCATCTGTTGGTTTTGTTTCTCGGCCTTGGCTGCTTCTGGCGACCTTTGCTGTGGGGATGGAAAGAGCTTGTCCCTTTTGCTGTTCTCTGGCGCATGCGGGGATGTCACAAGGTGTCCCCCGTAGTTTAGAATGAACTGTAAAATAGTTAAGCCAGCCTTCTGGGCTCAGAGGGGGCAAAAAGAATTCTTTTGTGACCAAAGTACCTGACGTGAACATGCTTCCTGTAGCTAGAATCATTATTACGTTGTTTTTTTTTTTTGATCTTTCCGTTAACCAAGTTTTTTTCCATTTTACGTAACTTCGCAAACCTTCCTGCTAATGGACCCTGTACATCTTCTGTTTTGCCATCCTTATTCTCTTTCAGTCTGCTCGGCCAAGGTCTGAGGACTCTCACAATGCCAAGTAATTCTAAATGTCCCTGTTTAAAAACTCCAAAGGGGGCTAAGAGAGTGGGCGCAGTGGATCAGGCACTCAAACCGTGCATGCAGCTGACCCTGGTTCAGTCCCTCACACCTCCGGTGGGCCCCTGAGCAGAGGCAGGAGGAAGCCCTGAGCACCAGCAGGTGTGTCCCAGGAACTTTCAGAAGGATGAGATCAGAGTGAGAGTCCGGCGTAGAGGGCGCTGGCCTTGCACACTGCTGACCCACATGTGGTCTTCTGAGCTCGCCAAGAGTGAGCCCTGAGCACCGCCAGGTGTGGCTAAAAATCCAGCAAACAAAAATTCCATTGAGCCGCTCCGGTGTTAGAGCCGGTGCTGGCGGCGAGGGCTCGCCTGCAGGCTGCTGGTCTGGTCAACCCGGTACCGCCTGTGGTTCCCAGCACAGACCCGGGAGGAGCCCCTGAGCACTGCCGAGTGCGACCCAGACCCCACCCACCCACCCCCAGAGTCACAATGGGGGTCAAGACACCCGAATACATATTTCGTATTTTTCGATTTATCGTTATCAAAATGTAATTGTCCAAATTAAGCATTGGTCGGAATCGAAACGTTCTGTGTGGTTAATTTCTCTCGTGAGGATGGCTCCGAAAGTGACCCTCCTCTAAAGCTGGATGGCTTTGCTTGCCCGCCTCTGGTTAGCCCGTTCTGGGGAAAGCCATCCAATTCTCTTTAATAAGAAACAGATCGTTTTCCTGCTCACTCACATAACTGCAGTCATTCGCCAGACACTTACGTATGAGGTTACTTATTTCATCAGTATACCGGACCCCAGCATACAGTGACATCCCACCCTCCCTGGCTTCCCATCTGCAGGGCGACAGATGACACTGACCAGAGGGAGGCCAGAGTCCAGGGAGGGTGCTTGCCCCGCGCGTGGCCAACCCAGGTTCAGTCCCCAACACTCCGTAAGGTTCCCTCGAGCCTGCCAGGAGGGATCCCTGAGTAGAGCCAGGTGTGGCCCCCAGACAAGATAATAATAAAAGACTGGGGTGGGGAGTGTCCTCAGAGGGCCTCAGGCCAGGAAGTTGAGGGGCTCCGGCTGTCCCAGCCTGCGCCTTCCAGGGGAACCGTCCGGCTGGCACCCGGGAAGAGGCGGAGAGGGTCTGCCGTGCCAGCCCTGCAGGGAAACAGAACCTCCGGGAAATGCCCAAGGCCAGCCCGAGAGCAGAGGGTCAGCCGTGCGAGGCCGTGCGGCACCCTTTCCAGAAGCCTCGACGGCACAGCGCTCACGTTTGGCCCCGTCCTTGCACGCCTCGGAGCCGACTGAAAGGGAATCCATGCCGCGGGGTCTGGTTCCAGGCTCACCCGGCCCGATTTCTGTTGGACCTTCCATCCTCGTTTCATTTATGCGCCTACGGTGCTGTGGACGTTTGTGTTTCGCTTGTGTCTCGTCTCCTTTGAGTTGTGTTCCCCCCCTTTGCGTTGAAACCCCCCTAATCCTCTCCATCGTCTTTTCTTTTCTCTTTGTTCCCACAGGTCTCGCTGCCCTGCTCACTTAGACTCAGTTTCCCCCGCTCATGTTCACTGTGTCCTTCTGTAGTTGCGAGCTCACGCATAGCAAATGCTAGGCAGGAGGGACAGTGGGAGTTAGAGCCTACTTCTCATTCATTCATTCATTCATTCATGCATTGGAATGAACATGTTATCACCAATGTTTACCGCTTTTGAAAAAGAAAATCAGGGCTGGGGATGTGAGTGAAGAGCCCATTCCCCCCCCCTCACCCTACCCCGCACTGCAACCGCCCCTGAGCATCCCCAGCACAAGCGTCACCTGGAGGGGCCCCGGGGACCCAGCACTGCTGGACGTGGTGTCCACAAGAGCACATATATAAATCAGTGGCCATAAGACAAAGAATACAAGCTCGCTGTTTCGAGCTGGAGCGTGTCAGGTCTGACTATTTTTCTGTGCGTTTCTGAATTAGCGTTTGCATTCGAGCAGGAAAGGCAGTTCTGTGGCTCAGCCCCTCTCCCGGGTGCCGTGCAGCCTCCCGGGACCACGCCGTCTCCCAGGGACCACACAGTCTCCGGGAAGCGCTTCCCGCTCCTTTGTCTGCGTGCAGTGAAGAAACGAGTTACCTTTCAGAATAAACCAGGGGCCCCTCCTGCCGGGACTCTAGCTCTCCTTTATCATTACTGATTAAATTTCAGTCCCATTTCCTTGCCTTCTTCCCCCCCTCTGTTGGGAAGAAAGAAACCGTTCCCTGTACTTCACGCGCAGGGTCAAACCCGGGTGCGCTTCCTCTCCCTGCCCGAGCCTGGGGACCTCCTGTCACCCCCTGCTGCATGCATGGCCCTCCCTTCAGGAGCCGCAGGGCGTCCCTGGGCCTCTCTCTGGTCAGCCAGGGCTTCTCCCAGGCATTTGCCTGTGTGTCCTCTGTGACGGAGCGGCTGACGGCAGGGGGAGGGGGCACCCGGGGGAGTCAGGGGCAGCGCAGGGGTCCCCCAACCCCACCCCGCTCCCCGCTCTCCCCCTCCCGGCACTCAGGCTCGTCTCTGCCTCCATCTCCAGGGCGTTCGTTTACCTGAGCAACCTGCTGTACCCCGTGCCGCTGATCCACAGGGTGGCCGTGGTCAGCGAGAAGGGCGAGGTGCGGGGCTTCCTGCGTGTGGCGGTCCAGGCCATTGCAGGTAGGTGACCCTCCTCTCCGGACGCGGCCCGGAGACCCAGCAGGCCGGTCTGTGGGGCTGCACGTCCCTGGGGTGTGCGTGCACATGCATGTGTGTGTGCATATGCACACGCCTTTGCGTGTGTGTTGTGTTGCTTCCACCTGTGTGTGCACATGCGTGTTGTGTTGCACCTGTGCTTGTGTGTGCGTGCACATGCCTGCTCACAGCACTGGGGTCTGCCCGACCTGGAGAAAACCTGGAGCAGTCGTCGTTTGTTCCCAGTGCCCAGGGTAGACCCCGCCCGATCTGGGCCCGATCTGGACTCTGCTCCTCTTGGGAAAATGGGTTGAAGGGAATCCTTCACGCATGAAGAGCAGCTTCTGGGGATTCTCTTCATGAAGGCCACTGGCACCTGAGCTCATGGGTCTTGACTGTATTTTGGGGGCCTCGTGTGACGACCATGTTGAAACCTAGAGAAAGATCAGGATGTTGCTCCTGGGCGTTTTTTTCGTGACCCCAGCCTGCTCTCCAGGAAGGCATGTGACCAGGTCTTGGCGGCGGCGTCCTGCTGTCTCTCAAATGCCACACTGTGTCAGGACCTTTTTCCAGGTTCGGGGAAAGTCGGTGACAGCGTCCCCAGTATTGGGGCATTTCCCCGGTATTTTGTCCCCACAGTGTTGTCTGATATTTCCGAGTATTTGGTTGAGTTTCATTGACTAGGATTTTGCCAAATGAAATTAAATTTCATTTCCCGGGTTTCCGAATGGCGTTTGAGGAGTATCAAAATCGAAACTTAACTGGTCTCAGGAGATGAGATGGCTGGTGAATTTTCTTGAGAACCAGAAGCAGCCTGTGTGATTTTTCTGCTGCTTTCTCCGTTGTCCCTGTTGGCTTTTTGGAGGAGGGGCCTACCCAGCCTGTGATCACACCCCGGGGCTGGCCGTGTAGGAGCCTAAGGAAGCGGTGCTGTCCAGCCCTGTGGTTCCCAGGGGCCTCCGAGCCGCACAGGGTGATGGGGAGTCAGCCCAGGGCCGCGCCCTGCGGAGCTCACATCCTCCCTGCATCGCTGGGTCTCGGGCCCGCGGATCCTCTTCGTGAGCGAAAGGCCTGTTCCTGGCTTCTCCTCTCACATTCGTGTTCCTGAGCTGCCGGTCGCACAGCTTTGCTGCTGGTCAGCCACTTGGCCGAGGGTCACCCTTCCCACCGGGCCTCATCCTCTCTGTTCTCTGTCTCTGCCCAGCGGACGAAGAGGCTCCGGACTATGGCTCCGGTATCCGGCAGTCGGGGACAGCTAAGATATCTTTTGACAACGAGTACTTCAATCAGGTGAGAGCTCGGGAAGTTGCTCGGGGCCATGTGCCCGGGGAGGCAGCCTCTCTGCCTGGACCCCAGCGCTCGCTGCAGGTCGGGAGGGAGACCCTTGCCTTGGCAGCCGGGCGCCTGATCCCTTCCCGGGAGGTTCCCCCTCGGTTTCCAGTTACTGGTCTGGAAGTGAGGGAAGTGGGGGGGGGAGTAGAGGGGGGGCTGCCCTTGCCTGACCGTCTCCCGCCCGCCCTGTCCGCAGAGCGATTTCCCCTCCGTGGCAATGACACGCTCGGGCCTGTCCTTGGAGGAGCTCCGCATCGTGGAAGGGCAGGGCCAGAGTGCCGACGTCCTCTCTCCGCCCGAGGAGCTCAGCCGCGTGCACGACCCAGGTGCGTAGACCTCTGGCGCCAACGGGGCCCCTGTCCAAAGAGGGACGCATCTGTCCTTTGCCGGGGAGGGGGGCGTCTTACTTCCCCTGAGGCCAGGCACATGCAGTCCAGACACGTGTGTGTCCCTTTGGCCTCCCCAGATCTGAAGTCCGGTACTCTGCTGGACGGGAAGATGGTGATGGAGGGCTTCTCGGAGGAGGTTGGCCACCACTTGAAGCTGGGCAGTGCCTTCACCTTCCGCGTGACCGTGCTGCAGGCCAGTGGCATCCTGCCTGAGTACGCCGACATCTTCTGCCAGTTCAAGTAAGTCGCCCGTCCCCGTGCCCACCTCGCACAGCCTGGTGCCCACCTCTGCCCGCGAGCGCAGTGCCCCTCAGCCGGGGGCATCCCTTGGGTGCCTCACTCACAGGTGAAGATCACATAAATGGGACCGGAGCACGGGACTTGGAGCCCAGCCAGTGGGACGGGGGAGCCCAGGAAGGAAGCAGTCAGAGGAGTGGCCTCTGTCCCTCTTATGTTGAATAGATACTGATTCAGTATTGATTTCTCAGCTGATAGGGTTTTTGTTTTGTTTTGTTTTGTTTTTTCACGATCACAATGATCAGGACCATCCTGTTGTTCATTGATTGCCTCGAGCAGGCCCCAGTGACGACTCCTTTGTCCTAGCCCTGAGATTATTTTAAAAAGTGCCATATTCAAGGCTCTTTCAGGGTTAGGAGAATGGGACCCATCATTGTTACTGGTATTTGGCATATTGGGGACACCACGGGGAGTTTGCCAGACTCTGCCGTGTAGGCAGGTTACGTTCAGTAGCCTGCCAGTTTGTGCAAAGTAAGAATGAGATAATAAGATGTCGCTTCCAGGAGCTAGGTTTTATAGTCTCTGGGTCTTGGCCATTGATGGGATTAAACAGTGCCAGTTGGTGGGTGTGACCCCTGCCTACTAGATTATGGAGAATCTGGGTGGAGGATGCTCGGCCCCGATCTGAGCAGGCTTGGAGATCTCAGCCCCGGGACCCGCGTGCCTTTGTTCCTCTGCCGGTACCTTCATGCGTGTGAAGAGTGGTCTCAGCATGGTGGTGGCTGGTTCTGGAGGTCTTCGGCTGCTGGAGCCCTGGTCGGGCGGGGAGGGAAACTCAACCCGCTCTCCTCCAAGGGGCCCTGGCGAGGACAGCCAGGTGCGGGGGCAGGAGACTTTTTTTTTATGATTTTCATATATTTTATTTTCATAGAGTAGTTCACAATAGTTCATTGCAGATAATATTCAAACACCAATCCCACCACCGAGAACCTTCCCGCCACAATAAGAGGGAAGTATGTGAGGGTGGTTGTATTTCATTCTGGAGCCATTTAAGCCCATATATAAGAGAACACAAGCAAGTGTGTTAAAATCAAACACATGTGTGCTGCTTTTGGTACCTAAGTGGGCTAAGAGTGTAAGAGGTTGTGTGTCCGCATAAGCAGCCTTGCACTCCAGGAAAGTTTGCATCGCTCTCTTCCCGGAGCTTTAGTGTATAGCCATCATTCCATAGGTTTTCAGGGCCACAGAGATTCCCCGGTAGGGAGGCACTGACCTTCCGTGTGGTCAGTCCTGGTTCAGTCCTGGCACTGTGCACGGCCAATGCCAGAGTGGCGCCTGAACTCTGCTGCTTATGGACCCAAACTCCACCCCCACCCCTAACTTTTTTTTTAAATAGAGACAGTGTCACTAACAGCCTCAAATTTAGGGTGGGATGAAGTTGGTGAGATAAATTTAGTATTTTTAAGTTCTACTATTATGGAGAATTTAAAGGACCTGTTTGCTTCACTGACAGCCCAGAGGGCCGTCACGGTTTGTAGATTCGCCCAACAAGCTCCTCCGCGGAGCACACTGCCCCCCTGTCGGAGAGGACTCTGGTCACTGGGAATTTTGTGGGGGGGACCTTTTGCAGGGAGCTACTTTCACTGCAGTGCTCAGGGGACCGGGTGGTGTCGGGGACCTTCCGTGCGCCAGCCCTCGTCTGGTCGGACCTGAGTGCGGCCTGGGGATGCCTGGCTGGCTCGGAGCCCGCTGGAGGGGCAGAGGTCAGGGGTGGGGGTCAGGGCTGGCTGAGGCCCAGAGATGGCCAGGGCCCAGCTGTGGAAGGGTACCCCAGGCGGGGCACCACAGACTCCCCGACCTGGTAGGGCCTGAAGCACATGTCCAAGGGTGCAGCTGGGGAGGCACCGCTGAGAGGGCAGGGGGTCGGGCTGCTGTGCCCGGGGCCCCTGCATAGGGGCTGGTTTGGTTAGGGCACACTGGGGGCATCTCCTCAGGACACACTCAGGGATCCCGTCCTGCATCCATTCTCTGCGTCCCCTTTATCTTTCTGGGGCTGGGGCATGTCCAGACACTCCTGTCTGGTAGGGAATTCACTGTCAAGTGTCTCATAATTCTTCTCTTATTTTTTTTTAATTGAATCAGCGTGAGAAAAGTTACAAAGCTTTCAGGTTTAAGTCCCATACAATGATCAGACACCCATCCCTTCACCAGTGGACATTTTCCATCACCAAGACCCCCCGTATACCCCCATTCCACCCCTCCCCCTGCCTTTGTGGCAGATGATTTCCACTTTACTCTCTCTCTCTCTCTCTACTTTGATTACATTCAATATTTTGACACCAGACCCACCATTATTATTTGAAATTTCCCCCCAACAATCAGACCTGCCGAAAAGGCATCATTAGGTAATTTGTTTTCTGGTGCTGATAATGAAGTTGATACATGATGTTGATATTTTAGTAATTAAGTCCAGAGGGATTTCTGCCAAAAGCTACTGGGTTCCGAGATTGGTTTGTGTGCCTCTGTGACCATGGAGCTAGAGAAGCCATTCGTGGGCAGCAACTCGGGGTCCTGTGCGGGGGGTAAGGGAAAGGGCCGGTTCCACCCCCCATCCCATGAGGCCTCACGGGTCCCGTCACTACAGGCTCATACCTGTCTGTCCATTAGGCTCTGAAAGATGGCGGTCACCATGCCGCTGCCGAGGGGAAAAGGTGGAAGGGACAGGACAATGCCCTTTCCCACCCGGGGTGGCATGGGACCGTAGTCTCCTATTTTTTGATGTAGGAGTACTGCTATTCAGCCACTGATTAAGCTGATTGAATTGGGCATGAACTCCACATTGCTATTTTTTTTTAATTCAGAATGGGTTGTTTTTTTTTGTTTTTTTTTTTTTTTTTGCTTTTTGGGTCACACCTGGCGATGCTCAGGGTTACTCCTGGCTCTGCACTCAGAAATCACTCCTGGCGGTGCTCGGGGGACCATATGGGATGCTGGGAATCGAACCCGGGTTGGCCGCGTGCAAGGCAAACGCCCTCCCCGCTGTGCTATTGCTCCAGCCCTTATTTTATTTTTTGATTATGGTATGCCAAACACAGTAACAACAATGGAGACGTTACTGGGCCCGCTCGGGCAAATCGATGAACAACGATTTGAGGACAGTGCTACAGTGCTTTGGTTATTTATTTTTTTTCATCATCATGAGATACAGTTGCAGAGCTTTCCTGTTTGAGTTTCAGTCCTATACAGTGATCAGTCACCCATCCCCCCCAGTGCACATTCTCCACCACCAAGGGCCCCAGTGTCCTCCCGCCATCTCCACCCTCCCCCTGCCTCTATGGCAGACAACCTCCCCATACTCTCTTTCGTATTGCTTGTTATGAATAGCATAAGAAGTCTCCTGGAATTCTAAAATTTTAGGTAACTAGGGTCTGGAGAAACCTTTGCAGTGAGCTGCTCAGTTTGGAGGTTCTTCTGTGTGTCTCTGGATCATGACCGTTAAGGAGCTTAAAGGAGCAGCCGGAGGCAGTTTGTGGGAATGACCTCCAGGGTCCCAGGGGGATGGGGGACTCCCTCCTTTTTTATTGTTGTTTTTGGGCCACACCGGGAGGGGCTCAGGGATCAGTCACTCCTGGCAGTGCTGGAGCACCACTCCTAGAGGTGTTCGGGGGCCATATGGGGTGCTGGGGGGTCAAACCTGGTTTGGCTGTGTGCCAGGCGCTGTCCCCCCCAGCCCGCTCTGCTGCTTTCCCTTCAGACTAATGGCAGGACGGCCCGGAGCCTTGGCGCTGTGACGAGCTCCTACCTGCAGCCCGGGACCTGGGGCAGCCAGCTGCATGCACAGACGTCAGAAGAAGAGACAACAGTTCTTTTCTCTTTTGTCTATTTTTTTTTTTTTTTTTTGGTGGGGGGAGGCTCTTCTGCAATGCTCAGGGTTTGCTCCTGGCTCTGTGCTCGGGCCACTCCCAGCAGGACTCAGAGCCCCTAAGTGGTGCTGGGTATCAACCAGGCTGGCCGCACCCAGGGCTCAGGCCTGCGCCCTCTGCCACTGTCTCCCTGGCCTCTTCCGTTGCTTTTTCTTTTTTTCTCTTCTTTTGGTTTTGGGGCCACGCCCGCCATGTTCAGGGGCTCCTTCTGGCCTCGTTCTTAGGAGCAACCCTGACCGTGCTCGGGGGAATCCTATGTGGTCCTGGGGATTCGAACCCGGGCCAGCACAAAGCAAAGCCCGTGCCTCACCCCTGAGACTGTCTCAGGTCAGTGCCAGAATCCTGCCTTCCTACCACGGAAATGCGTCATTGTTATGAGGGGTGAAATCATTACTGTGAAACAAAAACCGTGCCTGGAGCTGTGTGAACGGAGAGCGCTGGGCCAGTAAGGGGACTTCCAGGAGGAGGTGATGTTTGAATCCACTTTCGCATCTGCCTGGCCTCAGAGCGACTCCAGAGCGAGCCTGCCACCGGCTGTGACCTTGCTCGGCAGGGCCTTGAGTCTGTGGCCCTGTAGTACACAGGATGCTTTCCTAACCGGTCTCGGTCCAGTTTAAAACAAAACCAAACCCGAAAACCTTCCACAGAAAACCAGGACTGCACAGACAGCGCTCTGCCGTATAAATGCAGGCAGCCAAGTCCCGACGATGGGACTAGTGCTCCCAACCAGGGGCTGTGCTCCCAACCGGGGACCGTTCTTCCGATCAGGGAGAGTGCTCCGACCAGGGGCCTGTGCTCCTGAGCAGGGTCAGTGCTCCTGACCAGGGGCCGTGCAGTTTGGCCTGTGATACTGATCGGGTGGGAGCACCTTTCCTTCCGTAGTCAAGCTCCTGGACACAGACCCTGACGCACCCGTGGAGGAGTGAAGACCACCGTTGTTGTTCTTTCCTTACATAGCTTTTTGCATCGCCACGATGAAGCGTTCTCCACGGAGCCCCTGAAGAACAACGGCAGAGGAAGTCCCCTGGGCTTCTACCACGTGCAGAATGTAAGTGACGGGACAGGGTGGTCGGCTTACCTCGGGACTGTGGTTCCGCGCCCGCTGTGAGTGAGCGGGCTCCCTTTGGCGGAGGAAGGAAGATGTTACTCAGCGCTGCAGACCAGGAGCTTCTCAGGGTGGACAGACAATGGGGGGGCGGCCAGAGGGCGGAGCTGACCCTCTGATCACAGTGCCCCCTCCCCAGTAGAAGGGGGGCTCATCTGCGGTAAAATGTTCCGTTATTTCGAATGAATAAGATGTTTTTACTCTCCTTGCTGGAAAGATCCACACATTTGCGTAGGGATAAGAATGGAGCAAGACAACATGAGTTTTCTTTCTGATGGTTCCAAAATCCTATCAGTTTTGTAACTAGAGCGTGCGTGTGTGTGCGTGCGTGCGTGTGTGTGTGTGTGTGTGTGTGTGTATGTGAGAAGGGGAATTCAAAATGTCTGTGGGCGTTAGGACCTCACTCAGTGAGGCTGGAGGATCCCAGGGCCCAGCGGGGGTCTTTCTCCCCCGGCCTCTCCCTGACCTCCTGCGCCTTTGCTCCCCAGATTGCAGTGGAGGTCACCGAATCCTTCGTGGAGTATATCAAAACCAAGCCCATCGTCTTTGAAGTCTTCGGCCACTATCAGCAGCACCCGCCTCACCTGCAAGGCCAAGAGCTCAACAGGTGAGCTTGGCCAAGGAGCTCATGCGTTCACTGGTGGTGCGGAGGAAAGAGACCCCCTAGCGCCCCCGCCGCCGAAACGTCCCCTTTATTCTGAGGCTCTTGATCAGGCCTGAGAGCAAGTCAGGGCTTGGCGGGTGACCGTGTGACTGGCCTTTTTCTAGAATGGAAGATGGAGCCGCAGTCATAGAGGACAAACGGGAGAGGACCTGGGGGTGGGGTGTGGGAATGGCGGCCAGGCCCTGTGGGCAGTGAATTCATTTCCTCTGTTAGGGTTTTCAGGGGCTCTTCTGAGTGTCTCGGCCTTACTGGGGATTGTATCTGCTCTCTGGTAATTGCAAACACCCCTCCTAAGGGCTCTGGGCCTTTGTGTGTGGGAGCCCCGCCTGGCCCGCCAAGCACCACGGGTAGGCGGCAGGGGCGGGGGAAATTCCTTGGGCACTGAGCCAGGTGTGGCCCAGAGTCAGGGGAGTTGGACCTTCCCCTGTCACCCCTGGGACTCTGTCCTAGCTTGCCAGCCACCCCAGGGACGGCAGAGGCTGTGACCCCTGGCCTGGCTTAGGGGACCTTGGGTGGGGCAGGGATGCAAACCAGCGTCAGTGGGATGCAGGCAGGCGCCCCAAGCCCTTCATTGGCTCCACGGCCCCCACGCTGGGCTCTGTTCAATCCTGACCCATTTCCTTTGCAGCCCCCCGCAGCCATGCCGACGATTCTTCCCGCCGCCCATGCCTCTCTCCAAGCCAGGTGAGCTTAGTCACACTCCTTCCACAGCGCTCTCCCTGTGAGGCTATACCCATGCTCATTCCACAGTGCTCCCCTATAGAGCCATACCCATGCTCATTCCACAGTGCTCCCCCTCTGGGACTGTAGCCACTCTCCTTCCACAGTGCTCCCCCTCTGGAGCTGTAGTCACGCTCATTCCACAGTGCTCTCCCTATCAGGCCATAGCCATGCTCCTTTCACAGTGCTCTCCCTGTGGGTTTGTCGGAGCCCAGCCCAGCTTCCGAAACTGTGTGTATTCCCAGTCCAGCAGGAACCAGAATGCTGGGGTCCCAGTTTTTTTTAAAGTTGCTACAGGTCCCCCTAAATGGGCTGGAGCGATAGCACAGCGGTAGGGCGTTTGCCTTGCATGCAGCCAACATGGCCGACCCGAGTTCGATTCCTCCGCCCCTCCCTCTCGGAGAGCCCGGCAAGCTACTGAGAGTATCTCGCCCGCACGGCAGAGCCTGGCAAGCTCCCCGTGACGTATTCGATATGCCAAACACAGTAACAACAAAGTCTCCAATGGAGACGTTACTGGGCCCGCTCGAGCAAATCGATGATCAACGGGAGGGCCTTTACCTTTACCTATTACAGGTCCCCCTAAATTCTCTGGTCGGCTCCTGGCAGAGTTTGGGGATCCCCCTTCCCAAATCTCTATCCCAGACTCCTGGCGACTGTCAGTGCCTGGGCATTTTCCCTGCACACGGAGCCACCTATGCAATTGTCCTGTTTGGGTTTTTCTTCATTTTCATCCCGTCTCGTCATCTCCCTCCCAGCACATTCTTACTCCACACCCTGTGCTCATCCTTCACCCCGTCCTCCTTGCTCCATCTGCCCTCAGACCCTGAGGTGGAGGTTGAGCTGATTGGATTTCTCCTGAACATCTGCGTGTGTGGGCCGGGGGTTACTCCTAGCTCTGTGCTTGGGGATCTGAACTCGGGGGGATTCAGGGGACCATAATGAGATGCCAGGAATCGAACCCGGGTCAGCCACGTGCAAGGCGAGCACTTGCCCGCTGTGCTCTCACTCCAGCCCCGCACAGCCACCTTTTCTCTTGCTGCCAGAGCAGAGGGGTGTAGACCAGGGGGTGAGCAGTGAGATAGCATTGCCAGAGACGTGGAGAAACCACGGGGCTTGTGGCCACACTCCTGTGTGCAGGAGAGGACGCGGACTCCCTAGCAGGTGCCACCTGGGCGTGAGGGAGGGTTTGCCCGTGGACCACATGCCCTCTGACTCCTGCTGGGCAAGAGAAGTAGGACCTGGTTTCCTGACTGGCACCACAACTGGGTGAAGCTGAAACGAGTGCCGAGTGCAGCTGGGGTGTGTGGGGAGAGGAGTGGGTGACAGATGTGTGAGGAGAGTGAGTGAGTGAGTGAGTGAGTGAGTGAGTGAGTGAGTGAAAGAGCGTCTGGGGGGTGGTGAGGATGTGTGAATGAGTGACAGTGACCAGGCTGTGTGAGAGTGTGTGATTGGGTGACAGTGCAGCTGTGTGTGAGTGTGTCTGAGTGAGTGACAGAGCATCAGTGGGGTGTGAAGAGGGTGAGTTGGTGACAGCAGCTGTGTCTAAGGGTGTGTAAGTGGGTGACAGAGTAGCTGTGTGTGTGTGTGAGGGTCTGTGAGTCGGTGACGGTGCAGCTGGGCTGTGTGAGGAGGGTGAGTGGGTGACAGGGTAGCAGGGTGTGAGGAAGGTGAGTGGCCAGGGAGATCGCAGGCAGGTCGGGGCGGGAGTTCCTTCTGGCCTGTGCCGGCCTAGGGTGGATCCCAGCACCTGTGCTCTCTAGACCCATCTGGGTTACCTTGCTGTTCCCCAACATCACTGGTCCGGCAGTAGCGCTGCAGTGGCTGGTGGCCCCCCGCCCAGGAGCACTGTTTGGGAGCCCCCGCCCCCATTGGAACGAGTCATCGAGCAGCCTGGGATGCGTGAGTGGATCCTGGGAATTTTTGAGGTAGACCAGATGCTCTGATGTCTTTTGTGTCAGAGACCAACCCAAGGAGGTCATCAACGCAGAACACAACCCCAGCCGAGTGACGGGCCTCCGTGTGTTCCCCGACTCTTTCCGGAACCTTCTCTGGGTGCCTGCCGTCATATTTCTCTCAGGGTCTTAACGTGTCACCATGCACAGCCCACGGCCCCTGGCTTGTGTTCCATCAGTTGGGTTAAGTCTCTTCATCAGGGGCCGCAGCCATAGGACAGAGAGGAGGGCGCTTGCCATGCCCGCGGCCAGCCTGGGGCGACCCCTGGCATCCCACAGGCCCCCGATCCCGAGCACGACAGTAAAGCAGCATTCACCGCATTCACCGAGGAGACTCGAGCAGAGTTTCACTTTCTCTAAAACCTGTTTTCAAGTTCCAGCCACCAAGTTGAACACCATGAGCAAGACCAGCCTCGGCCAGAGCATGAGCAAGTATGACCTCCTGGTGTGGTTCGAGATCAGCGAGCTGGAGCCCACGGGAGAGTAAGTCTCGCCCACCCGCCGCTTTTCTCTCCCCTCTGCTTGAGAATCATCGCACGGCGAGTGCCCGTTCTGTGCGGGAGTTTGGTGGTCTCGGTGTTGCTCTCTGACTCAGATTCCCTAGCCAGTCATGCAGTTTGCCTTCTGCTTAACTTGCAGAATTAAGAATTAGTCTAAGGCTCATTATTAGAACTAATAATTCTGGAAGGTCCTGGAGCTGGCGCCGGACGCCTGCCGGAGGTCTGACAGGGCCGTGTCCAGGCCCGGAGGCCTGCTGACCACACACAGGGCCCGGCCTGACCACAGTCTGGGGCTGTTGGAGGCATGTCCTGTCCACTGCTCCCTCTCGCAGTCATAACCAGTGTTTTTCAGAGCCTGTCAAATGTCCCTAGGGCCACTGTGCCCTCCCCAGCTCATCTTCAGAGCAGCGGGCATGAGCGTCGCTCTTGGTCTAGTCTTCATGGCTTTTCTAACAGCAGAGCGAGCTGGCTCCTGGAGCCCAGGCAGCCCGCATGCTTCAGATAAGGGCCTGGCTGCGTCCCCTGCTGTCCCCCACAGTGCTAAGTGCCATCGTCCAGGCGCTCTCCAGGGAACGCGTGCCAGCCCCTACTCTGTCTGAGCACTGAAACTGCTTGAGGAATCGGAGTTTCTATAGACTTCAGAGCAGTGGACACTCGGGGCGGCCGTGATCACGGGCCCTGATGCTGAGATGCTTGCCTTCTGGTCTTGTGTTTGGTGGTCCTGGGGGCTGACTCCCGGCCGGAGCATCTCTCCCACCCCGCTGCTTTCTGGCTCTTGACGCACGGTCTCAGGGGAGGCCAGAACTGCAGTGGGGTGTGAAGGGACGTTTGTCGCTGCCGTCAGCAGTGTCTGCCCGCGGCCCATCACAGGCGGCCGAGCCCGAGGTGCGCAGGCGGACATGGACACGTCACCATTACCGAATGCCAGTGACTTTGGGAAAACACCCAGGGCCCGAGTGCCATCCGCCATGGCCACTGCATGGCCAGGAGTACAGAGGTGGTGGCGCCCAGTGGCTGCGCATCCGTTTGTCCGCCCGTCTGTTGTCCGCCTGACCCGGCCTGTCCTTTGTGTCTCTCTCAGGTACATCCCAGCAGTGGTTGACCACACAGCGGGCCTGCCGTGCCAGGGGACCTTCCTGCTGCACCAGGTACTGCAGGGGCCACCATGGAGCTGGGAAGGGGAGAAGGCTCTCGGGGTCTCCTTGTCACTCACTGGGTAGTAGGGACTGCAGCAGTGGGCGTCAGCGCCTGGGGGACTGGGGCGGGGGGAGGGGAGCATCCCGTCTCCCCCTCCTTGGGTTTGTTTGTGGTTTTACTGTCTCTTCCTCACACCTTGCCCCCTTCATCCACAGAGTGCCAGCAATTGCTTGGCAAGCCTCTCTCGCACACTGGCTTTCTAGTATATTCTTTCTGAGCCTTGCTCCGTCCAGCTGCTGGTTCGTGCAGCCCCCTGTCATGGGTGCAAGGGTTATTCCGTCCCTGGAGCCTTTGCTTCCGGCCAGGACCTCTAACAGGGGCAGGCCTGTGGGACACCGGCCCGCCTTTGGGAACCAGAGTCAGTTTGGCCATTTCTCCAGTCAGCTGTGCCCACCGGGTGGAGGGTCAGACCGTCACTTTCGGGGTGCACGTCTGGACGCCTGCTCCTCGAGCTGCCTCACAGCCTGTCCCCCCCCAGGTCCCTCTCAGGGCCAGGTTTCCCAAAGTGGGGAGACACTGTCCTGTCAGGGGCGCTGGAAAGTCCCAGGGGGTTCTAGTAACCTGAGTGTCACAGGGCGGGGGCACTTCTGTTTGCTTCAAAGGGCAGCCTTTCAGGGGGACACTGGGTGCTTCTTTTCGTGGGAAGAAAATTGGATGACATTGTGGGTCGGGAGACCCCCTGACCACTGCCCTCTCTCCCCCAGGGCATCCAGCGGAGGGTGACGGTGACCATCATCCATGAGAAGGGCAGTGAGCTCCACTGGAAGGATGTGCGGGAGCTGGTGGTGGGTGAGTTTGGCCGCCAGGGCCGGGGCGGGCAGAGTCGCCCCTTGGCTGCTCAGCTGCACGGGAAGGAGAGGAGGGGGACGTTCCAGCGAAAACCATGGGCATAGCTCCCGGCGCTAGCCCCTGGATCAGCCTCTGGCACCGCGTGGACCCAGCACCTCTATAGTGGCTGCCAACCTGGGTGTGGACGGCTTCTGGCACTCACCTGTGTGGCCCAGACACTGAGGGAGAAGCCTGGGCCCGGGCCGGCCTGTCGCTGGGGATGAGACTGTGCCCCCAGCCCCATGGTAAAGGCCTCTGCCCCCCCCCCCACCTGGGAGCTTGGAAGGAGACTAGGAGTGGACCCGCACGGCAGTTCCCACAGCAGAGGGTGAACGAGGATGAGAAATGCGTTCTGGGCTGGGAAGGGCGGCAGGACAGACAGGCTGATGGACCCGCGGGAGACGTGACGGGTCCGGGGCGGGTGGAGGGTGTCCAGAGCAGCGTTTGGAGCTGAGGGGCCAGGGACGTGCCACCCCATATGGTCCTCCGAGCCCCACCAGGAGGGGTTCCTCAGTGCAGGGCCAGGAGGCAGCCCTGAGCATCTCTGGGTGTGACCCCCCCCCCAAAAAAAAAGAAAAAAAGAGAGGAGCTGGAGCGATAGCACAGCCAGGAGGGCGTTTGCCTTGCACGCGGCCAACCCAGGTTCGATTCCCAGCATCCCATATGGTCCCCCGAGCACCGCCAGGAGTAATTCCTGAGAGCAGAGCCAGGAGGAACCCCTGTGCATCGCTAGGTGTGACCCAAAAAGAAAAAAAAAAAGAATTTTCAGTCAAAAAGCAGAGAAGGGCCAGAGCTGAAGCACCTGCCCTGCGTGCAGATTGTTGGAATCTCGGGTACCACACACGGTCTCACCCCCGCCAAGCGCTGCTCCCAGCCCAGAGCCAGGAAAAGTCCCTGAACGCCCCTGGGCATGACAACACCCCCTCCCCCAAATAACATAGTCCAGTGCCTGAGGTGAGGGCTTGAGGTGTCTGTTGCTGTGTGAGTTGAGAGGGCGTCACTTTTGGGATTTTTAGTTTGGGGGGTTGGTTTTTTGGTTTCTGGGCCATACCCAGTAGTGCTCAGGGCCTACTCTGGGCCCGCACTCAGGATCAGTCCTGACTGGCTTGGGGGCCATACTGGGTGACGGGGATCAAGCCCGGGTTGACTATGTGCAAGGCCGGCACCCTCCCTGCCATCCAGGGCTCTGGCCCAAGAGCGCCAGGAACCCAAGCTGAGAGGATTGAGGGTCCCGCTGAGAGTGCGGTCGGAGGGGAGGCTGCGGGAGGGGTGCAGCCCCCCCTCCCCAGGCCCCACCCAGAGGCGCTCGCCGCTCAGTCACGCCAGGACCTCCACATCTGCTGGGCGTCGCGGGTGCTGATCCTCTGGTTTCCCCCGTCCCCTTCCAGGTCGGATCCGGAACAAGCCCGAGGTGGACGAGGCCGCGGTGGACGCCATCCTCTCCCTCAACATCATCTCCGCCAAGTACCTGAAGCCCTCGCACAGCTCCAGCAGGTGGGCGCCGGCCCTCCCTCTGCGCTCGCTCGGGGAGGTCACGTCCCCCTGCCCGCCCTGCTCTGCCGGGCCTCGGGACAGGGACGGGGGACGTGCTCGGGGAGAAGGACCGTCAGCCGGGTACTCCCCGCGCTCGCGTCTCGCCGCTGTCTCCCACTTTCTGCTCACTGAGCCCCTCCAGAGAAGCCCGGGTTCGCTCTCGAACACGCTCTTCTTTCTTGCTTTCCCCTCACGGCTTCCTGAGCTAGTCTAACTGAAGAAGAAAAATCTCGCTTCACCCAAAAAAAGGTCACTACAAAGGAAAAGTAGCGGCTGGGGCGAGAGCACAGTGGGTAGGGCGTTTGCCTGGCCACCTCGGGCTTGTTCCGGATCCGACCTGGAAGGGGACCAGGGAATCGACCTGGGTTCGATTCTCAGCATCCTGTAGGGTCCCCCGAGCACCATCAGGAGTAATTCCTGAGTGCCGAGCCAGGAGTAACCCCTGAGCGTCGCTGGGTGAGACCCCCCCCCCCCCGCCCTCCCAAAAAAAAGCAAAGAAGAGAAAAGTCAGTATGCAGGCCCAGGACTGAGTGCGGACTGTTGCCACTGAGAGCGAGCTTATGTCCTCAAGAGTGTGGGTGCTGCAGAGAGAGCCCCCTCCCCGTTCCGCCTCGTGGACACGCCACCAAGGGTCTCTGGAACCCCCTCTGTGGGCCCAGGCGCCTGAGTATCTCCTGCCGGTCTGCCGTGTAAGGCAGTGAATTCGAGAAACAGCCGCCAGTGCCGTGTGTGCATCTTGGAACCGGCCCCTCTCGGCTCTGTTTCGGCTGTGCCACATGAATTAGGTCTCTGCTGTCCTTCCCCCGTCACTGGGAGCAGGTCCCCGGGCCTCCCCGGGACAGGCTGCACGTCACTGCGCTGGGCCCGCTGGGGACTGTCTCTCCGCCTCGAGCCCCAGGGTAGCCTGTGCCTGCCCGCTTCCCCCAGGCCTGCACTCACCTTCTTAGTGACAGGCGGGAAAAGTACAGTGCAAGGATGATTTCTCCCCATGTTGGGGTGTGTGTAGTGTGTGTGTGTGTGTGTGTGTGTGTGTGTGTGTGTGTGTGTGTGTGAGTTTTGCATAGGAAAGAGGAAAGCAGCAGCCAGCACGTCTTCAGAAGGATCTAGCAGGGGCTGAGGGAGAGAGAGGGTTCCCGGGGCCTCCCGGGGGTGGGGGTCTGGGGAGGGGGCACAGTCCCCCTGCACCCGGCATGATTTCCGCTCTCATTCCCTGTCTTTGCAGCTGTGAGCCATCAGTTCTGGGCTTTCCCAGGCATACACACACCATTGTGCGGTTGAGATGCTGCTGGCGGGCTGCCCTTGCTGGAGGGATGAGCCGGCGCGGGCAGGGGCCTGGCACGCAGAGCCCCACCAACCCAGTGTCCCACCAACCAAGAACATTGACTCGGGCCCTTTGAGAAAAAAAGACGCACCCTTTCAGCACTTCTGCTTCCACTTGCAGGAATGTTCTTGAGTCTGCCAGGCTGCGGCTGAGGGTCCAGGCCCTTTTTCTAACATAGCCTAAGTTATAAGCATCTTCCGTGGAGAATCAGGGCTGGAGGCCAGCCCCTGGGCTTTGCAGTGTGGTGACGTGAACACCAGAAACTCAGGAAGAAAAACCTGAGGGCAAAATTCTTTAAGCATTTAATCATTCATCGTTGAAAAAATTGGGGCTATGGCGGGGGGAACTTGCCTGTTGCCAACCCTAGTTCTGTCCCCAGCACCCACCCTGAGCACTGCTGGGGGTGGCTCCAGACCTCCCCCAGATTGGGGTTGTTCACTCCTGGCTGGGTCGGGGAGCAAAGCTGGGCTCGGGCAGGTAAAGCCACCCAGACCTCTGAGCCCTCTCCTCAGTCTTACAAAAAGGCAGTCGCTTCCTCGTTTCTTTAAACACTCTTACCCAAACAAAAGTAACAGCTATTTTTTTTAAATACAACCATTTCTTAATCTTTTATTATTATAATTTGTATTATTATTTTAATGTTCAGCCCCCCAGAAAAACATTCCACGTAGAGTTTATACTTTCTTCACATGTAGCTTTCCTTCTTGCTAAACAAAAATTCTTTTTCCTCTTTAGCTCCATTGACTAGTTCATTGAATTGTATAACTGTAGTCACGGGAATTCTATAACTTCGTGAACAGGTCTGGGGCCAAATCCTAGTGACGTAACGCACAAGCGCACAGCTCGAGTCTTGGAAACAAACCGGGCATGTGGGAGAATTCGCTGTGGTCTAGACAGCTCAGCGAGACTGTGAACTGTCACTGTCACTGTCGTTGTTCATGGATTTGCTCCAGCGGGCCCAGTAAGGGCTCCATTGTGAGACTTTGTTGTTACTGTGTTTGGCATTGTGAGACTTCGTTGTTACTGTGTTTGGCATTGTGAGACTTTGTTGTTACTGTGTTTGGCATATAGAATACCTCACGGGGAGATTGCCAGGTAGCTTGCCGGTCTCTCCAGAGGGGCAGAGGTATCGAACCAGGGTCGGCCGTGTCAGCCGCGTGCAAGGCAAAAATGCCTTACCCACTGTGCTATTGCTCCAGCCCAACTGTGAACATCGGTTTTTATTTTCTCAGGATACAAAGTCAGAGGGCTAAATTGCTCAGTGGAGGGGTTGGCAACAGAGTAACGAGCAGCGCCTCTGCGCCTCACTCTCCCTGCCCACAACTGTTACCTAAGGGGCTCGATTTCTCCTGGAATTCTCAGCAGCTGGGGCTGGAGAGAGAGTCCAGCGGGCAGGGCCAGGGCGCCAGCTTTGCAGGCAGCCGACCCCCAGGCTCCATCCCTGGCATCCCACACGGCCCTCCAGCCACGGGCACAGAACAAATCAATCCACAGCGACTTTCTGCCTTTTCCAGTGCTCGGGGACCTCTGCGGGGATATTGGTAGACGGACGGGCCCACGTGCCCTTCATGCCTGGCCCTCACCGGCCCCCCACCCCCCACCGATTGTCTCTCCACTCCCCAGCACTTTGGTCTTTTATAGATGTAGTTTTTCCTCCTGCTTTTTTCTTTCCTTTTTGTGTTTTTGTAGGTTCTTATGGAGACTCCTAGGTATTTTGTTCGTTGTTGTTCGTTAGGTTGGTTTAGTTGCCGCATGTCGAGGTCAGAGAAATTCCTTCTCCTCAGTCCTCTGTTCACAGTTTCCCGTGGGACTTCTGAAATTGTGGCAGCGCCAGTGACCGTGTCTGTGTTCTGCTGCCCTGAGCCTAACTCGCGCTTCCCTCCTGCGCTTCCCAGCGGCTCTGCTCGTTTCGCGCACAGCCGCGGACTTTCTTGAATGTTCCCTTTGTCCTCTCGTCAAAATCTTGGAGGATTTGTAGCTTCGTGGCTTTTCATCACCACTTAACAGTGGTCGAGACGAGTTCGGTTATTTGGATTGCTGAGTAAGAAAATGTTTATTTACTGGCGGGGGGAAGAGGGGCGGAGAACACACCTGGCGGTGCTCAGGGGTTACTCCCGGAGGTTCTTGAACGGGCCTATAGGACGCTGGGGATCAAACCTGGGTCGGCTGCCTGCGAGGCATGCCCCCTCCTGCCCCCCTTCTATTGCTCCAGGCCCCAGAAAATGTTTCTTTTTGAACATTTCTCTTCTGTCTAGACTGCTGAGTTCAGCTGTTCTCTGAATTATTTTTAAATAGAAAAGTTCCTGGGTGTGTAGTAAAGGAAGTACCTCCTCCCCCCCCCCCCCCCCCCATCTCCTGATCTGGTTAGGGAAGAGAACAGAAATGATGACGAGATGACCTAAAGTATTTCTTAGGAAACTGTAGGAAGACAGGTGAGGGTGGTTCAGTGGTCAGGGCACAGACCTCACATTCACAGGTACCCCAGTTTGATCCTGGCATCACACATCCCCCGGGTACCTGGGGTAACTTGGGGGCCCCCTAGCACATTGAGGGGTCAGCCCTGTTGGCCCGACGCTTCCCCTACCCAGCACTGCAAGGAAGGTTTCCCCACAGCCCCCCACCCCCATCCACCTCCCGCTGAAAACAGTCCAGAGGGCGCGAGTGTGACTCTTGGGTACAGAAAAGCCCTGGGTACCATCCGGGGCGAAGTCTGGCACCCGTGGTCCCTCCGCCCAAGATTCGCCCAGGATGGTTTCTGTGAAAAACATGATGAGTGAAAATGAAGTATGGAAACTGCTGCTGTTCAGAACAGCCTAGAAATCCATTTTGGTTTCCTTTCTGGCCTTCTTACGTGCCGGATAAGAAAGCACGTTTCGGGGGCCGGAGAGATGGTACAGTGGGCAGGGCGCTTGCCTCGCATGTGGCCAACCCAGGCTCGATCCCCGGCACCCAGTATGGTCCCCTGAGCGCCACCAGGAGTGATCCCCGAGCACAGAGCCAGGAGTCGGCCCTGAGCACCACCAGGTGTGGCCCCCAAACAAACATCACTGCTTTTAGTGGTTATTCCAAAAAAAATGTGGCCATCGAAGGGGCCCAGCAGATCTGGAAAAGCAACCTGTCCCATGCAGGAAGATTAGAGACAGAGTCACTTTCTCCTGGTCAAGTTTGTCAGTGAAACTTTTCTTTTTTTGTTAAGTGAAGACTTAGAAGAGGCTGGCTGCTTCCTTCCTTCCTTCCTTCCTTCCTTCCTTCCTTCCTTTCTTCCTTTTCCTTTCTTCCTCCCTCTCTCTCTCTCCCTCCCTCCCTCTCTCTGTCTCTGTCTGTCTGTCTGTCTGTCTCTCTCTCTCTCTCTCTGATTTCATCTCAGAGCCTCGCACACATGCAGCAGTGCTCCCCTGTAACCCTCCGCCCCTCTGTGGAGAGCCTGTTCTTGCCCTGACACACCCTTCTACCAGCCTCCGGGTCTGCACACAGCTGTCCTCTCTGTTGCCTTGGCTCTTTGTTTCTCAGCTGCTCAAGAAAAGTAACTTCATTGGCTTCTTCCCGGGGTGGGGGGAGGACGGCACAGAGCTCAGAGCCCGCCCCGACGCCGAGTCCTGCCAGAGAGCACCTGCCCCCCCCCCCCCCGCACCTGGTCTCTGCAGTGACGCCCCTTTCCCTCCTGGCCCAGGACCTTCTACCGATTCGAGGCCGTGTGGGATAGCTCCCTCCACAACTCCCTCCTCCTCAACCGGGTGACGCCCTACGGAGAGAAGATCTACATGACGCTGTCGGCCTACCTGGAGGTGAGGCACCCCCAGGGTTTGGCCAGAGCGTGCCCAGAGGTCCTCGGGTTCCGGGCTCCCTGCACGGCCTGGAGCGAGCTCTCAGCGAGCACTTGCTGCCCGCCAGCTCCCGGGGGCTGCTGGACTCTGTTCCCATCACAGTGATTTTACAGGGATTTGGTGGCCAGCATCTCCGCCCCCGGCACCAGCCCGAGTGCAAGGCCCTTAGCTGTCCCCTCCGTGCCTCAGTTTCCCCCGGCAGCAGGGGGAAGAGTGATAATACTTGTCACCTGCACTGGCTGAAAGTGGCACTTTGCGGTGTGGCTTGATTTGGTAGGTGGTTTGGGCGGCCTGGAAATGCTGTGATCAGCTTTACGGAGACGGGAGGTCTTCCGGGGCCAGAGAAATAGTGCAGGTCCCGGCGCTGGCCTTGCACCACACTCGGACCCCCAAGCACGGACGGGGTCTCTTCCGGGCAGAGAGCCCAGAGCGACCCCTGAGTGCCTCTGAGCAAAGCGGAGCTGCACGTCCCGTCTCACCCGAATGGGGGCCTCAGGCCTGTCTCAGGGTGGTTGGAAAGGGCTTTCGACCGTGTGCGACACATCAAGTGGCCAATATTCGCTCTTGCTGCCACTAAGTTGAGACAAATAAATGTGTCCTTAGTCCGCTGCACTCCACCAGGGACAGCCCCGGGCACCGCTCGCCAGCCTTGCCTGGGGCACCCCTGGGTGCTGCTGGCACGCGGGGCAGAGCCAGGCCAGCGTCCCTCCGTGCCTGTCGCACTGACCGCGGCCCCCCTCCCGCCCGCCCCAGCTGGACCACTGCATCCAGCCAGCCGTCATCACCAAGGACGCCTGCATGGTCTTCTACTCCCGCGACGCCAAGATCTCGCCACCCCGCTCGCTGCGCGGCCTCTTCGGCAGCGGCTACTCCAAGTCACCGGACTCGTAAGTTCTCCTGACGGCCTGGCCCGGGCTCGGTGCTGCCTGCCAGCCTGCGGCCTCCGTCCCGCCGGGCCAGGGCGTGTGATGGTACCTGGGCTGGGTGACGCAGTCTGCTCGTGAGGAAGGATTGATGGGGATGGGGAAGTGACCCCGGGGTCAGGGGGTTCGCCTTGTATGTGGCTGACCTGCATGCCGTCCGGACCCCTGTGCACCGCCCCGAGTGACCCCCAGGCACAAAACCGGGAGAGACTCCAACACCGCTGGGTCTGGCCCCCAAACTCAGCCCCTGCCCACAGAAGAAAGATGGTTGGAGGAAGCGCTGTAGGGACCAGAGAGAGGCCCCAGGGGCAGGGGCGCGCGCCTTGCACCTAGCTGACCCCCAGCACTGCCAGAAGTGACCCCCAAGCCCAGAGCTGGGAGTTGCCCTCAGCACCACCAGGAGGGTTGCACCCCCACATTTAAAGCCTAAAGAAGGGAAAGGAATTGCCGATGGGGCTGGGGTCTCTGCGGGAGGCCGGCCCGCCCCCACCACCAGCCCCGGCTGCTGCCGTGGCACTGACAGTCCCCGGGTCCTGGTGGGCCCCACAGACACAGGCTCGGCTGCCCGAGCCATAGGCCGGCGTCAGGAAAGAGGTTGGAGACGCAGCACCTGACCTTGGTTAAGGCTCTCGTTTATTGTTCCATTTTATTTGTTCTCTCCAGATAGACTGTGGCTCAGTGGCCGTAGCAAGAGAAGAAAGTGTATTCGAAAGATTGAGACAAGGGGGCCAGAGCAGTAGCACCGCAGGGAGGGCGTTTGCCTTGCATGCGGCTACCCTGGGTTCGATCCCCGGCATCCCATACAGTTCTCTAAGCAGCTGCCAGGAGTAACCCCTGAGCATCGCTGGGTTTGGCCCCCAAACCAGAATAAATTAAAGTTTTGGAAAAAAATTTGGGATCAAAACGCTCCTCCTAGGAAACAGTCCCACCACAGTTCCTGAGTCAGAGGAGCAGGGACAGTGCAGAGGTGTCTGTAGTGGGGCCGGAAGACGCTCGGGGGGGTGGGGGCTGGAGCACAGGCTTTGCATGCAGGAGGCCTGCTCTGATCCCTGGCACCTCCTGTCCCCTGATCACTGTGCTAGGAGTAGCCCCCGAGCACTGTCAGGAATAGCCAGAAGAAAAAGAATGTCCGGGCCAGAGAAGGCAGTACAGGGTCACCTGTGGTCAGCCCTGGTTCCGTCCCTGGCACTGCATGTGTCTCCCCGGCAGCACCACGAGTGACTCCTGAGCACAGAGCCAGGAGTAACCCAGAGCCCCGGAGCATGTGGCCCAGAACCCCCCCCAGTCTACCCCTCACCCCCACCAGAAAAAGAAATCTCTGTCCTCAGATTCGTACTGAGATTTGTGCTTACAATTGAGGGCGAGTTGTGGGTCCTCGCAGGGGAGGGAACGGAAATTGTCCTGGGCATGTGCCGTGTGGGATGAAGCCGTTGTTCGTTTTTCTTTGAACAGCAACCGAGTCACTGGGATTTATGAGCTCAGTTTATGCAAAATGGCGGACACAGGAAGTCCAGGTGAGTGCACGTGGGGGCTGGGGCGGGCGGGGGACCCTCAGGTGTGCACGTGTATGTCGGATTCTGTGCAAAGGAATTCTGGGGCCCTCCCGTGTAGGACAGACGGGAAGAATTGGAGAAGCCAGGGCACTTCGCAGGCATCACTCGGAGACCAGAGGGCGGTGGCAGCTCCAGTGCGGTTTGGTTTTCGGTTATAAAACTGTAGCCCACAACGTGTCTCCCGGCGGGGTGGACAGGCAGGAATGGGTCGAGGTGTCAGGCTTGCAGCCACCGCCCCTGGGCCAGTCCCTGCACCATAGATGGTCCCCAGACCCCTGAGCACCTCTGGGTGTCCCGAGGTGGGAGAATGCGCGTGGGTTAGCCTGGTTTCTCTTGGGCAACTTCGGGACCCTTTTCCCCACACTGGCCCCAGAGACAGGGTGACAGTGGCACTTCACGAACCGCCAGACAAGCCGGGCTTCCTTGCTCTGAAAAGACAAGTGAGCGCGTCCGGCTGGTTCCGTGGCCTCTGCCGTCTCTCTCTGACTAGCTGCTGTGATGCTTGCTTGTTGGTCTTAAGTATTTGTGTTTCTGGGTTTTGAAATCAGAAGGTGAACCAAAAAATATTTAATGCATATGATGAGTTTGAGTCATTTTAGAAGCATGCATGGAAAAGTGGGCAGGTATATTTTTGATGGGGGGGAAAAAAATAGGCCGGAATGATAGTACAGCTGGTAGAGTGTTTGATTTGCACTGCTGACCTGGGTTCGATCCCTTGCTCCCCATATGGTCTCCTGAGCACCACCAGGAGTGATTCCTAAATGCAGAGCCAGGAGTAGCCCTGAGCATCACTGGATGTGGCCCCAAAAACAACAAAAAAACATTTTCAGGGCTGGGGAGATAGTATAGTGGGGAGAACGCTTGCCTTGTGCAGCTGACCCAGGTTCAATCCCCAGGACCCCGTGTGGTCCCCAGAGCCCTTCTAAGAGTGATTCTGAGCACAGAGCCAGGAGGAAGCCCTGAGCATCACTGGGTATGGTCCCAAACCAAAATAAATAAAAATAAACACTTTGACTATGAATCCAGACTTCCATATCAGCTGATTATGTTTCCAGGTAACTCCTTGAGGCATCTGTAAAGTTAATTTCAATCCATTTCTCATTAAAAAACAGAGCTGCAGGGCAGAGATACCTCCCAGGGGAGGGGCCAGGCTCATAGCCATGGGGCAGGCCCTGGTTCCATCTCTGAGTGCCACCTGCCGTGGCCCCGTGGCTGGGCTTGGCCCCCTTAAAGAACAACCTCAAGTTACAGTACGGGACGGAGAGATAGTGCCAGGGGTCCAGGCACTTCCCGTGCAGTGGGCCACCCCGTCCGGTCCCCAGCCCTGCATGCCCCCCTCCTGCCCCCTCTTCACGGAGAAATGACTCAAAATGGTGGTCGCGGGGGAGCCGTCTGCACTCGCTCTGCCCGCCGAGCTGCCTGTGGTGTGTCGGGGGTCTGTCCCGTCTCCCGAGTCCAGCTGGCTGTGTGTCTGCCGTCACGCTGCTTGTCACTGTTGAGTCCCCGTCCTCGGCCTCCTCGGCTCTCGGGCTTTCTCCGGCTGAAGGCAGCCCTTGTCACTCTCAATGTAGCACAGTTTGCGGGGCGCTCGGGGCGGCTCTGGGAGAGGGGTCTTGAGGGGCAGACCCCGGACGCGAGACCCGGGGGTCTGGGCCTGCCCTGGCGGGCGGGGGTTTGGATCTGAAGCAGCGCGGTCCCCCCGTCACAGGCATGCAGAGGAGACGCAGGAAAGTGCTGGACACGTCCGTGGCCTACGTGCGTGGGGAGGAGAACCTGGCGGGCTGGCGGCCACGCGGGGACAGCCTCATCCTGGAGCACCAGTGGGAGCTGGAGAAGCTGGAGCTGCTGCACGAGGTGGGCGGCCCCCCGACACCCCCCCAGACGGCCCCCCGCACGCGGGCCCTCTCAGGAGCGCCACCACCCCCCAGCCCAGAGTGCCTGCCCGCGGGGGGCCTGCCTGGCCCTGAGCGAGCCGGGCGCCCGCTGAGGCATGGCTGGCCCTTGCAGGTGGAGAGGACGCGCCACTTCCTGCTGCTGCGGGAGCGGCTGGGCGACAGCGTCCCCAAGTCCCTGAGCGACTCGCTGAGCCCCAGCCTGAGCAGCGGCACCCTCAGCACGTCCACCAGCATCTCGTCCCAGATCTCCACCACCACCTTCGAGAGCGCCGTCACGCCCAGCGAGAGCAGCGGCTACGACTCGGCCGACATCGAGAGCCTGGTGGACCGCGAGAAGGAGCTGGCCACCAAGGTGAGGCCCTGCCCGGGGTGTGTGTGTGTGTGTGTGTGTGTGTGTGTGTGAGAGAGAGAGAGAGTTTCTGTGTGTGTGTGTCTGTGTGTGTGAGTGTAAAACTGAGTGCCTCCGTGTGTGACACTGTGTGTGTCACAAATGCTATGTGTGTGTATGTGTAACTGAGGGCCTCTGTATAAGAGAACTGTGTGTGTGTGTGTGTGTGTGTGTGTGTGTGTGTGTGTATCACTGAGGGCCTCCATAAGAGACACTGTGTGTATGTCTCTGTGCGTGTGTGTGACTGAGTGCCTTGTGTGTCAGACACTGTGTCTGTGTCTATGTGTGTGCATGACTGAAGACCTCGTGTGTCAGAGACTGTATATAACTGAGGGCCTCATGTGTAAGAGACATTGTGTGTGTGTATCTTATCTGTGTGTGTGTGATTGAGGGCCTCATGTGTGAGAGGCTGTGTGTGTGTCCGTGTGTGTCTGTGTGTCTGAGGGCTTCTTGTTTGTGTCACTGAGGGCCGTGAGAGACTGTGTGTGTGTGTGTGTGTGTGTGTGTGTGTGTGTGTGTGTGTGTGTGTTAGACACCATGTCCCAGAGCAGGGGATCAGAAGGGCCACATTCCGCATGGTCAGTGTGAAGGAGAGGGCTGGGGCAGGCAGGAGTTGGGAGCGGGGCCTGGGCACTGAGCTAGACTCAGAGGTGCGACTGGCCCTTCACGTTAGCGTTCTCCCTGGCACACGTCTCTCTGCCCACCTCTGTTCTCCATGCTTCTTGGCTTTTTCCCATTCTGGAGAAGCCTGTGTTGTCTCTTGAACACACACTTCCCTCTCTGCTCACATCTGAGTTTCGACAAAAACTACCTTGCCTCAATGAAAGAAAAATAAATAAGCACCTGAGTAGCAGCGGAAGCGAATGATTTTGTGGCAAGGAGGAGAACAAAGAGACGGAAAGGACTCTTGGAGCTGGGGCAGAAGCACGGGCCTTGCGCGTTGGGGCCCAGACCCTGTCCTCGATGCCACACGGTCCCCAGACCCAGAACCTGGCTTAGCTCCTGGCCGAGCATCGCTGCTTAAGACCTACAATCACACAAATGGAAAAGCTCTTGCCTGTCATAATCCAGAAACAGTCATCCAGGCCGGAGCGACAGCACAGCGGGCAGGGCGTTTGCCTTGCACGCAGGCACCCGGGTTGGCATCCCATAGGGTCCCCCAAGCACCGCCAGGAGTGACCCCTGAGTGCAGAGCTAGGAGCAAGCCCTGAGCATCACCGGGTGTGGCCCCAACAAGGAAAAAGAGTTATCATGTTGAGGGCTAGAGCAATAGCACAGTGGGTTCGGGTGATTGACTTGCACGCGGCCAACCCGGGTTCAATTCCCAGCATCCCATATGGTCCCCTGAGCACTGCCAGGGGTGATTCCTGAGTACTGAGCCGGGAGGAACCCCTGTGCATCGCCAGGTGTGACCCAAGAAAGAAAAAAAAGAGTCATCATGTTGAGGGAGGTCGAGGAGGTCTGGCCGCACTGTCGACAGCCTGCTCTGGGGACAGTCACCGAGGACGTGTCCTGGGCCACGGCCGGCAGTGGGCTGAGGATGAAGCGGGGTGGGGGTTGAATGCACTTCCAGTGGGTTTTGCGGGTGCAGGGTGGGCAGAGGCGGGGATGAGTCGTTCTCCCTGGCAGTTCTGAGCCCGACTTGGGTTGCTCAGCCCGGAGGTCCTCCTGAGGCTTCCCGGGCCCTGGGCCCTCCCGCCCACGCCTCCCGCCGTCCGCAGCCCTGACCTCACACTGTCCCTTCCTCCTCCAGTGCCTGCAGCTCCTGACACACTCGTTCAACAGGGAGCTCAGCCAGGTGCATGGCAGCGCCAGCGACTGTAAGGTGAGCCAGAACCCGAGCCAGACCTGAGCCAGAAACCGAGCCAGACCTGAGCCAGAACCCGAGCCAGACCTGAGCCAAAACTGAAGCCAGAACCTGAGCCAGAACCCAAGCCAGATCTGAGCCAGGACCTGAGACAGACCTGAGCTAGGACCTGAGCCTGAACCTGAGCCAGAACCCAATCCAGAACCTGAGCCAGAACCCAAGCCAGATCTGAGCCAGGACCTGAGACAGACCTGAGCTAGGACCTGAGCCAGAACCTGAGCCAGAACCCGAGACAGAACCCGAGCCAGAACCTGAGCCGGAACCTGAGCCAGAACCCGAGCCAGACCTGAGCCAGAACCCGAGCGTGCTGGAGATGAGGGTGTTCCTGCCTCTCGGAGGGGCCAGCTGTTGGCCGTAACCCGGATCTTTGGAGGAAAATGCCCTTTGGGTCACTGTGTGTCACTGACCAGGGGCCAGTCAGAGGCCCGAGGCGCTTCCTTGCGTGCGCGTGACCTGACCTGCTGTCCCAGCACTAGCTGGACCTCTGCACACGCCTCTGCTGCCCCTGAGTCCTGAGGCTCTCGTGGGAAAAAGTGTTTCCCTTGCGCTAGTGGCAGATGCCTCAGAGAACTCACTCACCTCAGGCTAGCCCCACCGGGCCTTTTCTGTAATTTCTCAAATAATCCAAAGTCCTTGGGAGGTCTTTGTTTGGGTAGTCCTGGGCGTTGAACTAGGGCCTCACCTCGCCACATGCTCAGCCCACTTGGGGACCTTCACTGGGGCTCTTCCTGGCGCATGGACCCCCATTATGTTATCCCAGGGATGGTCCCTGATGCTTTCTCACCACCTCCTGGAGGCCAGAACCCAGGCTTGGGAACTGCTCCTGCCCCCAGGCCTCCCGCTGTCCTTGGAATAGTGCAGGCAGCCTCCACATGGCGGTCTCAGGACAGGCGGCCGTGGCCACCACAGAGCCCCGCTTGGTTCCTGCGGCCAGTAAGGGGCTGAGCTGCCCCGGAACCTGCGGCCACGTGCCCCCCAGTACCGGGCCCCACAGCCCTCGCCCTCCACCCCTCTGGCCCCCCCTTTTCTTTTCTTGGTCCTCCCCTCCCCCGCCAGCCCCTCCCCTCCCCCTCCTTTCTGCCCTCTCAGTTGTCACCCCTCCCTCTGTGCTCTCCCCCCAGCTGTCCGACATCTCCCCCCTGGGCCGGGCCTCCTCTGTGTCCAGCCTCAGCAGCGCCACCCTGACGCCGTCCTCCACCTGCCCATCCCTGCTGGAGTCACGCAGCAACTCTCTGGACCAGAAGTAAGTTCATGGTTTCCACGGAGGCCTGAGAACAGGGATGTCCCCATGGGTGCCCTCCCCCCGGGCTCAGGACAGCCCCGTCCCCAGGGGCGGTGTCAGAACACATGTGACAGCAGCCCAAACACGATGTCACAGCGCTGACCACTGCTCCCAGCCACGACCCCTTCTCTGTCCCCTCCCACACTGCCCACTGCCCCCCACCGCAGAGACCGGGAGCCGGATCCTGGGGGGCTCTGAAAACTACCTTGGGAGCAGCGTGTTGGGGGCAGGGCATGTGCCTGGCATGCAGCCCACCCGGGCTCCATCCCGCACCCATCTCTGGCCCCCCAAGCCTGAGCACAGAGCCGGGAGTCCATCCCGAGCACCGCCGGGTGGCCCCGCCCCGCCCCCATAAGTCAGTAAAACCAGCACCGAGCAGTAGGGAGCACCCATTAGGGAGCACTTGGAGGACCCCGGCCCACGGGCAGCCGCCCCGCCCTGCCACTTCCTCTCAGATTTTCGGTCTCCTGAATTTCTGCCGTGGGTCAGGGTCGCAGGTGGTGGGTGAGGGGGGGTGGCGGGCTGCGTGGGGACCCCCAGGAGGGAGGCTCACTGTTGGAGATCTCCGGGGTCTAACTGAGTCTCCCCGCCCCGGCCAGGACCCCCGAGGCCAGCTCCCGGGCCTCCAGCCCCGGCCCCGACTATGAGCAGTTCCAGATTGTCCCGGCTGTGGAAACACCATTTTTGGCCCGAGCCGGAAAGAACGAATTCCTCAACCTTGTTCCAGATATTGAAGAAATCAGACCAGGGTGAGTACGTGAGCCGGCGGCGGGGCCCGGGCCGAGAAGGGCGTCCCCTCCTCTCGCCGTCTCGGCGTGAGCGGACAGTCCCCGCCCAGCCTCCTGTGGAAACGGTTTCACGATCGAAGCCATCAGACTAGGGTCTTACAGGTCTGCCAAGTCGTCCTTGACCCGTCGGGGGGTACCGACTGGTCACTGCGGGGCCACTCCCGGCTGCCCTGCCAAGGGTCCGTGCCTCCGTCTGGCGGGGAGAGCCGGGCGGGCGCCGGTCTCGGCAGGGCGGGTTGGGGTCCCTGCTCGTTCCCCCCTGACTCCCGCCTCTCTCGCTCTGCCCCCAGCTCCGTGGTCTCCAAGAAGGGCTACCTGAACTTCAGGGAGCCCCTTTCCAACAGCTGGGCCAAGCACTTCGTGGTGGTCCGCCGGCCCTATGTGCTCATGTACAACAGTGACAAGGACCCGGTGGAGCGCGGCGTCATCAACCTGTCCACGGCCCAGGTGGAGTTCAGCGACGACCCGCAGGCCCCCGCCAAGGTGCGTGCCACCCGCCCGTGGAGCCAGTTCCTTCTCTCCTCTTCTTCCTCTTCCTGCTCCTCCTCCTCCCCTCCCCAGCCCCCTCCCTGCTCCCACTTCCTTCTTCACCTTCTCCTCCTCCTCCTCCTGTTTTTCTTTTTCATTCCTATCTTGAGTTTGGGGCCACGCCTGGCAGTGCTCCAGGGCTGCCCCCAGCTTGTGCCTAGGGGTCGCTGCCGGGAGTCCTGGGGATGGTACCGGGGGTCCCGCATGCCAGCCCCGCAGCCTGGCCCCGGCCCTCACTCTGTCCCCCTTACTGGGGGTCGGGGCCAACCCAGCATTGCTCAGGGGCCACTCAGGGCCCCGTGCTGTGGCTCGGGGGCCACGTGGTGCTGGGGAGGGGGGTGGAACGAGGGCTGCCCCTCGCTCGCACCGTCCCCTCCCCTCCTGTGCTGTCTCTCCGGCCCCAGCACCCTGGCACACAGTGCGGGGGGGCCCGGACCCCCAGTGACTCTGCCGCCCCGCACCCTTGCAGGTGCCCAACACCTTTGCCGTCTGCACGAAGCACCGGGGGGTCCTCCTGCAGGCGCTCAACGACAAAGACATGAACGACTGGTTATATGCCTTCAACCCCCTGCTCGCCGGCACCATCCGGTGGGTGCCTGCCTCCGCTGGGGGAGGGGACAGCCCGGGAACAGGCTTGGGGCAGTGACCGGGGTGCAGCCGGGTTGCGGGGTGCACGCCGTGTCCCAGCTGCTCACGGGACTCTGGCCGCGTTGACTCCCGTCCGCAGGGCGTGGGAAAGGGGAGATGGCGAGCCCCTCCCTCGTGGGACCCCAAGCCAGTCCACATCCGGCCGCTGTTGCTAGGCGGGGGACGGGGGACGATGACACCAGGGGAGGGGCGGGAGAGGGATGGTCCCCAGGAGTGGCCTCTGACCCCGCCCCCGTGTCCCCGCAGGTCCAAGCTGTCCCGCAGATGCCCGAGCCAAGCCAAGTTCTGAGCGGCCGCGCGCGCCGCCCGCCTTTGCGATATAAAGGAAGTGTCACCCTCACCTCTGTGGCTCTGTCCGCGCCCCCTGCTGCCCCCTCGCGCTCCAGACCCCCCCTCCCGCTCCGGACCTCCCCTCTGTGCTGAGACTCTCGTTAGTAGCATGTGGCCTAACCCAAGGGGGGAGGGACACACCCGCCCGCCCACCCAGCCCGAGCCCCCCGGCCGCCTGCAGCTCCGGTTCTTGGTGATTTTGGTCCCTTTCGCCGCCGCCCGGTCCCCGCCTTGTCCACCCCTCACGCCCGTCCCTCCGTGTGCGGGGACTTGGTCTCCTCTGCGGGAAGGTGTCACGCTTGGCTTCCTCCGGCCGTCGTGGTTTAGAGCCTGCGCGAGGTGCCGCCCCGTCTGCCCGGCAGTGTCCCTTGGGTGAAGGGTGGGGGTCGGGCACGGGGACAGGGAGAGTCTCCGAAACCGAGGCAGCAGCCTGCCAGGGGCTGCCGGGAGAGGCGGAGGGCCTGGCTCCCCCGGGTGGGTTCGGTGGGCCGGGCAGGCTGTGAGGGTGAGGCGGCCGGTGAGGGAGCCCGGGACCCGCCCCGTCCGTGTCCTGCTGTTCACACTTGCGCCACACGAGGGCACCGTCCACCTTCTGGACCCGGGTGGCACCTGCTTCGCTGAAAGGCTGGTTAGTGGCTTTCAAGTGTGGACGCCGGCCACGGCCGTGACCCCTCAGATGGGAAATGCATTAACTGGAGGCCCCTTCTGGGTCCCAGAGCAAACCGGGAAGTGTCCCCAAATCCCTGTGGCTTAAACCTGTGACTCAGCTGGTCAGCCCTACCTGGCTGGGAAACATCACCTGAGGACAGGGGACACCGGCTGGAGCCCTCCCTGCTGACCCCGTGGAAGGTGCTGGAAGGTTCTGGAAAGCGGTTGTGCAAGAACGGTAGGGGAGAGCTTTGACGGACACACATGTCCCTGCCTGCCACAGGCTCCCAGGGAAGCGGCTGTGCCCACTCTGTGCAGGACTGAGGGCCCGTGGCCTTGAGTCCGCTCTCAGGAGAGGACCCACCAGGTGGCCCGGGGGAGGCGCATCTTCCACACTCCGGCCTCACCCTGTCTCGCCCACAGAGGGAAGGGGGCTCGGGGACGCAGGAACCCCCAGACCCGTGACCCCAGCAAGTGGTGGAAACACTCAGGAGCTTTCTGGAAGGTTCTTCCCCTCCTTAACTGTAGGATGCTGGCTGTGGCGTTGCTTGTTTCCTAAGTGGTCTGTGAAAGTTTTAATGTCGTTCCGGGTTTGCTCATTGTCTAACGGACAAAATAGGCCCTCGGGGCGTCCCGCTGGGCCGGACTCGGGGTGTGGTGGGCAGCTCCTGGACCGGAACCACCCCTCACCGCAGGGTCGTCGGCAAGATGGAACTTGGGCTTTTGCAGATGAAATCCTGGACGCCGTTGGGGTGCCCAGCACGTGGCCCGGCTCTGTGGTGTGGGGAGGCGGGAGGCTGGGGCCGGGGACCATGTGACACAGGGATGGGCGGGTGCTTAGCCGCAATGCCAATGCTGATGCCGCTGGCTCGGGTAGTCTTTGCTCTGGAGGTGCCAGACGGCCAAACAGGCTGGACTGGACGGCCACAACTGGCCGGTGAGAGGCCCCGAGGCTGCGCTGCCCACGGCCTGCCCTGCCAGGGCTGGCGCCACCCAGGACCTCAGCGCCCCTTTGCCGAGAGGAGTCGGGCGGTCTCGGGCAGAACCCCAGGAAGCCCGGAGCAGGCTCCAAGGCTGGGTCCGGAGGCGGGTGGGCAGGAAGTGCCACTGGAGAGAAGCCCCTTGAGAGCGCCTTTCCGCACCTGTATTTCCCCTCCTTGGAGCAACGGAATGAAGGGAAGGAGAAAACCCTCCCCGGATTACAGAGAGGCGAGGCCGCCCTGTATGAGTGAGAATCTCCCCCACCCCTCCTTCCTGCCAGCTCATCCCGCCTCCCCTCCCTGCCCCCCGAGAGTCAGCCAGCTCTCACCGCTGCGGGGGGCCGGCCAGCCCCCACACAGCCGGGTGCAGGGAAGGGCGGGCACCCATCCCCCTGCCCGGCTGAGAAATCAGCGTTGTCCACTTCCACTTACTCCCAGCCCCCCCTTCCCGCCCCCACCCCTGCCTGGGACTCGGCCCCTGTCCTGGGGGAGATTCTGATAAGATTCTGATAAGATCCCTGAAAGGGTCCATCGGGTCCTGGTGGTCCAAACGGGCGCCTGGCCCCTGCTTCAAAGCAAAGACTGGCCCGCCCTCGCCGTCTCCCTCACCGTGGCTCATCAGAGCGAGGGCCGGGCGGGATGGCGCTGGCCACGGGCCCCAACTGCCCCGAAGCACCCGCGTGGGATTAGGGCCGGCTCGTTTGCTGGACGTGGGTCTCCAGAGTTCCTTTTGGCTCCCTTTGAAACCACGTGATTATTAATCTGCTCCTTAACATGCAAAGACTAACTCTGCTTCTTCAGGCTTGCTGAGCGCCGCCCCGCCCCTGCCATAGGCATGGGGGTCTGTGCTGCCGTCGGCAGGGGCGTGCCAGCCGAGAGTGGGTCTGAGGCCCTGGGAAAGCTCTGGAAAGGAGGTTTAAAGGCAGGAACGGTCGTTGGCACGGGTCCTTTGCTCAGAGACTCCCGCCCGGGGGCTGCTCGCAGAGGGACGCTCAGCCGAGGCGGTCTCTGGCGGGGCCTGGCTGCTGGCTGCGGCCCCCGTGTCTGAGCTCCCACGCCCTCACGACGAACATCCTGGCACCGTTTCTCCTGAGGAACCCATCGCCTTCCCGCGGGGGCTGTGGAGGGCGTCTCCGAGACTGGCTCCCGCTCCCCGTCGGGCGAGACCCCCGGCTCCCCCCACCCTCCGACCAGGCCTGGCACCTGTGCCTCCCTGCGAGGGAGTGAGCGGCGGCAACAGTACACGGTTCATTTCCGGTCTTCATCTTCATGTTTTATTATGTAAATACTCTCTGACGTTCGGAGCTCGAGTATACAGAATGTAAATAGAGTTCTCGTATTTGTACTAATTCTGGTTCTTTTGCTGTATAGCCCTCGATGTGCAATGCAGACATTACCTAACTGTGTGTAGCCTTGCATCACGGAACTCGGTGACCGAGGTCAAAATAATAAAGGTACAACCAGTGCATCAGCGGGGTGTGCCTTTGTCTTGACGCCCTGCGGTACTTACACACAGACTCGGGTGGGCACGGTGTGGGGGACACACTCAGGAGAGCTCAGGGATGGGGTCCGGCCGCCTCCCAGCCCTGCAGAGATTGTCTTTCTCTGTTATGTCTTTGGGTCACATCCGACCGTGCTCGGGGCTGACTCCTGACTCTGTGCTCGGGAATCACTCCTAGCGGTGCTTGGGGGATCCCATGGGATGCCGGGGATCGAACCCAGACCGGTCCCCAGGCAAGGCAAACGCCCCTCCTCCTTGTCCAGCCGCGACACCCAAGAGATTTCTTGACTTGCCGAGGTACCACTTGTCCAGAACAAAGTCCACTGTGGCATGGGATATCAGACAACCAGGAGCGTGGCTGTGCCACGTCTGAGAGTGCCCTGCTCCCGTGGGCCGAGAGGGACGGCAGGGCTCAGGGCACGCGCTCTGCTCGTGGCCAAACCTGGTTCTCTCCCAGGGTGAGGGTGTGACCCGAAACCTGAAAGGGAGAATAAGAAAGCGCCTTCCCCGTGTGGCTGTTCCAGCGGGGAGACTCGTGGCGGGTGGTCGCTTCATGGCGGGGTGAGGGGGGCGTGCTTAGACTCTGCACGCCGGTGCAGCAGGCCTGCGGTGCAGCAGAGCCCAGACAGGGGTCCTCGTGGGTTGCATTTGGGGGCAGAGGGGAGAGCCGCGTGGCGAGCAGAGCCGAGTGCCGTGTGCAGGGGTAACAGGCGCCCAGCTCAATGGTGGCCAGCGGCCAGTCTGCCAGAGACAAATAAGCCAGAGTGCTGGCACGACGGGGAGGGCTCTCGCCTTGCACACAGCCCACCCAGGTTTGATCCCCGGCACCCCATAGGGTCCCCCGAGCCCCGCCAGGAGCGATCCCTGAGCACCACCAGCCGTGGCCCAAAACCAAAAGGTTCAGAGAAGCAAAGGAAGCATCTGTCCCGATCTCGGGGTTGGGAAGGCTCTTGGGGGCGCTGACGTTTCGGCGGGCTCCTTCCTCTTGATGGACGGGGTCAGCCATACCCACCCCACGCCAGGTCTCGGGAGAGTGCCGCCAGGTGGGCGGGGCAGAGGCCAGCAGTGCCTGTTCCCTGCTGGGCCCAGCTCCGAGGTTTCCATTCTTCAGCGCCCTTTGGCCTAGGAACGTGGGCTCTGGCCTTTGTCATTGTTGGCCTTTGGGGGGAGCTAGAAGGGTGAGGCCACACCTGGTGGTGTGCTCAGGGTCACTCCTGGCAGTGCTGTGGGCTCACGTGGTGCCAACCCTCTGTGCCTTCTCCCCAGCCCCAAAGTAATAGTGTTGGGTTTTTGGGGATGGGGGCGCCAAGCATTGAACCCAGAACCTCAATACATGCAAGGGAAGCTCTTGGCCACTTTTTGGCACTCTCGGGCGCCCGCCCTCCCCCCTCATTGCTTTCTGTTCTGCCACGTGAACCAGTCCTTCGGGTTTGTAAGAATTCCAAGGTCCTGCATGGCACAGCCGGGAGTCTCAGATCAACCCAGCCCTTCGACTTCCACACCCCCTTATGTAATCGGAACTGTGGGCTCAGCCCAGGGCTACAGGCTGGGGCTGCTTTTGTACAGTTGATTCCTGTGCTTTGAGTCAGGATTTGGGGAGTTGGGGCCAGACAAAAACATCGCTGACAGGGTGCCTGGTCATGAGCTGACTTTCTTAAGCGTTGGAGGCTTTGCTGAAAATCAAAGGTCAAGCACCAAGCTCAAAACATTTGCAACCAGGAATCGGGGAGCAGAAATGTCACCCATAAGGCACCATGAATGGGCGGCAGAAATGTCCTCCCCTCCATGAGGTGCCTAGTAGTGGGGGGCACATTTCTGCCCCCGATCACTGATGCCTAGTGGTAGGGAGGACATTTCTGCCCGCTGATTCCTGGTGCCTAATGGGGGACATTTCTGCCCCCGTTACCTGGTACCAAAAAGGAGGGACATTTTTGTGCCCCAATCTCTGGAGCCTAGTAGTGGGGGGACTTTTTGCTCCCCAATTCCTTGTGCCTAATTGGGGGACATTAACGCCCCCCCCTCCCGCCGATTACTTGTGCCTAATTGGGGCGACATTTCTGCTTCCCCATCCATGGTATCTAGTCACATGGGGACATTTTTGCCCCTTGATTCTAGATGCATATGGGGGACATTTCTGTCCCCCGCTCTCTGGTGCCTACCTGTGGGGGGACATTTCTAACTACAGATTCCTGGTGCCTAATGGGGGAGACATTTCTGCCCTCCGAAACCTTTTGCAAAAAAAAAAAAAAAAAAACATTTGCAAGCCTTAGTTTTACTCTGTCCACTGGGCCTTTGTGAAAACCCTGCCCTCTGACCCTGGGGGGGTGGGGGGACTCAGCCCTGCCCTCTGACCCCTGTCATTTCCTTTCAGTCCTGGGGGGGTCTGGGGAAGGCCGCGGGGGTGGGGATTTCTATACAGAAGCAGCCAAGTTCCTGGGCGCTAGAACCTGTGGAAGACTGTGAGGCACTTGGGTGTGTCCAGATGTCTAGTCACTTTGACTCAGCATAATTTCTCCTTGCTAAATCTCAGACTAAAGCAATCAATTCCTTCCTGCAGCCCAATCTCTGAGTGCACTTTCCTTGTAACCCTGGGGAAAGAGGAAGTAGTCCCAGCACCGGGGTGAGCGGTGAGCGTAGCCTGCCCCGCCCTGGGCTGGTTTGAAGAGAGCCCTTGTGTAAAATCCTGCCTAGGAAATTGCACCATCTGCAGTTTTTCTTCCCAAACTGGCCGCTGGACACATGCAAAGCACGCACCCCAGCCCCTAGAAGGAGTTTTCAGGGGGGCCAGAGAGAGTGTGAAGGGCTGAGCACTTATTTTCTCCGTGGAAGGGTCAGGGCTATTCCTAGTACAGTCCAGTGAGCACCACGACCTGTGCCCCCCCCCAAACCAAAAGAATTTCCAGATGTAGTATAAGTTGGAATTCTGCAAAATTAAAAAAAAAAAACCTTCTCTCTGTAGGGGCCAGCAAGAGAGTACAGTGCATAGGGCACTTGCTTTGCATCCAGCCAGCCTGGGTTCAATCCTTCACATCCCATAGCACAGAGCCAGGGTCACCCCAGCATCACCAGGTGTGGCCCAGGAGAGAGAGAGAGAGAGAAAGAGAGAGAGTGAGAGAGAAAATGAAAAGACAAGCCACAAACTGGAAGAAAGCATATTTTTAAAAAAATCATAAGTCTGATAGAGGAATTTTTTTTTTTGCTTTTTGAGTCACACCCAGTGATGCTCAGGGGTTATTCCTGGCTCATGCACTCAGGAATTACTCCTGGCGGTGCTCGGGGGACCATGTGGGATGCTGGGAATTGAACCAGGGTCAGCTGCGTGCAAGGCAAATGCCCTACCCGCTGTGCTATCGCTCCAGCCCTGATAGAGGAATTTTTGAATCCACTGGAAGCAACTTGTAGGGGTCCTTTCTGGTAATACTGGGGTGCCCAGTCTACACCGGCGGTCCTAGGGGCCCAGGTGCTAAGGGCTGTGGGTCCGAAGCCTCACACAGGCAGGGCTCATGCACGAGCATCTCATCTGCATCCTGGCCCCAAACAGTCCTTCCCTGGGTGCTGAGGAGATGGCCCAGCACGTGGGGTGCTCACCTTGCAGCCAACCCGATTTTATTCCCAGCACCCCTTAGGGTCTCCTGAGCTCCACCATGAGTGATCTCTGAGCACAGAGCCAGGAGTAAGCCCTGGAGCCTGTGGGCCCCTCAAAATCCCTAACATCTGGGGGACATCACACCCAGCGATGCTCAGGACTTTACTCCTGACTGTGTGCTCAGGGATCACTCCTGGCAGTGCTCGGGGGTCAAATCCAGATCAGCCACAGGCAAGGCCCTACCCACTGTGCCACTTTGGCCCCACAGTTCTTTACATTTTAAAGTCAGAAGTCGGGGCTGAAGGTCACATCCAGGGAGTGACCATGGAGCACAGGGTCAGACTTAGCTCTTGAGCACTGCTGCATGTGGCAAGAAGAAAAGGGGAAAAAGGAAACACCCCCCCCCCAATTAAAAAAAACAAACAGAAGAACCCATACTGAACAAGACCCCTGGAGTCAGCTTCGGTCAGCGAACAAAGAATGCAGAAAAGAGGAAAATGTAACGCCAGGGCAGACACTACACAGTAGTATGCACCCTGGTGGGGTGGGGCAGGGACTCATTTCACCTCCGTGGCATTCTACAAAGTCTAGAACTCCAGCGGAACCATGAGAGAACACAGCACACCAGGGGCCTGGGAGATGGTACAATGGTTAGAGCACGCAGCACCTGGCCTGGACTCAAGTCCCGGCACCACACGGTTCCCCAAGCATCACCTGTGCCGCCGGGTCCCTGGGTATCCCCAGCACTGCTGGGTGTGTCCCCAAGACAAAACAAACACCAAATGTGTCAGGGCTGGGAGCTGACTCTGCAGCCTGAGGCATGCACCCTGGGTAGGGCCCTGAGTGCCGCTGGGAGCAGCATCACAGCCTGGACCCTGATGCAGAGCACTACCTGGGAGCCCCCACAAAGCATTCTTGGCTTTGGGCCACAACTGGTGGTGCTCTCCTGGCAGTGCTCAGAACACCTTAGGAGGTGCCGAGGGGAGAACCAGGGTCAGCAGGAGGCAAGGGCAGTGCCTTAAGCCTGGTATCATCTCTCCAGCCCCCTGCACTCCCCGGTTCTTTTATTTATTTTTTTGCTTTTTGGCTCACACCCAGCGATGCTCAGGGGTTCCTCCTGGCTCTGCACTCAGGAATTACTCCTGGTGTTTTCGGGGGACCACATGGGATGCCAGGGATTGAATCCGGGTCGGCCACATGCAAGGCAAACGCCCTACCTGCTGGACTATTGCTCCGGCCCTCCAATTCTAATGTAAAGAGCCAGTCCATACAAGTCTGGGTTCTGTGGCGGGCTGGAGACTGGCTGACACCCTATTCTCCTGGACGGACGCTGCAGTGAGAGGGAGGGGGCAGGTATATGCCGGGGGTCCCGGAGGAGGGAGGCCTCCCGGGAACCAGGGATGCAAGGGGACCTATGGGGAGCACAGTCTGGCCGGAAGCTGGAAGGATAGTGGCCAGAGCAACAGACCAGCGGGGAGAGCACGTGGCTTGCACGTGGCCAACCCAGATTCAATCCCCGGCATCCCTTATGGTCCTCGAGCACCATCAGGAGTGATTCCTGAGTGCATGAGCCCGGAGTAACCACTGAGCATCACCGAGTGTGACCCAAAAAGCAAAAAAAAAAAAAGCTTAAAGGACAGAAAGTGTCCAGAGCCTCCATATTGGGCAGGACCACTTTGATGTGCGGGTCGAGGAACCTGGGGACATGGGCCCGTCTGCCCCATGTCCCTGGACAGGCCCAGCTCTTGGCCCATCTCGTTTCTGATGCTGAGCAGTGGCCTCCTAACCTGAGATTCTCAGCCCTTCTTACTCCTGAACACCAAGCATGGCCTGGAGGTTGCCATGGGAGTTGCCACCGGATCTCGCTCTCGACAGCATTTTAAAAAGCGATCCCTAAGTCAACAATGGTTGGAGGGATCTCCCGGGATGGGAGATGTGTGCTGAAAGTCAGTCAAGGACCAAACAGGATGTCCTCTCAGTATCTGTATTGCATACCATAATGCCCAAAGTAGAGAGAGAGTATGGGGGGAATTGTCTGCCATAGAGGCAGGGGGAGGGGCGGGATGGGAGGGGATACTGGGGCCATTGGTGGTGGAGAATGTGCACTGGGGTAGGGATGGGTGCTCGATCATTGTAGGACTGAAACTCAAACATGAAAGTTTGATGACTGTAACTCACAGTGATTCAATTAAAAACAAACAAACAAAAAAAGTGGTCCCTGGGACCCGAGCGAAAGCACAGCAGGAAGGGCACTTGCTTTGCACACAGGCAACCCAGGTTCTATCCCTGGCACCCCATAGGGTCCCCGGAGTCCACCAGAAATGACCCCTGAGTGCAGAGCCAGGAATAAGCCCTGAGCACTGCTGGGTGTGGTCAAAATCCAAACCCTACATTTCTACGCAAGGTCATGATGTCATTCTAGATTTCCAGAGTAACTCTTCCTTATCGCAATGCAAAATACCCGGAAGAGCGCTGAAAGGCTGGATGCCGTGCGGTGGGGTTTGGTCCCTGGCGCCCCAGCACCCCCGCCCCCAGTTGCGGGGGGACCCGCGGAGTCGCCTCCCCGACAGGCAGGGAGGGTTCCGGGTTCCATACGTGCAAGGAGGGATCAACCGAATGAACACGCAGACGCAAGAAGAGACAAGAAGCTAAGAGAGAGGATAGGACAGGACAGGACAGACTTTATTTAGGGCGGCAAGGGCTTATATACCTATGCATACCAAGCATCAGGTAGTGACACAAAAAGTTCATGTCCATACACAAAAAGGTCATGTCCATACACAAAAAGGTCATGTCCATACACAAAAAGGTCATGTCCATATATGGTTAGGAAAGTTACAAAGTCTATACGTTTCACATACATGATTAATCATTGTCAGTTACTTCTTGTTTTTGCGGACAGCTGTGACAGATGTTTCCTCAAGATAACCATACATAGCACAGGATTTGCCTGCTGTGGGTCACGCAGGCCCTTGGTCAGTTAAATGGCCAGCTTCCCACATCTCCCCCTTCCTTTACTATAAAAGACGCCAGCTAGGGGGAGCATTGACTGGACCCCTCCAGGATATCAAGAAGACCTCTGTTTTGCGGAGGGGAGGAGAGTAGACTGAGCCCCGTTTCCCCTGCTCACCCTGCTAGCGGAGGGGAGCCGCGGAAAAAGGCCAGCTTCAGGCAGAGGAAACCTCCATGCAGGCCCAGTGTACTCCGCAGGGAGTCAGTCGGAAGCAGCTCTGAGGCCTCCCTTGCAGTGCTTTGCCAGACACCTAGTGGCTGGGTGACAGTGGAATAGGGGTAAAGTCTGACTCTCTACACCCGCGGTACCAGGAAAAGAGGGACGAGGGGGCTGGCCGTGAACAAGTCAAGGTCTGGTCCAATTGACCGTGACCTGCGTCCCGACTTCTGCATCAGCAGACCTCACGGTAGCATAACCCAGGGCAGCATCTTCCAAGCGATGATGAAGCACTTGTATGGAATTGGCAGACGAGGAAGCTAGTTGTCGCCTGACAGAGGCAATCAGCCTATCAAAGATGCATGGTCCAAAATTGGCAATCAACCAAAGGGCAGTAAGCGGGGCTAACAGAGGTAATAGATAGGGTAACAGGGAATGAACGCCCCACCCACCCCGAGACGGAGGATTCACGCTCTCGTCCCCTCTGCTCTATACCTTCCCGAAGCTCGCGCATGGAGTCCTTAATTACACCACTGTGGTTGACATAAAAACAACATTCCTCCCCCAAGGCGACACATAGTCCCCCTGCTTTCATAAAGAGCAAGTCCAGTCCTCTGCGATTCTGGAGGGCGACCTCTGAGAGAGAGAGGTGAGGGATTCCTCCATTCGGGAGAGGGAACGCTCCAATCGTTCGAGATCGGCGTCAACAGCGGCCCCGGAGAGAGGTGAGCGCCGAGTGGCCTTGACCACTCGGTCAAGGCAGCGATCCCTGTGCTGGTGCCAGCAAGGCTGAGCGTGAGGTGGGTAGTGACAGTGACCGCTGTAACCGGGTCACGGCGCACACGGTGCGGGGGGGGGGGGGTAGGGGACCAATAGTCAAGCAGGGCGTCTCTCAGATGAAACGTCACGCGGAGAAGAACAAGGACGGTGCTGCAGAAATCCCGATGGAGGTTGAAGACAGAGCCGGCCAAGTGGGGCGTCAAACCGGTGACAGAACACAACCACCAGGCTCCTTCGGAGGGGGTGGCCCATTGATGGATCTCTAAAGATGGGTTTGGGATGGTGGGGTGACATCTGGACTAGAAGGAGCTCGGAACGGAGCCCACGCAGAGGCCAAGGCCGGAAACCGAGAAGACATCGAGGGCAACCGGCAGAGTTTTCCAGTGGGCGGGGGGGGGGGGGGGGGGGGGGGATGAGAGGGAGTAGGAGGCATTGTAACCAAAAACATCAAAAAAAAAAAAACGGAGGGGATGGTAATAGGCAGAGCCAGCAGCTCTTGGTCGCTTGGGGGGAGGTCGCATTCAGGGATGCAAAGGGGGTGTCCACTAGGGCTCGGAGGGCATCCATAGAGCCAGACAGGAGAGGCGGCAGAAAAGGTGGGGGGGGAGGGGAAAGAAGGGGGAAATGTTGTGGGAAGGGCCTACCTGATCTCCGGAGTTGTAAAGGGAACAGGCGGATGGAGTGTGGGACGCAAATGTGACGGACCAGGCCGTGTGTCAGGGAGGGCTTGGGATACGGTACGGCGAAGACGGAGAAACCACCCAATCGGGTGCCCTTCTAGGGTTGAGCCACTCAAGGTGACTCCCCAGACCAGGCCGTTAGTGGCCCACCGGGAAGGAGGAAGGGTTCTTGCTGCCTGGGTGAAGGAAAGCCGAAAATTCCTGCAAATGGTGTCGCCTGCAGGGGGGCGACAGCTGGACTGACCAGCGGGAGCAGAAAGATGTGAATAGGAGATGTAATCGGGGCGGGTGCTATGAGCCTCGACGGCTATGCCGGAGGACGCACAGTCCTTTGTAGCACAGAAGTAGACTCGGTCATCCCCGCACGCAGGATCCGGCGTGTGTCCAGGGCATAAGAAATGTGGCGTGGACCAGCTGGAAACACACGCTGACTTGGGCATCGGGGTGCTGTAATTATTAGCTACATGACAGTAGTCTACCTCTAAGTCGGGGAACCAAGAGAGGGTCTGGAGAGCGCATTGCTTCTGAACGAGTGAGGAAACCGCATGACGGGGAGAGTCGAACGTTTGTAGTTGTTCAAAGTACACTTCCCAGCAGATGGAGAGTGGCCTATGATCAGCAGACATTGGAGCGGAGGCATCCAGGGGACGAGACATGGTCGACGGCAGCCAGGTTGCCAGGAGGGCGGTCAGTACTCTCGAGGGGAGCAGCATCTGAAAGAGATAAAGCTTCGTTCTCAGGGCCCTCCAGGGCCCTGCGGTCGGGGGGCATGCTCTACCGCCTGGCCAGACGTTCAGGCAGCCAGCGGGCCGCTGCCTCACGGGCGTCAGAAACACAGGCGTGCCCCCTGCCCCAGATCAAGACCGGGTCCGGGCCATGCCACCGTGCGATGAGGGGGTCCTTCCATTTAGCCAGAGCGTAAGAGTCTTTGGAGTCAGAATGCCAGAAACGGTCCGCGGCACTGCGGCCATCCTTATCCAGGCTCGAGAAATTGAGCACAAACTGCACGAGGGAAGCAGCGTCTTGGGAGAGTTAGAGGCAACTAAGGGTCTCTTTCCTTCATCAATTTGGAGATCTGCATTTGAAGGGAAGAGTGGGCTCTTTCCACAATGCCCTGGCCTTGCGGGTTGTAGGGAATTCCAGTGGTATGCTGAATTTGGAATTTCTTACAAAACTCCTGGAACCTGGGCTGGGGCCATAGCACAGCGGGTAGGGCGTTTGCCTTGCACGCGGCCAACCCGGGTTCGATTCCCAGCATCCCATATGGTCCCCTGAGCACCGCCAGGGGTAATTCCTGAGCGCAGAGCCAGGAGGAACCCCTGTGCATTGCTGGGTGTGACCCAAAAAGCAAAAAAAAAAAAAAAAAAAAAGTCCTGGGACCTCTTCCCTGTGTAACCCGGGCCATTGTCCATCTTAATGTGCTGCGGCTTCCCCAGGATAGATAGGCAGTAAAGGACGAGAGTGATAACATTCTTAGAGGCCTCGCCTATCTGAGGAGATGCACATATATACCCGCTAAAAGTATCTATCACCACATGGACATATCTAAGCCGTCCAAAAGAGGAGACGTGAGTAACATCCATTTGCCAGAGTGCGTTAGGAACCAGCCCCCTGGGATGAACTCCCAGGTGGGTGCAGGCAGAAAGGTGACACGAGACTGGCACTGCTTTACGATTTGTCGGGCCTGCTCTCGAGAGACCTTGAACATCATTCTTAGAGTATTGGCATTAAGGTGATGAAGTGCATGAGCCTTAGTGGCCTCAGATACTGGGTCTGGACTGGAAACAGGGGCTGCCATTAGCCGAGTGGCCCGGTCTGCCATGTCATTGCCCTCAGATAGAGGGCCAGGGAGTCCAGTGTGGTGTGGGCTCTCAGATGGCCTACAAAAAAAGGGAAAGCGACGAGAGCGAATACATTGCTGAATCTGTAAAAACAAACGGGTCGCCCGAGAGGATTCTTTAACATAGCTCACAGTCTCAAGGAGAGGGACTGCAAGGGCCACATAGGCACTGTCTGGCACTATATAAATTGAAAACGGTATGGGGAAAATCCTGGAACACCTTGCAAACCGCCGACAGCTCTACCAACTGAGCGGATGTGTGTTCCGTGTGAGAAGAGACAACTTCTCCTAGACAGACACAGGCCGCCGTCCCATTGGAGGATCCGTCTGTAAAAATGGCGGGTGCCCTGGGGATCTGATCCTTCTTGGTGATGGATGGAAAGACCCATCTGTGGAGTTTAAAGAACTCAACTAGTTCATTAGGAGGATAATGATTATCTATAAGACCCTCAAAAGACACACAGGCTATGGGCCAGTCATCAGTGTTTTGAAAAAGCCAATTTACCTGGGTTTTATCACAAGGTTGAATGATAACATTCGGCTCTAGTCCAAAGTATTTCCTGCCAAACTCCCCACCTAACCTAATCAAAGAGGAAACAAGGGAGTAATAGGGGGTGAGAACTCGCTTGTGGGTGGAAGGCAGAGATACTCAGGAAACAGGATTACTCTGCCAAATAAGGCCCGTAGGGGGATGCAACGTAACAAAGATTATTAAGCTAAAAGGAAGATCATAATTCACTACGACAACGAATTGTCTACCAATGGCCTGTTCCAAAGGGCCCGTCGGGCTTCCTCCGTAAGCACTCGGGGAGAGCTGGGGTCCGGGTCACCCCGAAGGGTGTCAAACAAAGGCTTCAGATCATCAGTTGTTAGTTTAAGGTAGGGTCGAAGCCAATTGATGTTGCCCAACAACTGCTGAAAGTCATTAAGGTTCTTTAAATGGGACGCCATGAGCTGAGCCTTCTGGTCTTTGACCCCCGGTTGGCTGAGAATGACCCTAAGAATGAGTAGGGGTCAGCCATTTGAATCTTATCCTGAGCAGTGGAGAACCCCGAGGAAGTTAATATGTCAATCATATGTTTGCAACTTTGCATAACTATGTCTGGGTGCGGGCCAGCAAGTAGGATATCACCCATATAGTGCACAATGTAAAGGCCTGGTCATCATTACCTAACAGGGGCTATAACGCCCGCAACATACTTTTGGCACAAGGTGGGACTGTTAGCCATCCCTTGGGGTAGCACTTTCCACCGAAAACGCTTCATGGGCCCTCTAAGGTTAATTACCGGAACACTAAAGGCAAACCTGGGGCGATCATCAGGGTGGAGGGGTACAGAGAAAAAACAATCTTTTAGGTCTATAACTATCTTGTGCCACAAGGCAGGGATCGCTACGGGGGACGGTAGGCCAGGCTGTAACGCCCCCAAAACCATCATGGTCTTGTTTACTGCCCTCAGATCCTGGAGCAAACGCCACTTCCCTGACTTTTTTTTTTTTTTTTTTTTTTTTGCTTTTTGGGTCACACCCAGCAATGCACAGCGGTTACACCTGGCTCTGTACTCAGGAATTATCCCTGGCGGTGCTCAGGGGACCACATGGGATGCTGGGAATCGAACCCGGGTTGGCCGCATGCAAGGCAAACGCCCTACCTGCTGTGCTATCGCTCCAGCCCCCCTGACTTCTTCTTGATCACAAAAATGGGCGTATTCCAGGGGGAGTTGGTAGGTTCTATATGCCCGGCAGCGAGCTGCTCCTGTACCAGCGTCTCCGCTGCTGCTAACTTCTCTGAGGACAGGGGCCATTGATCTACCCACACAGCATCGTCAGTTCGCCAGATAATTTTACCAGCGTGGGGCACAGGCAAGTCAGTGGCTGTCATGGTAAATTTCCCAGTCCTAGTCTCCCTACAGAGGGGGAAGTGTCACAGGTTCAGTAACGCCCTGGGAATATTTGCCCAGGCCTTGGCCGGGGAGATAACCCTGCTGGAGCAAGAGACCAAGGCCTTTAGTATCCACGGGGATCAAATCCATCTGGGACAGGATATCCCTGCCCCACAAATTAATAGGCAAATCCGGGAGGGTATAAGGACGGACAGAGCCTTCCTTCCCTTTGGGAGTTCGCCATTTGAGCTCAGCCGAGCTCAACATCGGGTTCTTAGAGGGGCCAATTCCCTGAAGGTGTGTGAGGGACGGGGACAACGGCCACTTGGAGGGCCAATCCCTAGCGGTGATAGTAGTGGTGTCAGCTCCCGTGTCTATTAGGCCGTTAAAGGGCCTGCCAGAGACAGAAAGGGACAGGAGCGTCTTGCATTCTGCCTGGGATGGCATGAAGGAGGGAATCGAAACCGGAGGCGTTGGTGCTCCGGGGGGAAGAAAAGAGGGGGGTGCCAAGGGAAGCGCCCCAGTTGCCTGCTGCATTATGGGGCCCCGGGGCCGGTTCCGTGACGAGTTTCCTGGCCGGGACACTGTCCCAACCCGGCACTCGGATGCCCAATGGTAACCTTCCTTACACTTAGGACATAACGTGTGGGGTGCACAAGATCTTCCCCACTCAGGGCAATTCCGAAGGAAATGGCCAGGTTTATTGCAACCGAAACACACTCTAGGATCGACTGGTGTGGGGGCCGCGGGGGCGTTGGTTAGTCCCTTCAAGGCAGCCCTGATAGCCAGGCCAATCTTGTGGGAGGTGGGGTCTACATCAGCGCACAGCCGAAGATATTCAGAGAGTGTCTTGCCCCTCTTATGGGGGCGGAGGACGCCTTGGCAGACTGACTTGGCGTTCTCGTAGGCTAGGTGGCGAATAAATTCATTATCAGTATCTCCTCCTCCCATAAGGCGCTCGGCTGCCTCCATCAGCCGTCCCACAAAATCATTATAAGGTTCAGTGGGTCCCTGCCTGATTTTCGCCAAGGAGGTGAGAACGGAACCCTTGGAAGGAAGGCCTTTCCAGGCCTTCAAGGCCGCTGCCTGAACCTGCGTTAAGAGGCCGGGAGGGAATTGCACCTGAACTTCATTAGAAGAAAACGGGGCATTGCCCAGAAACTTATTCAGGGTCCAGGACGAGGAGGACCCAGCGGCGGCCAGATTACGCCTGGCAGTCTCCTGACAGCGGTCATGATAATCAGCCTTCCAAAGCAAATAATCCCCGCGGCTCAATACTGCGCGGGTCAGGGAGAACCAATCGTTGGGCGTAAGCCAAACTTCACTAAGGGACTCAAGCAGACTCAGGGTGAACGGAGCGGCTGGGCCACAAGAGGAGACCGCGCCCTCGAGGTCTTTAATATCGCTGAATTTCAAGCGGCTGTACGGCTGGCGGCCAGTTGCCCCCTGAGCGCGGGCTTCCGCGGGGTTCTCAGGCATAGGGTCCCCATCGTCGTGTTCCTCCTGAGAGTCCGCCTCCTGGGGTCCCTCCTCTGGACCCTCTCCAGTAGGTGGGAGGGCCTGGCTGCGACCCTGGGAGCAGAGAATGGGGAGGGACTGAGACTGGGGCTTGGGGCTCGATTTTTGGGGTGCCCGTGAGGTATCAGTAGAAGGGAGGACATCCAAGTCAAGTTGTCTGACCTGCCTGAGGAGTTCCAAGAACTCCCGTTTCTGCTGTAAGAAGGAGCGGAGCGCTTGGGTGTCCTGGGCCAGAGGCTGAGAAGCCAGACTTAGATTGGGGTCCATGAGGAGAGAAGGGGTTGTAGCCCCATAGAAAACATCAGGGTTATAAGGGGGAGGGTGGCAGAAGGATGGCACAGGATGGGCAAGAGTAGGAGGCCATTCAGGAGATCGGTGGCAGGCCGCCACATCCTCAAGGTCAGTGACATCCTTAGGGGGCAGGGCCTCAGGGACAGGGGATTCCCTGCTGACAGGATAAAGGCAGGCGACAGGGGAAGGGTCCTCCGGGGAAGGCGGTGATTTTTCGGATAGATCGCCAGCCTGGTCCTCAGGAGGCATGGGGATAGACACAGAAGGGCACGGTGAATGGTGGGCCTCCACTGCGCCTGGGGGGCCGGGGGAGGGGATAGAGGGAGGCCAAGAAGGGCCACGGGTCTGTGGAGCAGAGGGGCGGTAGTCCTTTAAGAAGGTCTCTGAGTCATGAACGATCTGTTTTGCATCAGCCTGAGAATGTCTGACCTGGAGAATCTCATTGATAAGGTTCCAGTAGGAAAAGGTCGGGACGGGGATTTTCTCGGGACCCCCCGTAGTAGTCCTTAAGACAGTCTCCCACACGGCCCCAGCGTTCCTCATCAACGGTTCCCTCTTGTGGGAACCATGGACACACATCTTCAAGAAGAAGGAAGAAATCGACAAGGTCCTTTTTCTTTACCTTGACCCCGCGATGTTTAAGGGAGGTCTTAAGGCCTCTAAAACAATTCCCTCTTCGTCAGGGTCTGCCCCATGACTACTGACGGCGGACCAAGGGACACGAGTGAACAAAAGAGGGGAAAAGAGAAAACTACAGAGGAGATAAAAGGGGGAGGACAAGTCACATGAAAGAGAAAAAAAAGACGTGACAAAGATGGGTCACTGTGAGGCCGACTCGGTGGGGGAGAGAATGAAGGGGAAGGCGCGACGTCACAGGGAGATCTCCCTCCCCAAAGGGAAATCCACTCAGGTGCTTGTCTGGCCGGTGGGGTGCTTAGCAGTAGTGCATCAGCCAATGGTGACTTATGGCCGACATCTAAGTCGGCACCACCCTAGACCTTATGCTCCCCAGGGAATCGCAGACAACCCACTCAGACTCCGTGACCTTTAGGGGACCTTAAGGGTGCCCAGTCCTGGACCCACAAAATCGAACCTCAGGTCGCTCATTCACACACATTCACGCAGACGAGACAATACAACATCGTCACAGGGAATGTGACCGTCTCAATTCACCCTCATGAGACTCAGTTCCCCTCAATGCCTCAGATTTCTGTGTCCCACACAGCCCCGACAGTTATTCTGCCGGGACGGGGATCCCATGAATAGGCTCACACTTACCTTTAGTGTGTCCTGGTGGCCACCGATTCCCATGAGTCGTTCGACGATCACCTCCCAAGCACGGCCCCACGTTTGGGCACCAGCTGCCGGGGGGACCCTCGAGTCGCCTCCCCAACCGGCAGGGAGGGTTCCGGGTTCCGTACGTACGTGCAAGGAGGGATCAACCGAATGAACACGCAGACGCAAGAAGAGACAAGAAGCTAAGAGAGAGGATAGGACAGGACAGGGCAGGGCAGGACAGGACAGACTTTATTTAGGGCGGCAAGGGCTTATATACCTATGAGTACAGGAAACTAAGCATACCAAGCATGAAGTAGTGACACAAAAAGGTCATGTCCATACACAAAAAGGTCATGTCCATATATGGTTAGGAAAGTTACAAAGTCTATACAGTTTCACATACATGATTGATCAGTCAGTTACTTCTTGCTTTCGTGGAGAGCCATGACAGATGTTTCCTCAAGATAACTGTACAGAGCACAGGATTTGCCTGCCGCGGGTCACGCAGGCCCCTGGTCAGTTAAATGGCCAGCTTCCCACACCCGCTGACTTCTGGGGAGGCCACCCCCAAACAGAACACATTTGCTTTTACTGCGATGCAATAATCACACAACCACCACCAGGAAAATTCTCTGTGGCAGGACACTGCTGGAAGTTCCTCTGCCCAAGTAACTAGGGGGTGGGACACAGCCTTGCTTCCCTGTGCAGGGGGGGGGAGGAGGCCCCCAGTCAAGCCCAGTGCAGGGTCCCCCCAATTCCCATCCCCATGGGCACCTTGGGGTGCGGCTTAAAAAAAACAGCCTTGGGGCCCAGAGCGACAGTACAGCAAAGAAAGCGCTTCGTGTGCCCTCCCCCTTGAAGGAACCCGGGCACCCCCAGGGGTCTCCCCAAACCCCCCTACGAGCGATCCCTGGAGCGCAAAGCCAGAAGTCAGCCCTGAGCACTCCTTCAGTGAAACCATCTAACTAAAATAAAGTTTTTTTTTTTTAAAAAAGGCTTCGGCCACGAGTCCACCCCAAGTGCGCAGTGACCAGTCACTCGCCGCCTGCGTGACTTGTGCAATCCGTGGTTGATCCCCGGGGGGCCGGGTGATCCCAGCGGAAAAACAGGAGGAGGGGGCGCAGCGGGAGGGGGTCCCCCGGCGGCGGCGCCCGGGGCTGACCCCTTCACTCAGGGGGAGGGGGCCCCCTGCCCTCGCTTCTCACCTGCACGGGGTGGGGGGGTGGCCACTGGCTCCCCACGCCGGCCGGCACCCCCCTGCCCCGTGTCCCGGGCCGCTCCCGCCTGCCCACCCGCACACCAGGTCCAGGGGCAGGGCCGGGTCCCGCGCAGGGGCCCTCGTGCTCGGCCCGGGCCCCGGACTGGGCCTGCGTGAGCCCCTCCCCGCGCGCCGGCACACCCCGCGCCCCGCACCCCGCACGCCGCACCCCTCCTGCGGCCCGCGCCCCGCGCCCCGCGCCCCGCTCGCGCATCGATGCGCTCGGCGCTCGGCTGGCCGGGCCCGGGAGGGGGCGGGCCCACGCGGCTCAGGTGGTGTAACAGGCGCTGCGGCCGGCCAATGGCCCGGCGCCTTGGCCCCGCCCCCGCGCCCTGATTGGCCGGCGCCGGAACGCGGCGGCCGCGGCCCGGGAGGGGAGCCCCAGCCGCTGCCCGCCGGGGTCCGCGCCCGCTTGCCCTGCGCCCTGCAGCTCCGCCGCGCCGTCGCCATGGCCCAGTGAGTGTCCGCCCGCCCCCGAGCCCGGCTCGGGGGTCCGGCGCCCGCGGGGCTGCAGGGGGAGGCCCGCCCGGGGTGCCTGGGAAGGGGCGGGGGGACACGCGGGACTGCCCGGGGGGCGTGGGGGCGCGGGCTGCGGTGCCCCGTTCCCGAGCGGGGGGCACCGATCGGGACTGACCGCCGGGTCTCGCAGAGCCGACATCGCGCTGATCGGACTCGCCGTCATGGGCCAGAACCTGATCCTGAACATGAACGACCACGGCTTCGTGGTAAGCGCGGGACCCCCCAAGCCAAGCCGGCCCCCGCTGCACGCCCGGGCCCAGGGCGCTGTGCGCCCCTCCGTGCAGAGCGCCCGCGGCCCCTGCCCCGCCCAGCTGAGCTGACCACCCCGCGGAGCCGGCACCAGGAAGCCCCCCTGGAGGTGTAGCAAGCAGCGCGCGAGCCCTCCGGGGATGTGCAGCCTCGCGCGCCCTGGGGAGTGCTCGGGGAGGACGGGGAGAGGGGGGAAGTTTCTGCGGAAACGCAGAGCGGCCTTAGAGGCCTGGCCCAGCCGCTGCCTTGGCCACTTCCTTAACGCCAGTGACCCCAGCCCGGGCAGTCGGTGACCTTTGCTTACCTTCCCTGCCACTTCATCCTACTTAAGTCCCTGCGCAGTGAGCAACCCGCCCCGGGACCTGCAACAGGGACGAGTCCTCCGCGCCAAGGGCCCCGCCCCCCCCAGCCTGGGGCTGAGCAGAAGTGCCCGGGCCTTGGTCAGGGCCAGTGGCCCGAAGCTGGGGTTTGCCCGCCCCGCCGCCTCCAAATCTGGCCTCTCCTCCCCAGGTGTGTGCCTTTAATCGGACCGTGTCCAAGGTGGACGATTTCTTGGCCAATGAGGCCAAGGGAACGAAGGTGGTGGGCGCCCACTCCCTGGAGGAGATGGTGTCCAAGCTGAAGAAGCCCCGGAGAATCATCCTGCTGGTGAAAGCTGGCCAGGCCGTGGATGATTTCATCGACAAGTTGGTGAGGCGGCCTTCTGCTCCCAGTCGCCCCACACTGTTCTGGGCTTGGGGCCACACCTGACTGGGGGCTGGGGGTCAGGCTACTACAGGGTCTCATAACCTGGGTTCCCTCATGCACCCAGCTCCAGCCCGCTGAACCCTCTCCTGGAGCTTGATTCTTTCTTTTTTTTCTTTTTGGGTTACTCCTGGCTCTGCACTCAGGAGTTACTCTTGGCGGTGCTCAGGGGACCATATGGGATGCTGGGAATCAAACCCAGGTCGGCCGCATGCAAGGCAAACGCCCTACCCGCTGTGCTATCTCTCCAGCCCGATTCTTTCTTTTTGCTGTTTCAACCCTTTTGTACTTAACTGGGTGTTATTGGTGTGTGTGTGGGGTGGGGCCCCTGGCACCCAGGGGCTGCTCCCAGCTCGGAGCTCAGGGTTTGCTTCCCATGCTGGTACTTGGGGGGATGGATCATGCAGTGCTAGGGCTAGAACCCGGGACTCCTGCATACCAAGCTCCAGCCCACGCGGCCACCGCCCAGCCTGCTTTAAAGATTTTCGCCTCCTTTATGTCCCGAACTGGAACTTCTCAGTCAGGGCAGAACCCTGACCTGTCTCCGGGTGAGCTTGCTTGGCAACCAGTAACCACCTGTCTTCTGTTAATAATGACCCCTTACACATCATTTACGAGGGCACCGGATGTCCCAGTGAGGGTGCCCAGGAGGGCCCAGGAGAGAGCCTGGCGGCGGAGTGCCGGCTCTGCGTGGCCCTGTCAGCAGCAGCCCCTGAGCTTGGGGCGGGGGTAGGGGGTGGCCCAGAAACAGAAGCCCCCTCGGCGCTTGGGATGCAGCCCCTCCAAGCTCTTGCCTGTGCGCCTCTTGCAGGAGGGAAACCAGTGCAGCCGCTGACCTCAGTGGCTCCCCGTGGCTGTTTGAAAACCCAGTTTGTTTGACGCTTGGGAGGCACATACTTGGGCCTGGCTTTTGTGCTCAGGGTCACTCCTGGCCAGTGAAAGCCAGCAGATGATGGGAGGACAGCGGAGAGATGGACAGACCCCCGACCATGGGCAGGGGAGCCGGCTCAGGGTTACAGCCCAGCGCTGAACCCCCAGACAACCCACGGCTTCCTCTGAAGGACAAGAAGGGGCAGACCAAGCTTTGGTTTGGTTTGGGGGCCACACCCAACTGCGCTTGGGGAACCATATGGAATGTAGGGGATCGAACCCAGGTCCACTGAGTGCAAGGCAAGCGCCCTCCCTGCTGTACTAGCATTCTGGCCCCCAGACCAACCTTTGTGGATGGCCACAGCCCAAGCTCAACCAGGGACTGTGGGCGGGGCCAGCAGGGGATGCGGCGCCTGATTGGCGCGTTCCTTCCTTCCCTCCCACTGCTGGGTGGGTCCAGCAAGGGATGCAGCACCTGATTGGTGTGTCTCTTCCTGCCCTCCCACTGCTGGGCGGGGCCTGTGGGGGATGCTGCAGCCTGATTGGTACGTCTTCACCTTCTATCTCACTGCTGGGTGGGGCCAGCAGGGCATGCAGCACCTGATTGGTGTGTCTCTTCCTGCCCTCCCACTGCTGGGCGGGGCCTGTGGGGGATGCTGCAGCCTGATTGGTACGTCTTCACCTTCTATCCCACTGCTGGGTGGGGCCAGCAGGGCATGCAGCACCTGATTGGTGTGTTTTTTCCTGCCCTCCCACTGCTGGGCGGGGCCTGCAGGGGACGCTGCAGCCTGATTGGTGCGTCTTTACCTTCCATCCCACTGCTGGGCGGGGCCAGCAGGAGGTGCGGCTCCCTGATTGGTGCAGTCGCGCAGATTCTCTTTCTGCCCTCCCACTGCTGGTGACTCGGGGCTCTTTCGCGCGGGAAATCAGTGGATGGGGTTGAACCCCCCCTGCGCTGACCCAGGCTGAGATTCTAGAACCGATCTTTGTTTTGTTTGGGGTGCCTCCGGCTTCCCGGGGTCCCTCATGGGGTGCTGGGGGCCTCTGCAGGAGGTGGTCCATCCGCAGGGCCCCTCTGGGTGTGCGGGGATGTGGGACCCGCGCGAGGCCCCCTTGGGAAGTGTGGGCACGTGGGCTTCCGCGGGCACTGCCCAGAGCCTGTTCCCGACCCTGAGCGTGGAGGTCTGCGCGGTGCTCAGGGACGATGTGGCGTGGGGGTCAGACCCAGGCCTCCCACGTGCCAAGCAGGTGCTCAGCCCTTTGGGCCCCGTGCCCGCAGCCTAAGCTCACCCTGGGTGTCCAGCCACAGCAGGACCAGCCAAAGTCAACAGTGCTGTGGCTCTCAACCCTGCCCTCCCTCCTGCCTTCACCCTTCCCTTCCTTCCACCCTCCCTCCTTCCTTTTCTCCTCTCCTTCTGTCCTTCCGACTGGCCTTCCCTCCTCCTTCCTTCCTCCTGTCCTCTCTCCTCCTCTCTTTTCGCATCCCTCCTTCCTTTATCTCTCTTCCTCCCCGCCATCCCCCTTCTCTTCTTCCTCCTCCCCCCCTTCCCATGTCTCCGCTCTGTGGCATGTCTGGTCACATGGGTACCTGCTGTTGGGAGGGGGGCTCCCTGCCTAGCTGTAATGCTCCCACATGTTATCAGAGGGGTTGGACCCCTCGTAGGGCTTCCCCAGCCCTAGCTGCTTTGTGGCCGGAAGCGACCTTCCCTGTGCCAGGGATGGCCCATGGCAGAGCCGCCAGGCTTGCCCAGGGTGTGCAGGAGTTTCTGGTTCAGGCAGGGCGCCTGGCCCTGCTCATTCTCCTCTTAGGTGGTCAGCTGCGTTCCAGCTCTGTCTTTGCTTCTTTCCCACATTTTCCTTCCCTTTTCTCTCTCTCTTTTCCTATAGTGGCAGGGCTGGACCCCTGGGTCTCCCCATCTCAGGCACGAGCCCGTCCCCGGCCTTGCTCTGTCCCCCTAATGCCGTGTCTGGTCCCAGGTACCGCTACTGGAGTCTGGCGACATCATCATCGACGGAGGAAACTCTGAATACAAGGACACCACCGTGAGTGGCCACGGGGTTCCTCCTGATGCTGAGAACATGCTAGAAAGACTCACTGACACTGCACTTTCGGGGTGGGGGTGGGGGTGCTCCACAGCCCGTCCCCAGCTCTGATGTCCCCATGCCCGGCTCCGTGGCCAGTCCCCGGCTCTGATGTTCCGGTGCCAGGTCCTGTCTGCGCGGAGCTGGCTGGCGGGTCCCCTGTCTTCCTCCCGCCCCCCCGAGCCTAGTGGGACATTCTCTCCCCTAGAGGCGGTGCCGAGACCTGAGCGCCCGGGGCATCCTGTTCGTGGGCAGTGGCGTGAGCGGCGGCGAGGAGGGCGCCCGCTATGGCCCATCGCTCATGCCAGGCGGGAACAAAGCCGCGTGGTGAGTCCTTTGCCCACATGGGGGCTCGAGCTTTGGGGTGTGCACGGCTTGGGTGCTGCCGGGGCGTCTGTGCGTGTCCCCTCCTGCCACCTCCCTTTCCTTTCTTCCATCCTCCCGCTCTCGCCTCTGACTCTGAGCCTGTGGCTTCAGGATCAGCTGAAGGTCCCGGCGTCCGGAATTGGTTCTGGGGGTGCCCCTGTGTTGGGCTTTCACGCCCCGTTGGCCACTCGGCTGCTCGGTGCTCCCCAGGGCGCGTTACCTGGGGGTGCTCGGTCAGGGGATGGGGGAAGGTGCCTCACGGTCCCCAGAAGGAATGGGGACAGTTCAACCTAGTGTCCTGTCCCCTGGGAGCCTGGGACAGGTGTGCGGCGAGGATAAGCCCTTAGACCTTGGATTCCGGAACAGATGGCCTCCCAGTATGGGAAGGCAGGTGACAGCCTAGTGGGGGTGGGGTGGGGGAGGGGGTGGTGACACACTAAGGTGGTGGGGTACAGTGACGCCATCAGAGCTGTAAGTGCCGAGGGGCAGACGGGTGGGGTGCTCCAGGCAGGTAGCACTACGGGGAGGGCGCTGGCCTTGCATGTGGCTGACCTGAGTTCAACCCCGGCACCCTGTATGGTCCCCCGAGTCTTACCAGGAGTCAGCCCTGAGCCCAGAACCAGGAGTCAGCCCTAAGCACTGCCAGGTGTGGCCCGAACATTAAAATTAAAAACTAAGAAACGTGGTGTATGTGTTCATGCTGTCTTAACCACGTCACCTAAACTACAACATAATTTTTTCTTTTGTTTGTTTTTTGCTTTTTGGGTCACACCCAGCGGTGCACAGGGGTTATTCTTGCTCTGCACTCAGGAATCACTCCTGACGGTGCTTAGAGGGCCATATGGGATGCTGGGGCTCGAACCCGGGCCAGCCGAATGCAAGGCAAATGCCCTGCCCTCTGTACTGTCGCTCTAGCCCTTACAACACAATTTTTTAAAAGACAAAATAGTAAAGCAGAGGAAAAGAAAATGCGGAAGTGACGCATGGGCAGATGGCGGTGTGTGGGAAACACCAGCCCGCCTGTGTGTAAGACTGTGGGGCAAGAGCCGGTGGGGGGAGGGGCAGGGAAGGAACTAGCGGCCACAGCACAGCGGGGAGGGCTCTGGCCCTGCACGCGGCCGACCCGGGTTCGATCCCGGCCGCCCCACGTGGAGTAATTCTGAGCTCAGAGCCAGGAGTAACAACCGCCGAGCGTCGCCGGGTGTGACCCCCCCTACACACTCCCCCCCAAAAAGAAAAGGAAATAGAGGACCCTGTGGGACAGATGTGGACAGGGAGAAGAGAATATTCTCTCAGGGTGTTTGGTTTCCAAGTTCTCTGGACTCGGGTAGGTGTTAGCACAAGTGCTCGCCTTGATCCCCAGAGGCGAGGGGCCCAGATCCAGCCCAAGCCCCGGGATGATAGGGGCCCCCGGAGAGCAGCCGAGGAGGCAAGCTGGGGGATGACTCACCCGAGGGCAGGCCCGGGTCTTGCTCACTGGTGCTGGGGGCTCGGGCAGGGTTGCTCTCGCTGCACGAACCCTCTCTCGGTGGCACTCGTCCCCAAGCCCGGGTCAAGTTGCCATAAGGTGCTAACACCAGAGGCAGGACTGTTGTCACCCTGGGAGCAGGAATCTCGGGCTCGCTCCTGTGAAGCTGTCGGACTGGCTGGGGCAGGAGCGAAGCCACAGGAACGAGGCCACGGGAGTGAGGTCGTGGGAATGAGGCCACGGGAGCAAGGTCACTGGAGCAAGGTCATGGCGGTGAGGCCACGGGGCAGAAGCGCCAGCGTCTGAGTGGCCTGAGGGGTGTGGAAGTGTGTCTGCCCAGGGCCGGGCTCCCGGGAGCTCTGATGAGCGTTGGTGCTGGCAGCCCTGCCTCAGGGCCTCGGGATCTGCGAGGAGGGACCGAGCACTTCGACTGAGCACTCCCCTCCTCCCAGGGAACCCTTGGGTGTCTGGGGTGTTGGCTCTGACGTCTGTCACTCCCGCCCACAGGCCCCACATCAAGACCATCTTCCAGGAGATCGCCGCCAAAGTGGGCTCCGGGGAACCCTGCTGCGACTGGGTGAGCGGACGGCCGCGGGGCCGAGAGTGTGGTCGGGTGGGGAACGGCCGTGGCAGGGGCGAGAGTGTGGCCGGGTGGGGGGATGGCCAATGGGGGGCCCACGAACGTGCAACCTCAGATCCAAACTTCGAGTTGTGGTTGAGGAACTGGAGGTGCTGTGTCCCCGCTGCATTCTTGGGCAGAGGGGTCAGGGTGAGGGGGTGGGCACGGGGTCTGTGTGGGCAGATGGGGGATGGGAGGGCATCTGGGGGGAGGGGCGTGTGGGCAGTGTTGTGGGTAAGGGCATATGGGGTCCTGTGTGTAGTGGCACTGTGGGTATGTGGGAGTTGGGTGCATGTGGGTACTTGGAGGTGGCGTGTACGGGGGTGTGGGCATATGGGGGCACATGTGGGTACTTGCTCACATGCTGGGGGTGGACCCCGGCCTCAGCATGGGGGCAGCCCGTCACTGCTCCTTAGGGCATCAGCAGGGCGGGGCGGCTGGAGCACTTGTCTGTAAGCCCTGGGTTGCCTTCCCATCACCCAAAGTCCCCTGAGCACTGAACTGGGAGCAGACCCCACTCACTCCATAAAGGGGAACAGGAAGGATGGGGTGAAATGAGATTTCTGTGAGCGACCCGTCTCTCGGATAGGGTGGCCTGGCGGTGTCCTGGTCCTGCAGAGTGGGAGGGCCTGGCCCACTGTCGGGGGAGCAGTGCCGGCCAGCCCGAGGGGGCTGATCCACTCTCTGTCCTCCCAGCCTGCAGCAGCTGTGGCCTTGGCTGCAGATCGTGTCCTGTGGGGCCCCAGCCCTGAGGCAGGAACTTGGGTACAGTGACCATGACTAGCCTCCAGGGCAGGCAAGGCCACAGACAAGGACTGTCGGGCTCCAGGCAGGGCCCCCGCTCTGAGCCCCACTCCTGTTGCTGTGTCAGCCACAACTTGCCAGCAGCCAGGCCCAGAGACGTGGGGCCGCCCCGACAGATCTGGGTGGCTGGGCACACCCCGGCCTCCAGCCCTGTAGCGGGGGCCGGCTGTGTGGGCTCTGGTCACGAGAGACGGGAGCTTGGGGTGAGACACTTCGGGGCGGGCAGGGGACAGCAGAGGGAGGCCGGAGTGAGGTAGCATGCAGGGGTGCGGCGTGTGGGGGCCATGGGCTGTAGGGGGTGAGGAGTGGGGAGCTGCGGGCCGGAGGGGGCGTGGGGTAAGGGACGCAGGGGTGAGGTGTGTGGGGCCGGTAGGCTGGAGCTGCGGTGGGGGGCACAGGCAGGGGTGGTTCTGGCTGCGGGTCCCTGTGACTCAGTTTCCCCGCGCCTGCTGTCGCGGCAGGTGGGGGACGAGGGCGCCGGGCATTTTGTGAAGATGGTGCACAATGGCATCGAGTACGGCGACATGCAGCTCATCTGCGAGGCCTACCACCTCATGCGGGACGTGCTGGGCCTGGGGCAGGACCAGATGGCTCAGGTGAGCCCGCGGGGACGGGCCTGCCGGGGTCCCCGGGTGGGGGTCACGGGGCTCGCCGGCTTCCAGCCTGGTGCTGGAGTCCCGGCCACTGTCTTCCTCACCCGTTCCCCCCCGCCCCAGGCCTTTGAGGAGTGGAACAAGACGGAGCTGGACTCCTTCCTGATCGAGATCACCGCCAACATCCTCAAGTTCCAGGACACCGACGGCAAGCACCTGCTGCCGAAGATTCGGGACAGCGCGGGGCAGAAGGGCACCGGGAAGTGGACGGCCATCTCGGCCCTGGACTACGGCGTCCCCGTCACGCTCATCGGTAAGGAACGCCCTGTGGGGTGGGGGGGCTCGCGGGTCCAGCAGGGGATGTGCGTGTGCCAGGCCCTGGGCTTGGCCCCTGGCATCACCCAGATGCAAAATTGGGGCTGTGGGGGCCGGAGTGATAGTCCAGCGGGGAGGGCGCTCGCCTTGCATGCCACCGACCCGGGTTCGATCCTGGCATTTCATATGGTCCCCAAGCACCGCCAGGAGTGTGTCCTGAGTGCAGAGCTAGGAGTAGCCCCTGAGCATCGAAGGTGTGACCCAAACACAAAAAAACCGTGGAGCCCAAGAGATAGCACGGCAGGTCAGCACCTCTCACACAGCCGACCCAGGCTTGATTCCTGGTGCCCCGTAATGCCTCTGCCAGGGCTGACTCAACACACAGAAACATTCAAGTGAAAATTTAAAATATAAAGGAAAGGTGGCCGGAACGATAGCACAGCAGGTAGGGCATTTGCCTTGCACGCGGCCAACCTGGGTTCAATTCCCAGCATTCCCATATGGTCCCCTGAGCACCACCAGGAGTAATTCCTGAATGCAGAGCCAGGAGTAACCCCTGAGCATCGCTGGGTGTGACCCAAAAAGGGAAAAAAATATATATATGTATCTATATATATGAAAATAGGGACTGAGGGAGGATGTGGGTGGTGGAAGTGGCCACAACTGACTGGGCCCCGGGCCCAGACACGTTTTGGCTAACCCCCACCCCCGCCCTCAGCATCCCAGGCCTCCATGCCTGGGGACTTTGTTCCTCTGCAGCCCGGGTGGGGCCAGGCTGGGAAGGGCAGCTGGGCGCCTCCTGACAGCTCACCTGGGCGGGTCACACCTGCCCTGTGCCAGAGTCCCAGTGCCGAGTCATGCTGTGTCTGCTAGTCCGGAGCGGCTGGGTCCCCGCCAGGAACGACCTCCCCGGCCGCTGGAGATGGCGCTGCTGTCCAGCGGTGTGTGGAGTGTCCGGGGTGCGTGTGGGCGCTGGCAGCTCTCCAGGGCGAGTGTGGCACCTCACACAGCCGTGGCAGGCGCTGGAGCAAGAGGGACGGCACTTGCCTCGCACATGGCCACCCCAGGTTCCATCCCCAGCACCCCGAGTGGTTCCTGAGCACTGCTGGATACTGGGTGCATCCCCCCAAAAAGTATATATGATGCTGAGGTGTTTCCCCTTCCGTAAAGTACAACAAATCCCTAAACTTCTGGAACGAGGGAGAGAGGGGCCCTTCATGTAGCTGGGGGCATCCAGGTCACTCCCTGCCCGGCCGGTGCCTGGGACCCCTGCGGGCTCTTGGGGAGCTGAGACACGGCAGGGGCAGTGAGGGCCGGAGGGCGGGGATGCGGGGGCTGCTTTCCCCCCGACTCCTGGTGTCTCCTGGTGTCTCGGAGGCAGATTGTCTGGGGTCGTGTCAGAGCCCAGAGAGTTCTGCCTGCCCCGGGAAGGCTCCGTGGCCCCTGGACTGTTTCCAGAACCTTCTCCCCATTCCTGCAGGGGAAGCTGTGTTCGCTCGGTGCTTGTCCTCCCTGAAGGATGAGAGGGTCGAGGCCAGCAAGAAGCTGAAGGGCCCCCAGAAGACCAGCTTCGGAGGGGACAAGAAGGCATTCCTGGAGGACATCCGGAAGGTGGGGGGCGGGGGGCGCTGGGGGCGGTGCAGGGTGGCCTCGAGGTCTCTGCCGCCCGTGACCCCGCACCCCGCACCTGCAGGCCCTCTACGCCTCCAAGATCATCTCGTACGCGCAAGGCTTCATGCTGCTGCGGCAGGCGGCCACCGAGTTCGGCTGGACCCTCAACTACGGCGGCATCGCCCTCATGTGGAGGGGCGGCTGCATCATCCGGAGGTGAGGGGGTGACACGTGGGCACGCTCACACACAGGCACACTCACACAGGGCACACTCACACAGGGCACACTCACACACACAGACACAGCACACTCACACATGGGACACACACGGGGCACACTCACACACATTGGACACACACAGGGCACGCTCACACACGCCAGGCACATGCGCGCACACACACACATACACACCAGGCACACACACTGGGCGTGCTCACACGCCAGGCACACTCATGCACGGGCACACTCATACACACACACACCCCGGGCATGCTCACATACACACACCGGGCGCACACACACACACACACATACACACACACACACACGCAAGGGGATGCTCACACACTGAAAACACACACACGAGACACGCACACACGGGAGACACACACACACACAAATATCAGACACATACACACCAGGCACACTCACACACACTGGACACACGCACACACATACTGGGCATGCTCACACACACACACTGGACACACGCACGCACACTGGACACACGCACATACCATGGGCACACACGCACCGGGCACGCTCACACTCTGGCACACTCACGCCGGCCTCTCTGCCCCTGCAGCGTGTTCCTCGGGAAGATCAAGGAAGCGTTTGAGCGGAACCCGGCGCTTCAGAACCTGCTCCTCGACGACTTCTTCCGGGCGGCCATCGAGCAGTGCCAGGTCCGCCGCGCGGGGGTCAGGTCGGGGTCGGTTGTGGGCACCCCGGAGGGCAGCCCCCTCAGTGGCCGCTGTCGCTTGCAGGACTCGTGGCGGCGGGTGGTGAGCACTGGCGTGCAGATGGGCATCCCCATGCCCTGCTTCTCCACGGCGCTGTCCTTCTACGACGGCTACCGGCACGCCCTGCTGCCCGCCAACCTCATCCAGGTGAGTGCGGCCGGGGGCTGGGGGGGCGGCAGGGGGCTGGGGGGGGGCGCGGCTGGGGGCCGGGGAGGGGGGTGCTGCCTCCAGACCCCAGCCTGGCCTCTTCCCTTCCAGGCCCAGCGCGATTACTTTGGGGCCCACACCTACGAGCTCCTGTCCCGGCCGGGGCACTTTGTCCACACCAACTGGACAGGCCACGGGGGCAGCGTGTCTTCCTCCTCCTACAACGTCTGAGTGGTCGGGGCCCCCCGCCCCCCCAGCAGAACATTCCGTGGCCTCTGTCCACTCTCGCTCCTGTTTTTCCAATAAAGCCCCTGAGAGCCCGGAGCCGTCCTGTGTGGCGGGTCCGTCCAGCGGGCACCCTGTCTCCCGGGGCTGAGCGGGATGTGTGGGCCCCCCACCCCCAGCGACCCGCCGGGCCGGGACCCCTCTCTGCACTCAATAAAATCCACTTGTCCTTGGTCACTGGTCTCTGTGCGGGCCGGGTGCCGGGGCTCGTCCAGGCCTTGTGCACCAGGAGGGGCTTTACCGCAAGCCCCCCATGTCCCAGCTCACCTCGGCCTCCTGGGACCTCGAATGGGGAATGCAGAGTCTGTGAACTCCGGGGGTTGGGGTGCTGAAAGGCCACTGGGTTTGGGGCCCCATTTCCTCACTGGGCTGGTGTCGCCCACGCCCTCTCTGCGGCTGACTTCCTGGGTGCTCTGGGCTTGTGGGACCAGGACCTGCTGAGTCATGGGACCGAGCTTCCTGGCCCCCAGCCAATGCACTGTTCCTCTGGAAGATTCCTGCAGGAAGGTTTCTCTGGAATGTTCAGAGCAAACAGCCTCCTGGTGGGAGCAGCTGGGCCCCAGGCCTGCCCTCTGACCTTTCTGGAAGACTCGCTTGGACATTGAGTGACCCACCCCTGGGCCCCCTTGGCCCTCTGGGGTCCCCAGGGCTTTCCCCGGGTCTGGGTCAGGCCCAACTGGGCAAGTGCTGTCCTCTGCTCTGTGTCCTGCAAAGTGGGGCTCCAGGGTTAAAGCCCCCCAGGGTAACCTGCCTATGACCACCCCCACCAGGCCCCAGGGAGAGGCAGCTGGGCAGGAGCAGGGCCAGGCAGATTGTGGGGTCCAGCCCGAGGATTCCCCTGCCCGAGAGTGGCACATGCCTCTGGCCTGGGCTCAGGTTCTTGGTGGAGTCCCATGGTCATCTCCGGACTGAGGAGTTGGGAGCAGGGGACCTGAGCACAGCGTCTGGCATGGGGTCAGGCAGGGGTGGACCTGAGTTCCGAGCTCTATCAGCAGCCCTGGAGACACTGGCCACGTCAGACACACCTCTAGCCATGTGCCCTGTCCCACAGCAGGACAGTGGACAGTCCACCTGACCAGAGTTATAGTGGGGCCTCAGCAGCCTGGGCACTGGCATCTGCCAGCCACCGCTTCTCTGCTTCCCTGGGTTGCTTGCCCTATTCCTGACCAGCCGGCCTTTGCCTGCTCGGTCAGGGGGCGAGGAGAAGCCCCTGGGATGTTCAGTGGGATGGGGGGGGAGGGGGGGTTGTTCTCCATGTCATCAAGTGTCAGGGAAATGCGCTCAAGGCAGGCCTGCAGGGCCAAGAGTGGGCGCGAGTGCAAACCCCTGGTTCTCCAGACATGCCGAATGCAAGTCCGGCAAAGTTGCTGTTGTGACCGGGGGGCACCACAAGCGTTGGCAGGCACCCAGCACCCAGGACCCAGGACCATGTGGAGGCAGGTGAACAAGCTGTCAAAACCACGGGTGTGCGGCCCCAGCAAGCACGCCCAGCAGCCTTGAACAGGGGCAGACCTGCTGGGCACGAGGATCTGTGAGCACCAGGGATAACCCAGACCCGTGGGCCGCCACCAATTACCACGACAGAGGGGGACAGGGAGGACCAGGGGCATTTGCTCACAGGTAGCCCCGAATCCCATCCCATCCTGGCCCTGGCCCAACAACCAGGAGCCCTGATCACAGCCCTGCCCCCAGACCCAGTGACCCAGTCAGGTATAAGCAAACCCATGGTTGGGGTTGGGGTTTTCTTTTCACGGCTCAGTCCCAGGGGCCCACGCAAGGCCGGAGCTGTTTCGGGGTCACGCTCTCTGGGTTGTGGGTCCTGTTGGGGAGAGCAGACGACACCGAGTCTCCTGCAGGGACTCCAAAAGGCTACAGTCCCTGCATGAGGCCAGGAGGGTCCAGGTTGATTCAGGAGACCCCCATCTCACCGGTGGTCTCACTGAGGAGCCCCTGACCCCGTGTCCCCTGCGGGAGGGCGGGCCTAAATGCCACCTGTTCGTGGGGCAGCGGAGCAGGTGTCCAGGGGTGCTGGCGCAGCCTTGCAGGCCCTGAAGGGTACCAATCCCGGGTCCATCTTGGGTGCCCCGTATGGTCCCTTGCACCCCACCAGGAGTGACCCCCGAATGAGGGAGGGGGTGTGGGTCTGTCGCCGCCTTGCTCTGGGTCCCACGTCCAGCCCGATGGGGGACACCTGTCCAGCTCGTGGCAGGTGCACGTGGCAGCGGGCTGGCCTGGCCACCAGCTTCGTGGACGCTGGCCCCACACTCGGGTGCGCACGGAGCCTGCACCCTTAATCATTACCGAGCTCAGCCGGGCCTTCTCCCCGGTTCGGGTCCCGGTTCCGAGGCCGCACGTGCAAAGGGCCCCCCTGGAGCCCCGCAGGACTGAGCGAGGCCGGGCCGGGTGGGAGTGGGTCAGCGGCCCCGCGGCTCACGCCGAGTCGGACCCCCGCCACCTCCTAGCTGTTGAACCCCAGAAGGGTTTCCGCCTCCGTGACCCTCTTCCCTCGGCGCTGGGAGCGGGACCCCCGGGCCCCTCCGAAGACACAGCAGAGACACCCACGGAGCGCGGGGACGGCGGTTTCCCGGTGTGTGCTGACACCTGGCGGCCGGTGCCCGCAATTGCAGCTTCTCGTTCCAACCCCTGGCCGGCCACTTGCCTGGTCTCCAAACCCCTAAGGGGTCGGACCTGGGGCCCCGTGCTCAGACTCTGTTTTTTTCATTCTGAGAAGAACCGCTTTTTTAAAGGCGGGGTGTGAGAGTTCTGGGGCCTGGGGCCACAGATGGCAGAGCTCCCAGCTTGTGCTCAGAGCTCCCTCGGGTGGGGTTCGGGATATCTGGGGTCAGCGCAAGGCAAGCACCCTGTCCACTGCTCATCCTCCTGGTCCTGTTTCTAGGTCACCCCCGGGGTGCTGGGGGACCACGTGGGATTGCAGTCAGGCCTCCCACATGCCCAGGCTCCAGCTCTTTTGAGCACTCTGCCACCCCACCAGCGCTGTTTGGAATTTGCATGTGTGAGTGTGGAGGGCTGCAGCCTGTAGTGGCACCGAGCCCCAGGCCACCCTAGCTGAACTGGAAAAAAGGGACAGGAGAGCCGCGTTCTTCGCCGGGAATGCTGCGGCCTGGGTCTTCGGGCCATGTCAGCTGAAGCCTCAAAGCCTCATACTTGAGGGGCTGGAACAATAGCACAGCGGGTAAGGCGTTTGCCTTGCATGCAGCCAACCGGGGTTCGATTCCCAGCATCCCATATGGTCCCCTGAGCACCGCCAGGAGTAATTCCTGAGTGAAGAGCCAGGAGTAACCCTTATGCATTGCTGGGTGTGACCCAAAAGGAAAAAAAAAAAAAGGCCTCATACTTGAGCCTGGGGGAGGCTGGCTGTGTGTCCCGGGCGTCAGCAGGAGCCCCAGCTACTTAGGTCTGTGCATTGCAGGTTGCTTCAAAACAGCTCAAGAGGGCTGGGCAGAGTCCAGCAGGCCTGCCCTGCTCTACCATCTTCCTGACCCTGGCTACTGTATTTTTCCATTTTGGTTTCAGACTCCATAATTTACAGTACTGCTCACAACAGGGTTTCAGCATACAATGTTCCAACACCCCCCACCACCACCACATATCCCCTATGCTTGTTGCTTTTTGGGTCACACCCAGCAATGCTCACGGGTTACTTCTGGCTCTGCACTCAGGAATCACTCCTGGCGGTGCTGCTCGGGAAACCTTATGGGGTGCTCAGCGGGGACCTTATGGGATTCCAGGGATTGAACCTGGGTTGGCCGAGTGCAAGGCAAACGCCCTACCGGCTGTGCTATTGCTCCGGCCCCAAATCATTTTTTCCAAATGACCTCACATGATCAGCAATGCAAGGACCACTCATTTTGCCAATTGGAGGGGGGCAGCCCCCAAGCAGTGCTCAGGGGCCCCTGAGTCAGTGGCACTGGGCCGGCTGTGAGTGACTGTAACACCCAGCGTCCCTGCCTCTGGGAGTGTTGCAGGGCCCAGCGGTGCTGGCAATCACCCTGCGAGCACCCACATACGCCCCAGCCCTGAGACGAGTCATTGCGAACGGGCAATGACTTTCGCAACGCGCCGGGACGTTACAGCCGTCGTCTGCAACTGGCAAGAGTGCAGCGTGACAACGCTTGTCCCTACTTGTACCCACTCCTTGCAGTGACCCAAGGCGCCGAGCACCTCGCTAGTCCGGGGGCCACAGACACGAACCGCCCCGCCCCCCGCCACCGCCGCCGCCGGGACTGGAGGCGGCACCGGGCCGGCAGCGGGGCCCTTCCCAGACCTGCCGCTAGGAGGCGCGCGCGCGGCCGCGCGGGGCTTCGCTTCGCGCTTTGACCCCCCGCGCGGCCCGTCGTCGGCCGCGGCGGCGGGAAGATCCGAGGGGCAGCCGCGCCGCCGCCTGTCTCCGCCTCGGCGCGCCCGCCGCGATGGAGGAGGCCGAGGCCGAGGAGCAGCAGCAATTCTCCTATCAGCAGGTAACGGGGGCGCCGGGGCCTGGCTAAGCGCGGGGAGGCCGGGGTCTCGTTTCTGGAGCGGGGAAGTCGCAGCCCCGCGCCCTGCCAGGCCTCTGCCCGGCGCCATGGCGGGCCGGGCGAGCTTCGGCCGAGGCTCTGCGCATGCGCGGCCGTGCTCGCGCGAGGGCTGCTGGGAGGCGGTTCCCATGGCGACGCGGGGCGGAAGCGACGCGGCTGGGGCCGGCTGCCACGTGCCGGCTCGGTGCGGCGCGCCGAGGGACTTTCCCACGGGCCGCGTCCGCGCCCTCCGGCTCCCGGGGCCGCGCACACGCGGAGCCGAGGGCCCGGCCATGCTCCGAGGATGGAGTTTTCGTGGGGGCGGCGGGAGGGCGGGGGGAACCCGGGCCCGGGCTGCGTGTCATGCCTGGGGCGCCACACCCTGCAGCGCCCGCGCCCCGGGGGTGCTCGGGGCTCTGCCCAGGGGCGGTTCTCGGAGGTGCTTGGGTCCAGATCGGGCCCATCTGCAGGCAGAGTGGCCCCGGGCTGACTGTCCAGCCCCGCCTGGAGGGCCTTTCCCAGGGTCACTGGGCCGCTTATCTGACAATCTGACACCTTGGCTGCCTGAGCCCTGATAAGATGCAAACCAGATTCGGGCGGTGTCTTGCTTATCTCCCTGGACTTTTCCTTCCTTCTCGCCTGGGACACTGCGTCCAGCTCCGTCTCCAGCACGGAGATGCCCCGGGGCTCAGCGATCCCATTTTTTTTTTCTTTTTGGGTCACACCCGGCAATGCACAGGGGTTACTCCGCAATGCACAGGGGTTACTCCTGGCTCTGCACTCAGGAGTTACACCTGGCGGTGCTCAGGGGACCATATGGGATGTTGGGAATCGAACCCGGGTCGGCCCCTTGCAAGGCAAACGCCCTACCCGCTGTGCTATCGCTCCAGCCCCAGCGGTCCCTCTTCTTTCCTGTTTGGAGGGTGGCAGAGGTGGGCGTCACCTCTGCTGCCGATCAGAGAGGCAGGTGAGCCCTTCCCTGCCTGTGACCTTTGTCACTGCGGGCCTGGGGCCAGCGGGGTCCTGCAGCTCCCCGGGTTTTCACTGTCTTCCCTTGACCACCCAGGAACCAGCACCTGTCCAATTCTTCCCCACTGGCCTACTAGCCGAGCTAGCACAGGCTTGACCTAAGGCACCGCCTTAGTAAGGAGGTGACCCCTGCCCCAGTCCTCATGTCAGAGGCTGGAGAGGGCCTCTAACACCCCGGGAGAGTGGAAGATGGGGGGGCGCTTGCCTTACGGACCTTGGTTCAGTCCCCAGCACCTCGTGGGGTCCCCCAAGCCCAGGAGTGATCCCTGAGCATCGCTGGGTGTGACCCCAAAACAAAGCAACTGAAAAAGATAAAAAGGGAGACTGGAGCCGTAGTACAGTGGGGAGGGTGTTTGCCTTGCACGTGGCCTACCTGGGTTCGATCCCAGGCATCCTATATGGTCCCCTGGGTATTGCCAGAAGTAATTCCTGAGTGAAGAGCCACGAGTAACCCCTGAGCATTGCCAGGTGGATCCAAAAAGCAAAAAAAAAGAAAGAGGGGAAGGAGCCAGGCCACATGGTACCTCCCCTGGGTCTTCGGGGTGGGAGCGCCCCGCCATAGGTGCCTGATTTCCTGCAGAGGCTGAGGGCGGCCGTGCACTACACCGTCGGTGGGCTTTGTGAGGAGGTGGCCGCGGACAAGGAGGTGACGTTCAGCAAACAGACCATCGCCGCGATCTCGGAGCTGACCTTTCGGCAGTGCGGTAGGAAGCCAGGAGCTTCTTTTCCTGCAGAGAAAACTCTGCGGTGGGGCTGGTGGTGGGTGCGGGTCTCCCTCGGCAGCGGCCGGAGAAGCGGTTTTGCCAGCCTGCCGTCCTCCAGCTGCAAGAGCCTGACGACTGATGGGGGAAAGTCGGGAGGAGGGCACACGTGGCTGTGCTCAGGGCTCACTCCTGGCGGGCTTGGGGGATTGAGCCCCTTTCGGGATGCTGGGTGCAGGGTGGGTACCCTCCCTGCTGTACTGTGCGGCTCTTTTCCTGGGGGCCTTAGGAGGATCAGCACCTGGGTTGGGTGGTGCTTTAAGGGCCCTGAAATGTTACACTTTGTTTTATTCCTCTGTTTGAGGCCACACCTGGCAGTGCTCAGGGGCCTTTCCTGGCTCTGTGCTAAGGAGTGCTGAGCTGAGCAATTCGGGATCCCAGTGGGGGGATCCCAGTGGGGCCGCTGCCCGCAAGACCATCAGGTGCTTTATCTCCCCGGCCCTAGTGTTTCTTTATGATGTTTTCCCATCACCGACAACTTATTCACATGCTGAGTGCGTGGTGGCGTTGGTATTTGCTGCAGAGGAAATCAGGGTCCTCGCGGGCATAGCTGACCTGAGGTTAAGGAGAGCACAGGCATGGCCACCGCTCCTGGTGAGGAGTGGGGGCTGGGAAGGGTGGGTGGTGGATGCAGTCCTGTGCCCGGCACCGAGCACTGTTGGATGGGTCCATGCACACCGCAGGGCCTAGCCACTGCCGGCCCGCACCTGGCTGAGGGGGCGGGAGCTGAAGTCTCTTTTCTCTCTTTCAGAAAATTTTGCCAAAGACCTGGAAATGTTTGCAAGGTGGGTGGCTCGTCCCTCAGGACCCTGCGCCTTTGGGGTGGCGGGAGTTGTTTGCGGAGGCGGAAGTGGAGCAGCTGCCTGTGGCAGTCACAGCCCTTCAGACCAGGGCTGGCTGTGACGCGCCATCAGGCGGATGACAGCGTTGGTGGCGGCACTTCTCTGCCTGCTCGGGGAGCATGACTGGCTGCGGCTGGTTTGCAGATGATCTGTGCGCAGTGCTGCGGCAGGCTCCGAGGGTGGCTGGAAACACCTGGAAGAAGAGGAGAATTGCTGGAGGAGAATTGGAGGCGTGTGTGTGACTGGCTCAGGCCAGTCAAACTCCCGCCACCCCCCAACCCCCATTGTCTCCGAGGAGGGGGCCTGTGAATTCCCCCTGGGCTTTCTCTGGGTCCCTAAGAACCACTGTGCATGTCTTTGGGGCTGAAAGTGCTCGCTGGCTCCTGGACTGCTCATGCTAGCGCCCCCCACCCCCTTCTCTCCTTGCCAGTTCTTGTGAACACACACCTGCCGTCTGTACCTGGGGCGGTGGGCGGAGCACAGAGGAAGGAAGTCACCAGGTGGTCCTTGGGGGCCAGCAGTGACGTTCCTTTGCCTCATGGGGTCCGCAGACCCTGTGACATGTTGGGTGTCGTGGGGGCAGGGGAAGGGGGCTGTTATCCGGGGCCTCTGCCTGCTCGTGACGCCAGGAGACTTCTTTGTGGGAGTTGCTGTTTCTCTGTGTTGGCTCTGGGCAAAGGCAGCAGAACATTCAACTATGGCTGTTAAAATGCAAGTAGTGAAAATGAGATCAGAGGGACCAGGGGGACGCTCAGAAAGCTGGGCCCAAGTGTCACATGCCGGAGCCCCAGAATCACACCCCTGAGCATCACTGGAAGAGGCTTAAGAATTTAAAAAAAAAACAACTCAAGAATTTAAAAAACAAGAAAAGAGAGATGTTAAGTTTGGGCCCCCAGAACTCTTAGGCCTGGTGGTGGGCACATCTTTGAAGTAGGGCTTCTCCAGTCATGCCCACAGGGCCCTCCTTTCCTCCCGAGGCCATGCTCGCAGGGGTCACCGTCACGGTGCTGCCTCTGTGGGCCCCCCCCCAAGAGTTTATGACCTGCCACTCAACTGCCCTGGGCTCTCTGCAGTCTCTGAAGAGTGTCCTGTGGTGGTGACTGGCCCATGTGTTTTCTGGGCTCCCTGGGAACCCAGTGAGTATTTTGTGACACCCTGTCTACGGAAATGCATGTAGATCCCCATCAGCTCCAAATTTAGAGAGACACACAATTTCAGTGGGGTATTTTCTTTGCTCTTAGCTCTGAGCTCAAGGCTGGAGCAATAGCACAGCGGGTAGGGTGTTTGCCTTGCATGAGGTTGACCCGAGTTCGATTCCCGGCATCCCATATGGTTCCCCGAGCACTGACAGGAGTAATTCCTTAGTACAGAACCAGGAGTAACCCCTGTGCACCACCAGGTGTGACCCCAAAAGCAAAAAAACTATTAGCTCTGAGATCTTTTTTGTTTGGGGGGGTCATGCCCTGTGGTGCTCAGGGCTTCCTCCTGTGTCTGAGCTCAGTGATCACTCCTGGCAGGGCGTGGGGGACCCTACAGGGGTGCTGGGGATCGAACCTGGGTCCACCAATGCAAGGCCAGCGCCCTCTCCCCGTCCTGTTCGTCCCACTCCAGCTCCGTAGTCTTCGAAGGTCCTCTAAACTATTTCATCCACCCACAGTACACGAGACTTGACTGACATCGAGAATGTCAGTACAGGGGCTGGAGAGAGAGCACAGCGGGGAGGACGTTTGCCTTGCACGCGGCCGACCCGGGTTCGACTCCCAGCATCCCATATGGTCCCCTGAGCACTGCCAGGAGTAACTCTTGAGTGCAGAGCCAGGAGTAACCCCTGTGCATCGCCAGGTGTGACCCAAAAAGCAAAAAATACATATATATATAGGTAACCTGGTGAAGCACTAAGGTCCTCACCGTATCCACTATCTGCCAGGTACAGCCAGTGGTAGTGCACTTGTATGGGTTAAGCCTGCAAGGAGTCCAGTTGTTGCTTGATGAAAGTAGTCAGGCGCCGAAAGGCCCATGGTCCAAAGGAGATTAGCAGTAAGAGCCCGATTAGAGGACCAAGTATGGTAGGTAACAGTGGTTAGCCAAGGGGAAGTAGAAAACCAAGTTTGAAACCAGCTTCGTTCCTGGTCCCGTTATCTCTTGCGTTTCTCCAGGCCTTCCCGCACTTTAGCCATCGAGTCCTTAACCCGCCCCGAGTGGTCCATGTAGACACAGTACTCTTCTTTCAGAGTAGCACATAGTCCTCCTTGCCGGAGGAGCAGCAAGTCAAGACCTCTCCGATTCTGCAGCACCATTTCTGCCAGGGAGGTCATGGAATCCTGCAGAAGGGAGATGGTCACTTCCATTTTCTCGATGTCCTCATCTGTGGATATTCTTGGGTGAGGTTAAGAGACACATGTGGATTAGGTCCTTGGATCATCTCCAGCCACGTCAGGGTTAAGAAGGCCAGTTGCTGGAATGGCAGAATGTGAGTCAGTGGTTTCTTCTCGGCCATCTTTGTCGATGTCACCTAGGAATGAAGGAGAACAGGTCTCAGGGCCTTCTGGATCCCTGGAAGCAGGCATATCATTAAAATGCTTCACTAATCTTTCAGGAAGCCACCTAGCAGCTCCTTCTCTAAGATCAAAGAGGCACACAGACCCACGTCCCCATATAAGTACAGGGTCGGGGCCGTTCCATTGGGCAGTCAGTGGGTCTTTCCATAAGGCAGAGGCCTAGTGCTCTTTTGTGGTGGGATGCCAAAGCCTATCTGCCGAGGATCGTCCTTGCGAATCCAAGTTTAGGAAATTAATAATGAAAAGGACATGTGCTAAGATATTACGAGGTGCTCGTTTAACCGGGTAGAGCTGCCCCCTTTTAAATTTGTGAAGCATGTTTTTTACAGTGAGATGTGCTCTTTCCACAATCCCTTGGCCCTGGGGGTTGTAAGGGATACGTGTTCGGTGAGTGATTCCCAAAGAGGTGCAAAATTCCTGAAAGACTTTTCCTGTATAACCGGGTCCATGATCAGTTTTAATGATTTTGGGTCTTCCCATGACAGCTAAGCAGGAAAGGGTATGCACAAGAATTTTTTTTTCCCTGTTTCTCCCGCTTGTAGCGAACCATAGATCTGCTAAAGGTGTCCACAGTGACATGTAGGTACTTCAGTTTGCCAGATGCAGAGACATGAGTCACATCCATCTGCCAAATGTCATTCGGTACTAACCCACGGGGATTAACCCCTAGGTGTGGGGTAGGCAGAGGTCACACAGGCCGAACACTGTTTAACGATTTGTCTAGCCCGTTCGCGACTTGAGAACATTTGTCGCGAGGTATTGGCATTAAGGTGGGGCAACGAGTGTGCTTGTTGGGCCAGTTCAACTCCTGTGGCGGTGATCGTTCCCGCAAATTGAGTAGCCTGGTCCGCCAGAGCACTCCTTGTGCAAGGGGGCCGGGAAGGCTGGAGTGAGCGCTAAGATGTCCTATATTAAAGGGAAACTTTCTAACTCTAATTCTTGAATTTGCACCAACAAGCGAACTGCATTAGAGGAGGGTTTGGGATAACTAACGGTTTCTAATAAAGGGATGGAATAAGCAACATAATGTAAACGTATGGGATCAATTATTTGGGCGACAAACTTTTGGCCAAGTGGCAGATATCCCATGGGTATCTTTTCATGGGTCCTGCGAATTAATTACAGGAAGGCTAAAAGCAAATGTCTTCCGGTCTTCCGGATGCAAGGGAATGGGGGAAAAAAGCAATTTTTTAGGTCAATGACAATTTTCTTAAAAGAATTAAGGATGACTACCAGGGAGGGCAAGTTCCCCGTGACATATTCGATATGCCAGACACAGTAACAACAAAGTCTCCAGTGGAGACGTTACTGGGCCCGCTCGAGCAAATCGATGATCAACGGGAGGGCCTTTACCTTACCTTTACCTTGCCTTTACCAGGGAGGGCAAGCCCGGTTGCAGGGCTCCAAAAATGACCACAGTCTTATTAATAACTCTCAAATCCTGTAACAATCTCCAATGGCCAGATTTCTTTTTTTTTGTTGTTGTTGTTGTTGGTTTTTTTTTGTTTTTGTTTTTTTGCTTTTTGGGTCACACCCGGCAACGCACAGGGGTTACTCCTGGCTCTGCACTCAGGAATTACTCCTGGCGGTGCTCAGGGGACCATATGGGATGCTGGGAATTGAACCTGGGTTGGCTGCGTGCAAGGCAAACACCCTACCCGCTGTGCTATCACTCCAGCCCCCAGATTTCTTTTTTTTTATTACAAAAATAGGTGTGTTCCGAGGAGAGGTGGTGGGCTCTACATGGCCCGCAGAAAGCTGTTCCTGCACTAACTGTTCTGTGACCACCAATTTATGGTGAACAAGAGGCCACTGATCAGCCCATACTGGTTCGTCAGATTTCCAGATTATTTTGTCTGCATGGGGTGCAGGAATTGGCCATTATCAAAAATTTCCAAGCCCGACCCTTCCGTTATTGGGTTTGAGAGCTATGGGCTCTGTAATTCCTTGCAAGTATTTACCTAAGCCTGCCCCGGGCACGAAGCCACTGTTCAGCATTTGTTGAGTTATGGGGCTGTCAGGTTCACATATGAAAGTGTTCATCTGGCTTAAAATGTCCCTTCCCCATAAATTTACTGAGAGTTTGGGGAGGACGTAGGGACGCATCATGCCAGATTGTCCAGAAGCGTCTTTCCAGGCTAAGAAAGAGGGGCTATGAGAAGGGTTTTGAGACTGCCCAATTTCCTTTGAGATGAGTGAGGGATGTGGTCAGGGGCCACTTCGAGGGCCATTCTGCTTGCCTGATAATTGTTGACATCTGCCCCTGTGTCTAAGAGACTGTCAAATTCCCTGCCACCCAGAGTCAACTTACAGGGTACTTTATCTTCAGTGAGTCTTTGAATCCAGAAAATGTCCGGGGATTCTGAGTTGATAACGCCCATGGTAATTCCTGAACTGGGACTGTACGTAGGCTAGGAAGGAGTAAGCAACGGCTGGACAATGCACTGGCCAGGTTCTGTAACCAAAAAAAACGGGAGAGTGGAGATAGCGATCACTTGTAGCTGTCCAGAATGATCATTATCAAGTACTCCAGGCATGACTTGAAGGCCTTTAAAGAGGCAACTGCCTCACCCAATGATAATTCCATAGGTATGAGGGGGTTAGGGGCCGCGGGCAGTGGTGGCAATAATCTGAGGCCCAGTGGTATTTGTTAATATTGTCCAGGTGGCGGTACAGATGTCCAATCCTGCACTGCCGGGGGGAGGCACTGCGGAGGCTAGAAATGGATTGGGAGAAAGGATCTGTGACATGGTTCCTGACTCCCCAGGGTTCCTAGTATTGCGTGGGCCTGGGGCTGGCCCCATTTGAAGTTTCCCTGACACCGTCCTTTTCCCAGGGGATTTCCATGTATATCAGTCAATGGTCGACATTCATTCACCCAATGATTACCCCTCTATAGCGCAGGCAAGGGCCAGGCGGTTCAGGTCGTTTTTTCCTGCTTGGCCTCGGGACAATGTTTGGCAAAATGTCCCTCCTGTGTGCAATTAAAGCATTTCTTGCGCTCAGTAATGCCTGCCTCTTTAAGCTCTTCCCCGATGGCCAGTCCCGTGTCATGGGCCGTGCCAATGCCGGAGCACAAGTGGATGTCATCTGCGAGTGTTTTTCCTTGTTTACGAGGCCGCAATGCAGCCTGACAAGTGGGGTTCGCATTCTCAAACGCAAGGTGGAGAACTATAAAAAACTAAGCACGCTGAAGGTTGTATGTTGGTGGGCTCTCTGGACGGTGCCCGCGTTCGGCGCCCTAGAGCCGCTGTGTGTGGCCTGGATCGGGAGGGCTGTTGGCCAAGGGCAGACGAAGAAAGAGACGAGGGCCAGGCCGGTTGATCTCTGTAGCAGTTTATTACAAGGAAGTTCATCCCGTAGAAGAAATTTTTGTTATGGAGGGCCTAGGTTCTCTCAAGCACATGTTCTTGCTAGTCTCTCCGTGGCCCATCTTTCAGCCCTGCTCTTTCTCCAGCTCCCTTTTCTCTCCACTCTTGTCTTCAACTCTACCCTAGTCTGGGCTGACACTCCACCCAGCCAAATCAACATAAGAAAGCCCTTCCTGACTGCCCCAGGCAAAATACCTCCTTAAGGAGTTTTTCTCTTTTCCTCAGTCCAATAAACTATCAACTATCAACTATTCCCGAGGCTTTGCAGGAAGGACTGAACAGTGTTATCCTACAGAGAACAAAGTCAGTTTCTCCTTCACTTGGGCCACTACGGTGATAGTGAGCCAGCTAACAAAATCACAATAAGGCTCATCAGGGCCCTGACAGACATTAGCTAGGGACGTGGTAATGGTGCTCTTTTGAGGCAATCTATGTCAGGCCTGGAGTCCTGTGTTCTGAATTTGAGTGAACAACCCAGGTGGGTAGGTCTTTTGTTGTTCATTGGAGTCAAAAGGTTGATTTCCCACCATCATATCTAGAGTCCAATTTACTCCTTACCCATTAGCCGCCATGTTGCGGCGGGCGGTGTCCCTGCAGTTTTCATAGAATTCAGATTTCCAGAGTATAAAATCTCCGGACGGGGTGGCTCTGGCCATCTGATGCCAGTCATTAGGAGTTAGCCATAAATCTCCTAAGGTCTCGAGAATGGAGAGAGTGAAGGGGGCCACAGGGCCATACTAAGTCACGGCAGCTTTTAACTCTTTTAGGTTTTTTTTTCCCCTTTTTGGGTCACACCCAGCAATGCATAGGGGTTACTCCTGGCTCTGTACTCAGGAATACTCCTGGCGGAGCTCAGGGGACCATATGGGATGCTGGGGATCAAACACGGGTCGGCCGCGTGCAAGGCAAATGCCGTACCCGCTGTGCTGTCTCTCCAGCCCCTTTTTTAGGGTTTTAAACCCCAAACCATGATACTCTCTCTTTGAGCTACCCCATGCCTTTCCTCACCCTCCCCTTCCTGCCCGATAATTTCCTTTACGGGAAAAACATCGAGGGTGGAAGCCCTTGGTTGGTTGAGGTAAGATTTACTGTCAGTTTTTCCCTGCAGTGTTGTGACCAGTTTAGGGGCATTATCCGGCACCCAGAAACCCTACCCCACCCTGCCCTGTCTGCTTCCACCAATCTCTGGTGATCCGGGGATCACACATAGAAGACCCACCCTACCGGTACCAGATAAATACCTCATCGGCAGACCTCCACTACATCCACTACCCAGCCGCCACCATACTCTAGGACGCTTTCTGGACCGTGCGGCCTGTGGCCGCGCAACACGTCATAAGACACTTAATACCCGTCTTCCAGGATTACTGCACCATATTTGATGGGGTCCAAATATGGTTTGAACCATGGGAAATCTGCAAAAATGATTAGAGACCGCCTAAAAGCCTCTATCCCTCTCGGAGAGCCTGGCAAGCTACCAAGAATATCCTGCCTGCACGGCAGAGCCTGGCAAGCTATCCATGGTGTATTCGATATACCAAAACCAGTAAATACAATGGTTCTCATTCCCCTGACCTTGAAAAGAGCCACCAATATGGCAGTATTAAAAAGGATGAGGAAGAAGAGACTGATAAAATCTCAAGGCTGAACTAAGCTGCCAAAATGAAGAAAGACAAAAATGACTGTACTTTCAATGCACGTACACTGGCATCGGGTGCATCCATCGAAGACCTGATGGTACAAGCGTGAAAGATCCAGTGCAATATCATTGGTCTGACCGAGACAAGAAGGCATCAATCACATCATGCCATTTTCGACACTGGAGAAGAACTATTTCTTGGAACATGCGACAAAAGAGGTGTTGGTGGTGTTGGTGTTGTCAACACAAACTTGGCCATGAGCATTGATTCATTCGAATGCCTAAGAACCCGAATTGGACGATTACACTTGAATAGATGTGGCTCACTGCCAGCAGTTTCTATCTTTGTTGTCTACGCATCAACATCCAATTATGATGGAGAAATTGAGAAGTTCTACATGGAGTTGGAGAAATTCTATAAAGACCACACCTTCTACAAGATCACTGTCGGTGATTTTAATGCCAAGATAGGACCAAAAAGATCAGCCGAAGAACTCCACATCGGGACCCATGGCCTAGAATGGAACGAACAGGGTGAGAGACTATCTGAGTTCATCATGTCGACCAGGATCATCCATGGTACCAGTTCCAGAAGGCCGAATCTAAATGTTGGACATGGGAGTCTCCTAGTGGATGGTTCCACAACAAAATTAACACATCATATTCACTTAACGGTTTTGCCTGACCTATGTCGCTGTTGTCCCAAAATTCCAAACGGGATCAGACCTCTGTCTCCTTCATGCAGAATTCTACTTCATGGAGCAGGGAGAAAGGGCTGCAAAGTTTAAGAAGAGAACTCCCAGAACGACCACCAACTTTGGCACTATTGTGGTAACTGGGAAGATGCCATCATTGACAACATTGACAAAGAATACGATCAACTGGTTCAGCACCTCCATGATTGTGCGAGGAACGCTGAGAGAAAGATAGCCACAAATAGACGCCTGTCTTCGAAAACTCTTGAGCTCATTCGCCAATGTGACTTGGTGCAAGCCTCAGGCAACCACAAGTGAACGTCCGAGCTTGCAAAGCAGTGAAGAGAAGTGATGAAGACCTCAAAGAGAGAAGAGCAGCAGTGCTGGCAGATGTGTCAGAAGCCGGGAAAAGCATTCGCAATGCTTGCCTGTCCTTTGCCAACTACGAGACCAAGATAACTGCCCTCCGACGTTCTGATGGATTTATCACATCTTCAAGAAGGGCAATGGAGAAGATTATCCATGACTTCTACTCAGATCTCTTTGATAGCCGCGTCCACATGCCCATATACCCAATTCCTCAGGATGGATATGTTGTTCCCAATGTTCTCCCTTCTGAAATCCGATGCGCCATTTCGTCGGTAAAGAAGTGAACAACACCCAGCCCAGACTAGGTCAAACCTGAACACTTGAACCTGCCGTCAGTACTTATGAATACACTGGCTCAGCTCTTCATGCTGCCTGTCTGAATGCAAGATTCCATCCCATTGGAAAACCAGCAGGACTGTACTACTGTACAAGAAGGGAGACATCCACGACATTGGCAGCTATCTCCCAATCTGCCTGTTGTTTGTCATCTACAAACTGTTCACTTGAGTCATCCTGAATAGCATTGGCAGAACACTAGATGAAGGACAACCATGCGAGCAAGCCAGGTTCTGAAAAGGATTCAGCACGATTGACCATATCCACACGATAACCAAGCTCATTGAGGTTTCTCACATTCTAATGTTCATTGATTTAAAGATGTCCTTTGATTCTGTTGAGACAGAAGCGGTCATCGAAGCCCTAGTCAAACAGGGCGTTCAAACTCGGTACATCAGTATCCTCCATGAGCTGGATTAGGGATTCACTAGCAGGATCTCACCGTTCTACAAGCAAGTGATCATGTCAAGAGAGGGGTTTGGCAGGGTGATACCATTTCACCGAAACTCTTCAGTGCCACCCTCAAGAACATCATGCGACGACTGGAATGGGAAGGAATGGGAGTGAAGATAGATGGTCGGCAACTACACCACCTCTGCTTCGCTGATGACATCGTTCTAATAACACCAGACATTAGCCAAGTGGCACAAATGCTGGCCGACTTCGACTGTGAGTGTGGAAAGGTTGGACTACAGCTGAATCTCACGAAGACACTGTTTATGAGAAATGGTCTCATTCTTGATATTTCCATTGCTGTCAACGGAATGAACATCTCCGGAATGAACATCTCTGAATGCAACAGTTATGATGAATGACCTGGCACCTGAGTTGTGCAGGAAGACGAGAGCAGTTTGGAATACCTTCAAGAGCATCAAATAGCTAAGAGGATGAAAAACCTCCGGCTCTGGCACATCTCTTTCCGCTGTTCTTCCTGCATTAACATACACCTCAGAGACCTGAGCCCTGCGAAAAGAGGATGAGAACACTATTTGGGTCTCCCAAAGAGGAATTAAAAGAGCTATGCTTGGAGTATCACATTTCACTCAAATGAGAGAAAGAATCCGGAGTTCCGACATCCGTCGACGGTCAAGAATCAGGGATGCTGTCTCCTTTGCCAAGGCACCAAAACTCAGATGTGCTGCACACCTAATGAGATTTGGGGAAGACTGCTGGGCTAGAGCCATTACCAACTGGATTCCATGGGACGTCAAAAGATCATGTGGCCGCGCACCTACGAGTTGGTCAGACTTCTTTGTCAAGACCCTGAATGATGGTTTGAGGCTCTTCATATTCCTAGAACGAGTAGACACCATTGGTCTACACTAGCACATGACAGGGACGAATGGAGACGTTACTGGTACTCGCTCGAGCAAATCCATGAGTAATGGGATGTCAAGTGATCTGGCACCGCAGGTAAGCCCGTTAATTCAAGTTCAAGGGCCAGAAGTTCAGCTACCAGAGTGTTATGTTCCTTTCTTAACTGAATCACCCTCGAAGTGCCTTTATGTGGGACAAGAGACTTCTTTTGGTTTGCTGAAGGCTAGAAAAGGGAGGGTAATCAACAAACGGCTCTTCCTTAGGGGCCGGGACATTGGGGTCAGGCTTCGCAGTTCCCCCTAGAGCATAGATGATCTGGTGAAAGTCCAGGGGGAGTGAAGGGCAGGAAAACTATAGGGAGGTGGTTGATGAGAAACAGAAGGGGGCCAGTCAGGGTGAACGTAACAAGCCGCTTCAATTTCTAATTCCTCTATGACCCGCAAAAGCAGCACGTCATTGAGGACCCCTGCAATGGGAGTGAGTGACTGAGACTGTCTGCCCATAGCGTCTGAAGTGCCGAGTCTTTGTGAAGGTGGGCTGACCCTCTCTGGAGTGCCCTCCCCACCACCCCCCATGAGGGCGTTGGCCAGAGGCCGAGCACATGGACCGCTAGACTGCGATTTGCAGTCTGACGCCCTAAGCTCTGAGAATAGAACCTTTTCACAGGCGGCCAAAGCTGAGATAAATAAGAACTGTTGTTTGCAAGATGGACATTTCTCTCGCCTTTTTCGTAGTCCTCTTCTGAGTCAGGTGACCACATGCTGTGACTTCTTTTTGCACTGATGTTCTGATCATGGCCTTGGGAACACTGAGGCAGTCTGGTGAGCAGCCCCCACAGCCCCTTTGAGCCACTGTGGCCAGTTGGGGAAGGCGTTAGGAGCAGCCTGGTACTGGGGCAGAGGCGAGGCCCCCTCGAGGCTGGACACTTGGCCTGGGCACCTTGGATCAGCGATGGCCTCTCCTCCGCTCCGCCTGGGCCCTCTTAGCCTGGTTGACAGACCATTCCCCCTCCACCCCATGGGAGGGGCTGTTAGAAAGTGTCATTTCTGTGATTTCTTTGTTTGGATCCAAATCCACACCCAGCAGGCCTGGGGGCGGGGGGAACCACAGGGGGATCCAGGGATGGAACTGGCCGACCACGTGGGCCTGAACCCAGCGCTCCCTCCAGCCCAGCCCTCTGTGTGTTGACCTCACGCTTGGAGTGTGCGATGAGCACTTGGGCTGTGGAGGAAGTGAGGAACACCGGGCGGGTGTTGCTGGGGGCAGCGATGAGGAGCGGAACTCACGCCTACACGGCTACTTCGGGCAGAAATAGAGGGGCACGGGAATGTGGGGGCGAGAGGCAAGCGCACAGACCCTGGCACCGCACGAGGGAGGGCTGGACCTTCTCCAGCCAAGGTGCTCAGAGCTAGACATCGTGGTGGGCGTGGCAGCTGGGACCGTCAGCTCCTGGCCATGCCAGTCCCTGCACGCCTTAGACTCTGTTGGGGTAGTGGGGGCTGTTAGCTCCGAGGGGGCGGGCAGAGGGCTGTCTATCCCCGGTTCCATTGGTCGCGGCTCCCTGGGTGGGCGTGGTCACCCTGCCCACCCCTAGCCTTATTGGTCTGGGCTCTGGGTGGGTGTGGCCATTGCCTACCTCCCGTCCCATTGGTCTTGGCTCTCTCGGTGGGCGTGGTCGCTCCGCCCACCTCCCCGTGCCATTGGCCCGGCCCTGGGTGGGCGTGGTCACCCCCCTGGAGGCGGCTGCACCTCTGCCCTCGCCCGCACGTGGTGGGGTTGCGGATGGGAGTGGTGCCGAGCGCTCGGTGAAGTGTTTCTGCCCTTTCTGCAGGCACGCGAGAAGAAGCACCATCAACGCGGAGGACGTGAAGCTGTTGGCCAGGAGGAGCAACCCACTGGTGAGCGCTGGGGCCCTCCGCACGCCCCTGCAGGCAGGGCATCTCCTCCGCGGGATGCATCTTGCTAAACCAGTCTGCAGGTTTCTAATCCGCTCTCCTTTCTGGTCTCAGCTTCTCCGCAGGGCCCTGCGCCCGGTTTCCTGGGGGAGGAGCATGGGTGCGTGCGGCCGGGATGTGCAGGAAGCAGAATGAGCCCTGTCCTTCCCAGGGAGCCTCAAGGGCTCTGGACCGGCCCTGGGGACTCCCCGGTGCTGGCTGTGATCACCGGCAGCTCCGGGCCACCTGGGGTTTCCTGACTCGGTGATCCTGGCAGGGAAATGCTCTCCACCCTCCGGGGACTGGCCACTGCACTGGCCACAGGTGCGCTTGTGGGCTCTGCTCCATGCGCTGTGCCCGGTGGGGGCTGCTGGCTCAGTATCCATTGAACAGGTGTCTTAGTTTTGCACCTGCCCGTTTGCACAGAGACGTTTCACACTGACCCATTGACCATTGATCCACTGACCCTCTCCCCTATGCAACCCGAAGTGCAGCCCTGACTTCTCTGTCTGGCAGTGCTGGGGAGCGTGTGGGGCGAGGGTCCCCCTGGCCAGGCAGGCGCTCCAGGCCTTACGGTTGCCTCCCCTCCTATGCTGAGGGCTTTGAGGGATATGGTGTAAACCTCACAGTCACACTTGAAGGATTTTACTTTCATCCACAAAAAACTTTGAGGGTCTGGAGAGATAGTACAGAGTTAAGGCTCTTGCCTTAGGTCTGGCTGACTCTGGTTCAAGTGCTCAGCACCTGCATATAAGGGCCCCTGAGCACTGCCATGTGTCACTTCTAAGTACAGAGCCAGAAGTAATGAGTACTGCCGGGTGTGATACCCCCCCCCCCCAAAAGAAAAGCCAAAACAACTTGGGAAGGCATTGGGCCATACTGGGGGTACTCAGGCTTGACCTCTGGCTCTGTGCTCCTGGCAGGCTCAGGGAACCATGTGGGGTGCTGGGGGTGGGGCGCAGGTCGACTGTGTAAGTCCAGAGCCTCACCCATTGTACTCTCCAACCCAAGGCCAGACTGTCCTGGGCCAGAGGGAGTTCAGCTGAGTGGGTGCTTCTCCTGTGGGGCCTGGGTCAGGCCCCAACACCTCCTTGTCCCCGAGCCCCTGCCCGGCTGTGGTGGCTTCTGGCTTGTCACAGTGACCGGGGCCACTTACACTCTCACTGCGTCTGCACATCCAGGTCACACACTTTTTTTTTTTTTTTTTTTTTTGCTTTTTGCTTTTTGGGTCACATCTGGCGATGCACAGGGGTTCCTCCTGGCTCTGCACTCAGGAGTTACTCCTGGCGGTGCTCAGGGGACCCTATGGGATGCTGGGAATCGAACTCGGGTTGGCCGCGTGCAAGGCAAACGCCCTCCCCGCTCTGCTATCGCTCCAGCCCCTAGACTTTTTTTTTTGCTTTTTTGGGTCACACCTGGTGATGCTCAGGGATTACTCCTGGCTCGTGCACTCAGGAATCACTCCTGGTGGTGCTCAGGGGACCATATGGGATGCTGGGAATCGAACCTGGGTCGGCCGTGTGCAAGGCAAACACCCTCCCTGCTGTGCTATCTCTCCAGCCCCGAGTCACACACTTTTGTTTGCTTCTTTCTTTGTTGTGTTTTGGCCACCCTCAGTGCTTGGGGTCACTTCCTGCTTGTTGAGACCGTGCAGAGCCGGGGGTCTAACCCGATCTCAGCCCACTCTTATCTCCCCAGTGCCAGGTCATAGCCTTTTTTTTGGAGGGGGCTGCAGGGGGTGAGCGGTTAGAGCCAAACCCATGGGGCGGGGGAAAACTCCCAGCTCTGCTTGGGGGTCACTCCTGGCAGTGCTTGGGGGACCATATGCGTGCCGGAGCCTGAGCCAGGCAGGCCGAGTACAGGGCAATGCCTATCCTGTCCCCCGGCCCAAGCTGTGCATGGCCAGTGCTCTGGGACGGGGAACTAGTGTTTGCCTGGCCCCGAGGTCGGTGTCATGCTCGGGGCCTTTACCTTGGGTCCCTGTGGGGCAGGCAGGCACGGGTTTGCACCGTCTGCAGGGTCAGCCCTCATGCCCCTGAGCCGGGAGCCGTCTGTGTGAGCAGCCTCCAGCAGGTTTTTGTCTGGTTTCCTGCCTTCAGGACAGATTGGAGCCTGCATTTAACTCGAAGGAATGTCACCCAGGCCGCGCCCCTGAGCGGCTGGGAGAGGCAGGGACATGGGTCCCTGCCTCCCGGTCTGGCAAAGGGCTTTACAGCCAGGCAGCTGTTCCCGTTTATTTCTTCCACAGCTAAAGTACATCACAGAGAAGAGTGAAGAGCTCGCGCAATTGAACCTAGAGCGAAAAAGCAAGAAGAAAAAGAAGTCAGGGGATGAGAAGAAAACTCCAGGCGAGCCGGCCGAGGGGGGAGCTGTGGAGGACAGTGAGGGCTAGACTTGCCCTGGAGGAGACTTTGCAGGGAAGTGGCCAGCGTGAGAGAGACGGAGTTCTCCGCTGTTTCGCTGCTGTTATTCCGCTGTCACTTTACGGCAGCCCTTGTGGGGGAGGCAGGAAATCTTCAAAGCAAGCACGCGATCGAGAGCGTGTGTGTGGCAGGATTTTGGAAATCATTTCTTATAGTGAATAAAATTATGTTAGCAATTAACTATGGGTGCCTTTTCCAGAAACCATAGCGCTCCATTAATGGTCTTAAGATTATTGAAGTATGATGCAGGGACCAGAGGAAGAGCCCAGGGCTTAAGGTGCCTGCCTTGCGGGACGCCAGCCCGGGTTCAATCCCTCACGCCGAAAGTGGTCTGTCTCCTGAGCTGCGCCAAGCGTGATCCCTGAGCACAGAGCTAGTAGTAAGCCCCGAGCACCGCCAGGTTTGACCTAAAAGCAAAAAAAGCGGGGAGGTGTGGCTGGAGCGATAGTACGGTGGGTAGGGTGCGTAACTTTGCACATGGCTGGTCCAGGTTTGATCCCCGGCATCCCATATGGTCCCCTGAGCTTCACCAGGAGTAATTCCTGAGTGCAGAGCCAGAAGTGACCCCTGAGCATCGCTCAGGGTAGCCCCCAAACAAAAAGGAACCCCAAAATATGTTTTAAAAATTAAATAGGGCACACACTCTCAGGTAGCACACAGGCGCTAAGGCCCCCACCAAAAAAGGCACATACAACTCCAGGCTAAATAACAGCCCTGTAAGATGGACGAGGCTGTACTCATCTCGTCCTTAGAACTGGCAGAACGTGTGTCTTATTTGACACATTTGTGTTTCTGGGTGTGTGTGTGTGTGTGTGTGTGTGTGTGTGTGGTCTGTCTGTGACCTACACCAGAGGTATTTGAACTACACCTGACAAGTGCTCAGGGCTTGCTTACTCCTGGTTCTGTGTTCAGGGATCACTCCTGATGGGGCACAGAGAACCCATGTAATGCCAGGGGTCAGACCCAGGCTGACGGTGCGAGACAGCGTGCTTCCCACCGGCTGCCATCTTTCTGGCCCATCTGCTGTGTGGTTGGCCCCCTGCTCGCATCAAACGTGCAGGTTTTGCCAGCACGTGGTTCCCGAGTTGCTGCGTGGCGCCCAGGCACGTAGGAGTCAGCCCTCTCCGCATCCTGAATGGTCATGGTTTTTGGGGAGGGGTGGGGACCTTGGTGACAACGCCCCTTGATACTCGGCCTGGTGGTTCCGCTCTATGGCCTGACGATGTGGCGCGGGGGTTGGACTCGGGAGCATGTGCGCCTGGCACTCCGGCCCTCAGAGCGCTGTCAGTGCCCTCGTGATGCGGAAAACTCCGAAGGAATGTCCCCTCTCCCCGCTCCATGGGCCAGTCAGAACCAGGTTTACTCGGGCTATCTCAGGGGACACCTGTCACTCAGCCTCTGTGAGTCTGGCTTTGGTGACAGAGAGCATGGGTCCAGGTCTCTGTGGAGGCCTGGCACCAGCCTGGAATGTTCCGCCTGTTGGCCATTTAAGTAGGTGTCAGCCATCCAAAGAAGCTGGCGTCTCTGCAGTGACTCCGGCCCACGCAGCGTGGGCTGCCGATGCTCGGGGGTTACTCCTGGCTCATGCACTCAGGAATTGCTCCTGGCGGTGCTCACGGGACCATATGGAGTGCTGGGAATCGAACCTGTGTCGGCCATGTTGGCTGCATGCAAGGTAAACGCCCTAACCCACTGTGCTATCACTCCAGCCCCTATTTTTTAGTTTTTAATCACAGCGGGTAGGGATTTGCCTTGCACGTGTCCGACCCGGGTTCAATTCCTCCATCCCTCTTGGAGAGCCTGGCAAGCTACCGAGTGTATCCTGCCCGCACGGCAGAGCCTGGCAAGCTTCCTGTGGCGTATTCGCTAATGCCAAAAACAGCAACAACAAGTCTCACAATGGAGACGTTACTGGTGCCCGCTTGAGCAAATTGATGAACAACGGGAGGAGAGTGCTGTAGTGCTGATTTTTTTGTGTTTTGGGGTCATACCTAGTGATGCTTAGGGATAAGTCCTGACTCTCCATTCAGGAATTACTCCTAGCGGTGCTCGGAGGACTCTCTAGGATGCCAGGGATCGAACTCATGTCAGCCGCATGCAAGGCAAACGCGCCCCACACTGTACTATCGCTCTGGCCCCTCAATACATCTTCTCAAGCAGGACAGAGAGTACAGGGAGTAAGGCACGTGGCTGGCCCTGGTTCTCACATCTCAGCCTGCGGGCACTCTCTCCACACCCCACGGGAACATTCCTCCTCTGACTCTAGCCCACTGTGACAGTGGCCAGTGCCTGGGCAGGCCACACCCGGCAGTGCTCCTTGAGACCAATCCTGGTGGGGCTCAGGGGACCACACAGGCCGCTGGGAATGGAACCTGGGTTGGCTGCACGCCAGGCAAGTGCCTTACCTTAGTGGACCCCTCCCAATGGTACCGAGGACCTCTGGGGCTGTACCTTGTGGTGCCTGGGGGGACCGTGGGGCGCTGGAGGTTGGCCTCAGGGCCTCAGGAATGAAGGCAGTGCTCCAGCCCTCAGAGCTGTGTCCCAGTTCCCGCCTAGTAAAGCCACTGGGGTGTGTGGCTACTGGGGCAGCCTGGTCAGTAGCCTGCTGGTCAGTAGGTCAGGGCGGCCTACTTTGCCTTCGACTACAGGGCTGTGATGGGGAGCACAGGGCCAGGGGCACTCCCCTGCCAGGTGGCTTGTCCCGCAACATTGCCTCTGGTTCATTCTGCCCAGGGGTCTCCACACTCAGCCTTCTGACTCCCCGTCCCAGACTTACCCGCTCTTATTAGGTTCAATCACATGTGCTTGTTCCCCGGCCTCCTGCCTGCTGCCGGCGAGGAGGAAGCGGTTCTTGAGAATCACCCCGAAATCCAGCCGGCCCGCCCCGCGCCCGCCTGCCCTGCTCACGCGTCAGCGCAGGTTCATTCTGGTCCAGCTGCTTTTGTGCCAACTGGGGTGGCTGCGTCACCGCTTGGAGTGTGCGGAGAAAGAGGGGTTGTGCCCTGAGTCGGGAAAGTACAAAAAGGCCCAGCTGTGGCCCGTGCGGTGCAGACACCCACGCCCACAGAACGCTTGGCTCCCGCACCTGAGCTGGGGTGCAAGGCCAGGCAGCCCCCAGGATGCCTCTGCCACTGGCCCTCGGGGTGTCACTGCTGCTGCTGCTGCAGATCTCGGGGGTCTGTCCCAGAAGTGGAGCCTCCACAGCCCCCGCGGCGTGGTGAGTAGCCGGCCGCACAGTGGCCCGCTCTTGGCCCTGCGCGGACCCCCGCAGCCCCCTGCAGCCAGGGTCCCAAGCAGACCACGGGACTGGGTGACGGGGCTCGAGGAGGCTCCACCAAGAGGAAGTTTGCTAAAAGGCTGGAGACCCCCGGGAGAGGAGCACCCCCCCACCCCCCAGCTAGTGTGAGGCACCCTTGGCCTGGCAGGGCCCTCACGCCCACCCCTGGGACCCGAACCCTTAACTGCTGAGGCTGCCTGGCAACAGGCTCGGGTCTCCGATGCACCTTCCTACGGCCAACCTTCCATTTCCTTTCTTGTTTGTTTTTGGGCCACATCTGGCAGTGCTTAGGGCTGAGTCCCGGCTCTGCACTCAGGGAGCACTCCCGGCGGGGTCCAGCGCTCAGGGCTGAGTCCTGGCTCTGCACTCGGGGATCACTCCCGGCGGTGTGAGTGCTTAGGGCTGAGTTCTGATCACTCCCAGCAGGGTGCAGTGCTCAGGGCTGAGTTCTGATCACTCCCGGCGGGATGAGTCCTTCTCACTCCCAGTGGGTGCAGGGAGCGTTCTGTGGTACTGGGGGTTAAGAACCTGGATCTGCTGCGTGCCAGGCAAGCGCCTCACCCCTGCACCTTACAGCCCCATTGTCTTTTTTCTTTTTTTTCATTTTGAAAATGTTCCAAGAAGGAGTGCATGAGGTTGACCGTTAAAACTGGATTTTTCTCTGAAATGACTTCTGTGTTCCCACCACCCCCACCCCGAGGGTTCTCATCTTCTCTCTTTGATCTAAGATAGTGGGGGTGACCCAGAGAGGCCCTGCGGGACTCAGGGGCTTGTCCCGCATGTGACCCGTGGCCGACTCTGGCCCAGCCCATTGCCCCATGGTGCCCGGGCAAGACTGGGGGTAGTGCTATAGGCCCAGGGTTGGGGCAACGGCATGTCCTCGAACCCCAGGAATTGCCAGAAGGGCTCCCTCAGGCCTCCTCAGCACCTTTTGGGGACCCCGCAATAAACACGAAAGGAATTTATAATTTTGCTGGGGACTTCAGTGGGTTTGAAGCTGAGCTCTGGCCCCTGAACACCGCCAGGGGTCACTCGTGAGCACAGGGCTGGGAGTAGTCCCTGAGCACTGCTTGCTGGCCCCCAAGCAAAAATAAAACAACAGGGCCAGGGAGAAGCTCAGAGGGCACACAGCGATTTCCACAGCAGGGACCGTGCATGAGGGTGAATGGCGAGTTTCATTTTTCCGTGAAATGAAGCAACTGTGGAACCCCACTTGGGAGTAACCCCTGAGCACCCCCTGGTCTGACCCCCACCCCACCCCCAAAAAAGGTCCAATTTATCTCCATTTTGTATATGCATGTGTATGTACGTGTATCTGTGTGTATATGTATGTGTCTGAGTACATGTGTGTATGTGTGCTGTGTATCCATGTGTGTATATGTATTTGTGTGTTTTGTGTGCGCACACATGTGTATGTGTGTGTGTATTTGTGTGTGTGCATGCATGTATTTGTCTCATGAACGTAATTGTAAATGAGAGGAAAAGCTAAAATTTGGGGCCCCAGAAACAGAACAGTGGCCAAGGCACTTGTCTTGCACACGCCAACACTGATTCTTTTCCTTCCTTCCTTCCTTCCTTTCTTTCTTTCTTTCTTTCTTTCTTTCTTTCTTTCTTTCTTTTCTTTCTTTCTCTTCCTTCCTTCCTTCCTTCCTTCCTTCCTTCCTTCCTTCCTCCCTCCCTCCCTCCCTCCCTCCCTTCCTTCCTTCCTTTCTCTTTCAGCTTTTTGGGTCACACCCAGCGATGCTCAGAGGTTACTCCTGGCTCTGCATTCAGGGATGACTCCTGGCAGTGCTCGAGGGTGCTGGGGATTAGACCTGGGTCAGTCATCGTGCAAGGCAAACCCCCTCCCCGCTGTACTGTGGCTTCAGCCCCAACCCTGGAACTTTTCCCCGGCATCCCATGTGGTCCTCTCAGCTTCCCTAGAAGTGATCACTGAGTGCAGAGCCAGGAAGAAGCCCAGAGCACGGCTGGTATGGACCCCCAAATAAAATGCCAATCACAATAATCATAATTTTAAAAAAGCTAGAATTTTGGGCTGGATTGATGTATAGTGGGTTGGACACTTGCCTTGCATGCAGCTGACCAGGGTTCAATCCCCAGCATCCTATATGGTGCCCCGAGCATCATCAGGAGTGATCCTTGAGTGCAGAACCCGGAGTAACCCCTGAGCATTCTGGTTGTGCCCCGAAAAGCAGTAAATAACAGAAAGCTGGAATCTGGAGGGTGATAGTCCTGGCCCGTGAGGGGTCGTGCATCTGTGTGACGTGGCTCCCTTCACCCTGGGCAGCCTTGACCGCTGAATAAGGTCATGCCACGTGGAGCCGTGGGCCCCTTCGGTCTGCTCCCCGCCCTGAGGTTCCGCTCTGAGCTGTGTGGGGGGTGACCCGGCCCGACCCCTCTAAGGTCATCTTAGAGCAGCCAAAGCAGTTTCAGACAAAACCCTGCCAAGGGGCTGGAGCGATGGTGCAGTGGGAGGGCGTTGGCCTGGCACGGGGTCCACCCCTGGGTGCCATCCCCACATCCCATACGGTCCCCCCGGTCAGGAGTAAGCCCTGAGCACTGCCGGGTGTGACCCAAAACAAACAGAACGCCAAAATAGAGACACACCCTGGAGTTTAAAAACTGGGAGAAAAATAGAGTAATTGGAGCCAGCAAGATAGAAATGTGGGGTTGGCACCTACCTTGCACACGGCCAGCCCGGGGTCAATCTCCAGCACCCCAGGAGGTCCCCTGGAGGCATCTCTAAGTGCAGAGTCAGGAGTAGCCCCTGAGCATAGCTGGGTGTGACCCCCAAACAACACAAACACACACACACATGCACACTCATACACAGGCACACACATGCATACACGCAGACACATTCACACTCACACAACACACACACACATGCATACTATACGCACACACATTCACACAACACACACACATGCACACAGACACACATGCACACACAGACACTAATACGCACACACGTGTACAGCACATTCAAACACAACACACATGTACATGCACACATTCACAACACTCACGCAAACATACATGCACACACACACACAAATACACAACACACACGCACATGCTCATTGGGAAGTGGATAGCTCAACGATTGGATAGTTAAAGCACATGAATAATTCTTGTAATCTTCCCTGGCAGACTACCGTTAAGTATTCCTTTCTCTCCGGAAAATGAAACACCCGTTGCCCTTGCCTCTTGCTTCCCCCTAAGAGGAAAGGCCGGAGTGTGTGGTGTGGCCCCAGAGTCCACCCATGGTGGGGCAGGGGCCCCCTGCAGTCCCGCTGTCTGGCTGTCCCTTTGTAGTGGACCAGGATGTCCCCAGTCAGCCCCAGGGTCGGGGTCAGCCCCTCGCTGCGCCTCGGGGTCAGGGTCTGCGTCCGGACACCCCCAGCCCTTGTCCCTGCCCCAGGAAAATGGTGTTTTTGTCTGGTTTTGTTGTCTAGGCCACCGAGTCGTGGCCGACTCCTAGCTCCCCGTCAGGGATCACTGAAGCGGGATCGACCCCAGGTCCCCCTGCGTGAGGCCAGGTCCATCGGCTGGTTCTTTCCAGCCCTGAGGAAAGGTTCTTTGGGGTTTGTTTCTGGGGGTCTGGTGGCTCCTAGCTCTGACTCGACAGCTGCATTTGGGGGACACAGAATCCAGTGCGGGCATCTCGCTGGCGTGCCACAAGTACTTTTCCCTGACCTTGAGTTCCCAACGTCCACGTCGCGTCTTCCTGACAAACCCGGGGTCTCCCCAAGCCCCCAACAGCCTCGGCTTCTGAGAAATCCCTTCAGGGACCACCAGGCTAGGGCAGTGCTTGAGGGTCGGTCACCGGAGCGCCAGCAGTGAGATTCACGGGGAGTCCACGGGTGACCCGCCTCTCAGTGTCCGACTGGGGCAGCCTGGTGCGAGGCCCCTTCTCTGCACACTCGCTTCTTCCCAAGTCGGGTATTTGGGGTATCACGTGACTGCAGGAAGGAACTGTCGCTGGGGCTTTTAGAGAATGAAGAATAACGTTTTATAAGAAAAGAGAAGGAAATGGTGCAGGGGGGCCCTGGGCCAGAAACTTGGGGTCTGCCTCGCCCCCCGTGCCAGGCACATGCCCTGCCAATCGAGACACCTCCCCACACCCCCCACCCTGTCCCCAGTGTGTCTAATTTTGTTGTAGTTGCTATTTGGTTTTGGGACCACACCCAGAGATGCTCAGGGCTTACTCCTGGCGCTGCAATCAGGAATTACTCCTGGCGGTGCTTAGGGGACCATATGGGATGCTGGGGGTCGAACCCGGGTCTGCTGTGTGCAAGGCAAACGCCCTCCCTGCTGTAATATCACTCCAGCCCGTTGTTCTCTGGACCACACCCGGTGGTACTCGGCTCTGGTTGGGGATGGTTGGCCACGTTCGAGCCCAGTGCTGCAACCCCCCAACCCCCACTTCTCTCCCTTCCCTCAGAGAATCTCTTAACAGCTTTTTAAAACTCCAACCAAGTCAGTGATTACTACTCTCCCCCTGCAGAGACCAATACTGGGCATGACAAAACCTGGAGATCAAGTTTGTAAGAAACAGATTTGTGAAGCTGTAACTCTCAGCTCTGTCCCGGGAGTCCTATCGCATGGAAATCAATTTAATGACCTTTTTCCCCCCCTGCTGCTGGAGCATATTAGAAAGCTGGAAAGAATTTCACAGTGATAACAGATATAATTTTCAAAATACAGAGTTAGATATTAGAAATGGTGAATTAGATTCTCCGAACGTCCCTGTGGTCTACAAGCTTAATATGTGCCTTTTAACAAACAAAACGTTCATTTAGTAGAGAAACAAATTTGTGGCTATAATCACTATTGTGACTTTCTCTACAATTATTGTTAGAATTCTGCAGGATTTCTGTTTTCTTGTTGGGGCCTAATCTGACGGTGTTCAGGGCCCCATACATGGTGTTAAGAATGAAAGCAGATAATGGGATCCGTGGTGGTGGAAAATGGGCACTGGTGGAGGGATGGGTACTTGATCATTGTATAATTGAAACCCAAGCACAAAAATTTGTAAATCTACAACTGTACCTCGTGGTGTTTCACTAATAAAAATTAAAAAAAAAAGAATGAAAGCAGGGTCCGATGTGTGCACGAAAAACACTGCACCGCATGAATGGTATCTCTGGCCTCTCTAAGTCTATCTTTATTTTTTGGCTTTTGGGTTTTTACCTACACCTGATGGTGTTCAGAGACTACTCACGGCTCTGTGCTCAGGAGTGACGCCTGGTCATGCTGGTCCCAGGTCAGCCGTTTGCAAGGCTAGTGCCCTACCCTCTACCCTCTCCAGCTCTGAAATGATTTTTAAAATTATAATTATTATTTGGCTTTTGGGGCCACACCCGGAGATGCTCAGGGGTTCCTCCTGGCTCTGCACTCAGGAATTACGCCTGGCGGGACTCAGGGGACCATATGGGATGCCGGGGATCAAATCCGGGTTGGCCACTGCAAGGCAAGCACCCTCCCTGCTGTACATCGTTCTGGCCCCATCCGGCTCTGAAGTTGTCTTGAAAACAAGGGGAGTGAGGGCCAAGGACCCTCTCAGCAGGCTGGAGTGTGGGCTTTGCACGTCGGAGGCTGGCGTTCGATCCCCGGCACTTCACAGTCCCCCCATCACCAGAGAGTGACCCCCAACCACTGAGCCGAAAGTAGCCCCTTCTGCATACGGCCAGGTGAGGGCCAGGAACCAAGAGGGAAACAAAATCAAACTAAAAACCAAGGAGACCCAGTGTAAAAGGGACAATGATTTTGTTGTTCATTTTTGGGCCATACCTGGTGGTGCCTGGCTTTACCCTGGCTCTCCACTCGGGCATCACCCCTGGCAGTGCTCGGGGGACCCTCTGGGGTGCCGGGGATGGAACCCGGGTCAGCCGCGTGCAAGGCCAGCACCCTCCCTGCCTTGCTATCTCTCATGCCCCCACCGTGATCTCCAAGCATGGGGGCATGTGTGCCCGGAGAATGGGGGAAGGGCTGACAAGAAGCAGGTACGGGGGGCTCAGCTCTCCGGGGGGGCTTCCCAGAGGCCCCACCAGCAGGACAGGGGTGGGAGACAGGTGCACCGTGCTTCAGGAGCTAAAACAAGGCAGAAATGATTTATTGATAACAAAAAGCGAGGTGACTGGGCTTGCAGGGGCTCCTCCCCATTGGAGCTAGGTGGGGTCCGGCCGGGCACGCTTGGGGTCCTGCGGCTGGCCAGGGGGCGGGTCCCGCCGGGCAGAGACGCTCCTGAGGGCGTGCAGGGTCTGCAGCTGCTGCAGGCGCTCGTCCAGCTCCCGGGCACAGGCCTGCTGTACCGCCTCCGTCTCCTCCACTGCCCAGCGCAGGGCCGTGGCCAGCACGCGGGGGTCTTCTTTGGTGACCAGCTGCGGTGGGAGGGAGGGGCCTTGAGGTCTCTACGCAGTCCCCGGCTCTCCGGGGAACAGGAATGCGCAGTCCGTCCTGTGGCGCTCAGGCCCCCTGCGTGGAAACTCCAGGCTGGACGAGTGAGCCATCACCTCGGGCAAAGGCCCTGGGGTGGACAGGTCTGCCGGGAGGAGTCTCCGGCCCCCCAGAGCGGACACAACCAAGCCCGGGAGCAGCCCCGGGTCAAGATTCTGTCTGGGTCTGTCCCGCGACAGCACAAGACCAGGTCTGGGGCGTCCTCCATGTGCCGGCGGGCCCGGGGCCCCGCTAGACACTGAGGTGGACGGTCAGCAAAGCTGCTTGGCTTCAGGCTGGCTGTCCACAGTTAGGGCCTTGGGAAGATAACGGGCAAGTGGGCAGCGAGGCAAGGGGCTGTGCAGGGGCCAGCTCGCCTCTGTGGGGGGGGGGGGTCCCCCTCCCTCGGGGTGCGGTCCTTCTCTGTAGCTCAGGGCCCCGGGTTTTCGCCCACCTCCAGGTCCTGGCTGGACAAGCTCAGCTCCGGGGCCGCCTTCTCCCGCAGGGTGGTCAGCAGCTGGCCGGGGAGGGCAGATCCGGGCCGGCTCTCGGGGCGCGCACCCACGTCCACCGTGTCCACCTCCTCGGCGCCTCTGGGCTCTGCAGAATGGATTGCGGGGTGCTCAGGACCCGGACCTGGTCGGCTGGGGTGCGGGCGCCCCTAGGGCGGGCGGAGGGTGGGCCGGCCTACCTGAGGGCGGGTCCAGCACGCAGCCCTCCCTCTGCAGCGCCTGCAGGTACAGCTCCAGCAGCTGCCGGGACTGGCGCGCCTCCTCCCTCTGGTCCAGCGCCTGCTGCAGCGCCTCCTGCAGGCCGCGCGCCGACGCGCAGCTCTGGCTCAGCTCCTGCGCCAGGTCGGAGCAGGGGGCGTCGATGAGCACCTGCGGACGGGCCAGACCCTCAGCGGCGGGTGGGACTCGGACCCCAGCGCACCCACACGGCCCTGGGTCGGATCATTAGTACAGCGGGGGACGCACTGGCCTTGCACGCGGCCGAGCCGGGTTCGATCCCCCGCATCCCATAGGGTCCCCCAAGCACCACCAGGAGTAAGTCCTGAGTGCAGAACCAGGAGTCAGCCCCGAACAGCTCCAGGTATGGCCCAAAAACAAAAGCAAAAACCCAGAAAGGAAATTAAAAAAAAAAAAGCAATAAGGGAAATGACGCCTTGGTGTCCTGGACAGGAGGGAGAAAGGGAGGTGAGACATTTGCCTTACACAGCGGTGACAGCCATGAGCCTGGTTCAAATCCCGGCACCCCCTATGGCCCCTGAGTCCCGCCAGAAGTGATCTCTGAGCACCACCATGCTAGGGTCCAAAACAAGAACACCAAACCCAACCCTGCAAACCCTGCATGGACAAGGAGGCGGCACAATCACTTATACAACAAATAAAGATGAGGCTGTTTGAATGAGGCGATGCTCGGGACTTTCTCTTGGCTCTGGGCTCAGGAGTCATTCCCAGTGGTGCTCGGGGGAGGGGGTGGGTGCCCTACGGGATACCAGGGATCAAACCCAGGTCAGCCACGTGCAAGGCAAGCGCCCTTGTTTGGATGAGGCGGTTTCAAACCAAAAATTTTCTAATAATTGTTTTGTGTTTGGGGGTCCGCGCTGGGGCGTGCTTGCGGGTGGCTCCCTGCAGTGGTCCAGTGGTGGCAGTGGTGGCAGCGGGCTGACCTGGGCTCTGGCACAGCCGCGTTCCACCCTCCCACCTGGTGCCAGAGATTTCTTCCCTGGGCAGGGCCACGCCTGGTGGTGCTCAGGGATTTCCTCCTGGCTCTGCACTCAGGGAATCACTCCTGGCAGGACTGGGGGGACCATATGGGGTGCCGGGGGTTGAACCCGGGTGGGCTGCGTGCAAGGCCAACACCCGAACTGCTCTAGCTTCATTCCAGACCCTCTAATGATTTTCCTTTCGGTGTCCGGGCCACACCTTGTGGTGCTCAGGGCTGACTTCTGGCTCTGTGCTCAGGAATCACTGCTGGAGGGGCCCTGGGGACCCCGTGGGGTTGGGGTCTAACTGCCCCCCGAGGGAACTGCCTCAACCTCCGCACTAGTTCTTTGGTTCCATGTTCATATATGTGGGTATAGCAATGATTTATGACTTGAGAAGTCATAAATTTAGACGTCATAAATTTATAAATTTTTAAGCAGCACGAATGTAGGCGTTTCACTGAGATGCGACTGGCATCGGTTTTAGCAAGCAACAAAGCAACTGATGCTTGGACATCCTGAGAGACGCTCCCGGGGCCTGGGCCAGCCCCTTCTGCAGAGTCAGCATTTCTTTGTCGTGTGATGCAAACTACATTTTTTTTGCTTTGAGGACAGACCTGACGGTGCTCAGGGGTTACTCCTGGCTCTGTGCTCAGGAATCACTCCTGGCGGGGCTTGGGGGATTGAACCTGGGTTGGCTGAGTGCAAGGCAAGTGCCCTCCCTGTAGTGGTCTCTCTCCCGCCCCTCGTGATGAAAACTTTAAAGATCTGCTGCTAGCAGCTTCTAAATATGCAGTGTAGGGGCTGGAGAGATAGCACCGCGGGTAGGGCGTTTGCCTTGCACGTGGCTGACCCGGGTTCGATTCCCAGCATCCCATATGGTCCCCTGAGCACCGCCAGGAGTAAGTCCTGAGTGCAGAGCCAGGAGCAACCCCTGAGCATCGCCAGGTGTGACCCAAAAAGCAAAAAAAAATATATATATATATATGTATATATATGCAGTGTAGTTATCATCGGTCTTAAGCTGTACATTATACCATCTATTTCTATTTCTTAAATGTATTGTTTTGTGGGGTCCACTCTGGGCCCTGCTCAGGGCATACGCTGGCTGTGCGTTCGGGGATCCCTCCCGGCGGGGTGTGGGCGCCTGTGTGGAGAGCCGAGGATCAAATGACTCGGCCTGGCCTCAGCAATGCAAGGGCCTGACCTGCTGTACTATTATTTCTCTGGCCCCTATTTTAAATTTTAATGATTTTTTTTTTTTTGCAGTGCCAGGAAATGAACCTAGGACACCTATTTCTGAAATAATTATAAATCATATTCAGCTCAGCTTTTAAAGAGCATGTGTAGTTAATGTAAGGAGACCTTACTCACTATATCCTAAACCTGCGAGAAGGGTCATTCTGAAACCCGCCCCTTGGCATATGCGGCACGAGGTTAAAAATACTCGGGAAGGGAAGATCAGGGGTGGAGACTCTTCGCACGGTGATTCTAAACTTAGTCGCGCACTGGAGCTGCTCTGGGCAGAAGAGAAACGACAAGAGTGAGAGCCTGCATTGCCGCAGCGTTTGTTTCGTAACAGCGAAAAAACGGCGGCGGAGCCCCGGCGAGGGGAAATGAAGACCACGGGTGGCTTGGTTGGGTTTGTTCGGCCACATCGGTGGTGCTCAGGGGCTGTTTCCACCTCAGTGCTCAGGGTTGCTCCCACTTCAGTGCTCGAGGGCTGCTCCCACCTCAGTGCTCGGGGCTGCTCCCACCTCAGTTCTTGGGGATGCTGCTGGCAGTGCCGGGGGACGCGGTGGTGCCGCAGATCAAACCTGGACCTCCCACATGCAACGCCTGTGCTTGACCATTTGAGTCACTTCTCCAACCCGAGGAGGGAACTTCCGATTTAATTAATTAAACGATCGCCATACCTGGCGATACTCAGGACATACTCCTGGCTCTGCACTCAGGCATCACTCTTGGCGGTGCTCGGGGGACCATACGGGATGCCGGGATTCAAACCCGGGTGGGTCGCGTGTAAGGCAAACGCCCTCCCCACTGAACCATCGCTCCAGCCCCAGGTCACCTAATTCTTTGGCTTTCTGGGCCACACCTGGGGATGCTCAGGGGTTACTCCTGGCTCTGCACTCAGGAGTTAGTACTGGCGGTGCTCAGCGGACCATACGGGGAGCCGGGGATTGAACTCCGGTCGGCCACGTGCAAAGCAAGCCCCTAGCCACTGTCCTCTCTCGGACCCCCAGGCAGCTTGTGCGGGTGCGAGGGCAACAGAGGGGCGCGGGAGCCCACCTGAAGATCTTCCTCGGACAGGAGGATGATGCTGGAGAGATCGTCCTTCAGCTGCCGGGCCACGCTCTTCCACTTCGCGCCGACCCCACTGTCCGTTTCGTCAGCGTCAAAGGACTCCTGGGAGATCCAGGCCGTGCCTCCATCTGCGACGGGAAATGCAGTCACGGGGGGCGGGCAGCCCAGCAGCCCCCCTCTTCCTCCCTGCATACACGCCCCCACACGCCCTCCCTCCCACTGACACAGGAAATGACTGCAGGGTGAGAGAAGCACCTTTCCTGGAGGTTTTTTTTTTTTTAAACTTTAGGCGAATTTTATTGTACATAAACTGTGCCACCTGGAGAACTTTTTGGTTTGTTTTTATTTTGGGACCACATCTGGCAATGCTCAGGGGTTACTCCTGGCTCTGTGCTCAGCCATATACTCCTGGCAGTGCTCAGGGATTCTGAGCCTTCTGGGACTCGACCCTGGGCCCACTGTTCTCTCTGAAGGATTCTCAGGCTGAACCAAAGCCCCTGTTTTGAAACTCTGGATTCCTCTGGGGAGGGAAGCCATGGAGCCTCAGGACAGGGGCAGGGCCTTGGCCCTGCACAACCCAACCCCCCACCCCCTTCGCCAGACCCTGGTGAGACCCCTTGAACCCTCGAAGGTCTCCCAATCCCCCCAGAGGTGATCCCTGACCACAGAGCCAGGAGCAAACTCCTGAGCCCCACTGGGCGTAGCCCCAAAGCGATGTCAGGACACCCCCTAAGCCCCTCCTGGGTGTGTGAGAGACCAAGAGCTTCCCTCAGTGGTTCTCCACCGGGGCTGATGTGTCCCCGGGAACATCTGTGCTCTTGGCTGACACGGCTGCGGGGGTGCCACTGGCATCCATGGGGCATGCGGTGCTCCCTGCTCTGCACGCGTGGGCAAGCGGAGAAGCCGGTTCCCCGGTGCTCTGTGCTCTCATCCCGCCCACGCCAGGAGCCGGGGGAGGGCTGGCCTCAGCCCACAGAGGCCGGGTGGTGCTGGCCTAGGTCCCCTGACAGGTCAGGGCTTGACTCCCACCCACAGACCCGCCTCCCCACCTCCCTGCCTTTCAGTCTGGGAGCTCTTGGGGGAATGGGGCCTGTTTCTCCTTCACTGTCCCCCAAACTTGGCACCACTCCTGGCCACCAGAAGGCCTTCCGCGAGCCTGTGCCAGCCCGGTGCTTAACAGGGCGCTGGGCCGTGACGGAGGCGATGCCCATGTCGCCGTTTCTTACCTGAATTGCTGTACGTCCACTTCTCGTCACCGACCAGCGCCACAAACTTCGTGTTGGAGGGCAGGCACAGGAAGTAATCGTCGTCGTCCACGATGGTGCCATCTTCTGCCAGAACCAGGCTGACGGGCGCCAGGGACTTGTCAATGGCCAGAATGTCGCAGGCTGAGAGGGAGTAAACAGGTGACAAGTGACAAGCGTCCGTAAAGAAGTGACATCTGCTCCTGCCTCACGCTTTTCAACATGCACTCCCTCAGAGCCCAGCGTGATTCGTGGCAGCTAAGATCAGCCCCTGCGCCCGGCACTAGAGGCTCACGGGCTGCGAACCACGTGCCTGGCTGATCTGGGCTCGTAGCAACCACTGTAAGAAGGCCCTGTTTGTTATTCGCGCTCGGCAGGTGTCAAACCCTGGGCTCGGAGAGGTTCAGTGACAGGTCCCAGGTCACAGAGTCAGTGGCAGAACTGGCTCCTGGGTGTAACTGTCTCCCAGTTACACCCACAATGGAAGGTACTGATTGGGTCTTTGCTCGAATGAACAACAAATCAAAGTCTGATTTTATCCCTGGGAACAAGTGATCTCAACGGGAATCTTAAATTCTCATGTCATGGGCCAGGGCGATAGGACAGTGGGTAGGAAACTTGTCTTTTTTTTTTTTATTATTTGCTTTTTGGGTCACACCTGGCGATGCTCAGGGGTTCCTCCTGGCTCTGCACTCAGGAATCGCTCCTGGTGGTACTTCGGGGGACCATATGGGATGCCAGGGATCGAACCTGGGTCACCCGCATGCAAGGAAAACGCTGTCCTATCGCTCCAGCCCCTGGAGGATATTGCTATCGGCAGCTTTGCAGCACCTTTACGGTCAGTGGGAAGAGGCTTTCTCGGGGCTGCCCAGGTCATCTCTGTCTGCAGAGCTAGCGGGACGAGACGGAGCAGAGGCAGCCGGGGACTGAGTAGTTGGGGCGGGGCTGACTCCCTGTCAGGGCTCAGGAGACTGTGGGGTGCTGCTGGTTCCTCCTGTACCTGAGCTCTGCCCTCTAAACTCTCTCTGGCCCAGGCCTGGGAATGTTACTCCGCTGGAACCGCGGTGCCCAGCGTGATTCACCAGCGTGGGGTGATTCATTGCTTTCGATCGCGGACTCTGTGAGACTCTGGCCTTGTCCTGGGGTTATCCTCGTTCTCTTTAAACGCGGGGCCTTTTCTCTCTCCCCTTTAAAAAAATTTTTTTTTCTTTTCAAATTCTGGGCTACCTCCGGCGCTGCTCTGGGATCACTCCTGGAGGTGCTCTGGGGAGCCAGCCACCTGGGGTGCTGGGGATGGAAGCCGGGTCTGTGGCATCAAAGCAAGTGCTTCACCTCGGTACTATCTCTGGGGCCCCAGCTCGCTCTCTCTCTCTCTCCTCTTTTAATCGTTTCTTAAAAGACTTAAAAAAGAAATTTCTGGGGTTGGAGAGATAGCACAGCAGGTAGGGCGTTTGCCTTGCACGCGGCCGACCTGGGTTCGATTCCCGGCATCCCATATGGTTCCCCCAAGCACCGCCAGGAGTAATTCCTGAGTGCAGAGCCAGGAATAACCCCTGAGCATCGCTGGATGTGACCCAAAAAGAAAAAAAAAAGAAATTTCTTGGGGTAGGGGGAGATCCCTGCTGGTGGTGCCCTATGGTGATCAGGGGGCCCTGCACACAAATACTGGCTCCAGCCTGTCCCGAGCTCCAACCCCAAGCCACTAGCTGCAGAACCCACAGGTATGGGCGGGGCTCAGAAGGCGCCTTGGTGACTCCCCACCTCGGGTCCCTAGGCCCCTGTGGCTGCCCAGCCCTCACAGCGGGGCTCCCCCAGCTCCCCCCAGCCGGGCTGGGGGGCGGGGGGCGCCGGATCCCTGGAGTGGCAGGCCGGGCCCCCCTGCAGGGAAGGGTCCCTTCCCGGCTCTCCGGAAAGGAAGAACAAGGAACTGCAGATCGCTCTGCCCACCGGTCAGCGCTGCCCCCACCTCCACGCGCGTCCAGCAGCCTCGGGCGCGTCTCCTGCGCCGCCCAGCCGAGCCCCCGGCCAAAGCCCAGACGCTGACCCCGCGCCAGCATCTCGATCCCGCTGCACCCTGACCCTGACCCTGACCCTGACCCCCGACCCCCCGCGCTCCGACCCAGCGCCTACACCCCGCTGCACCCCGACCCCGCACCTAGACCCCGCTGCACCCCGACCCCGCTGCACCCCGACCCCGACCCCGCGCCTAGACCCCGCTGAACCCCGACCCCGACCCCGCACCTAGACCCCGCTGAACCCTGACCCCTGACCCCGCACCTAGACCCCGCTGAACCCCGACCCCGACCACGAGCCTAGACCCCGCTGCACCCTGACCCCGACCCCGTGCCTAGACCCCGCTGCACCCTGACCCCGACCCCGCGCCTAGACCCCGCTGCACCCCGACCCCGCTGCACCCCGACCCCGACCCCACGCCTAGACCCCGCTGCACCCCGACCCCGCGCCTAGACCCCGCTGCACCCCGACCCCGACCCCGCGCCTAGACCCCGCTGCACCCCGACCCCGACCCCGCGCCTAGACCCCGCTGAACCCCGACCCCGACCACGAGCCTAGACCCCGCTGCACCCTGACCCCGAGCCCCGGACCCCGCGCCCCGCGCCCGACTCCGACCTAGACCTCAGCCCCGACCCCGCGCCCCGACCCCGACCCCGCCCCAGCCCCCTCCCCAGCCCCGCCCCGCCAACCCTTGCTCTTCAGCTCCTCCAGGCACGAGGCCGCCACGCCGTGCTGCTCGCGGCTGTGGTTGCGAAGCAGCAGACACGGCTTCAGCGGCCGCAGCTCGCCGGCCTCGGGGGTCCCGGCGTCCCCCGCCGCCTCCATCCTCTCCCGGGTGGGACGCGACCCAGTCCGGAAAGTCGAGCGCGAGCCTCCGCGCACGGCATGCCGGGAGACGTAGTTCTCCGCGCGCGCGGCCGAGGCGCCTGGGAGACGTAGTTCTGCCGGCTGTCGGTCACGTGGGGCCCCGCAGAGCCTGCCGGGAGTTGTAGTTTCTGGGCTCCAGGCCCGCTCCCCGACCGTCTGGCGGCTGCTCCCCCCAGAGGTGCTCCGGGGCAGGTGCAGGAAGGAGGATGGAGCCGGGACCAGGGTCAGATCCAAGCCTCGGGTGCTCCAACCGCTTTGGGCCGTCTGCTCAGGCGTATGTGTCTCCTTCTTTCTTTCTTGGCTTATGTTTAGGACGTCAATCCTCTTAAAAAATGAAATTCTCGGGGCTGGAGCGATAGCACAGCGGGTAGGGCGTTTGCCTTGCACGCGGCCGACCCGAGTTCGATTCCCAGCATCCCATATGGTCCCCTGAGCACTGCCAGGGGTAATTCCTGAGTGTGAAGCCAGGAGTAAACTCTGTGCATTGCCGGGTGTGACCCAAAAAGCAAAAAATAAATAAATAAATAAAATAAAATTCTAGGGAGTTGCTTTGAGTTCCAAAGGCCACGCGTGCATTGTCCTTTGAGTTGTTAGAGCACGCCTGTTACAGAAGACGCTCAATTTCGATACTGAAATAAAACTGTCGCTGCCCTGTGTTCATTGATTTTCCCATTCCAAACTGAGTAAGATATCCTAACCTTCAGACTAATTGGAAGGAGGTCAATTAAAAATATTGATGAGAGCCGTTTCCAGTCTTGCACACAAAGAAGCATTAGATAAGGGCACGTTTCCACTCCTGGATTCCGTGTTTCAGCTGTGTGTGTGTGTGTGTGTGGTGGGGGGGAACCTCAGGAAAAAAGCTCCGATAAGTAGATTACACATTAAGCCCTCAAATCATGAGAAAGGGCGGGGAGGGGGTGGGGGACACCAACCACATCACTGAGACTGTCCAGATGCTGCTGACCCTATATCTGTCCTTCTTCTTATACTGCTCCTTGGGAAAAGTGTGACCTCCCGCCGCCCAAAACCAAAACCGGAGCCAATCAACAAAACCTAACATCTAGGATCAAAATAAGAAAAGAACCAAATTGGCTCTTCATTTAAAAGCAGGGATTTTATGCAAACAAGAAATAGCAGTTATATTCACTCAGGGACAATCCTCTCTTGTTTCGGAAAGAAATCAGATTATCCCTACTTAAGAAAAGTGCAGACAATTAAAGTCGCGTTTGGTAGGAGAGAGTGCTCATTGAAGCAACCCTTAGGAGTCTCCTTCTTCCCACACCCGTTGGTGTTCAGGTCTCACTCCAGGCTCTGTGCTCAGGGATCACTCGGAGGACCACGTGAGGGTGGCGGGGATGGACCCTGGGTCAGCCGTGAGAAAGGCCAGCACCTACCCTCTGAACTATGTCTCTGGCCCCAGGATCTAACCAGTTCTTCAGTGGAATTTCATAGTTATAAAAAAATCTAACAACTCCATGGTACAAAGTAATGATGTTCACCTAAGCTCCGACTCCCTGCAACCCCAATAATTCTGGACCCCAATAGTTTTATGCCTGTGATGGTGTGTGTGTGTGTGTGTGTGTGTGTGTGTGTGTCTGTCTGTCTGTCTGCTTGGGCAGCAGGCATTGAGTCCTGGATCTTTCTTTTTTAAATAAAATTTAAGTTTTTATTTTTTTAATGTGCATAAACTATTTTATTTTATTCATATATATATATATAGAGAGAGAGAGAGAGAGAGGGAGAGATACTTTAAGAGTCCTGGATCTTTTCATTTCTACTCGCCTATCAGTGTTCCTGGCAAACCAGTAGTCCCTCAACGTCCTGCTCTGTACCCAAACTTACTCATTTTCATGTTTCTTCACTCAGAATTGTGCGGTGCCCCGGGTACTGTGAGGGTGGGCAGAGCTCTGCACTCAATGCCACCCGGCCCACCGGCTCCCCTTGGGGGGCAGAGGCCAGAGGGAGACCTGCGAGGACCGGGTCCCAGCCGGTCCGCGCGCCCCGCCCCGCGCGCCCCTGTCCCGCCCCGCGCGCCCCCCGTCCTCGCTCTGCGCGCCCCCGTTTCCGCCCCGCGCTCTCCCGCCCAGCCCCACGCGTCCCCGTCCCGCCCCGCGCGCCCCCGTTCCCACCCCGCGCGCTCCCGTTCCGCCCCGCGCGCTCCCGTTCTCGCTCCGCGCGCCCCCGTTCTCGCTCTGCGCGCCCCCGTTTCCACCCCGCGCGCTCCCGCCCAGCCCCGCGCGCCCCCCTTCTCGCTCTGCGCGCCCCGTTTCCGCCCCGCGCGCTCCCGCCCAGCCCCGCGCATCCCCGTCCCGCCCCGCGCGCCCCCGTTCTCGCTCTGTGCGCCCCTGTTTCAGTACCGGGTGCTCCCGTCCTCGCTCTGCGCGCCCCCGTTTCCGCCCCGCGCGCTCCCGCCCAGCCCCGCGCGTCCCCGTTCTCGCACCGCGCGAGCCCCCGTTTCCGCCCCGCGCGCTCCCGTTCCCGCTCCGCGCGCCCCCTTCTCGCTCTGCGCGCCCCCGTTTCCGCCCCGCGCGCTCCCGCCCAGCCCCGCGCGTCCCCGTCCCGCCCCCCCATTCCCACCCCGCGCGCTCCCGTTCTCGCTCCGCTCGCCCCCGTTCTCGCTCTGCGCGCCCCCGTTTCCGCCCCGCGCGCTCCCGTTCCCGCTCCGCGCGCCCCCTTCTCGCTCTGCGCGCCCCCCGTTTCCGCCCGCGCGCTCCCGCCCAGCTCCGCGCGTCCCCGTCCCGCCCCGCTTGCCCCCATTCCCACCCCGCGCGCTCCCGTTCCGCCCCGCGTGTCCCCGTTCCTGCCCCGCGCGCCCCCGTTCTCGCTCCGCGCGCGCCCGCCCAGCCCCGCGTATCCCCATTCCCACCCCGCGCGCTCCCGTTCTCGCCCCGCGCGCCCCCGTTTCCGCCCGCGCGCTCCCGCCCAGCCCCGCGCGTCCCCGTCCCGCCCCGCTTGCCCCCATTCCCACACCGCGCGCTCCCGTTCCGCCCCGCGCGTCCCCGTTCCTGCCCCGCGCGCCCCCGTTCTCGCTCCGCGCGCGCCCGCCCAGCCCCGCGTATCCCCATTCCCACCCCGCGCGCTCCCGTTCTCGCCCCGCGCGCCCCCGTTTCGGCCCCGCGCGCTCCCGCCCCGCTCCGCGCGTCCCCGCCCCTCGCCCCGCCCCGCCCCGCCCCCGATCGACGCGCTCGGCCGCGGCTGCTCCGGCCTGGCGGGCGGGCGGGCGGGCGGGCGCGCGGGCCTCGGCCGAGCCGCGCGGCGATGGACTGGCCGGGCCTGGCGAAGATGGCGTCCTCGGAGCAGGCCGAGCAGCCGAGCCAGGTACGGGAGCGGGACCGGCCCTCGGGGCGGGGGGCGCCGGGCGGGGGCTGCGCGCCGGCCCCGCCCGCCCCGCCCGCGCCGCCGGCCCCGCCCCGGGCCCCGCCGGGACCCCCAGCCCGGGCGCGGGCCGGGCGGCGGGCGGGGCGGGGGGAGGGGCCGGCCGGGCCGGGCCCCGCGCCCCGCCGCAACGGCCGCGTCCGGCGCCCGGGGTGGGGGGCTCGGGGCGGGGGGGGGGGCTGGCCGGACCCCGCGCCCCGGCCCCGTCGCCGCAGTCGCCGGCCGGGGCCGGACGCTGCCCAGGCCCCGCGCCGCCGGCCCGGACTGCCCGGCCCGGTTCGCCTCTGCCCTCCTTTCGGAACCGCGCGGGGCAGCGGTTGCGTCAGAGCCCGCGGGCCGCCGGCGAGACCAGCCGGACCGCGGCCCCCGGCCCGGACCCCCGCAGCTGTCACTCAGCTCCCGGCCCCGGCCCCCGAGCACCGCGGGCCGAGTCCCCGCCGCGGCCGCGTGGGTCGGCGCGGCGCGACCTGCTGCTCGCCGGGGGCTGCGGGGCTGGGGCTGGGGCTGGGGGTGGGGGGCGGCCCGGCCCCGCGCCCGGACCCGCTGCTGCGGAGCACGCGACCACCCTCTGCCTGCCGAGGGGCCCACCCAGACCACCGCGCCGCCGGGCCGCCTGGCGCTGCTCGGACCCGTCCCGCCCCGCCCCGCCCCGCTGATGGGGAGTTGATGGGGACACGGCTCGGGGGACCCCGGGAGTGCCCCCCCGCCCGCCCCACAGCACAGAGCCTGCAGGCGAGTCCCCGCCCCCCACCCAGCATCCCGCGTTGCGCCCCCCAAACATCGTGCTGCTGCGCTGCGGTTTCAGGGCTGTTCCAAGGAGTTAACTTGCTGTAAACATTCGCACGTGACCAAGACTTTCTTTTATTTTTTTTTGCTTTTTGGGTCACACCCGGCGATGCTCAGGGGTCGCTCCTGGCTCTGCACTCAGGACTTACTCCTGGCGGTGCTCGGGGGACCATATGGGATGCTGGGAGTCGAACCCGGGTCGGCCGCGTGCAAGGCAAACGCCCTACCCGCTGTGCTATCGCTCCAGCCCCAAGACTTTTTTCTTAAGTCCTTCTATACCATCTTTAATGGATGGACTTTCTCTTTTTTTTGGGGGGGGGGAGGGAGGAATACTTTTATTATTTATTTTGAGTTTTAGGGACCACTTTTTTTTTTTTTTTGCTTTTTGGGTCACACCCTGCGATGCTCAGGGGTTACTCCTGGCTCATGCACTCAGGAGTTACTGCTGGTGGTGCTTGGGGGACCATATGGGATGCTGGGAATCGAACCTGGGTCCATTGCCCTCCCCGCTGTGCTATCGCTCCAACCCCATGAGGGACCACTCTTAGCTGTGCTCAGGGCTCAGTCCTGGCTGTCCTTGGGGACCCCGTGCGGTGCTGGGATGGAACCAGATTCAAGGTGCCCCAAGCACCTTGCCCTCTGCACTCTCTCTGGGCCCAGGATTAGGACAAGATCAAAGTTGTCGAGCTGAAACTGGTGATACGCACGGCGATCAGTTCAAATAATACCAGAACAGCAGGCCCAGAGAGGGCACAGGATCGTGAAGACTAGGCTCAGGGCCAGAGGATGGTTTGGCCACTTGCCTTGCCTGGCTTCAGGCCCCAGCACCACGGTGGTCCCCAAGTACCACCAGGAGGGACCCCTGAGCCCCGCTGGGTGTGGCCCTCCAACATCCAAGGCAAAAAACAGAGAAAAAACACTGAAGACTTCCAACAAAACCTATCTAGACCTTCAGTTCTCCTTCCCACTACTTGGCGTAGCCTTCTAGAAAGATCCCAGGCATCTGCTTGAGAGATGTGTGCCAGTGTAGAGAGAATCCTTTCCCTCCCAGAACATTTTTATTGGGGGATGGAGAGGTAGTACTGTGGGGAGGGTACTTGCCCAGCATGTGGCTGATCTGGGCTCAATCCCTGGCACCCCAGAGGGTTCCCCAAGCCCCATCAGGAGTAATTCCTGAGCTCCACTGGCTATTCCTCCCGTCCCCCCCCCAAAAAAAAACCCCTCAATTTTGTTTTCTCATTGAAGTAATGTTGACTTTTAAGACTGTGTGTGTGTGTGTGTGTGTGTGTGTGTGTGTATGTGTGTATAGCACTGTATCACGGTCCTCCCGTTGTTCATCAGTTTGCTCAAGCGGGCACCAGTAACGTCTCTATTGTGAGGCTTGTTGTTACTGTTTTTGGCATATCGACTATGCCACGGGGAGCGTGCCAGGCTCTGCCGTGCGGGCGGGATACTGTCGGTAGCTTGCCGGGCTCTCTGAGAGGGGGCGGAGGAATCGAACCCAGGTTGGCTGCGTGCGAGGCAAATGCCCTACCCGCTGTGCTATTGCTCCAGCCCGTGTGTGTGTGTGTGTGTGTGTGTGTGTGTGTGTGTGTGTATGTACTATATTATTTGTTTTTGGTGCTCAGGGATCCCTTCTGGCCGTGTCCGGGGACTGTGTGGGCCGCCAGAGACCCAAGCCGGATCATTCACATTGAGAGCAAACGTCCTACCCCTGGACTCTCTCTGCGCCCCGCCCCCCCCCCCCCCATATGTCTTAGGAATACGATTTCAGTTTCAGGCTGTTACTCCCCTGTCCCCACTTCCACCATCGCCACCCCCCAGCCCGCCACCTCCCCAGCGCGGCAGTCTGGAGCGAGGCTTCCCTCTGCCTCCGCGCCCTGCTGTGGTTCCTTGCCCCACGCCCCCACCGCGAGGTCTCCCGTGGCGTCGTTCCCTTCCGCCTCACTCGGCCCTTCCCACTGAGTGAAGGGAAGGGTCCGTTCTGCCGAGGCCGTGTGCAGTTCCTTGCGTTTGCCTGGTGTTGGTTGGGGCCACACCTGCTTGCCCGTGGCGCCGTGCTCAGGGCTTTCTTGCCAGTGCTGGGGGGGTGGGTGCAGGCTCGACCTGACGGGGGGGGGGGGGCAGCCACGTACGAGGCACGCGCCTCATGCCTGGGCGTCGGGGGGCTTCTCCTAGCTCTGTGCCTGCTGGGTGAGGGGCCTTGGTGCTTGGGAGACCCCCGCGGTCTGGGGACCAAACCAGGCCTCCCACCTGCGTATGTTCTCTGCGGAGTGCGATAGGGGTGCTTCTGCATCTGGGCTGTCGTGAAGGGTGCCGCGGAGAATATTGGGGCGAGGGGGGCGCTTTTCATCGGCTGACACCCCGCAGCCCACTGCTCTTCCTTCTGTTGTTTTTGTTTTTTGGGGGGGTGACACCCAGCAATGCTCAGGGCTTACGCCTGGCTCTGCACTCGGGAATTATTCCTGCTGGATTTTGGGGACCACAGGGGATGCCTGGGGAGGCCGGGGGTCGAACTCATGTTGGCCGCTCGCAGGGCAGACGCCCTCCCCACTGTGCTGTCGCTCCGGCCCCCCACCTGTTCTTGTTCCGCTGTCGTTTCCTTGAAACGTGCAGGAACGCTGAATGCTACTGAATGTTCATCCTGCTTGTTCCTGGGCTTTCCAGGTTTCCTGAAGACACTGACAGTCTCCCTGTGGTCTGTTCGCCTTGGGCCACACCTGGCTGTGCTCAGGGTTTCCTCCTTCCTCCTGGCTCTGCACTCAGGGACCCCTTCTGGTGGGGCTCGGGGGACCCTCTGGGGTGCCGGGGATCGAACCCGAGCCAGCCGCGTGCACGATCAGCGCCCTCCCCGCCGTGCTGCCTTCCCGCCCCAGCACTGGCGGTTTCTCAATGGCGCTGTTTCAGCCCAGTCATCCGCGTCCTTGGCGGAAATTCAATCAGTTGCCTCCTGTCTTGCCTGTGCTCATCCCGCAGTGCAGTGCGACTCACCTCTGAGCAGAGATTTGCCGGGACCGGACTGGGTCGGGTGGTAGGAATGGGGGTGTCACCGTGCCCACGTGGGCACGGGGGAGAGGGTGAGCGCTCGTGCCCCCTCGCTCACTCCGTGGGGCATGTCCCCCCTCCGCTCGGACACTCACTGACCCGAGAGGGCTGGGCACGGAGATCCCTGGTGGAGAGGCCTCTGGGTCCCGGAAGTACCCAGCTGTCCCGTCACCCGGAGATGGCAGGGACCTGCAGACCCCGGGCACCCAGTGCTGTCCTTCGTCAGCCTCTAGGCTGCAAAGATCCTGAACCTGTAAAGGAGTTGTGGACCGGAGAGAGTACGACGGATTAGGTGCTTGCCTTGTTGGCAGCCAACCGGGTTCCATCCCGGGCACCCCTGAGCACCGCCAGGAGTCATCCCCGAGTGCAGAGCAAGCCCTGAGCACGGTTGGGTGAGGCCCCTTCCCCTGCCCGTTGGAAAAAAATAACACAGATAGTGCTGGAGATGTATTCAATATGCCAGACACAGTAACAACAAGTCTCACAGTGGAGACATTGCTGGGCCCGCTCGAGCAAATCGATGAACAACGGGAGGACAGTGACAGTGGCAGTGCTGGAGAGAGAGTAAGGGGTTAAGCTGCTGGCCTTGCATGCCGTCCACCCAGGTTTGACCCCTGGCACCACACACACAGTCCCCTGAGCACTGCTAAGTATAGTCAGCCCACTCCTACCCCAGTAATAATAATAATTCCGAGAGCTCCTACTCTCCTGTGCAGTACCCATAGAAGCCTCCCAGGGGCTGGAAATGTGGCTCAGTGGTCAGGCATCTGCGTGAGACAGCCCAGGGCTCAGTCCCCAGTGCTGGAGGGAAGCCCAGGAGATGGTGTCCAGCTGCTCCTGCCGGGCTCCTGGGGCGTGGGGAGAACTGGGTCAGTGTCCTACACGGCGTGGGGCTCAGGAGCAGCCCCCAGCCCACCCCTCCCTGTTTCCTACATTTCTTTGATGTTATCCCCATGTTTCTAGTGTGTGACAGATTGGATGGCAGATTTTGAACTTCATGCCCGGCTATCCTGGGATTTCCTTTGTTCGTTTGTTTAGTTTGTTTTGAAGCCCCACCCAGCAGTGCTCAGGGGCTGACTCCTGGCTCTGCACGCAGGAATCACTCCTGGTGGAGTTCGGGGGACCCTCTGGGTGCCGGGGATTGAACCCGGTCAGCTGTGTGCAAGGCAAACGCCCGGCCTGCTGTAACGTTTTTAAAAGTGTCTTTGGGTTGAGTATCTTGGTGAGCCAAACAGCACTGTTGGCACCCGGAACTTCACTGTGGGGTGCCAGCGGGTGTGTTGCGGTCAGTCGAATGGGCCTTGAGGCGAGTGCCTGTGTCCAGGTGGCCGACCCCTTCAGGAGCCGGACGGGTTCGGCTTCTTTGACTCTCCCTTGCTCTGCTTCCCGTAAATCCCGGCTGGCCTCCGGGCCCCGCACTGCTTTCTCTCACTCTAAATCATGCTCGTCGGTGAGAATGATTTAGGAATGAATTCATCGTATATGATTCTGTGTCTCGCTTCTCGAACTGAGGATACGTGGGAGATTCATCTCGAGTGTCTTTTGCACCCGTGATTTATTATTTATTGTTAATGCTTAGTTTTTTTTTTTTTTAATTCTGTTTTGTTTTGTTTTCTCTCTTGGGCCACACAGGGGACGCTCAGGGTTCCTCCTGGCTCTGCACTCAGGAGTCCCTCCCGGGGGCGCTCTGGGGGCCACATGGGATGTCCTGGATCGAACCCAGGCCAGCCGCGTGCAAGGCAAACGTCCTCCCCCTACCCGGACCATCGCTCCTGCCCAGGAGCTCAGCCTCTGTTTGTGTGGCTGTCCCACCCTTCGCAGGCCAGGGGAGGACGTTTTGTCCTTCAGTGCTGCAGGCACAGTGGCCATACCGGCACGGTTCCTGCGCGTGGGTTGGGGGCCGGGCAGGGTGGACCCTGTCCCGCAGCTCCGCTGGCCACGGCGGGAAGGTCCTGCCCCTCCTGGGGCGAGGCTGAGGGTCTTGGTGGCCGCTCACTCGCTCTTGTAGAGATTTTGGTTCGAGCCACACCCCGCGGTGCTCGGGGAGCACTCCTGGCAGGGCTGCGTGCTGGGGATTGGGCCCTTGGGTGCTCGGGTCCCTGGAGAAGCAGGTCTGATTACTGCGCGTGGCTTATTCGTGTTTCCGCCCGGCACAGAGCGGCCTGGTTCTCGCGGTCAGGCTCACACCTGTTCAGTTTTCTCTCTCAAAGTTTGATGATTTATTTTGCACGTCATCGTAGCTTTGAATTTTAATGTTTTGTTTTATTCTTACCGCATTTTGGTTTTGGGGTACACCTGCTGGTGTTCAGGAGCTGCCCCTCGCTTGGGATGTGGCAGGTTGATCCTGCTGGTGGTTGTACAGGGTACTGAACTATGTGGTACTGGGTGCTGAACTATATGGTATTGGGTACTGAAGTATGTGGTACCGGGTACTGAGCCATGTGGTACTAGGTACTGAACCGTGAGGTACTGAGTACTGAACTGTGCAGTCCTGGGTACTGAGCCGTGCGCTACCGGGTACTGAGCCATGTAGTACCGGATACTGAGTCATGTGATACCAGGTATTGAGCCATCTGGTATTGGGTACTGAACCATGCGGTACTGGGTACTGAGCCATGTGGTACTGGGTTTGAGCCTGGGCCTCCTGCAGAGCACGTGCTATCTGTTGTTTTATTTGACTGTTTCTGGGGTGCGAGGGTGGGACCCAGGCCTCACGCGTGCAAGGCTTATGCCCTTGTGAGTGTTCATTAATGATGGGCTTGGGGGCCGCCCGACAGTGCTCAGGGTCTGCTCTTGGCCCGGAGGTGGGGGCCCCCCGCCGTGCAGTGCCACCCCTCGACCCTGCTCCGGAACGTTCTCCTCTCGCTCACCTGCTGCTGGGGCTGGCCTGGCAGTGCCCAGGGAGCGTGTGGGGCCAGGACGGGCCTGGGGCTCACTCAGGGCTGTGTAGCCCCAACCCGCTGTCTGATGCCACGGAGAGGCAAAGTGGGGTTTGCCCGTCACCAGGGTCTGTAATTCACTTGCAATTCTAATAGCTTTTTTTTTCTTTTTGGGTCACAGCCGGCGATGCTCAGGGCTTACTCCTGGCTCTGCACTCAGGAGTCACTCCTGGTGGTGCTGGGGGACCATACGGGATGCTGGGAATCGAACCCGGCTCGGCTGCGTGCAAGGCAAACTCTCTACCCACTGTGCTATGGCTCCAGCCCCTCTAATAGCTTTTTAAAAAACAGATTTCCTGGGGCCAGAGAGCTAGTACCATGGCCAGGGCACTTGCCTCGCACCAGCCATCCGGGGTTCGAGCCCCTGCACTGCCCAGAGTGATCCCTGAGCACAGAGCCGGGAGTAAGCCCCCAGCTCTGATAGGCACGCCCCCACCAAAACAAAAAAAGAAAGAATTTCTTAAGATTTCTCTAGATAGTTGTGTCACCTGCAAATAAAGAGCTTTAATTCTTCCTCTCCAGTGTTTATGCAGTTCTTTTTCTTTCTCATTTTATTGCAGTGTCTAGGATTTCCAGTTCGAAGGGATAATGAGGGTGGATTTTTCTGCCGAAGTCCTGAACTTAGGGAAGAAGCGTTGTCTTTCCTCTCAAAAGGCTTCTTGCGTCTCCCGTCTCCCTCTCTGTCTTCCCCTCTCTCCCTCTCCCTCATTCCCTCTCTCTGACCCTCTCTCCCTCGCCCCCTCTGTCTCTCTGTCTGTCTCTCTTTCTGTCCCTGTTGATTTTCTTTTATTGGGTTTTGTGCCACACTTGGAGGTGCTCAGGGCTGACTCCTGGCACTGTGCTCGGGGATCACTCCTGGTGGTGTCTAGGGGACCGTAAGGGGTGCCGGGATCGACCTGGGTCAGGCGCCTTACCCTGTCCCCCAGGCCCTGGGGAGTCAATCCTGACTCCTTCCTCCTCCTCTGTTGTGTTGATATAGTGATTTTTGTTGATTGATTTTTATTGTATTTTATTTTTTTCTTTTTGGGTCACACCGGGCGATGCACAGGGGTTACTCCTGGCTCTGCACTCAGGAATTACTCCTGGCGGTGCTCGGGGGACCACATGGGATGCTGGAATCGAACCCGGGTTGGCTGCATGCAAGGCCAATGCCCTACTCTCTGTGCTGTCGCTCCAGACCCTGTTGATTGATTTTTTTTCCTTCAAATTTTAAGCCTATCTTGCATTTGTTGAAGAAACTTCAGTGGTATTATCTTTGATGTGTGATGTTCTGTTCATTTATATATTGCAAGATTTGCTTTTTTTTTTTCAATATTTGTTGAGGAATTTTGCATTTATGTGTGAGGGAAATTGATTTACAGTCTTTCTTGTTCGTGCCTTTTGGCCGTGCCTGGTTGGTGTTTGGGGACCACACGGGGCTCCGGCCGGGGACCCGCTCATGGTGGTCTTACCTGCCGACTCTCTCTTCAGCCCCCGATTCACGGCATTTTTTAGTGTGTGTTTATGAAATCTTAGTATAGTTTTGGTGCCAAGGTAATGTTGGTTTCGTAGTGACTTACCTTCTGTTATTTCCTTCTGAGATAGTTGAGGCCTGGCAGCTTATTTTTCCATCTGAATTCTTTTTAAGTATTTTAAAATCAAGTCTTCATTATGTATTAAAAGAAATATATGGCAGAAAATAAATATTAGGGGTAAAGGCGCACGACTGACCCCAGTTCAGTCCCCGGCACCCCGTAGGGTCCCCTGAGCACTTCCAGGAGAGATCCCTGAGCTCCAGGCCAGGAGTCAGCCCTCAGCATGCCCGGTGGGCTCAGCTCTCCCCCGACCCTCCCCAGTTAAAAGGCTCTTAACTAGCTTCAGTTTTTCTGGGGCTAGTTTTGGTAATTAATTCCTTATTATTTCAGTAACAACAAGTCTCACAATGGAGTCGTTACTGGCGCCCGCTCGAGCAAATCGATGAACAACGGGAGGACAGTGCTACAGACAGTGCAGTGCTAATTGGAAATTTGTGTCTTCTCTTTTTTTTGGGGGGAGGGGGGTCACCCCCGGCGATGTACAGGGATAACTCCTGGCTCTGCGCTCAGGAATTACCCCTGGCGGTGCTCAGGGGACCCTATGGGATGCTGGGAATCGAACCCGGGTCGGCCACGTGCAAGGCAAATGCCCTACCCGCTGTGCTATCGCTCCAGCCCCGTGTCTTCTCTTCTTAAGTTATTATTATTAGGTTTTGGGTCACACTTGGTGATGCTCAGGGGTTAGTTACTCCTGGCTCTGCACTCAGGAATTACTCCTGGCGGTGCTTGGGGGACCCTATGGGATGCTGGGAATCGAACCCGGGTCAGCCATGCGCAAGGCAAACACCCTCCCTGCTGGACTATCACCCTGCCCCATCATCTTCTGCTGTTTTAGCTAGAAGAGTGTGAGTATTAAAATCCTTTTCAGACGAGCAGTCTCTAACCTGTTGGCTTGTTCAGAACCGGTCGCTGCCTTCTCGTTTCCTGGGGTCCCACACCCCCAGAGGGGGCTCCCGTTCTTCAGCTCATAGTAGCTTCTGAGTTCCCCGGGATCTCTTCTTCAACCCATGTGTAGAAGGTTCTAGTTTAAATTTCAGACATTCATGATTTTATTTTTCCTGGCGCTTTTTCTCGTGTCGTCGGTTCGAGCTCATCGGGGTCAGAAAACGCGCTGTGTATGACTTGGGTCTTTAGTTTTTATTTTTTTTTGGAGGGGTCACACCTAGTGGTACTCAGGGGCTCCTCCGACACGGTGCTTGACGGTTGTGGCCAGTGGTGGCCAGGGCACCGAGGTGTCCGGGACGCGCGAAGCCTGTCTCCGGGGTCCTGAGTTCAGGCCTGTTTAACTGGAGGGCCGGAGAGACGGTTCAGCTGGCCGAGGAGTGTCGGTGTTGGAGGCCCACTTGGCCGGCCAGCACCACACAGCCCCCCGAGCATGCTGGGAGTCGCCCGAGCACAGAGCCAGGAGTAGTACCAGGCGCCGCTGGGGGTGGCCCCCGACGGAAACATTGGCGACCTGTTGTTCTTTGGGGCCACACCCGGAAGTGCTCAGGGCTGCTGACTCCTGGCTCTGTGCTCCGAGATCCCTCCTGGAGGGGCTCAGGGACCCCGTGGCGTGCCGGGGATCGAACCTGGGCCGGCTGCGTGCAGCCCAGCGTCCAGCCTGCTCACTGCTCCGGCCCCCTAACGCGCAACTTCAGAGGCTCCAGAGGGGACTTGGAGGGGCAACCCTGAGCGTCCTCGGGACTGTCGTGACTTCCTGGCGGCAGCTGTCACTGTGCAGGTGACCCGAGGGGTTCTGGGTGCCCGGGAGGCCCCGGGGTTTGTTCTCTCTCGGGACGTCCGTCGGGGGCGAAGGCCTGACTTGGGGGCAGCCACTGTCGTCCCTCACTCTCCTGCGCGCCCCTCTCCCGTCACTTTGGAGCATGCCGGTGGCTGTGGGCTGGCCTGGTGCCCGTCGGCTCAGGTTCCCCTGGGCCGTCACGAAAGGGCCTGGGTGCCCGGCCCTCAGTGCCTCGGTCCGTCCCTCGGGTCATTTTCAGGCGTTTCTGGTGGGGGTTAAAGGAGGAGCGAGCAGGGGAGGGGCTCATGCAGGGAGATGAAGGACGGCGTCTGCCGCCCGGGACCCCACAGCCTGGCCACCGTGAGCCCAAGTCCAAGGTGGGGAGGTTCCTGTGTCTTCCGTCACTGCTGCAGCCTCCCCGGCCCAGGACCTGCGCCCCCCTCCTCACTTTCCTCTTTACCACTCTGCCCCTTCAGTGCCCAATGCAGTTCTCCCCGGCACCCCCACCTCACTCTCCCCTAGAACCACTGTGCCCCTTTAGCACCTGATGCAGTTCTTCACGGCCCATACCTGAGCCCCCCACCTTGCTCCCCCCTCTGCCGCTCTGTCCCTTCAGCGCCTGGTACAGTTCTCCCCGCCCCATGATCTGCGCCCCCCCCCCCCGCCCTCGCTCTCCCCTCTACCACTCTGCCCCTTCAGCACCTGATGCAGTTCTCCCTGGCTGTTACCTGCGCTCCCCTCCCTTCTTCGCTCTCCTTTCTATTGTTCTGCCCCTTCAACACCCGATGCAGTTCTCCTTGGCCCATGACCTGCACCCCCCCCCCCCATCCCCGCCTTGCTCTCCCCTCTACTGCTCTGCCCCTTCAGCGCCCGATGCAGCTCTATGCGGCAGGGATGCGGATTCTGGCGTGTGAGGTTTGTAATTGAGCGGAAATCAATCAGACTGTGGCAGGCGTGAGTCCAGATGGACTCCTGGACTCGGTTCCGGAACAGAAGAGGCCAGTGACGTGGGTCAGAGAGTGTGTGTGTGTGTGTGTGTGTGTGTGCGTGCGCGCGTGCACACGTGGGCCCTTGACCCCGTGCTGGGGGTCAGGGAAGGGAGCCTGTCCTCATGCGCCCCAACTGGGCGCCCGGCGGGGAGGGGAGGGGAGGGAGCGGTCCCCCACCCCATCAGAGGCCAGGCTGCCCAGATCTGGGCTGCACCCCAGTCTCTGACTGGGGGTGGGGACAGGCCATCTCTCCTTCAGGGCTGTGAGGGTGCTGGTCGCTGTTCTGTGGGCCCGGAGGGCACCTTTGGGTGCGTGTGGCCTTCGGGAAGGCGGGGACCTGCCTGGCAGGGTCCGAGAGGGCGGCCGGCTGTCTGGGTCGCCGTGAGCTGGGGCGGGCAGGAGGTGGGTCAGCCTGCCTGGCCTTTGGAGTCTGCTGTGTATTTTGGTGGCTGTGCAGAGCTGACGGGGGAGGTGTGCGGGCACGGGGACACCGAGTCAGATGGCAGAGGCGGCCGAGGAGCGCCAAGAGGTAGGGCCAGGGCCCAGGGCAGTGGCAGGGTCAGGAGCCGTGGGTGGGGGCAGGAAGACGAGGACACGTGGGCCCGTCCCTGCCACTCCGCCCCCGTGTCCTGGCACGTGGACGAGGTCTCCAGGCGGCACTTCCCGGCCCCTCTGGCAGGTCCTTGCCGGCGAGAGGAAATCCTCCGGATGCCTTTTGGGGGAGAGTTTGTGCCGCGCCTGGCAGGGCTCGGGGCTGACTCCTGGCTCTGTGCTCAGGAATCCCTCCTGCTGGGCTCGGGGACCTTGGGGGGGCGGGGATGGAACCGGGCTGGCCGCCTGTGAGGCCAGCGCCCTCCCCGCTGTGCCTGCTCCAGCTCACCTGGCAGGCTGTGGACACTGCCCCCCCCGCCCCCCCTCCCCCGCGTTTCTGCCGAGCTGAGCCCGTCTGGACAGTATCTGCCGATAATTGCCAATTGACTTGAACACACCGCCTGTAAACTAATCCCGCTCCAGACCCTGCCCTGCTCTCGGGGGTGTCTGCAAGTGGCCCCCGGCTCTGCCTACTTTGTCCTTCTCTAAACCCTGGGGTGAAGGCCAGTGTGCTGGGGTCCAGTGGGGACCCGAGGGGAAGAGAGGCACTGACGCTGGCTTATTCCCAGGGAGGATTTGAGGAAACGCCTGGGCCTGGCCCCCTTCGCCACTGTCCCGGGTGACCAGAGGGACCCTTCTCTGCTAATTCAGTTCCTGACCAGAGGCTCGTGGGAGGCAGAGTATGGGCAGACGGCGCCCCCTGGTGGCGATTCCTGGCAGCGCGTTGGTCCGTCCCGGTTCCCATGCAGCTCAGTGGTCAGGCCTGGGGGGGGGTTCCTGTCCAGTCCCCATCCCTCCCCCCCCCTGCGGGCAGGGACAGGTCTGTAACGGGCAGGGCAGTGGGCACCGTGGGCTCACTGTTGTCTCTGTTTCCCCCCTGCAGCCCAGCTCTCCGCCGGGAGCTGAGACCGTGCTGCCCCGGGAGCCACTGGTAAGTGCCTGCGTCCGCGTGGTGGGAGGCGCTGGAGGGGGTGGACAGTCCCTCGCTTCTATCGGGTGCGGCGGGAGACCCTCCTCTGGTTGGAGCCGGGCGCCCTGCCCCATAGCCGCGGCCCTTTGGCCAGGGCCCAGAGCGGGGCCAGGGCCCAGAGTGGGCATGTGACGTCCCCCTGGCCTACGGGCCTGCCCTGAGGGGTCCCTGCCCTGCTCTCTGCTCCTTGCCCAACCCCTGCCCACGGCCCCTCGCCCGGCCCCTTGCCCGGCCCGTGCCCTGCCCACGGCTCCTCTTCCGGCCCCTGCCCTGTCCACTACTCCAGGCACCCCCTGCTTTCCAGGCCTCCGAAGGCCCTGCTGGTGTGACGGGTGGCTTGTACTACACTGCCTCTCGGGCGGTGCAGTTTTCCTGGCTCTGTGCGGGTTCTCCAGGTCCACCAGTTTCCTGGGCGCCAGAGAGGATGTGTGTGCCCGGGTGGAGCCGGGGTGAACCAGGTGGCACCCCCAGACTTTCTTGGGCACAGGCCTGGGGGCGCCGGCTGAGCTGCAGTGACCTGTCCTGCGCCCCCTCCCTTCCCCGCCGGCCACAGTGCCTCTTTCCTGCGCCCGGCCCCCATCCCTGCTTTCCTCTGGGCGTGGCTGGGTAGGGACCGAGAGCTGCTTTGCTCCCATGGCCCAGGGGCGTCAGGGGTCGGGTCCGCAGGCTGAGGTTGGGGAGACCCTGGGGCTCCAGGACCGCGTCCCTCCTGCAGACGCTCCGCAGACAGCCAAACCCTGCTGGGCGCTCTGGGCCCTGGACGCGCACTCCCCACCCCCGGGCAGGGCTTTTGTTTCCTGCTTTTCTGGGAGGCCCCGAGCAGTCCGCAGAGCTCACAGCCCCGAGTTCAGGCTCATTCTCTCCAGGCGAACTCTACAATTACCTTATATTTAATTAATATTTTCCCCCTCTTTACGTACTTGCTGCATAATTGCTCAGAGGAAAGAAAGCACATAGCAGCGATTTATATATATATAAAAAAACACAATAATTAAAAAAAAAAACCCGAAATAAACTCCCATCTCATTTGGGCTGATCCTACGAGTTGGGTAATTAGGGCCCTATTAAAAGGTAGACCCTTTCTCCTACCCCTCTTTTTTTTTTTATTAATTTTTTTATATTAAACTCCCACAGTCTCGCAGTCAGGCCCTTATTGCTTTTGGCCGAGTCTTGGCGGCGTTCTGATTAAACGAGGGTACCAGCCGCGCGGCGTGGCCTGGGAGGCGCCGGTCGCTGGGGGCCCGTGGGGCCTCGTGGGGGCTTGCAAGGGGGTGGGCCGGGGGTCCACCTGGGCTGCTGGAGTCGGGAGTGGGGCCCCCATCCCCACAGTTCAGCGGCCCCCGCCTTCCGCCAGGCGAACACTCAGGACCGTGCAGGGAGGACACAAAGCTGTCATCCCCGCGGTGCGGGGGCCGGGGAGGCCGTGAGCACCGTGATGGCGAGCGCAGCCCCCAGTGTGTGATCTCAGCCAGGCGTCCTGGTCCTGCCGGTCAGGGGCAGGGTTGCCCGGTCAGTGGTGTCAGAGCCTGGATTTCCAGGGCTGCAGGGAGAGTGGGCACAAGCGTGTATGTGTGTGTGTGTGTGTGTGTGTGTGTGCCTGCGCGCGCGTACTTACGTGTGTGCATATGTGTGTATGTGTGTGTGCATGTGTGTGCATGCGTGCATTTCTGTGTGCATGTACACATGTGCGTGCGTGTATTTGTGTGTGCGTGTGTGCATGTGTGTACGTGTGTGTATATGTGCGTGTGTGTATATGTGCACGTGTGTGTGTGTGCGTGCCACACTGGGTGATGGTGTGTGTGGAATGGAGCCCAGTCTGCGGAACTCGCGTCCCGGTGGTGGCCCCCTCCCAGTCCGCTGAGGGCCGGTTCCCTGTGAAGCCCCTTCCCGGGAGCTGCGTCTGCGCTGAGGGTGCCGGCCGGTCCTGCGCTGTCCCCCAAAGTGTACAGTCGCTTTGGTCTCCCTGGCACCGCGGAAGAGGCCTGCCTGGTCTGGGGATGGGCACCCGCTTTCCTGCTCAACCTGAGAGACTGTCCCCGGGGTTCTGCGTGGCCACAGGTGAAACTCTAGTGAGTGGGGGTGCACTGATGGTGCCAAGTCAGGGCGCCCCCGATCGGAGAGGGTAGGAAACGAGGTCGGAGGGGGCCTCCTGGTGCTGGGGGCAGGGCGTGTCAGCAGTGTGTGTGTGTGTGTGTGTGTGTGTGTGTGTTTTACTCTCGGGCCCCCAGATCCGACCCAGCACCCCTGACTGTGTGTGTCTGGTTGTGTGTCTCGGCCTCATGTGGGGGCTGGTCCCCTTGGCCTGGTTCCACGGCTGCTCCCTTTCCTTCTTCCCAGCTCACTGAACCTCGCCCTGCGCCCCGCCCCCCCCCCCAGGACTTTAGAAGCTTCTAGAAGCCTCTCTGCCCCGTGGGGCTCTGCTCCAGCTCACAGAGACGCCCTGCCCTGCCCTCGTGGGGGCGACGTCTGCTCCGGCCCTGCCTCTCTGGGCGACAGGACCCTCGGGTTGCCTCCAGCGTGATTCTGAGGGCTGGGTGTGTGGCAGCCCCCGCTCCCTGCCCTCGGCTCGGCAGAGCCAGTTTCCTCCTCAGCCCTGGGCCCCACGGCCACCCGTGGAAGGGGTGTGGTGGCCTGGTTTCTCCCCGCTCCCTGTGTCTCTGTGTTCGTGTGTGTGCATATGTGCGTGTGTGTGTCCTTGGCTCTGAACCTCAGCACTGTCTCTGGCTCCTCTGGGCCATCAGGGTTCGGGGAAAAGCCTCTCCGTGCCCGCAGATCCTGGCTGTGTCCCAGTGTCCCCTGGACCCCCCTGTTCTGCGGCCCTCCCTGGGCTTCTTGCCCTGGCTGGACTTAGCCGCTGTCTGCAGCGCCCGAGCCCAAGACCCTGCTGTGTGTCCGACCTCCGTCCTTTGTGCCGTGGCTGGAGGGTCCCCCAGGGAAGTGCCTGGGGTGCTTCTGTTATTACCGGACCTTGGGGGACGCCCTGGGGCTCACAGAGGCTGTTGAGAGGCGCTCGCTGGCCCTTGCAGGTGATGCCTCACACCAGCATGTCCCGGCGCGGGCACGGGCGTGGCAGAGCGTCTCGGCACTTTGGGTTTGGTTTCTGGTCTTGAGCGGCACCCGGGTGCTCGGGGCTTCCTCTCGGCTCTCTGCTCCTGCTGGTGCCGGGGGTGGGGGTGGGGGTGGGGTGGCAGGCCTGCGGGGCGCTGGGGATCAAATCTGGCGGGCTGCACGCAGAGCCGGCCCGTGCCCGCTGTCCTGTCATTCGGGTCCTGAGCACCCGGGATGCAAACCTGAGGGTTTGTCTGGGGTCCACGTGGTGTGGCTCAGGCCTTACTCCCGGCTCTGTGCTCAGGGATCACCTGCAAGGCGAGACATGTGTGCCCCCACCGAGGCCAGAGGCTTCTCGTAGTCTCTGCAGCACGCGCACGACAGAGCAAGCCTCGCTGGGGTTTCAGGAAACCGGCCTCTGTTTTTCTCTCACAAGAACTGAACGTGGCCCGTCTCGGGAGTGGTGAGCAGCGCCAGTGGCTCCCCTGGATGGACGTTGTGGGCGGAGCCAGGTCTGTGGCAGCTGAGACCCCAGCACTGCCCCGACCCCGGCTCATCCTGGGCTGCACGGGGTCGACTTTCTGGGCAGAAGAACCCCGGCCTGCTCTTGCCCTGCTTGCAATTGGGGGCTCACCCCAGTGGCGCTCGGGGGGAACTCTCAATTCGGTGCTCGGGGGACTCAGTGTGGTGCTCGGGGGACTCTCAGTCTGGTGCTCGGGGGACTCTCAGTCTGGTGCTCGGGGGACTCTCAGTCTGGTGCTCGGGGGACTCTCAGTCTGGTGCTTGGGTGACTCTCAGTACAGTGCTCGCGGTCGCTCCTGACTCCCCTCACAGCCGCTACTGGGAACCTTGGAGCTGGATCTGAGTGTGACAGGGAGCCCGAGGGCTCCTGCCTGGCGGAACCCTGCTGTCCTCCCTCCCCCGTCCGTCCCCTGCTGGGAGGCTCCTGGGGTGGTGACAGCTGGCGCTGTCCCTGGGGCCCACTCGGGCCCCCTGCCGCTTCCTGCCGCCGCCCTGCCCAGACTGGGGGGCCAGGCGGGGCCCGGAGTCTTTTCCTCTTCCAGGTAGATGAGGAGGTTGTTTTCTCAGTTCTAAGGTATCCTTTTACAAATAATTATTAGATGAATCGAAACTCCTGGGAGTAATAATTAGGGAAATGGAATTTGAAACAGTGTTTCAGCTTTGTTTACACTCGGGCTCCTGGCTCTCCCGGCCCTACTTTGCCTTGCCCGAGTTCCTGTCACCCGGCCGTGTCCTCCCTGGGGGGGAAGGAGTGAGCGCGGGCTTGTCCCCCGCCCCCGTGTCCTTTCTCGCCCTTCGCCGCGCAGGGGACCCCGGCGACCTCACCGGGGTGTCGGCCGCTGAGCGTTGTCCTCGCTCCCTCAGCCCAAAAGGGTCCTTTCAAGTGTGACCCTGGGGGGGCAGGTCCAGGCGACCTCCTCGTGGCCTGCTGCCCGACCGAGCCAGGCCCGCACTGGCCCCCGACCTCCTCTCTGCTGCTCCCAGGGACGGGCGGGTGGCGTCCAGCCTGACACCCAGAGTCCGTGGGGCGGGGCTGCTCCCTCGTGGCCTCCGTGTTGGTGGCTCTCCTCCTGCCTCTCCGTGTGTGTCACGTGGATGGCCGGGCCACGTTCCCCACAGCTGCTCACGAAGGCCTTTCTCTGCTTCCCCTGCACGTGGCCTGCGTGTGGCCTGAGTGTGGCCCTTGGCGTGGCCTCTGTGACCTGTGCGTGGCCTGTGTGTGTGGGGGGGCCTGGGTGGAGGGGCGCCAGTGTCCCTCCTGCTCTGGCCTTGCAGGGCGCTGTTCGCTGTTCAGGCGGGTCCTGCGAGCTGTTCCGTTTTCCCATCAGAAATGGGCTTCGCAGAGAGGGGACAGGGAAGGGGCCCCTGAGCCATCCTCCCCCTCCCCGCCTCCCTGCCCCGTTTCCTTGGCCCCGTGCATCCTCTGAGAGTCATTTCACCCGTGTGGGGTGGAAGCTCAGTGAAGCTGCCTTCTTGGGCCGGCGTGTGCGGTTCTGGGGACCCACCACGGGCCCGCACAAGCCCTTCCAAGCCTGCTGCCCTGCGCCACACCCTGGGTCCTGAACGCGGGTTTCTCTTGTGGTTTGGGGGCAACACCGGCAGGCTCCGAGGCTACTCCCGGCCCGGTGCTCGGAGGGCCGGCGTGGGCCGGGGGAGACTGCGGCCTCCACATCAGAGCTGGCGCCCCGCCCTCCGGGCTTTCGGTGCCAAGCGCAGGGCTCGAGCAGACGCCCCGGGAGGCGCCTGACTTGGGGTGCACGGCCCTCCCTCCGCGCAGAGGAGCCGGGCACTGGGCCAGCCGTGCCCCCTCTGCTGCCCCCGTGCCAGCCCCAGAGGTGGCCGGTTTGGCCCGCCATGTGCACTTGCCAAGTTCCATGTGTTGTTTCTGTTAGAAGGTATCTGAGCGGGCGCCAAGCGGCCCGGCCGTTAGGGTCTGTCAGTAGCCGCGGGGGTCCGGGAGGACGGGCCCGAGTGCCGTGGCTGTCCACCCGCTGGGTCGCAGTGAGAAGCCAGCCAGGCCGGGCAAGGAGGAAGACGGGTCGGGGGGCGGCGGCAGCACCCCAGGCGGGGGCCCTCGCCTGCCTGAGAAGTCGGACGGGTGTGTTCGGGGTGGGGCGTGCGTCGGAACCACGTCTGGGAACTGTGGTCTCGGCCCACGCTCAAAGAGCAGCTCTTGGCGCGACATCAGAAGCCCGGCAAATGGCTGTGCGTTTATGGTCTGGTCGGTGCGGAATGCGGGGGGACGGCGAGCAGGCCCCAGTTTTAATGATTCCCTGCCTTAACCGACTTTTCGATTAGCTGACCAATTACCAGCTCTGATTAATAGGCCACGAGGGCGTCCTGCGGCCCCAGGGCTGGCCTCCGGGTCGCCGTGTTTCTGTCATCTTGCTTGATTCCATCCACCCGGGGGGGGGTGCGTTCCCGGGCCTTGGTGTCCCCGGGGCTGGCGAGGGGGACCCGGAGCGGACTGGCCCTGCCAGGCCGGCCCCGCACAGGCGACGGGCAGTTGGGGCCTGGGCCGCGTGTTCTCCGGGCTGCTGGAGACTTGTGTTGGCCTCATCGCCGGTGGGAAGGCATCTGTGAGTTCAGCACAGGTGACGGGACCCCCGGTGCCCGCATGAGGGTGACGTGGACCCCTCACCACTGCCTGCCGGGGATGGAGACGGGATGATGGGATGCTCGTCTCGGGTGCTCTGCCGCCGGCCGCCTCCAGGGGGCAGCCGCGGCTCACGCTTCCAGCCCTGCTGGAGGGGCGCCTGCCTCTGCGCTTCCCAGGGGCCCCAGCCCCGCGCACCCCTCCCCTGCTACCCCCTCCCGCAGGACCCGCCTCCTGCACCCCCTGGGCTCTGCCTCGCTCTGCCCAGGCGCTTTGAAGACGCAGGAGCTGTTTGAAGCCCTTTATTTTCTGGCCTTCCCACGGGCGCCATCAGCCCCCTGTGCAGTGGACGGGCCCTTTCCCGCGTGGTCCCTCGCCGTCCCTCCCCACCAGCCCCCTGCCGGGCCTGGGTTTGCACGAGGCCACACAAGGCTGGCGTGTGCTCCCGGCCCCCCAGGCAGGCCTTCCTCCCGCTGTGAGCTCTGGCTCTGGGGGGCTCGGTGGTGCCCCCGGGTGGTGCTCTCCAGGGTGGGTGTTCCCAGCCCCTGGCGTGGCTGAAGACGAAGCCGCAACCTCGCCTCCCGTCCCCCTGACAAATGGCACTTAGTAGAATCCGCTAATGAATGGAAGAAATAGTGTGGAATCCCGGCAAATCGTCTGACAGCCGAGTACTTTATAACTCCTGTTTATCAAATGGTCATCATTAGCGCCGCCGTTATTCCTATTGGATTTTTGAAGAATTCAGCCTGCCCTCCAGAGCCCCGCGGAGAAGACGTTTGATTTCTCCCCTTTGTGATGCCTCGAAATAACTTTATTCTGCCCGACACCCGGCGGAGGGGCCCCCCGCCCGGCTCCGTCTCTCCGTGCCTGGGCCTGTCCCCCGGGGTCCCCCTGGGCTTCGCACATGGGGCACCCCCTCCCGGCCCGGCTGGCGCAGCTCACGCTGGCTGAGGGACGCTGCGGTGTTTATTCTCGCAGTTCCTGGATTTGGTTTAATGTACAATTGATTTTTTTAATGTATTTAATCATTTTTCTCTTACCTCATAAGGATTAACCTGCACAAACCTCATTTTATCCTAAGTGTGGCTTTGGGAGGAAGGGAGAGGAAAATTGAGTTTCTCGAGCTGATTTTATTCTTTCACTTTTTATTTTCCGAATGGCTTTTCCTGCCGAAGCAGCTCTATAAAACACAGTGTATTTTAGTGGCCATTACTTACTCATTACTAACTGGTCTCTCCTGCTTCCCTTGTCTCTGGACTAAACACAGGCCCGGGAGGTAATTGGTGGCTCCATCACGGACTGGCTAATTATAGATCAACAGGGCAGGCGGCCGCGCGGGTTTGTGGTCGGCCGGCTGCCCGCCTCTGAGGGCCGGCGAGTGTTCCCTGCTGCCCGGCCTGGCCCGGCCCGGCCTGGCCGCTTCCCGGGATCCCCGGGGCGTCCCTCTCCGCCCGCCCGTCCCCAGGCTCCATCCTTGCGCCCGGGACCCTCCTGCCCGCGTGTGTTCCTTGTCTCCGCAGGGATGTGCACAGAGACTCGTGCGGGGATGTGCTTGCAGGGTCAGGGGGGCGGCGTCTCCCCGGCCACTGGCGCCTGCGCACAGGCCAGTCTCGGGACCAGCAACTTCCTCTGGAGTCCACTGAGGCCCAGCAGGGCACGTGCTGTGGCTCCCGGAGAAAGCCCCAAGGCCTCGCTCTATTCTGTCCCTGATGCCCACGGCACAGCTGCAGTCTGCACACACTCAGTAGGATGGCACACACAACGTATGCATGTATGTACCCGTGTGTGCACGCATGTATGCACACACTTAGGGAGCTGGGGGTGAGGCGCGGGGGGCTGAGGGCGTGACTGCGTGCCCAGGCCCGTGTTGGGGGTCTGCCAGGAAGGCGGCCTGGAGGAAGCCGCGTGCGCGGCCTTTCTGGCCCTTCCCTGAGTGTGGCTCAGCCCCCGACGGCCGCTCCTGCAGGGACACAGGCCGCAGACGCTGGCCCTCCCTCCCGTCCCGCTCTGCAGTTGGGCTGCAAACGGCCCCTTTGCACTCAGGAGTCAGAGGAGCGATGACTCACCTTCTGTTTGTTTTATTGCAACTGCCGCTTCCGGCGCTGCCCGAAAGCCTTAACCGAGTGCCCGGCGAGGCCCTCGCCCTCCTGAGGCGGCTCCTCTCGGGGGACCCGGCTCCTGGCTCCAGCCTCGCTCTCCCCTGCCCTGCCTCTCCTCCTCCTCTCCCTTCCCCGCCCACATCTGGGGGCGCCTGTCCTTGCCCGGTGGTGCCTTTGCCCTGCTGTGTCCCCGCCGGGTCCCTGTCCACGGGGGCCTGTCCCAGAGCACCCAGCTGCCTCAGCTGTAGCTGCCACGTGCTGTGGCTCACGTCTGTGGCCAGCGTTTTCCGAGTTAGCGGGTGAGTCCCGGGGTGTCCCTGGCCCCGCAGCCTTCTCTGGCCTTGAAGGACGCCCCAAGCTCCCTCCCTTCTGTGTCCGCTGCCCGCTCCCTGCCCCTTTCTCTCCCACACCGGGTTCGGGCGGACCCCGGAGGGTAGGAGCCCTGCGCTGGGGGTCGGCTGGCGGGCACAGCCCTCCCCAGAGCCCGAGTCGCTGATTGACGGCTTGTGCCTCGCTGGGAGCGACTCCTCTGTCTCTACCGAGGATGGCAGACAGACTGTGGCATCCTAATGAAGGGGGCTGGAGCCCCGTGGGCCTTGGCGGTGTGGAGGGAACAGAATCCCACCCCAGCGCCCGGCCTGGCTCCGTGAAGTTTCTCTCCTGGGTGTCTGTGAGTTGGCGGGGAGGATCCGGCGTGGCCACGGTGCATCCTGGGACTGTGATGGAGGCTTCTAGAAGTGAGTCGCGCCTCTGCTGGGCAGAGAACAATTGTGCGCCCAGCCCCGGTCCCCAGGCCCAGAACTTCTCACCTTCCCCTAAGGGCGAGCACCTCACACCCTCCCTCCGGGCAGGGGACCCTGGGACAGTGAAGCCCGTGTGCCTCCCCCCCTCCCCCCGCAGATGGGTGCGGGGTGGGTGTCTTCCGCCTCCTGCGCAGCTCCTGAGGCTCCCTTGGCCGTACCGACAGCGCTCCAGCTGGGTGCCAGTTCTTCCATTTAGCTGACTATTATACAGCCCTTAAAAGGGAAGGGTTTATTTTAGCGGGCTGTGATATTGATCGCTATAGGGACGTTGCTATTTTCATGGCTGCGATATTGACTGGGGGAGGGAGAGGGGCCGTATTGCCGGGAGCTGTCATATTGACTGTTCCAGAAAAGATCTGTATTTAAGCAGTACCAGTGCGCTGGGATCTCCCAGGCCGGATATTAATGCTAATTCATCCGCTCACCCCCTGCCGTGAGTGTTATTTGTTTAAATCTGTAGATTCCCACAGCGCGTTTATATCCTCACCAGAGTGAGCTCCCAGCTCCCTGTAATTATTTAACATTATATGCTGATATAAATTGTAACAGTTAAAGAATGGTAATGAGTAGCCCAAAAATGAAAAGAAGAGGAAATCAGAAACGAAGGGATTCCGGGGGGAAAAAAATAGAAAAAAAAAAAGCAAGGGAGAACAAATATTAAATAATATGGATGGTGTGAGTGCGTGGGAGGGAGACACAGAAAAAGAGAGAGAGGGGGGAGAGAGAAGGAGGAGGGAGAGAGAAGAGAGAGAAAGAGAGGGAGAGGGAGAGAGACAGAAGGAGGGGGGAGAGAGAGGGAGGGAGAGAGAAGGAAAGAGAGGGAAAGAGAGAGGGATAGGGCTGGAGTGATAGCACAGCGGGTCAGGCGTTTGCCTTGCACGCGGCCAACCCGGGTTCGATTCCCAGCATCCCATATGGTCCCCCGAGCACCGCCAGGAGTAACCCCTGAGCATCGCTGGGTGTGACCCAAAAAGCAAAAAAAAAAAAAAAAGCAAAAAAAAAAAAGAGAAAAGAGAGAGGGATAGAGAGTGAAGGAGAGTGGGAGAGAAAGAGGGAGAGAGGGAAAGGGAGGGAGGGAGGGAGGGAGGGAGAGAGAGAGAGAGAGAGAGAGAGAGAGCGCCGGAGAGAGTGGGAGAGAGAACGGGAGGCTGGAAATGGACCGGTTCTGAGGTACTGGAGGAGATCCCGAGGCAGCAGTGGGCTCGGCTGCTTCTCCATGCACACACGTGCGTGTGTGCATGTGTGTGCGCGCGTGTGTGCATGCCTGTGTGCGTGGGAGCACTCTCAGGCCCCTCCGTGGAGCGAGCAGCCTGTGCCGGCTCACCGCTCCCTGCCCTCTTCCCGTCCCTGAGCTCGGCCGCTGGGTGTCGCTGTGGTGCTCTGCTGCTCCCTGGAAGGGGCTTTTCCTCCGCAGGAAGTTTCCCGGCGGCTCTGGTCTGCATCCCAGGCGCCCTTGGCCGCTGATTGGCATCGTGTTTGCTCTGGGGGACGCTTGGACCCGGGGCCTCACCCGCCTGCCGCCCGGCCCTGAGCCCCACCCCGCCGGGCATCCCCGCCCAGTGCCGGGTCCTGCCGGGTCCTGGAGGTTCTCAACGTACCTTGTGTGGGGACCGCCCTGGGGCAGCTCCAGCGCCCTGAGGACCAGCCCGGGAGCCGGGGAGCAGGGGCAGGGGCGGGGAAGGGGAAGGCCGGCAGGGAGCCCTGCAGGGGGAGCGCGCCGAGCCCCCGGGCCCGAGCACGGCCTCGCTCTCCGCCAGCTGCTCCGGCAGGCAGCGTGGAGTCGTGCCAGGCTTCACCACAATTCATACTGTGTCAGTTTAATAAATGCACTACTTAAATTATGAAATTACAAAAGAAAAAAGAGAATGCACTTATTCAGACTCTTAATACATTAAAAATAAGGCATTAAAACTCTGACTTTTTTTTTTTCTTCCAGAATCAATAATGAACAGGAAGGGTTGTAGACATTAACAGTCATGGACATTCAAACTCTTATACATAAATTATCTGAGAAAAATGCACATAAGACTTGAATAATGTAAATACATTAATGCATTTAATAATTTAAACATTAAAGCGCAGGCAGGAGTTGGAGGCAGCGCAGCGCGGAGGTCAGGGATTGGTCCCGGGGCGTGCGTGTCCCGGGATCGATGGGCGATTTCCCCTTGAGACACCCAGGAGAGAGCGGGCCTGGCTGGCGGCGGTGGGTGCCTTGCCAAGAATCCTGGACATCCCTGAGCTCAGCTGCTCCCGCCCTCACCTTCCCCGTGGCCCGACCTTCGTCCCCAGCGCCTGTCCAAGCCTGGCCCGTGCTTCTGAGCGTTTGCCGGGGGAGAAGAGCAAGCGCTCCCACTTCCTAGAAAAACCAACTTGGAGGAAGTCTCGGTTGGCAACGCCAGTCCGCCAAGACGCCCCTGCCCCCGTCTCTGGCTGCGGAGGGCGCGGGAGGCTGGAGGTGGCCAGGGCCGGTGTGGCCGGCGTGGCCGGGGACTCCCCTGCAGGGAGAGCAGGGGTGAGGCTCCTTGGGGTCTCTGGGTGTGGACATCCTCACTTTGATCAGAGGCTTAGCCACTGGCTCGGTCCCTTCCCCTCTGCTTGGAAGACCCGGTCAGCAAGACCCAACGCAAGTACTGTTTGGTGTCCCCCGGGAAGGGTCCCGGGAAGATGGGCGAAGTCTGCGGGGCCCCTGCGGTGACCGAGACCCCCACCCCGCCAATCTCGGGGAGCTTCCGGCCTGCTGGGGAGGTGGCGGGACGTGGGTTAGGTCGGGAACACGCATCGGCGTGGGCCAGGCTCAGGGCCCCAGCCCCTGGGCAACGTGGCCACTCAAGCCTCTGTCCAGCACGGCCAGATCCGGCTCTCCAGCCCCTCCTGGGAACCCGACCTGGGTCGTCTGATCTGACCCAGCCCGCGGGCTGCGGTGTCTCTCACGGCTGCTGCCGAGCCGGCAGCCTGCCCGCCCCGAGCGCCCAGACCAGGCCCATGGCTGCCCTGGCACCAGCCGCAGACGTAAACAGTCGGCCAGAAGCAGAACCAGTTCTGTACACACCGCGTGCGCCAAGCCCCGGGCGGGGGTGAGGATCCCCCACCCAGGACGCAGGCGGGGCGCTCAGCCCCCGAAGTCATCCGCCTCTCACGTAGGGCGGTGGGCTTTGGGGCGTCCATCCCCCACGGGAGCCGCAGGTCCCCTCCTGCCCCCTAGCTTCCGGCTGGCAGGGACCCGGGGAGCGGGCAGAGCCTTTGATTTGCTGGCCTGCCCAGGAAGCCTCCGCCCGCCCCCTGGGGACATGCTGGCGGGGATGGGCGGGGGCGGGGCCGATGGGTGCCATCAGGCCGGGGGAGCAGATAGGAGCGAGAGGGGGTCAGTCCCCATGCCAAGCCCCGCACAGATCCCCTTTGAAGCGAGAGGAGTCAGCTTCATTAATTAAAGGAGCCTGGCTCCAGCGCCTGTAATTAGAGGTGCAAGAAATCTGAATTTTAAGAGATCTCTGCAGCTGCAGTTTGAAAAATGCAGGAGGCACCGAGGAGAAGTACGGGCTGTGGGCAAGAATGTGGTGGAACCAGATTTGGGAGGTTCAGGTTTTGGCAGAATTCCCCTTCAAATTCATATTTATTCTTTTTTTTTTTTTTCAATGGGAAGTTGAAGGCCTGGGGGGAACAAAAAGTTGGTCCCAAGGTTCCGCTGCCGGTGACTTGCTGGCGGGGCCCAGCTGGTGTCCTCACTGGAAGGCAGTGGGCCCTGGGGCGAGCTTGGCCGGATCCCTTTTTCCTGGGGGGGGGGAGTGGCAGCCCCTGCAGGGCCTGGGGCCGTCCTCTCGGGCTGCCCCCCCACCGCCCCTCCTGGTCACTCTCCACCTGCACCGACAGCCCCTAGGCTCTGGGAAGTCGAGGCCAGCAGTTGGCCAGCAGCGTCTCCACCAGGCTCTGCCCCTCAGGCCCTTTGCACCAGGTGCTCGCTGACTCCTCTCCCTCTCTCCCTTTCCCTCTCTCTCCCTCCCCCCACCCCTCCTTTTAAGTGGCTCTGCCCTGTGAGTTTGGTGGGTTTTGCACTTGTTGCTTCATTCCTGGGTCTTGTCAGGGGCGACTCTGTTCATTGCCCGTGGCAAATTGGTTCGTGGCGAGGAGGGGACAGCTAAGGCCTTGGGGGTCTCCCCAGAAGGAGAGAGGAGACTTGTGGTGGGGGGTGAGCTGGGCCCCTCCTCTCCCCTCCGTCACCTCCGCTCCTTTCACCTCCTTGGCCTCTGCCCACTGGGGGTCCTGCTGGGCTGAAACCCCTCTGGGTCTGTGTGCGATGTGCCGGTGCGCGCGTGCATTTGTGTGTGTGCGTGGGTATGCGTGTGTGTGTGTGCATGCGTTGTGTGTGTACATACGTGTGCGTGTGTGTGTGTGCGCGCGCGTGTATGTGTGAGTGTGTGTGTGTGTGTGTGTGTGTAAAGCCCACCCTCTGTACCCCACCTCCTACTGTTTCTCGGACCACACCCCGCGGTGCTGGGCCTGAGTCCTGGTTAGGGCCAGTCTCTGGCGTTCTCGGGGGCCGGCTGGGTCCCGGGACTTGGGCTGGGCCTTCCCCTCTGGTCCTGCCTCTCCTGGTGTGAGCTGGGTCTGGGGGCGTCTGTGAGTGAGCCCAGGACCCTCGTGAGCAGAAGCCCCCCGGCCCGTGCGGGCGCAGGGACAGTATACAGACGGCGGTTCCGCTTCGGTCGCAGCCTCTCGTTAGCAGAGTGGTCTTGAGAAATAAATAACTTCTGAAGGAGGCCGGCGGCCCCAGAATCCCACGTCTTCTCCCTCGAGCCGCGGCCCCGGGCTGCCTGCCTGCCGGCTGAGCGCGGCCCTGAGACGCTGATTCGGAAGCCGGCGCCGTCACCGACTCCTACCGGAGAAACGTTTCTCCTTGGCCTTCCCCGTGCAGGATCGGCCTGATTTACAGCGCCCGGCTTGTTAGCTTCAGTGACCGGGAGATGGTGTGAAGGGCGTCTCGGCTGTCCGTTCCGTCCTCCAGGGTGGGAGGATGAGAGAGAGAGAGAGAGAGCGAGAGAGCGAGAGAGAGCGAGAGAGCAAGAGAGAGAGCGAGAGAGCGTGGTTCTCCCTGCCGGCTTGCCGCACCCCCTCTTCTGTCCATCGGAACTCCAGTGCCCTCTGCCCTCCATGTCACCCATGGGTGGGGGGGTGCCAGCATCTAATTCCCGAATAGCAGCGTGCACTGTGGGTGGGTTGAGCGTGACTCCCACCCCTGAGCCTGGTTGTGCCTCCTGACAGATCATTAACAGACCAGAGCACCTCCAGAGGCGAGGCCAGGCGGGCACTGCCGTGAGGGCCGGTGGGCAACAAGTGCCCTGGGCAGCAGCGGTCGCTCAAGGGGTGCGAGGTGGGGTGGGAGGGGGTCACTCGCCAGGACCCGGCGGCTTGCGGTCCCGAGGCTGTGGGATTGGTGGGCACAGGTGGGCAACGTGCCGGCCCCTTCATCCTAGGCTGGCTGCCTGTCACACACGCGGGGTCCCGGCGTGCCCGCCTCCCCGCCTTCCCTTTCCCCCGGTGGAAAGAAGCGTCTGTCGCCGCCCGAGAGGCGTCTCAGGAGCTTCCCGGGGACTCCGCGCCCTGCTCCCGGGGCGCCGGCCTCATCTGCATGATCTGAAATATTAACGCGCGGATAAATATAGCCCTGCGGGGGGCTGCCCACGGGCGCGGGTCCGCGGGCCGCGGAGAAATTCCTAATTGCCTGCAAACCGCTCAGAGTTCACGGACGGGGAGCCCATCCGGCTGAAAGCCTGCAGACGGCAGCTGCCGTTATCAAATCACTCGTGAATCCGGCTAATTAAAATAGAGCTTCATTTTTCCGAACCATTGTTTGGCAGGAATTCGAAACGGGTCTAACCCAATTTCTGCGTGTTTATGAGCCTTTATTCTGTCAGAGGCGCTTTTCTGTAAGTGTGCAGGGCAGCGTTAAATGGATTGACCCACACGGCATCGCGGGGCCGCCCGGCGCACTTGCTAATGATTTCTCCCGGCTCTCGGCTTCCCAGACCCAGACCCCCCCCCCCCCCCCCCCACACACACACACACACCCCTGCTCCTTGTCTGCCTCCCACCGCCACCGACAGAGTCGAACTTTCTTGCACGGCAGGCCTGTCCCTGCGGAAGCAGCCGCACTTGGGCTTGCCCTGGTGAAATTTCCCATTTCTCTGGTTTTTGCTTTTCTCCCTCTCTCTCTGATTTTGCTCTTTTTTTTTTTTTAAGCAGTGGGGCAGGCCTGCCTTTCCCCCTTTCTCTCTTTCTCGCTGCCGCCCGGCTTTCCCCCTTTTCTTTCGTTTTCTCGTCTCCCCACCCCTTGACGTTTTTATCAATACCTTCCTTCAGCCTCCTCTTTCTCCTGCTCTCCTCCCATTTTTTTTTCCTCCCCCTAATAAAATCTCCTGAAACACTTTGTCTCCACATGTAGATCCCGAGCAGGGCAGAAGGTGGGTGCCCGTGGGGCCGGGGGGCGGCGGCTCCCGGGGGCCGTGTCGGCTGCGCTCGGCTCTGAGTGTGCTTCGTGCTTTATTTCAGCTTTTTTTTTTTTCAAAGACTTTTTTCAAACCACATCTACTCTCGTTTATAGTGTAATAATCCTACTTTGAAGATCAAAAGTGGGACATAAACGCGAACTAATTATTCCTTGGAACAACTTTGGTGCGTCTAAGGCAGCGCTGGTTCCATTTCACAGATGAGGGAGCAGAACCGAGCCCGGTCCGGAGCGCACGGGGGGGGGGGGTCAGGTTTAGGATGAAGAGCCCATGCCCGTGGGAGGGAGGGGCTTGAGCCAGGACCCCCGCTGGGAAGACCATCCCCCCTCTGTGAGGGGAGCGCGGGGCGTGGGGGGGAGAGAAAGCCCCCTCCCGCCTCCCCCCTCCCCGTCTCCTCCCTTCTCCTGCACTTCTCTTGCAGGACTCTCTCGATGTTAAGTGAATTTCTAGGTAATTCCCGGGAAAGGAGGATGCCAGGGCATTTATGGGCCGGTCAGACCCCCGTCCATTACGCGCGGCCAGCAGCGGGGCCCACTTTGCGTCGCCAGCAGCTTCCAGTAAGTGGCCGCGCGTCACACGCCCCGGCCCCCCACGCTCGCGGCGCTGGAGGCGGCCACGCTTGATTGGATTTGGCCACTCCGGAGTGACGTGGCTCGGGAGCCGTCCCGTGCATTACGGGGGCCCGTGATTGCGGCTAATGCATGCTGACATTACAGGTGTGGGCCCGGCTCGCCCGGAGAGGGCCGGGCCGCTCTGCCCAGGCCTGAGAGCCGGGGCCGCGGGCGCGCGCATTTAGTTAATAAGCGGAGGAAGGGAAATGCTTTTAGGGAGACGAGAGCCGAGTGACGGGGCCTCTCCTCACTCCTCGTGGCCGCAGTATTTCAGAAAGTGCATCAATTAGTATTGTTCTCGGACGGGGAGGCCCAGCCGGCCGGGGGGTGGGGGTGGGGGGGTGGGAAGCTCGGAAAAGGAGGCGGCTGCCGGGTTTGAAAGGCCCCAGCCACCTCGGAGGGAGGGGCGTGGGGGAGGGGCGCGCGTGGGGCCCGGACTCGGGCCTCCATCCTTGTCCCCCGCACCCGCATCTCCTGGTCCTCGGCCCGCCGGTGACAGTGCGAGCTGCCGCCCTGCTCCGTCGGCCTGGGCTGCCGAGTGCCTGGCGCTGTGTGTAGGAGACCCGGTGAATGCTTGCTAACTATTCATTATTTAATCTCTGCCTTCCTGCTGCTTAATCTAACTTGAATAAAAACGGTGTCTGTGCAGTTCAGGAAAACCGCCGCGGCTGGCGCCCCCCGGCATGACTCACTCGGAACCTCACATTCTCGAGACAGTCCTCGGGATCCACCGGCAGGCAGCGGCAGCACCCGGGAGAGCTCTGGACGGGGAATTGGGGAAAAGTGGATTATATGCTCCCTGGCTTTATTGGGCGCAGGCTCTGTAATATAATGTCGTCCAGATGACTCAGGATCGTCTCGGGCTTTCCACTGCGTGGGGGAGGGGGACACGGCGGTTTCCAGATCTGCTGAAATAGGGCCCTGGACCGCCCCGCCCTCCTCGCCGGGGCCAAGTGACCCCAAACTAATCAAGTTTTGGTTTCCTACATACAGATCATTTCCCCCCACCCCCGTTTGGCCTCTTTTTCCTTTCCTTTTCTTTCTTCTTTTTTTTTGTTTTGGATTTGGGCCGCACCTGGCAGTGCTCAGTGTTTACTCCTGGTTCTGTGCTCAGGGATCACTCCGGGAGGACTCGGGGGAGTCATCTGGGGTGGCAGGAATTGAACCCCGGTCAGCCGTGTGCAAGGAAAGTGCTTTAGCCTCTTCCCTTGTCTGTCTCCACTGGGTAGTTCGTTGGTGGTGCTGGTGGTGGTTTTGGGGAGGCCACACCCAGGGGTGCTCAGGGTTTGCCCCTGGCTCTGCGCCCGGATCACGCCTGGCGGGGCTTGGGGGACCCAGTGGGGTGGCAGGGCTGGAACCCCAGTGAGCACCCTCTCCGCTGTGCTGGGCCCACTGGGAGAGGCGCGCAGTGGGACTGAGGCTGGCTGTAACATCCATGGTGGCGGTGGTGGTGGCGGCAGCCGGCAGGCCCTGCTCTTCTCTCCCTGGCTTTTCCCCGCCTTGCTGTTGGTTTTCTGTGTATCCCACGTGGTGAGATGGGTGCTGAGTTCCGGAACGGCCGCATCACGCGCGAGCTGAGAAGTGGTGGGGAGGCGGATGATACCGCCCCCCCTCCCGCCTCCTGAGCACGAGGCCTCGAGTCGGATCCCAGCGCCGTCCACACAGCTGGGTACGATCCTGGCACCTCTCCTGTCCTCTGCATGGCACGCCGTCCCCCAGCCAGGCAGGGTCCCAGCCACGTCTGCGCGCTGGCATCTGGGCAGGGGAGGAAAGAGAAGCCACCCAGGGCAGAGCCGTGGCGGCCGTCGGGGCTGGCCCCTCTGAGCCCTTCTTTGCTAGGAAACTGAGGCAGAGGGCGTTGTGCAGCCACGCGAGGCCAGGGTGGCACATGGTGTGCGCTCAGGGGTCCTGGCGCCCCTCCCGCTTCTGCCCCCGACCCTCCGGGTCTGTTCCCTGCCAACTCCAAGCCCTAGTGGGTGAAGGCAGAGGCAGCGTCTTGTGGGAGGTAAAAATCCTGGGGGTTGGGGGGGTAGGGGCAAAGGTCACTGGCGTCGGGGCAGGCTCAGGACGGAAGGACGCGAGCCAGGGAGCTTCCGGCGGTGGCCGTGTCGGCACTCGGGGCTGATGACATTGATACTGCCGGAGCAGCTCTCATCCGTTCATTCAAATTTACAAGAAATGCTGCTTCCTTTTAGTTAGGGGGATTGAAAAAAAAAAAAAATGAACTCCAAGCAAGCATTTGATTTGAGGAACCAAAAGTCTAGAAAATGTATCCGGAGTCCTCGGCAATTTGGGGCCTAATGAAATATAAAAATACTCAATGAAAGGCCCTTTATTACTTTAACCGTTTCGTGTGGAGTTTTTAGCCATCAGGTTAATGTTTTGGTATCATTTTTTTATTCGATTGCGAGCACTTTTCCAGGTAGTGCCGCCGCCCGGGCGCTAATCGGATTCTGTCAGACGAGCGGCGGCTGCGCTGACATCACCCGGCGCTGCTCCCGCATGATGTTATTTGGTTTTCCTGTAAGAGTTAATGACGCCGCGTCCCCGCGTGCGGGGGGCACGGCACGGGGGGTCTCGGGAGCCGGAGCACCGCGGGGGACGGAGCCGAGGGAGAACTCGGGGCGGGGTACGCCCCTCTGGCGACCCGCACCCTTCGTGGGTGTCACCGGAGACCCCGGGGCAGGCAGGATCCCCCAGACTCACTGGCTTTGGGGTGCCCATCGTCTGAATTTGGGGTTGGCTGTGACTCCCACGCTGGTGTTAAGGGGCTGAGCACCCGAGATGGTCCCCCAGACCCTCTGTCTCCTCTCTGCCGGAGCCTTGGGGCCAGCCTGGGGCTGGTCAGTTCAGTGTGTGCTGACTGGGGATTCTGCTGGTCCATGTGGTCAGCAGACATGGCAGTGGAGTTCAGTGGGTGGTGCCGACTGGTTCCAAGAGGGGGCCTGGGGGGGCTATGCCTAGTGGTCCTTAGCCTGGCCGTGCAGGCCGGGCAGCTCAGTGCTTGGCCCAGTGGAGCTGGGCATGACCTGGATGCTCCAGGGTGTCTCCCCAGCCCTCCACGCTGGCTCTTGGCATCTCTCTGTTCCGGCTGAGCGAAAAATCCCCTTGATTGGGGTTTATCAGTGGAGGCAGCTAGATTAAGCTCTCTATTAAAAAAAAGTTTTTTTGGAGGGGGTCCAGGAATCTAACCCGGGACCTTACTCATGCAAGGCATGTGTTCTACCCATTGATTGAGCCACATCCCAGGCCACGGACTAATGGTCTTTTTTTTTTTTTCAGTTTTATTTATTTTTTATTTTATTTATTTATTGAATCGCTGTGGGAAAAGTTACAAAGCCTTCAGGTTTAAGTCTCGGTCGTGCAACGATCAAACACGTTTCCCTTCACCAGTACTCATTTTTCACCACCAAGAACCCCAATATTCCTCCCCTTCCCACCCCTCCCAATGCCTGTGAGGCAGATGAATTCTAATTAGCACTCTATCTACTTTGATGAGATTGATTGTTTCGACAAAAGATGCACCATTATTGTTTAGAGTTTACACCCCAAAATCAGACCTGCTGAAAAGGCATTGCGAAATAATTTGTTTCCTACAGCTGGTTTAATGGTCCTTTTTGTTGCTTGTTTCGTTTTTGGGGCCACACCCAGCGATGCTCAGGGGTTCCTCCTGGCACTGCACTCAGGAATCACTCCTGATGGAACTTGGGGACCATGTGGGATGCCGGGGATTGAACCCAGGTCAGCCCTGTGCAAGGCAAGCGCCCTCCCCGCTGTAGGACCACTCTGACCCCAGACTGACAGTCTTAGATCAGCGTCTCCTCCACACTCATCCCTGGAGACTAGAGACCTGACACGCGGGCACAGGGCTCCGAATGGGCATGAGAATCAGTGCCAGGTTCTTATCCCAGAGGCCAGGAAAGATGTAGAATAGTGAGACAGAGGGGGCTCAAAGCCTGGAGCGGACATTTTCCACGAAGGAGCCCTGCGTCCCTTCCCTGGCATTGCCTGGGCCCCAGCGACTGCAGGGAGCGGCCCCCAGCCCGTGATCCCCGAGCACCACCAGGTGTGAGCACCCCCAAACCCGCCCCCCGCCCCACCCAGTCTCTCTGCCCGAGGCCCGCCGGCCTCGCTTTTCTCTGTGCCCTGCTGGCCTTTTCGGATGCCCTTTTCTCAGAGGCCACGTTTGGAAGCCGTCCTGCACTGGATGTCGGGCTGGGCCCGGGGACACGAGCCCAGTGGGGACCCCTCCTCTTCGTCACTTGCTGGCGAGGCATCTAGAACGCCCAGCTCCGCCTCGGCCCCTGCTCCCCAGCAGAGGCCAGTGACCCAGGGGCCATGAGTCTAGGTTTCCTCTCCCGGGGGCGGGGGGGGAGGGTCTTCCTTGCTCTCTGCTGCCCTTCAGTCCACGTACAGACCCTGCACAGGCCACCACAACTTCACGCTTTCTTTCTTTTTTTTTTTTTAATTTTTTTTCTTTTTGGATCACACCCGGCGATGCTCAAAGGTTCCTCCTGGCTCTGCACTCAGGTTTCACTCCTGGCGGTGCTCAGGGGACAACATGGGATGCTGGGAATCGAACCCGGGTCGGCTGCGTGCAAGACAAACGCCCTCCCCGCTGTGCTATCGCTCTAGCCCTGTCTCCCGCTTTCTTGTCTGTGGCATTTGGGCCATTTCTGGGTCAAGACAGCAGCTTTTTTGGTGCTCTGGTGCTCGAATCTTTTTTTTTTTTTTTTTGTTCTGGGGTCACATGGCCGACCCGAGTTCGATTCCTCCGCCCCTCTCGGAGAGCCCGGCAAGCTACCGAGAGTATTGGATATGCCAGACACAGTAACAACAAAGTCTCCAATGGAGACGTTACTGGGCCCGCTCGAGCAAATCGACGATCAACGGGAGGGCCTTCTTCTTCCTTCTTGTTCTGGGGTCACACCTGGTGGTGCTCAGGGCTCACTCCTGGTTCTGTGCTCAAGGGTCACTCCTGGTGACATGTGGGGTGCTGGGACAAGATCCCAATCAGTCAAGGCACACCGCACTCCCTCCCTCTCTCCTGCCTGGCCTTCTTGTAGGCTGTCCAGCAGGAAAGCCACTTGGTGACTCCCCACAGGTTCTAATTTGACCCCCTCTGCGGGGTGTGTGTGGGGGACCCGGGCCTCCGCCTGCCGCCTTTAGAGCAGAAGGTGCTGGACCATCAGCAGGAAGCCTGGTGCCCATCTGCCCGGGGACAGGTGCGAGCGGGGGTCTGGTCACTGTCCACCACTCAGCCCTTCTTTGTCCCCTTCCTGGTCTCCTACATCCCAGTGGCAAATCTCCCCAGTATCTCCGGGCTGAGCACGGCAGGTCTCGGGGTCCTGGTGCTCGGGAGAAGGACCTGCAGCCAGCACAGTGAGGTCTGGCAGAGGGAGCGGGCGGGATGTAGAGGTCGGGGTGTCATCCGAAGGTCGGGGGGGGACCGGCGTCACCAGGCCCTGTCACCGGCCAAGCTTACGTGGCTCTCCTCGGGAACACCCTAGACGCGGAGTCACTGCATTCCTGCCATGATGCTGCACGGCTTGACACCTGTATCAATTTCCCTGCATGGAGCCTGCGTCTCTGCCTCTTCCCTCACCGTGCCCTGGCGGTCTGAGGAGGCGAGAGGCCAGGAAGTGGGGGCGTGCCAGCCACGCGCTGGCCACAGCCGAGGCTTGTCCCCGGGGACCAGCCGCGCGCGTCCCCTCCACGGAGCCCTTTGATAGCCTCGGAGGCCGCTGGGCGGGTCTCCCGGCTGGGCCGAGGTCGCTGCGGCGTGATCCGTGGATAATGGCTCTTCCCTCTGCTTTTCACTGCGGAGGCGATTACGGCTTCGTCTCTCAACGGGACTTCAAACGACTTGCTGCCAGTGGATTTCAAAGCCACGGGAGAGGCAAATGTCACCCTTTCTCTCTCCCCTCTTCGGGTAACTGCTTTGTCGGGCGCATCAGAGAGGCGAGGGGCCGCATCTGAATCCAGGTGGGCCTGCTCGGGACGGGGCATTCACACCCGCGCTGCGCTCTCTCTCCCCCGAGGCTGGCTTCCCTCCACGCCTGGGTGGGTGCTCGCCTCTCTCTGGGCCAGAAGTTGGCCCCCAGAGCCCTCTCGGAGTTACCCCCATGCCCTGAAGTCCTCTGTTCTTTGACACCAACCAGGGTGCGTTGGCTGACATCGCTTTGAATTTCCACCGTTTCTGGAAGAACTAGTTTCATAAAACAACAAAAACCAGTGACATGGTGACAAGCGTAGTTACAGGCTGTGCTCGTAACGGGGGCCTAGCAGGAAAGTGGAAATGCTGAGATGGGGCTTTGAAAGCGTTTTTTTGGTTTTTGTTTTGTTTTTTTGGTGCCCACAACAGTTGCCACTTTGCCGACACCGCAGCTCGTTGAGACTCATGTGCTGGGAGCCATCAGGGCAGGGCCACGTGTGCACGTGCTGAGCCCCACAGACCCCGGAAATGACGGCATCTGTCCGCGGCCTCCTACCGGAGGGCCTCGGACTCTGAATATTCTGGAAGGAGCAAAAGAACCAGGAAAGCAAAACAAAGGGCATCCAGGCCCAGGAACTTTGCTCCTGCAGGGCTGGAACCCAGACCAGCTCCAGGGAAAGGACACTTGACAAACCCGGGAAATTCCAGCAGGACAGAGGGGCCCTTCCCGGTAGGGAGGTGGGGACCCCAGGTGCGACCCCTGTCTTTATTCTCGCACTTCCTGGCTCGGCTTGACTTCCTCTCCTTCCCCGCACCACGCAAATGAGGCAGACCTTTGTGTGTGTGTGTGTGTGTGTGTGTGTGTGTTAATTGTAGATAAGTGGGCGCCAAGTGCCTCTTGATTTTGTAACCCTCAGAGAAGGAGAAAGAGTGGGGGGAAAAAATTTCCTGTCACTGTCATCTGTTCATTTTTAATGAGCAATTTTAAAAAATTGAAAATAAAAGAGGAAAATGAATAGGTGTTGAACCAGCCCGTGATATGTAAATGCCAACTAGTAATTACCTAAAACCTCAATTTTCATTCTGTTTCATCTTGCAAAACATTTCATTTTCCCCGAGTGAAAACACTTCATTTGGGCTGTGTGAGTTAGCGGGGCGGCCGCCCGGCCTGCGCCCCCGCGGGCCCCGGCTAGGGGGCGCTCTGGCTCTGCTCCGGGGCGGCCGGCGGGCGCGTGTCCACCTCAAGGTTATCCCCGCTCCCTCCCCCGTGGCGCTGGCTGGGCCGGGGAGCCGGGCTGCCGTGTCCTTGCGAGGAGCGTATTGAATTTTGGCTGACCGAGGCTCCCTCTGCATATTAACTTTCCCGGCCCCTGCCTGTTGGAGCCGCTTTCAGCCTCCGCGAGAGCAGCTTCCCGCCCGCCCTGCCCCCTGGAGACTCCGGGCACGGTGCTCTGTGTGTGCATGTGTGTGTGTGTGTGTGTGTGTGTGTGTGTGTGCGCGCGCGTGCAGCCGGCGGCATCACCTTCTTTCACACGCACTGAGGTTCTTCTTTGCAGGGTTCCCGGGCTGCATCTAGGAACGAGGCCCGCCTGGTCGGGCGTCCCTGCTCCCGGGGCCGCCGCAGCCCGTCCCCCAGGTAGACGGCAGGGAATCCGGGACGCCCCGACCCCTGGATGCCCGAGCGGCGGAGAAGCGGGGTTCCCCGGGGCCGACGGGCAGACCCACACTGCCCAGGCCCCCCGAGGCGTGCGCCCCCGCCGCCTGGAGCCCGAGGAAGGCGGCCTCTTTAGCGAGATCTATAGCTTCATAATTAGCCCGTTGCATTTTTTTCCCCGAGTGCTGGCATCAGCGTTCTGCGATGTGTTTCTCTGATTAACAGCTGCTTTGCAACTATTTCCTTGTGCCACGGATGACCATATTGTCAGGGAGCTTCTGACAGGGCCCTGATTTCTTACTGAGACGCAGCGTTCCTGTGCGAAGCGGGCGCGCTCCTCCGGGCAGGGCCCGCTGAAGCGCCGTGCGGGAGTTCGGGAGTGCGTCTCCCCACGGGCCAGGCCTCGCCAGTGGCCGGGTACAGCGCCGGGCGGGGGACGCCCAGTGAGACTCAGGTGGGGCCACCCTCAGCGCAGAGCCCAGATGGGGACACTCAGCGTGGAGCCTCCCTCCCCCTCTCTCTCCCTCCATGCTCTCTCTCTCTTTCTGCCTCCATCCCACCCCGTCTGCCTCTCCTTCCTTCTCTCTCCCTCTCCCTCTTTCCCTCTCTCTTTTTCTCTTTCTCTCTCTCTCTCTCCCTCCCTCTCCCCCTCTCTCCTCTTCCTCTCCCTCCTTCTTCCCTCTCTCTCTTCCTCTCTCTCTCTTCCTCTCTCTCTCTTCCTCTCTCTCTCTCAGTGTGGCACACGCTCAGGTGGGGTGAGGCGGCCGGTGCTGTCTTGGGGACAGGGACGCCGTGGCCACCCCACGTGCGACCTGCCCCTTCCCCCTTTGCACCCGACACTGAGGCCAGAGACTCAGCCTGGTTTCATGCGGCTGCTGGAACACACTTGTAGCCCACAGACAGTCACGTTCAGCCCTAACGGGAAATCTGGTGATGCCCAGGCCAGGCTGCAGGCACCGTCACTGCCCAGCGAGAGTGTGTGGGGCTCCCAGGGGCCAGTGAGCGGGTGAGGGGACAGGTGCCAGCGTGCTTGGTGGGGAGTGACCGAGCCTGCCTGTCCCCATCAGCTTTATGCTCAGGCACGTGTGTGTGTGTGTGTGTGTGTCTGTGTCTGTGTGTGTCTCTGTGTGTATGTGTGTGTGTGTCTGTGTATGTGTTTATGTGTGTGTCTGTGTGTATCTGGGTGTGTGTCTGTGTGTCTTTGTCTATGTATGTCTGTGTGTATCTGTGTGTCTGGGTGTGTCTCTGTGTGTGTGTGCGTGTCTGTGTGTGCGTCTCTGTGTGTCTGTTGTGTGTGTGTGTCTGTGTGTGTGTCTGGGTGTGTCTGGGTGTGGTCTGACCCCCTGCACTTGGATCCTGGGTGCACAGATACTGGGTGCCACAGGCCTTTCCACGGGCTGGGCGGCCTCTGAGCCGACTCCGGGGAGAGACACACTCGGGCCGAGGCGGCGGGAGGCTGTCCACTGTAGGGGCCCGTGTGAGGCGCCTCTCACCGTCTCCTTCTTATTCAGCACATTAAGTTGGACTGTTAGTTTGGAAGGTTTATCTTTTTGCATCTGGCGTCACGATATCGATGCTGTTAAATATGTGATTTGCCTGTCATCCGCATTTTCCGACCAAGATCAAGAGGAGCATAAACAAGTCCGGGATATGCTTTATGTAGGTGCTTGGCGGTATTATTGTATATGGCTTGAAATTAGTGAATGGGAACTTTAAAAGAAATTGTCCATATTTTTGCAAGTTTGAAGTGTGCCGGGACTTTGTCAAATTCCCGTTAAAATAAATACGTCAATTTCCTCTCCCTTCCGAATTCATTTATCTTGCTTTTTTAAAAGGTGTTTTCTACTTTACCTGCCGCTTAAATCGGATCCGCTCGTCTCTGCTGTTCTCTGCGCTCCCCCCACGTTCTCCTTAAATGAATTACTAATGACAGAGCCCTCCATCACTGCCTCTCTGCAGCCACTTTAAGGAAAGCCTGGTGATCTAAACCTTTTAACCTATTAAAGATGATTTTTCCCAATTGAATCAGACCCACCACAGGTGTAATAACTAATCATTTAAACTACACCTGCTATTATGTATTTTTAAGCCATTATGCGTGTTGGATAGATGATAATTCATGTTTATTGCATTGTCCGATGGATCCGTTTTGCCTACACTAGGCTGATTAATGTATTTAAAGAAATAAGAGATGCAATTTTTAAAAAAAAAAAATTGATGGAATGCGCCAAGCACTGCATTGAGTGCGCCATTAAACCCATCAGAACTTTGCTCTCTGACCAGAAATGCATATACCAAGGACCGGATTCAGAAAGCAAGGTGAAACCCGGGCGTTTTAGTGGTGGGATTCTGTTTTCTTTCTCTGGCGTGGAAAATTTTGGAAGCGGGGAGGAGTGGCCCCCGCGGCTCACGCTGCTGGCGTCCACCGGCCCTGCCGCTGCCTCCGACGCCTCCGCCGACGTCCCCGCTGGCCGCGGTGCCCCTGGCGAGGGTCCCCCTCGCCTGCCCTGCGCCCACGCCGCCGCCCTGCCCAGCTGCCCTCTCTGCCGTGTGCCCGTGTCCCTCCTTCCCCCATCCCTGTCTTCCTCCCTGTCCCCCCTCGCAGTCACTCCACTCTTCGTGGAGGGGTTCCGGCTCTCATGGAACGAAAAGGTTCTGCACTCGCCAGGCCTCTGGGGTCTCTCGGCACAGGTGGCCCCGACCTTCGAGTCGGTGAGCCTCCCGTGACACGGGGACAGGGCCTCCGCTCACGGCTTGTGTTGGTTCTGCATCACCCTCGGCCCAGAGCTTCCGCCCATACCAGAGGGGAACGTCTGGAGCAGAGGGGGTCAGTGGGTCCCACCTGCTTCCATCCGTCGGTCCAGCGCCCCCCTGAGCTTGACCTTCCTCATGTCTGTCTGGCCCCTGGAAGTGTTTGCTCTCGAGGCTCTGCCTAGCCTGTTGACTCCCCTGTAACCCGAGACTGCAGCACGCCCAGGTTTGTGGGGGTGCATAATGCCAGCCCCTCCCAGCAGGGCAGCCCCGTTCTGTCCCCTCGGCCTTGGCCCCAACAGGCTGCGCAGCCCCACGCTGAGTGAGGTGCCGCTGACGCCTTCAACAGGTCCCCCCATCCATAACCGCGGCTTCATCCAGTCACGCTATAGCCCAGGCTGCCGGCTAATCTGTCCCCCTGTCGGCTTCCAGCCGGGCCGCCCCGAACTCTGCCCGGGAAAGGCCAGTGCCGCTCCCCTGCCCGGGAGGCCCGGCTGCTGGTGCGCCCACACCCCCCCTGCCCGCAGTTCCCGTGTCAGGCGCCTGCCGCGTGGCCCGGAGCCGCCAGAGGAAGACAGCCCAATTATGCCTTCAGTTCCACGGCAAAGGCTTGACGAGAGCAGGGGGGCTGGGTGGGGACCAGAGGGGGCTTGTTGATTCAGGGATGGCTTCAGGGGGCTGGCACAGGTCGCAGGAGGGCTGGCGGGTGCCCGCGCGGGCACGTGGAACACATAGATGGGCAGAGCCCCCAGGGAGCTGCTGCAGGGGTGTGTGTCCACTGGGGCAGGGGGAGTGGGGGGAGGTGCGGTGGTCCCGGTGACCTTGGGTCAGTGGGGTCGCCCCGGGCTTTGTGCAGGTGTAAAGATCAGAAGGAAACCCGCACCACGATTCGGCTACTGCAGCGGCCAGCGCTTGCCTCTCCAGGCCGGGCCTGGAGGGTTTTTATTTTTTGCACCTTGGAGGGTGGGGACTCCGGGAGCTCACTGTTCATCTCCGTTTTTGTCTCCCCGCCCCAGATCGCCACCGCGGTGAAGTTTCTGCAGAATTCCCGGGTCCGCCAGAGCCCGCTCGCCACCAGGAGAGCTTTCCTGAAGAAGAAAGGTAGGGCGGGCCCCTGGCCGGAGGGCAGGGCCAGGCGTGCCGCTGGCCAGCCCCAGGGGCAGGGCCTTCTCGGGACCTTGCTCCGGCTGCACGGCCGAGGGCTGTAGATTAGGGGGTCCCTCAAGAACGAGGAAGAAAGAAATGAAGGACGAGGGAAATACAGGATGGAAGAAGGTCAGGTGAAGGTCAGGCCCCGGGCCCGTCAGCTTTACGGATTGAAGTGGTAAATTACTGGTTTTATGGCATTTCTGGAAGCAGGGATTAAATGGGTCTTGACAAATTCAATATTGTCTGTTGAAATTTAGGACGTTTTTCTTTTTTTTTTTTTTTTTTGTAACACACACACACACACACACAAATCCCCAAACAAAGACATCCGACCTTTTGCTGTTTCAGAGGCAAACTTTTTAGAAATCTGGGAGGTTGTTTCAAGGCCCTGCGCACAGTTACGGCAGGAAAGCTCATTTTCTTCTCCGCCCCCAACCTCCTTGGTGCAGGATTGCCACCTCAAATCTCCCGGGTGGGGCTCTCAGCCATTTGGGGCCTGGATAGAACATGGGGGTGGGGGGCTTGGTGACTCCAGGTCCGAAGTGGGCCTGGACCCCGGCTAACATGCCCCAGTGTGGGGTCAACAGGCGTCCTCCCCCCACACACTGTGTGCTCGTCGGGGGGGAGCCGGGGCATCCTCCAGTGGACGCCCCCTCCCCCCATCACTCGGAGATTATGAAAATTTGGAGTGCCTCGGCCGGCCACTCCACTCCACCAGCGTCAGGCTGTAAAGGAGTTTTTCCTTGAAATATGTGTGCCTACGGGGAGTAATTAATCACCAAGGCTTGGGGATTTCGGCGCTCTCATCAGAGCCCGAGGCCGGGGGAAAACTGAGCCTAAAAGCTGTGCTGATTACCCGGGAAACCTGAGCCCATCGAGCGAGGGTTGCCCAGAGATCCTGTGCCCCGCGCCTCGTAGCGCGGTTCCATAACTGCCTGATCTCCTCCTGCAACCGACAGCGACCAGTTAGGCCTCATTTTCTCTCACACGCAGCTGGGGTAGAATTTCATTTGCAGAAGGTATTTAGAGCAATTTAGAGACAAATGTCTCTGGTGTTTGCTCTGCACTTCCCCACCGCAGGCTTTGCTGAGCAGTTTAGTATCAGGAGCTCCATCTAATCTGTTTAATTTTAATAAATCCCTGGCTGGGAGAAGGAGAGGGAAAGGGAGCGCGCGAGAAACTCTGTACCAAATATTGCTGCTTCTGAGTTCGTGGGCCAACGGCCGCCGCGGAGAGGTGCGCTTAGTCTTTGTTGCGCCTTTAAAAAAAAAATCAACAACCACCAAGAACAACAGGGTAGTCGCCTCAGTCATTTGTCTGGATCCCCGTGCTCACCGTTCCCGGTTTGGGGGTCCAGGAGCTCTGGGAAAGGCCCCCAGCCCCGAGCTGGCCGCCCCGATCGGGGACGAGTGCCAAGCACGTGGCCCACGGCTGCGGCTGTGGCGGGGAGCGACCCACGTGGCCAGCTGCTGCAGTGGCTGGCGTGAGTGATCAGGGCTGGGCAGAGCCCCCCGGACCCCTCGGGCAGGCGCACGCGCTGCTTCCTCCGTCGGAACCGCAGCTTCCCCGAGGCCCGGCGCGGAGAGTGTCTGGCCTTAATCTCCCGTCTCCATTATCCTCTGAAACGCCTCAGTCAGTAATTATCCATTTCCGACTCGAATCCCACTAGAGTCAGTCCTGCCAGGACCTTTTCTGGGCAGAGAATCCCGAGGTTTGATCAGCGTCGGGGGAGGCAGAGCCCCTCCGTGGGGTTAAACTTCACTCCTGTCGTTTCCGGCCGTGCTCCGTGGGGCCTGGCGCCCTCCCCGTGGGCTGCGGGTGGGACCCCCCCCTCGGGTCTGGGGTGGGGGTCGGGGGGGCTGCTTCTGTCACCTTCACTCTCCCTCGCAAACGTCACTTCAGGGAATCGCCGAGCGGTTGCGCTGACTCGAATTATGGTCTCGACTTTCTTTCTTTTTTTTTTTTCCTCCCTCTTTTTAATAAACATCTCTTTCCTGAAAAGGCAAATCCAATTTTGTTTTTCTTTTAAGATTATTTAGTATTTAATACAGGGATCGAGGTCCCTGCAGTGCACGTCGGTTCAGCGGGGACGAGGGCTGCTGTCAGCGTCGGCCGAGTATTTCACAGTTTCTGACGGGGCCACGGCCCTGCTCCCGGCCGGGGGCCCAGGGGTCCTGCAGGCCGGGCGAGGGGGCGGGGTGGGCGCGCACCAGGGCTCAGGGCTCCGGTCGTCTGTTTCTGGCCCTGCTCTTGCCTCTCTGAGCCTCTTCCGGACGCGTTCCGAGTCTGACTGTGGAGTCATTAATGAGAAACATGAAGTTATTAGAATCATTTATCATTTTCTTTGAAGTTTGCGCTGCCATTCTGGGTGATTTGCATGTCTTTTACGGGGGGAGGGGGAGATGGTTCTTTTTTTGGGGGGGGCAGTGACAAAGCAAAGCCGCTGTTCACCTTCAGCCTGAGAGTCCGGCCCTGCCCAGCCTCGTGCTGTGGACACTGCACCTCTCGCAGAGCCGGGCTAGGCAGGCCAGTGCGGGGGTCCCGGGAGGGGCCAGAGAGCTGTGCCCAGAAGCTGGAGGCCGCACTTCGCTGTCCGGGGGTCGGCTGGGCCGGCTGGGTGGCGGGCTGCCGTGCCGGGGCTGCGGTTGAAAGCGAAAGAGGCATCTCCCCTGCACCTCTGCATGTGGTCACCGTGCCGGTGGGTGTCTGGTCAAGGCAGGGGTGAAGGCTGGCCACTCACTCCCCCAGCTGGCGGGGCAGGGGGTGAGTCTGAGGGTCTGTGGTGCCCCCCCCCCCAACCTCCCCGCTGGAAGTGACCTGGGGGCGGCCACAGGAGGGGGGCCTCGAGGGGCCTCGCACCCCGGTTCCCGCCGGCCCCTCGCTCCCGACTCTTCTCCCACCGTGGCGTCCGTCCCGCGAGGCGGTCTGCGTGTCCTTGAGTGGGCTCTCGTTACCCGGAGAGCTTCTTTAAGCATCGATTTCATAACCGTCTTAATTTAATGGCCCCGTCATTACCGAGAAGCTCTGGGAGGGGTCCCCTGCTTTCCAGGTCACTGACCTTTTAATTACAAGCCGTGTTCCGGCGGGCAGGGCACTGACCGGGCAGCTCCCAGCGTGTGCCCGGGATGGGGACGAAAATGACCGTTTCCTCCCCCGTCTTCAGGAAAAAAAAAAAAAGATGTCACCTCATGTGTTTCTCAAATTAATTTTCTTCCTCAGCTCTATTTCATAATTAATTCTTTAGCGTGTCGCCGTGGATCAGCTGCCTTCTCAGAACGCGCGTGGTGTCCCTGCCCACCCTCCCCGCCCGGGAGCTCGGGCTGGTGGATGGCGGTGGGAGGCGGGGGCTGGACGCGGGGGGACGAGGGTCCGGCCTGGCTGTGGAGGGCCCCGCCTCTGCCCCCGGGTGGCGCCCGTCCCTGCCCCATCGCCCGCTTTCCTGGTGCTCCCCACCTCCGTGCCCGCCTCCGGGCTGGGCTGCGGGGGTCAGGCTGAGGGCAGCGCCCGCGCCCAGTCTGGGTCCCTCCTCTTGGCCGGGAGAGGACGCAGGAACAGAAGGGACAGTGGCCGAGAGGGTCCCCTTTGGCCTGGCTGTCCGGTTTGCCTCTGGAGCTCCTGGCCCTGGGCAGCCCCCCAGAGAGACCCAGGGCAGGGCAGCCCATCCCGGTCCCACGGGCTGGTCACGCAGCGGCCAGTGCCTGTGGGGAGGGCGGCGCCGGGCCGGCGTGCCGGGCCGCGTGGCCGCCACGAGCCGTCCTGGCGATGATTGAGGACCTGCATCCATCTGCCGCGCGGCCCCTCCCTCCCGCCCGGCTGCCATCTGCCGCGCTGTTCCCCGCTGCTCCGGACCCGCGATCCATCACGCTGACGGCCGCGGGGTCTCCCCCTCGCCCGCCAAACGGTCTGGACGCGTCATGGGGGTCTCGGGGCCCGCGCGCGGGGCAGCCGGGAGGGGGGCTCGGAGAGGGTCCTTGGCACCAGCCCTGAGTGCGGCGGCCGTGCTCTCCGGGATGGCAGTGCAGAAGCCACCGCGGAGAAGTCTCCAGACCTGCCTGTCGAACGGATGTTCCTCCCTCCCCCCCCACCCCCAAACACCCTCCTGTAAGAACAGCGGCGGGATGGCGAGTGTGAGCACCGGTTCCCTGCCGGGCACTGCCAGGGCTCGCCCCTGAGCACTGGGCCCTGAGTACTGGCAGGCATGGCCTCACGAATGAATCCCACGAATCAATCTGGTAGCTGCAGCTGGTGTGGTCGGGCACCAGGGCTGCCCCTCGCAGGTGGAGCTGCGGGTGGAGCCGCATGGTGCCGTGTGCCGTGTCCAGGCACGCGGCGGTCAGGCAGGGCACTTCCTGCTTGACTGCTGGACACCGTGTCCCTCCCTTGCCCGAGTGTGCAGGGCCGAAGGGCTGAGAAGGAAGGATGGTGTGACCCGTCCTGGTGGTGGCGACTGTCCAAGAGGAACCTCTTTGGGCCTGTTTTGGAAGGAATCCGAGCTTGTAGATTTGACTTTCGGTGTGTTTTGGGGCCACACCTGGCAGGGTGCCAGGGATGACTCTTGGCCCAGAGATCAGGGTCACAGCGAGTCCCTTCCCTTTGGTCCTCTGGATGTGGCTGGGGGCATTCGGTAGACGGGCAGCTGCCGGGTGCATCCGTGGTGTCTGGGCTTTTGGCCCCTCTCCTTGGTGCTGGTAGGGTGCAGAGCCTCCAGGGAAGGGAAGGGGCTGCACCCAGGCCGAGGGGTTCTTTGGGAGTGGGGGAAGAAGCACCAGGACGTCCCCGTGTCCCGTGCGTAGCCCTGGCTCAGTTCAACATCGCCAAAACCAGCCTGGGGGAGACAGGCCGCTTTCCAAAGCAGCTTTGCCTCCCTCCTTCCCTCCCTCCCTCTCTCCTTCCTTCCTTCTTCCCTCCCTCCCTCTCTCCCTCCCTCTTCCTTCTTCCCTTCCTCTCCCTCCTTCCATCCCTCCCTTTCTTCCTTCCTTCTTTCCTTCCTCCTCCCTTCCCTCCTTCCTTCCTCCCTCCTTCCCTCCCTACCCCCTTCACACCAGTCTGCGGCTCCCCCATGCAGTTCCACCTGCTCCAGCCCTTGGGCCTTGTCCGCCTGGCCCCATAGCCCCGTCTCCCTTCCATCATCTGCAGTTTCCTCGTCAGCCAGAGAGGAGACGTAGGATGATGGCCCGGAGGTGCTCGCCCGATCCCCTTGAGCAGCTCGGTGTCCTCCGCTGAGCGCAGTGTCACACTCGGCTCGTGTCCTTCTCCTCAGACTGTCGGGAGACGCCTTCCGGGCCCTCGGGTCAGCAGGTGGCAGTTCCTTCCTGACTTGAGGGGGCTGCGTGGAGGGGCCAGAGGGGAGGGGGAGGTCAGGGGGAGGGCAGCAGAAGGGACGCCTGCATGGGAGGGAGAGGCCAGTATGGTCCGCGTCGCTCCCGGAACTCTCAGCTGGGTGCTCTGACTAGCCGAGACGGTGACCACGGCCTGATCCCTGCAGAAGTGGAGTTGAGACCAGGATGGCCTCAGGGCCGAGCACACCTGCTCTGCGGCCCTGGTGCTGCCTCCACGGCCACGCGTGACCCCACAGAGGCTGTGTAGGAAACGCCGTGGAATGAGCCTGGACGGAGGCCCCGGGGGCGGTCCCCGGGAAGCTCGGGGGAGGGTCTGGGCCGGGCAGGGGCTTGGTCGCGGAGACGCTCAACTCAGGAGCGTTGGCACAGACTGGGAGCACTGGGCTCCCTGTACGCTCACGGCATCATCGGCCCGTTGGTAGTTGTGGAGAGACACGGTGACTCTCATCCAGACTGACTGGGAGCTCGGCAAGGTGAGGCTGCCCGGAGAGGTGCCCTGTCTTGGCGTGGTGCTGCGTGCTTTGGGCCAGGACCCCGGGCGGCAGGCAGGCGGGGGGGGGGGGGTCGGGGGCAGCCGTCGGTGGGAGGCGCTCGGGGCCCTTCGCTGGCTCTTCTGCAGCTTCCGGGAGAACCAGAGCCCCTGCGACACCCGGACACTTGCTGGGTACAGCTGCGCATGTCATGATGCGGGCCCGTGCCATGAACCTGCCATGGCCATCCAGACAGGGCGCACACCCGGCACCCCAAATGTTTCCCCTCCCGCCTTGGTGATTCTTCCCTCCCACTGAAGCCCCCCAGCCCCCAGACCCACGTGTCCCCCGGCACCCTCACCCTGTGTCCAGGCAAGAACTGAGGTGCGGGGGCCGGAGCCATAGTCCAGCGGGGAGGACGGTGGCCTTGCATGTGACCAACCAGGGCTCGATCCCCAGCATCCCAGGTAGTCCCCCGAGCACCCCCAGGAGTGATTCCTGACTGTAGAGCCAGGTGGAAGCCCTGAGCATCGCTGGGTGTGACCCCAAGCCGTCCCTGCCACCAAAAAATATTTTAAAAAAGAACTGATTTGCTTTTCATTTTCACTGCCCATTCGTTTGCATGTTCTTGAATTTCCTCTAAATGAAACCGAACCTTTTTAGGGGTCTGACTCGCCCCCACGCTCAGTTGGGTCGTCTTTTTTGGGTCACACCCGGCGATGCACAGGGGTTCCTCCTGGCTCTGTACTCAGGAATTACTCCTGAGGGTGCTCGGGGGACCATATGGGATGCTGGGAATCGAACCCGGGTCGGCCGCATGCAAGGCAAACGCCCTACCCGCTGTGCTATGGCTCCAGCCCCCTTGGGTCGTCTTTTTTGAGGATCACGGGTGCGGTTTTGCACGCTGACAGCTCCCCCCCACCTCTGTGGCTGACCAGCATTCCTGTCCGTCTGTCCTCCCAGCCCACGGTGGGCACTCGACCCCCCTGTGTGTGGGTGCAGCCTTCAGGCCCCCGCGTGTGTTGGAGCGACCCACCCCTCCTTTCTCCCGGGCAGACCCTGCATTATAGTGGGGGCCAGGGGGTGTCAGACTCAGGAAAGACACTTCCTGGGGATGTGGCGGGGGGCGCGGCTTGAGCTGGGGCCTTCGTGGATGCGTCGCGGCAGGAACCAGCCGAACCAGCGGAGAAGTCGCTTGCTCCATGGCCGCGAGTGTGTCCACGGCTACTCTCGCTGTCCCCCCCCCCCCCCCGCCCAGTGGCCAGGTATTTCAATTTTCATTTAATTTTTAGAAAGTAGCTCACAATATTTGATTACATTTAATATTCGAACACCAATCCCACCACCCTTGCACCTTCCCATCACCGTATTTTGGATGTTTCCATCCTGAACCCCAACCCTGCCCCAAAGCAGAACCGCAGTACTTTAATTTTGTATTGTTTGTTAAGAAGAAACCACTGAAAATGCTCCAGAAAACTTTTCTTGGGGGAGAATGTGTGAAGATTGCTGTTTTTCACCCAGGGGCCATTAAGCCCTTCTATAAGAGATTCCTAACATGTTGTTAAGGGTTGAACCTTGTGTGCTTATAGATGTGTGTGTGTGTGTGTGTGTGTGTATAGTGAAATATATTTCTCTCTGCTGGAGCGATAGCACAGCGGTAGGGCGTTTGCCTTGCACACAGCCAACATGGCCGACCCGAGTTCGATTCCTCCGCCCCTCTCGGAGAGCCCGGCAAGCTACCGAGAGTATCTCGCCCACACGGCAGAGCCTGGCAAGCTCCCCGTGGCGTATTCGATATTAACAACAAAATCTCACGATGGAGACGTTACTGGCCCACTCGAGCAAATCGATGAACAGCGGGAGGACTGTGACTGTGTGTGATATTTCCCTCTAAGATTGGTGCCTTCTGCTTTAAACCCATCAGATGTGATGCGCTGCTCTTGAGGTTTGAGTGGTGTGAGGTATGAGATGTCACGCGGTTCAGGGGTAGGTTTACTTGTGGGTGAGGCTCGGCCCGAGCCTGTGGAGAGTGGCCGTGAGCATGGCGGAGGCCGAGTCCTAGAGGTTTTGGCTTGCCAGGGCTGGGTCCCCTGGGATGGGGAGGGTCCTCATCTGCCCCTCTCCAGGGCGCCCCAAGTGAAACAGCCGAATGTCAGGTATTTGAGCCTGGAGAAGAGGAAGGTGGAGTGTCATTTTGTTGGTTTGGTTTGGGTTGTACCCGGCGATGCACAGGAGTTACCCCTGGCTCTGCACTCAGGAATCACTCCTGGCAGTGCTCAGGGGACCATATGGGATGCCGGGAATCGAACCCAGGTTGGCCGCATGCCAGGCAGAGGCCCTCCCCATCACCTTGTGATTTGTGTCTAATTGGGGAAACCGCACACTTATGGGCATTTTGCTGTGGGTGTTGAGTTGGGGGCCGCGCCTGTTGGTGGTGTCACTCCCAGAGGTGCTCCGGGACCGGAGGAGGCGGGGGCCGAACCCAGACCTCCGGCAGGCAGAGCTCCTCCCTGGAGCCGGCTCCTAGCCCTGGACGTATCTTCTTTATTAAAAAAAAAAATCCTAATTTTTAACTTGGGGCTACACTGACCAGAGCACTGTCCCCGCGGCGTTACTGCGGGGCACTGGGTCCCCTGCTGGGCTGTAGGAGCGCAGGCCTGGCCAGCCCCTGGCCGGCGTCACCACTGTGTCACCAGGGGGCTGGGTGAAGTCTCCTGATCTGCAAAGAGGCTCAGTGATAGTGTTTACCGCAACAAGTTCTTGTGAGAACGAAGAAAAAAAAAGTCGCGAAAATTGTTTAGCAGATTGCCTGGCGCTAAGCAGGGCTGAATTGATTCGGCGCGATTCCCCGAGATGTGTGCTCTGGGAAGAGGGACCATCCCCCCCAACCCCGCGATCCCCCCAGATGTGTCCTCTGGGAAGATGGACCATCCCCCCCAACCCCGCGATCCCCCCAGATGTGTCCTCTGGGAAGGTCGGTCCCCCCACCCCGTAGCTTTCCCCTGTCCCTACCCCGTCCCTTTCCCCGGTCCCCTTCCCTGGTGCTGCAGTGGTAGCCAGCGGCCGCACACACTGGCTGTGGGGCTCAGGTTTGGGCCTCATGCGGGTGCTCCGCTGAGCTACCCAGGGTCTTGCCCCCCAGTGATGGCACAGGCGGTGACTCGCAGAGCCGGGGGTCACACAGCTCAGCAGCCAGTGTCAAGCCTGGCACGTGCCGTGGTGCTGGAGACCGAACTCACGACCTCAGAACTGAAGGCATCACCGGACCCCCCAGCCCCGAGAATCCTTCCTGCTCTTTTCATCCTGGTGTCCGACCCCTTGGTGCTCAGGGTTTCTCCTGGTTCTACACTCAGGAATCACTCCTGACAGTGCTCGGGGCACCCTATGGGATGCCGGGGATCGAACCCAGGTTGCCTGTGTGCAGCCCTCCCTGCTGTGTCACTCCAGCCCTCGCTGGCCCTGTCTTCCCAGAAGCATCTGGGGCGTGGGGGCGTGGGGTGTTGCAGGCCAGGCAAGTGGGGGGGCCTTTCCTTCCGCCCTACAGCACACTTCTGAGAAACGCAGCCTGAGGGGTCCTGTTTCTGGCGGCCAGCAGGTGGTTCTGGATTGTTTATGATGCTCAGGTGACCCTTTCAGCAGCGCAGACCCTGGGGGCGGGGGCAGGGATGCTGCGGGGAAGAGCGGGGCTGTCACTGTTACCAGGAGCTGGTGCTGTATCACCCACCAGCTGGAGGTAAATATTGATACATTGTGTTTTACCACAGGCTCTCTGGGAGGGTGGTAAGACGTGGCCTGTCACCACCTTCAGGAGCTCTTTGCAGGAGAGTTTGGTGGGAGATTGTCAGAATCGGGCTTCTGAAGCTTGGCCTCAGCCGGTTGCTCTTGAAAAGTCGTTTCTAGATCAGACTGGCATTAGGAATATTTAAAAATAACCTTGGATAGTAGTTACTCAGTTACCAATCTATTGTTAGAGGAATGTTTCTGAGCCTGTGTCTTATATAAATAAGTTGACCTCCTGGTGCTGCTGCTGCTGGTGTGTGTGTGTGTGTGTGTGTGTGTGTGATGTCCACATCAACCTTGCTTTTCTTTCCAATTTAGCTTTCATTGTGAGACTGGCCCGGACGGTCAGCCAGTCGCTTCCTCTTTTCATTTGTGAGTTGAGTCGAAGTTGCACATTAAAGGTGCCCGGGAAATGGAGGGGGGTGGGCAGCCTCCGTTCGAGTTGTGGGAGGGCTGAGCTGCTCAATTCATTTTGCCTCCAACTTTGAACAGCCTCGTTTGGCTGCTCCGACGACGACGTCCTGATAGCAGTTGGTCCTCTCAGATCTCACGTCCCCTTTCATCACACAGAGGACTCGGCAACGCTCTGGTCGCTTACTGTTAATTATTCTTTTTAGTTGTAAAGCCTTTTAAAGTAATCTTTCTGTAATTAGGCCGCGGCGTAGATGTCTCTGGTAATAGAGCGGTCCTTAAATTTTGTGTCGATTTTCAGTGTGCTAAATGACAACAATGCTTTTCATTCATAAAGTTGAAGTATACCTTATCCTGGCATTTCAGGCCGGAGAAAAAAAAATACAAACGCATGACCCTCTGCTATAAATTAAATATCACAAGCACATAAATGTCATCTTTTCAACAAAACCGAAGGTGCGGAGGGGCGGGACGCCCCTGCCCTTGGTTTTGGCTTCAAGCTCTGGCCGGAGCCGCGGGCGCGCCAGGGTGCAGCACCTGGGGTGGGCGAGATCCTGTGAAGCTGCAGAACAAAGCCGCCCCCCCCCCAGTCACCCACAGAACCGTCAATTAAATTATTCTAATTGCGAAATTGGGGGTCCTGGCCGGAAGAGCGATGGGTCCAGTTGGAAGAAGAGGGTGTTCGGGGAGTGGGTCTGGCTCGCAGACGGGGGCCGTTTGGAGAGAAGGCGGGAGTCCAGCCTCTCCGGCCTCTGCTTGTGGGCCCCTGGGCCCCGTCTCTCCACTGGGCTGTCCTGCCCAGAGCCCCGCGCAGGCAAAGGGAAGAGCCAGCATCAGGCGGGGAATTGCGGGTCATGCAGGAGCCCAGGCAGTGGGCGGAAGGCACCGGCACCGTGGCGCTCACTGCCCTCGACTGATTTCGTTCCTCCTTGACTGATTTTGTGCCTCCATCTGACAAACGTGCATCATCCCTATGCCCGCCCTGGGGCCTGTTCTCTTCATAAATGGGAAAGGGGCCACATGCTGTGCCGCCCCCACCGCTTTCCCCCAGAGTGCTCAGTTAGAGTGCTCAGTTAGAGTGCTCAGCCAGAGTGCTCCGTCAGAAGGGGCGCCATGCCCCAGGAGGATGGGGGGGCGGTAGAGGGAGGACCGGCTTCCCAGGAGGCAGTGGGAGTGGAGTCAGTCCCTGCCAGGGCCCCCAGGGAAGTGGGGGGCTGCAGACGGGAACCCAGAAAGAGCCGTCCCCCAGCTGGGGCCCGAGCGGGTCAGCCCTTCACCCCAAACCTTCCTGGCCTGCTCCTGTGGACGCCCCCCCTCCAGCCGTAACAGGCAGGATGAACGTCCCTCCCCAGAACTCAGCAACCAGATGGTGGCTCCTGGCGGCTCAGTTGTGGTCATCTGCCCGCGAGCCCACAATGACGGCCGGCCACTGGTTTCGAAGCATGCCCACAGCGCACGCACTCCCGGACTCTTCCGGTGTGTCCATGTCTGTCCACCACTGTGCCCTCCAAACCCGTGGCCTGGGGGTGCAGGCAGAGACGGGGCACGTCCCAGACCCCGGCAGCCCCCACGTGGGGGCCAGGTGCTTCCCGGGGTGTCACGTCCTGCAGGCTGGCCCTGCACAGCAGAGTCCAGTCTGGGACGTGAGGTTCTGCCTCTCGCCCCTGGCCGTCGGGGTTCTCACTGCCGTCCCTCCCCCTCGCGATCCCCCCCCACACACACTGCTCACCCAGGGATTGGGCCGGGCTTCACTGCCTCCCCGACGCCCGAGGCTCAGCCCCTAGCAGCTCCTCATGCCTGCTCAGGGCAAGCGGGAGTAGCCCGAGGGGTTGGGCCGGAAAGGGTGAGGCGTGGCCCTGCCCCCACCCAGAGGGCGGCCGGGGCATCCTGCGGCAAATACATGGGTTATATTAAAAGTTGCAATCATATCATTTTTTATCGTAAATTGCTGACCTTACGCAGTAGAATCAGCTTTATTGAATTTCGCCAAAAATGCGTTTATAATTCTGCCGTGCACACATGATACGCACGTCCTTGCTGTCCACGTGAAATGTCCCTTTTTATGATATTAAACAAATTAAATCGGCTTCCTCCGGGCTCACCTTTTCAGATCTGCTTCCTCCACCTCCCTCAGCTAAAACTCCCCGGCATTCAGGTGTCACTCGCCCTGCGCGGGAGGGAGCCTGTGTACGGATGGATGGATGGATGGATGGATGGATGGATGGATGGACGGACGGACGGACGGACGGGGTGGGAAGGAAGTTCCGCGTGTGTTGCTGACACTGCTGTAGGCTTGGGGGCCACCGTAGTGACTGTTGGCTTGAAAGAAATGATGGATATTTCTTTAAAAGGGTTTTCATGGAGAGGCCCAAGCATCGGCTCCCGCACAAATCCCCGAGACTCTGTGTCACGGATGCCCCCTCTCAGACCAGTGCCCCTCCCCTGCTCTGGCCACTCCAGGGCCAGGAATTGCCTTTTAGTCTCACAAAGCACCGGCAGAAGCTATAGTGAGTATTTATACTAGAAATTGGGAAGGGCCCGTGTTTCCGAGTTGCGCCCTGTCTGTTATTTCTGTGTCTGTGGGTCATCATCGGTCCCCCAGCCCTGCACACAGGCAGTGAGGCCAGGACGGTGGCTTGGCCATTGCAGCCAGATGGGCCCTGGGGCAGGGAGGAGGGTGAGCAGGGGGGCCCAAGGGGCCAGGTGTGGAAAGAGCCAGCGCTATGCTTGGGCCCAGGAGGTGATCCTCATTTGTGGGTGACGAAGGAGCATCCACGAGAAGGATTGGCCAAGGCTTCTTCAGAGAGCAGGGCCCTGTAAGGACCCCCCAGTGACCTTCCTGAGGGGGGCGTTGGAGCTTCAGGGACTCAAATGCATGGGTGAGACCACACTGCTGTGGGGAGCGGCCGTGACCGGGGCACAGATGGGTGCTGGTGGAGGTGGGCTTGGACATGGCACCTCCCGTGAGACAGTTCACAGGGATGAAAGGGGTGTCGGGGCGGGCTGGGGGCCCTGCGGGGCAGTGGCGGAGGAATGGGAGCAGTTGCGGGGGGAGAGGCTGGGTCCGGCAGGACTTTGGGGGGGGCGAAAGTGGGGTCCTGGTGATGCTTGGCCCAGGGCCAGACGCTTGGTGCTTGGTTGAGTGCTTGGTGCTGCACTGGTGCCCTGGAGGTACTGGGGGTGGGATTGGGGGGCCCTGGGCCTCCCGGCACTTTCCCACTGCGACCGCCCCCGGCCCCCTCCCCTGGCTGGATGGGTGTATAAAATAGGCCCACAGGTGAAACATGCACTGAACACAGAGAGAGGAAATTGATTTTCAGACACAGTTTTAAGGGGCCCGAGAGACAGTGCAGCAGGCAGGGTGCTATAATTCCCGAGCACGGAGCTAGGAGGAAGCCCGACCAGACGACCAGCAAACCAAAGGCGCGTCATTATCAAAACACTCACAGCCCGGAAGCGAAGTCGGAACGCAGGAGGCCGAGGCTGTGGGTCAGGGGCTAGGGGAGTGGAGGAGAAACAGCAGGGCAGGGGAGAGCCCAAGGGCCACCCCCGGCGCCCCACACTCGACAGCGGGGTGACCCCTGCCTGCAGAACCGCTCTGGAGGCCCCACAGGGCCAGGGATGCAGAGGAAAGCAGATGCCACCTGGCGCTAACTGGCCGGACCCTGGCAGCCCGGCCCGCTCTCTGCCACCCTGACCCCTCCACAAGCCACGCCCCTTCCACAGCCACGCCGCAGCCCCCGCCCACCCAGGCCCCGCCCCACCCACCATAAGCCACGCCCTACAAGTCACGCCCCTCACGAGCCCCGCCCCACAAACTCTGGTCCCACGTAAGCACTGCCCCTACAAGCCCCGCCTCAAGCCACGCCCATGCAAGCCACACCCATCACCCTCTGCCTGCACCCCCAGCTCTGCTCCTCGGTGGTGGCTGTGACTGACCGGATTGGCCTGGCCTCTGTGCCCCTGGGACTGCTTGTGGCTCAGGGGGCCGAGGAGGCTGAGGCCAGATTATTGGAAGCCGGGGTGGGTTGAGGGGACCTTGGTGGGAGACCCCCGCAGTCGGGGTTGCACTGCAGGTGAAAGGCCTCCCCCTCCTGCCCCCTTTTACTGGGGTGCTGGTTATTGTGCCCTTACACCTGGCCGTGGTGCTCTCTGGGCTGCCTCCTGGCAGGGGAGCACCAGAGACCACACTCCTCCAGCACCCAGACACAGAGGTGGGCTCGGGGAACCCCGTCAGCGTGGGGGGAGCCCCGCCACCCCCTCACCGCCTGTGCATCTCTGCCGGTGGGCAGTTTAGTGTGGAAATGTTCGCTGTAGCTCGGGCATCTGCCATTGTCCACGAGAGGTGGCTACCGGGGTCTTCCTCCTACCTCCGGCTCGGGGAGGAGAGGGAGTCCGCAACGACTTTCAGCGGGAAACCGAGAGGGGGGAAATTCATGTTTGAGGAAACCCAAAAACAGCAGCTCTCATTACGGTAATGAAGTGGCGGCACTTAACCTATCAAAGCGTCCTGCCTGTGTGCGAGACAGCCCGCGCCGTGGCTGGGAGTCGCGGCTCTCATCCTCGGGGAAGAGAACACGGTTAAATCGTTGGTTTTGGAGGTGCGGGAGGGAGTGTGCGTGCACCGCGTGTGTGTGCCTGTGTGCCCGCGTGTGCACTGTGGGTCTGTGTGCACCATGCACAGGTGTGCACACGCATGCCCTTCATGCAGGTGTGTGTCTATGCCTGTTGTGTACCACACACGTGTGGCGTGTGCACGTGTGTGTTCCATGCGGGCTTGTCTGTGTGGTTTGCATACCATGCGTGTATCATGTGTACACACTGTGTGCGCGTGTGTATGTGTGTGTGCGCGCGCACGTGTGTGTGTGTGTGTGTGTGTGTGTGTGTGTGTGTGTGTGCGCGCACGCCTGCGCCTGCCTGCCTGCCCCGGGAGGGTGGGGGCCGGGAGCCGGTGCCATGCTTACCGGGAATCCCCTGGAGGGGATATTTATCGGCACCTGCGTGCTGTCAAGCCGCACGCCAGCCGCTGCTGCCCGTTCATTAGGGTTCAGGAGGGGCCGGGCCCCACCTGTGGCCAGGCGTTGCATCAGAATGGGAGCGCTTGCTTCACGCTGGCCCTCTGGGACCGCCAGGAATAGATTTGAGAGACAGCAGGAGACAGACGGAGCGAGCCCCAGAACGAGGGGAAGCAGAGCGCAGACGGGCTTTGAAGAGGGAGGCGGCTGTTTGCCTCAGTCAGGGCTGAGATCCCCCGAGTGGGAAGGGTGGGGGGCACTGGGCTGGTTGCGGGGGGGGGCCCTCCCTGTCCAGATAACAGCATGTGATGTCCACTGGGGGAAGGGGCCACCCCGTGCTGGCTTCTGCCTGGTGGGCCGAGCTCACGCCCCACCTGAGCTGCGACCCCAGCTTCCCGGGGTGGATTGATGGGCAAGGGGGGCTTTGCAGGCCTTCCCTGCCCCCCTCCTGTCGGCCCTTCTGCCAGGGGTTCCGGGGGCCACCCACCAGCCTCCTCTTTAACTCCCTGCCGGGGTCTCAGAGAGGCACCAAGTGTTTCTATTATGCTAATAAGGAGCCCAGGGGACATGGGTTCAGCGGCTAATCGTCCCCCTGGAGGCCTCGGTCGGGGTGCGCTGACCTCATCCTGGGGGAGTGCTGATGAAACAGCCTGCCTGGGCCGTGGCCGTGTGGCTGTTACTCCTTCGTGACGATCCGCTGCCTTGTCTTTGGGGCATTTCATCAAATCTTTACTTTTGCTGCAGAACTTTCAGGAGCTGATGAGCCTGATGGAAAATTTTCTGTCATAACTCTGTAGAACAACACGCTTCACAAATACCCACTAATTAATCCTCTGAGCACTCAGGGACAGCTGAGGAGGAGGTGCTGCCTAGCCCTCATTCCCCCCATTTCAGAGACAGACAGACTGAGGCGGGCCGTGGATGGCGTCCTTGTAGCATCTCCATTGGGTTCTCTTAGAGAACAGTCAGGGGTAACGGCCAGCTGCACAGAACAGTGAGCTTGTGCCTTGCTTCACTGTTTTTTTTTGTTTGTTTGTTTGGTTTGGGGGCCACAGGTGTTGGTGCTCAGGGCGGACTCCTGGCTTTGTGCTCAGGGCGTACTATTGGTTTTGTGCTCAGGGATCATTCCTGGCTGTCTGGGGAGACCCTGTGGGATACCAGGGATCAAACCTGCGTCTGCCACTTGTTCTGTCGCTTTGGCCCCCGTTTCGTGGATCTTTATCCCCTTCCCACGGCCCCTGCCTTTTTCCTTGCTTCAAGGGGGTGCTTCCAGGGTGGCAGGCCTGGCTCCCTGAGGACACGTGCCAGGCTCGGTGCTCTCCTGCCGGGTGTGCCCACTGAGGTGTGGATGCCCTTTGCAGTGCTCCGGTGCAGGTTGGGGCGCACTTGGGGTCATGCTTCTGGGCCCTGGTGCTGACACGTCTCTTGTTATGGTGCCCATTTGGCGGGTTTGCAATCACACACCTGACTCTGGTGTGGCCGGAAATTGCTCATGGTCCCCGGAGATCTCAAACGGTAGAGCTGCCTGAATCGTCCTTAGCACACGCGAGACACCAGTGATTTGAACTCAGGACCACATGCCTGCTAGCCAGGCGCTCTTAAGCCCCTGTGCCCTTCCTCCCACCCAGCCCTTGATTGTTTGGTTTGGGGGCCACCCCCGACGCTGCTCAGGGCCTCCTGGCTCAGGGGTCTGTCCTGGAGGTACTTGGGAGACCGTTTGCGGTGCTGGGAGTAAACCTGGACCAGCCTCAGGCAAGGCAGGCTAAGTACCCCTGGATTCTCTCTCTGGACCTGTTGATTTTTGTGTGCTGTTTCCCCAACCTCGGGAGTGGGGGGCACCCCAGCAGGGCCCAGGTTGTGGTCTGCGCAGGGTCACGGGTGCCGGGTGGAACCCGGCCCCTCTGCGTGAGAGACTTGTACCCTCTGCTTGAGCCTCAAACTCCAGCTCTGAAGAGATTTTTGTGTTTTTAAACATTACCATGTTCTTTTTAATAATCCTAATTATTCTTACTGGTTCTCTTAGGTTTTTCTAAACAGCATCTCAATGTGAAAATAACAATAATTTCCCTTTCCAATGTTAATGTGACTTTATTATTACTTTGGCTGGGTCTTTCAGAACAGTATTAATTAAGCGAGTGTCGAAGGGGGGGATGCTGGAACAGTCTCGCTGCCTCGCTCTGGGGTGAGCAGCCAGAGAGCCAGGGCCAGACCCGCGTCCGTTAGCCACAAGCAGTGGGAGAGGCGGGGCGGGGGGGGGGGCGTCTCTGGAGGGGCCTCCTGGCCTGGCCCCAGCCCTGCCCACAGAGGGGCAGAGCTGCCAAGTGGCCGGGTCTCTGAAAGGGGGGTGGGACCCGCAGACACGGAGGGGTCAGTTACGCCACACCGGTGGCGACGCGCCCGTCTCGGGGGCCAGAGCACGACGTCTGCGCGGCCGGCCCTTCGCTGGGGGCCTGGCCCCTCCCCAGTTCGGTCTTTGCTGAGCCTTGCACCAGCTCTGCGCTGGGCGTCTCTGCCTGCAGTCTCTCCTCCCATCTGCTCACACTCCGCCTCCGGCCTTGGACCTGGTTTCGCATTTTCAGAAAAGCCGCACCACGAATGAGTCCACAGACAGCCGGAGCCGGCAACACATTAACCTTTCCCACCTTTGCTTCATCTTCACGGTCACGCCACGCACAGACACAGAACACGCGTGCTGTCACACCTGTAGACACACAAACACACACACACACACTCTGCAGACACATACACACCACCCCTACAGACACACACTACAGACACACACATGTACTGCACACCTACACACACTCAGAGACACACACTGCACACATACGCACACATATACACCACACCTACACCACAGACACGAAACACACCAGACACAAAGCATACCACAGAGACATAGACACACACACATACTGCAGATACACATCACAGGCACACAGACGCATACACACCACAGCTACAAACACCCCATAGACACACACACCCACTGCAGACATACACTACACAGAGACACCACAGACACACACCTCACACACATATACATACACTGACATGAACTTCACAGATGCACCATGTATCACAAATATATATTCCACAGACACACCACAACATATCCAAACCACACATACACATACACACCCCACAGACACACACTGTAGACATACATATACACATCACACACATACATGGACACACCACAGATACTCATGCACCACAAACAGACACACACACAGACACCAGGCCCACACCCCATGCTCTGACTCCACACACAGGCACGTAAGGCACATATCACTCAGACACACACATGCAGGTGCCAGGCCCCCACCCCGCACACACACGCCTCCACGTCCCCTTCCTGACTGGTCTAAAGTCAGCTGTGGGCCGCGCCACTCTGCGCCGTCTCCCCTGCTGGCAGGAAGTGCCAGTTCTTCCTCTGGGGCTGCTGAAGTGATCACTGTGTTCACTAGGACCCCCAGATTCCTATGGGCCGACCCCGCTCACAGTGCTCAGGGCCCCTCCCTGCTCTGTGCTCAGGGGTCACGGCTGGAGGCGCTGATCCTTGTTTCTTCCCGTGGCAAGTTGGGCTCAATTAGCTTGAGAGACCGTCACTTGTATCCCATGAATCAGTAAAGCCATTTTTAGTCTTTGTTTTTACCTTGGGCTCCGTGCTGGGGACCCAAGTGTGCCAGGCTTAAGTTCTACCCCGTGAGCCACCCCCCGGCCTCAGCAAAGCAGTGTTGTATTGTGATGCGACGCTAACACCATTTATCTTTCTGAGTAAAGGCTAAGAATTTTTCCCCAAGTGTTTTGTCCTTTGAGTCGATCGGCTGTCCTCAGAGTGTGGGCTGGTGAGGTTGGTGCCTCCCTGCGGCGAAGGCTGTGTGAGATCCTGGGTCTGACACATGCCCCCGGCCCTACAAAGGTGGACAGGAAAGGTGTATGTATGTGTGAGTGTGTGAGTGTGTGTGTGTGTGTGTGTGTGTGTGTGTTGGGTGGGGTCTCTGTGAGTTCAGGGAGCCTTCCCACCCACAGGAGACTCAGCCTCCTGTGTGTGTGTGATTGTGTGTTTATGCATGAGTGTGTGTGTGTGATTGTGTGTGTGTGTATATGTGTGAGTGTGCATGTGTGTTGGGGGGGGGTCCCTGTGAATTCAGAGGGGCCTTCCTGCCCAGAGGAGCACTCAGCCTCCTCTGTGTGTGTATATGTGTGTGTGAGTACGTTTATGTGTATGATTGTGTGTGAGTATGTGTGATTGTATGTCTTGTTGGCCCTGTGAGTTCAGGGGGGCGTTCCCACCCACAGGAGCATTCGGCTTTCTGTGTGTGTGTGCATGTGTGTGTGTTTGTGTGTGTGTGAGTGTGCGTGTCTGTTGGGGGGGGTCCCTGTGAGTTCAAGGGAGCCTTTCCGCCCAGAGGAGGATGTCAGCCTCCTTTTCCCAGCCTTGATCCTGGGGTGCTGGCGGATGTTTGTGCTACTCTTCAAAAAGTGCTCACCCGAGAAAGCCAATGCGCCCCGTTCCAGGGCTCACGCTCCATGAGGAGGCGGCCTTCGACGTTAGAAAATGTCCACCCCACGGTGCATGTGCCCATCCTACCCAGCAGCAGGCCCAGGTGTCCTTGGGGTGTCCCGCACTTTTTGAGTTGAACCCAACTACATTAAAAAATTGATTTCCTTAGAAACATTTTCAAGTGCCCCCGCCCCCGGTGGTGCCCGGAGCCGGGTCCCTCCGCTGGTGGTTGGCAGGGCAGTGCCCATGGTGCTGGGGGGTGCGTGCTGGCACCTCTCTGCCCCCCTCCGCCCCCCAGCCATGCTCACAGCCCTTAGAACTCGCTTCCCCCCGACGGGAGGAGAAACCGTGGCCAGCCACACTTTCAGTGTTGGGGCGACACTTACTCAGGAATGGGCTGTCACCGCTTTTCAGGGGAGACGCGTGCAGCGTGTCTGTGCACATCTTAAGCTTTCGGTGAAGTGACAGCGCTGGGTTTGGTTTGGCTTTGGGGACACACCCAGCGGTGCTCAGGGGCTGTTCCTGGCTCTGTTCCACGGGGCCCTTGGCAGTGCTGGGACCCGGGCTGGTGGGGTGCCCGCCTGTACCATCTCCCGGCCCGCAGGATTGCTGGGGTTTGTGGGGTTTTTGTTTTTTGTTTTTGTTTTTGTTGGTTTTTGGTTTTTGGGCTACGCTCAGGGCTCAGTCCTGGCTCTGCGCTCAGGAATCACTCCTGGCGGTGCTCAGGGGACCCTGTGGGATGCCGGGATCGAATCCAGGTTGGCTGCGTCCAAGGCAAATGCCCTTCCCGCTGGATTCTCCGCTGGACACTCCCCGCTGGACTCTCCCCTCTGGAGTCTCCCCGCTCCGGTCCAGGAATGCTGCTCTGTCTTATTTTAGCCATGTCCAGCCCTGCTCAGGGTTCGCTTCCCCTGGCTGTGTGCTCAGGGCCAGACGCTGTGCCAGGGATCGAACCCTTATTGGCTGCGAGAGGCGCCTTAACCCCTGTCCTGTCTCCAGCCCTGAAACGAGAGTTTTGGATAGGGCCCGGCAGCCCTTACTACTGATACTTGCCAGGTCTGTGCTGTGTATCACTGCGTCAACGTCATTAGTCCCGTGACACTGCTGAGGGGCCCAGGGGTCACGCCCCGTGACCTTGGCCTGGCCCTGGGGCCTCACTATGCTTGACAGGGCTGAAGCGACGCTGCCAGGCCCGGGGGTCCTGGGGGCCATCAGGGCCGCGCCTGGGAGCCACGTGGTCCTGGGGATGGAACGATCCCCCCAACCTCCTGAAGGCAGCAGCCTGTGAGGTGAGCTCCAGTCCTCTGGCGCCTCCGCCCTGTGTGTGGGAAATATGTTTGCATTTGGAGCTTCCGTGTAAGGAACAGATGCTATTCCTTAAATGATCAGCGCAGGAGTTGGTGAAGCCCCATGAGCAAAAAAAAAAAAATTTGAAAATAATATATAAGGGGCCAAGTGGGGAGGGCGTTTGCCTTGCACGTGGCCCACCTGGTTTGGATCCCCAGCGTCCCATCAGGCGCCTCTAGCACTGGCAGGAGTCAGAACCAGGAAGAACCCCTGAGCACCACCGGGAGTGGCCCCCAAACAGACAAAAAACCCAGGTGAATAGTTGGGAATCTCTGCATGTTTCCTTTTGCCCCAAAGCCTCCCCTTTTTTTGCCAGGCAGCTGTCGTTGGGGGTCCCTCCGAGGAGGAGGGCGCAGCTTGTTTTCTTGGCTTCTCGGGCGTGGCCCTCCAAGGACCTCGGCTGAGAGGCTGAGGCGGCTCGTGTCCTGGGTGGGGGCGGCCCGACTTCTCCAGTCCACACGAGGACTTCCCTGCCGTCCGTCTCGGGGCCCGAGCCGGCCTGCACTCTCTGTCCATCCGCTGTCAGGGTGGACCTTCCCACTCCCTCGTGCCTTCAGGCAATGCTCAGGGCTACTCCTGGCTTCATGCTCAGGAATCACAACCGGTGCTGCTCAGGGGACCACCCAGGATGCCAGGGGCCAAACCCAGGGGGGCCCGTGTGCCAGGCACACACCGTCCCGCTGTACGGCCCGCTCCTTGTTCCCAGTTACCGGGCGCCGTCCCATGCGACTCTTCTGGGCGGAAATGCTGCATCACTCTGACTTGAGTCCCTCCCTTTCCCCCCCCCCCTTTTTTGTGCCGCACCCCGGGGTGCCCAGGCTCTGTCCCCTCCCACAGTGCCCGGGACCCATGAGGCCTGGGGGATCAGACGTGGGGCTCCCCGGGCAAAGCCTGCGCTCGGCCCTTTGGGTCTCTCCATCCCTTCGTCTGGCTTTTCATGTTAGAGCCTTTTGTAGTTCCCCTTCTGCAGACTTGCTATTCATATTTGTTAAATTATTATTTATTTTGGGGCCTCCCGTGTGTGTGTGTGTGTGTGGCATGTGGTTCTCGGGGCCACATAGGTCCTGGGGGTTGAACCCAGGGCGTCAGCAGTGCCAACCTCAGCGCCCTCCCCTGAGCTGCGTCCCGGCCCGCTGTTGATGTATTTTAACCCCTCTCAGGATGAGGTGATTGGTGTTATAAAATTGATTCATAACTTTATATGGCGAAGGAATTAGCTCCGTGTCTGGGATGTGTATTCACAGATATAAACCGTTCATTTGAAAACTGTCTCAGTTTAGAGCACGACGCTTTTGTCCAGGCAGAAATTTTGAGTACATGCAATTTTCCCTTCATTTCTTTAATAGAGTCTGAGGTTTTTTATCTTTATTTTTTTTCCCCCGTGAAAGCAGGAGTTGTGTTTCGCCGGGGAGCTGGTGTATGCGGTGTGGGGATTTGACTCCATTTCCCCCGGCTAAAGTCGCGGGCACGTCGGCTGGCCTGTCCAGCGTGCAGGAGCTCAGCGCATAGCTGGGACTTCTTGGCCTTCCTGCCCTGCCCGCCACTGCACACCGGCGCTGAGCAGCACGCCTGGCTCACGAGGGGTGCTCCCCCGTCCCCTTCCCACGGTGGAGGCGTTTCAACCACTGTGATGAGAGCAGACGTGACTCACAGGTGCAGTCACATGTGCAGGCGTGACTCACACATACAGTCATGGCTCACACGTGCAGCTGTGGCTCACCCGTGCAGTCACGTGCAGTCACGACTCATGTAGCCATACTACATGCACTACAGTCACATGTGCAGCCGTGGCTCACATGTGTAGCCGTGGCTCACACATGCAGCCGTGGTTCACACCTACAGTCACATGTACAGTCGTCGCTCACATGTGCAGTCATGGCTCACACCTGCAGTCACATGTGCAGTCATGAGCAGCCATGGCGCACACGTGCAGTCACATATACAGTCGCATGTGCAGCTGCGGCTCACACGTGAAGTCACATGTGCAGTCACACGTGCCCCCATGGCTCACACGCGTGGCTCTGGCACGCTCAACCAGTTCTCAGCAGGGACCGCGGTGCTTGTACGCTTCTGCCTCGGTGCTTGTCAGGAACTGCAGGTTCTAGCTGGGCCCGCAGGCAGCTGGCCGCGAGCACTGGAGGGTCGTGTGCTGTTGGGACGCTAGAGACGCCCGCCTGAAAGCAGTCACAGGGCCAGTGTGGGCAGGTGACGTGGCCCCGAGCCTCTTGGTCCTTCGTTCTTTCCTTCAACGACATGACCGTGGAGCTGTCCTTGGCTCCAGGGCGTCCTGCGTCTGCGTGTGGGCCTGGTGGCTCCGGCCTCTGGCTGTGGCCTGTCAATTCCAGTTTTCCCCTTAGACCCGCAGTGACGCCGTGACGATCAGCCGCCTTCCTGTGTGCTGGGCCACCCGCCGTGTCCCCGTCTCTGTCGGGTTCGTCTCCCCTTTCCTTCTCATTTATCCAACGTCTCCCTCTCCCAGGCCTGCACTTGAGCCCAGGCTGCGGGCCTGCGAGAGGCATTTGCTGGCCCCGAGCCGCCTCCAGCCTTCACCCTCTAAGCCTGCCTTGAGTCTGTGCTCCTGGCGTGGGGCAGGTTTGCAGAGCAGAGGAACAGGGATCGTGTTTCAGAGCTGGCGTCAGGGCAGCCGGCGTCTCCGTGACACTGACAGCACCTCATCCTTTCCAGTTCCTGAGCAGGTGCCCAGGATCGTGCCCCGCCCTGCCCACACATGGCCGGGGAGTGACCGTCCCACAGCGTGCTGGGACCTCAGGCGGGCTGAGGGGCCTGACCCAGGCTGGCTGTGCCCTCCCTGCTCTGTCCTGATCCACCGCAGTGTCACAGTCACGTGCGTGGGGCCCTGGGCCCTTGGTGGCCCTCGCAGGGCGTTCTCGCCTCCTTTCTGTTCTGGTTGTCCCTGGGTCCTGGGTGTGATTTCCTGATCTGCATGGCTGCTAACAGGCACCCAGTCTCTCTTGGCCACACCGACCCCCAGAGCGTCACCTCCGTCTGCGATGTCCCGGGGAGTCTCCACTCCCCTCATTCCGCCTCCAGAGAAGGGTCTTCTCTGAGGGCCTTCCCTGGAATTCCCTGGGATTCCGTGTCTTCTTTTCCTGAGGATGAGCTGCTTTTTGCCTGTCCCCTGTGTTCTTTCCCTCCCCTCTGACTTCTCTTCGCCTTGTTTTTCCTCTAGAAGGTTTTCCTCAGACATCTGGTAACCTCTTTGCTTTGGTCTTGGGGTCACGCCGGGTGGTGCTCAGGCTTTTCCTGGCTCTGCTGTGCTCAGGGCTCATTCCTGGCGGTCTGTGGGGTGCCACGGATGAAACTGGGGCTGGCAGGATGCAAGTCAAGTACCCGAGCCCTGATTAACTCTGGCCCTCGTACTCTTTAGTAAGAGGAGAAATCCTTTCTCATGTATGTGGTGCATCAGATTCTGTTCACAGCACTGAGATTTCACTCAGCTCTTGCCCCAGTCACAAATGGTTTGAGGGGGCTGGAGCGATAGCACAGCGGGTAGGGCGTTTGCCTTGCACGCAGCCAACGTGGCCGACCCAGGTTCGATTCCCAGCACCCCATGTGGTCCCCTGAGCACCGCCAGGAGTAATTCGTGAGTGCATGAGCCAGGAGTAACCCCTGAGCTGAGCATCACCGGGTGTGACCCAAAAAGCAAAAAAAAAAAAAAAAAAAGAATGGTTTGAGGGTAAGGCCAATTCATTGCAGGTCCCTCGACTCGGAAAGCAAGAATGGTCTTTCTCTAGACCAGTTCACCTCCAGCTCTAGCATAATATCTGACTGAGTAGGCCCCTGCTGACTTCATTTATTTATTTTTTGCTTTTTGGGTCACGGCTGATGATGCTCAGGGGTTACTCCTGGCTCTACACTCAGGAATAACCCCTGGTGGTGCTCGGGGGACCCTATGGGATGCTGGGAATCGATCCCGGGTCGGCTGCTTGCAAGGCAAACGCCCTGCCCGCTGTGCTATGGCTCCGGCCCCTGAGTATCTACTTGAACAGTGGGCCACGGCTCTGAGAAGTGGGTGCAAGAGTCTTGACCCATAGCTCACGGCACCCTTGGTGGGGAAGCCAAAGTAACTTCAAAAGTTCTAGACAAACAGGCGGGTCTCTTCATGACCTTGGGGCCCACAGAGATCTCTCATTTAGCTCACGGGACCTACCACCGTAATAGAGGAAGAAGCTGGAGCGGAGGGGGAGTAATGTTCTGTTCGTGGAAAGATGACAGTGAAGGTCAGGTGTCGGTAATTTGTCGATACGACAAACTCCCAAAGCAGGGAGCAGAAGCTGACCAGCCGAATCGCGAAGGCGTACAAAAGACACGTGCTGTACGAAGGAGCGTTCCCAAATGGTGCGTGTGCGCATAGAGGTGGCTGACATCAGAATTCATCGGGGTGACGTCATTTAGGACCAGGGTGGGGGTGGGAGGCTGGGAAGGGCTGTCACCATCCCCCCTTAAGACAATGACCGGAGAACCCAGCATCGGCGTGTGGGCCAGAGGGAGGGCAGCTGTGACGCTGGCTGGTGGGCGGGCGCGCTCCGCCGAGTGGCACTTTCCAGAATGTGATGCCCTCGCCTGCTCCGTGAGGACGAGGCAGAGGACGGAAGGAGAGGCGGCGTGCAGGGCCAGGCGAAGGTGCCGGTTGGCGGCCCCAGAGGAGGGGACGAGTAGCACAGCAGGACGGGAACCAGCGAGCGTCTCCTGGCATGGAAAAGAATCGTGCCAGAGAGTTCTGTGCATCCCTCGAGGGGGGCGGGGCTGGGAGGACAGCCTGTGGGCCGGGGAATGGCCCTGCCCCCCTCCCACGGTGGAGGCCCAGATGTCTCCAGGGGTGCTCGCTCCTGAGCCTGTGTGCTGGGCATCACTGCATATGGAAAATAAGCGGGGGGTGGGAGGCTTAGCACTGCACTTGGGGAGCAGGAGTAGAACCTGATTCTTGGCAGTGCCCTGAGCCGCACCGAGATCCTTGGACAAGCAGGATCCTTGGACAAGAGGAGATGTCACAGAGCCCCATGGTGGCGCCCTCAGAGGGACGGAAGGACCAGCCCATCAGCAGGCCAGGGAGAAGGGAGAAAGCCCAGAAACCTAGAGTCCTGAACACAATGAATATTCATGGCCTTTAAAAAAAAAAGAAACCTATTAAAAGGCAAACCAGTAAAACCTGAGGGTGAAAAAAACCAAAATCAAGACAAAGGCCAGGGGCCGAAGCGATAGCACAGACGGTAGGGCATGCGCCTTGTACGTGGCTGACCCGGGTTCAATCCCCGGCATCCCATATGGTCCCTTGAGCACAGCCAGGAGTGACCCCTGAACATCACTGGGTGGAACCCAAAAGCGGGGAAAAAAAAAAAGACAAAGGCCAGTGTTATGCTGTTTATTAGACAGCCTGGAGCTTGCCCTGCTGGCTGGGACCCTCCTGGGAACCCCGAGAAGCAGAGGCCGGGTCCCAGGCTGGAAGAGAAATATGGCAGCCGGTCACCACCAGCCTCACTGTCCCCTCCCAGAAGAAATAATGAATAGGAAACTTGATGCGTTCAGAAACAGCCTATCCTAGTGTGTAAAATAAAGATAATAGAAATATAAGATATAAATGCCCCACAGTTGAGAATATTAACATGCCTTTAGAATTTCATAAATCAGCAGACCAGAAGGAAAACCAGGTAGGAAGTAAGTGGCCAGCACAATTAAAACACTTGCTGATGTGTATGGATAGAGTTTGTGCACTCGAAAGAAGGTTCCTTCAGTCTCTCTAGTACCCTTGGCACATTTATAAAAAAAAAAGGACTTTTAGTTGGGGCTGGGGTGACAGTACGGGGGGAGAGGGCGTTTGCCCTGTGCACGGCTAACTGGGGTTCCATCCTCGGCACCCCATATGGTCCCGAACCCTGCCAGGAGTGATCTCTGAGCTCAGCGCCAGGAGTCAGCCCTGAGCGCCGCTGGGTGTGGCTCTGAAACCAGAAACAGAAGAAAAAAGAAAAATAACCTGTAGCTGCCTCTTCACCCACCACAAGGCAGTAAAATAAAAATCCTCAGGATGGAGTCTTGCAAGAAAAAACGGCCCATGTGGGCCCTCTGCCACCGGTTGCTCTAGAACCCTCCCCCTGTGGCCTGCCCTTGCCGGCTGCTTTCTGAACGGCCAGGGGTCTTGCTCCCTTCTCCTTCCCGATTTCGCCCTTTTACAGGGCACAGGGGGAAATGGTGCACGAACATCCACTGCCCCCCCCCACACACACACACATATCGGCTCCTGGGATCCCACTTTGTCAATCCCTTAGACTCGGCACGGCGGTTCCCTGCGACCCTCCCAGCCAGGAGCGGCTGACCTGTGTGCTCGGGGCGCACCTGGCCACGGGCAGACCAGGGAGCAACACGACTGCGTCCCCGGGTCGCTTTAATTTGCATTTATTTGATTAATGAGCCGGTAGAACTTCTAACATCTGTTTGTTTCTTCTCGGAAACGCTTATTTAATCCTTTATTTTCTACGGGGATATTAGCGCTTTACTTAGTGATTTTTAAGTGCCCTTTACATATTAAGAATATTAATTCTTTGTCATGTTTGCAAACATTTTCCCCGGTGTTCCTTGCTCTTTTTTTTTGTTAGTTTTGTTTTTTAATATATAAAAGTGATTATTTTCACATAATCAAATCTATCAATCTTCAGATATTTCCCCTATTATTTTTATGAGATTCCTTCATAATTATTCGGTAATAATAATCATGGTTACAACAGAAGCTCACATTTGTTGAGGGCTGATTACGTGTCAGACAGTGAACTAAGTGCCTTTATTTGATTTCCTCGCGAGACCCTCCGAGATGGAAGTTTTTATCACCTTTTTGCATTTGAGAAAGAAACTCGAGGAAGTGTGAGGGTCACGGCTCTGTCCGCCAGCAGCAAATCAGTAACTAGTGGAATATTCCCTCACCTTTCATTTTCATTTTTATGGCTTGTCCTTATAATGAGCTCTTCAGCACTGAACTTAATAAAAGTGATACGCAGTAAAACAACTCCAAACAGCTCTCTTCCCCCAAACTCCACTCACGGGGGAAGACTTACCCCGCTGTTCTGCATGCATCCTGGATTCTGCTCTTCAATCTCGAGGTTCTGCCGAGTCCTTTCAAGCAGGGAGGCCCAATTGGTTCTCACGGATGCCCACCACCATGTCTTTGTTTTGGGACCACACCCGGCGATGCTCAGGTCTAACTCCTGACCCTGCACTTAGGGATCACTCCTGTTGGGGCTCAGGGGACCATATGGGATGCCTGGGGACCGAACCCAGCTTGGCCGCATGCAAGGCAAGTACCTTACGTGCTGTGACTCTCGCCCTGGCCCTGTGCCACACTGTCTCAACTGTGATGTCTCAATGGCAGGTTCTGTGTGTACGGAGCCACGCGTGGTCCCTATAAAGAGTGGAATTGTTGGATTGGAAAAACCAGCCAGTGGCTTGACATTGTAGGTTTTGCATGCCAGAGGCCGGGGGTTCAATCCCAGGTAGCACCTCATCCCCTGAGAATTGCTGTGCGTGGCCCCCAAACAAAATGGTTATCACCAGTGCTCACCAAACGCCGATATCATAGTCGGCTTCCTGTGAAGGTTCTCGGTCTGCAAAGGGGTCTCGGCTCGCACCGAGGAGACAGATCAATGACGGGTCTCTGGTAGAATCTCTTGAGGAACTAGTTTTAAAAATGCGATCCATTGGAATTGCGCCAGACCTTCCAAATTAACATGAAGGGCTTCCATTTATTTCAGTAGCCTTTTAATTTCTCTCTGCAAGAGCTTCTTTATAGCTAACATACTTTAAGATTATTAATAGCAATTTTATATTTCTGTTGGCTACTTGAAAGGAATTTCTTCGCTCTTTTGAGGGGAACAGTTTGGGCCACATTCGGCGGTGCTCAGGGGTTGCTCCTGGCTCTGCACTCAGGAATCACGCCTGGCGGGGCTTGGGGGACCCTGTGGGGTACTGGGGATCGAACCTGGGTTGGATGTAGGCAACGCAAATGCTCTACCTACTAGACTATCTCTTGGGCCCCCCTCTTCACTTTATTTCTTTTTTTAATTTAATTTTATTTTTTTATTCTTCTTTGATTATATTTATTTTTTTTAATTAAAAATTTTTAATCGTGAGACATCATGAGGTACAGTTGCAGACTTACACATTTTTGTGCTTGGGTTTCAATTATACAATGATCAAATACCCATCCCTCCACCAGTGCCCATTTCCCACCACCACGGATCCCAGTATCCCTCCCACCCCCCATCCCACCCTGCCTCTGTGTCAGGGTATTCCCTTTTGTTCTCTCTCTCTTATTGGGTGTTGTGGTTTGCAAAAGAGGCAATGGGTGACAATCATGTTTGGTCTATAGTCTACTTTCCGCATGCTTCTCCCATCCTGGGAGGATCCTCCCAACACCTTTATTTGGTGCTCCCTTCTCTATCTGAGCTCCCTTTTCCCCTAGTATGTGTGGCTGGCCTCCAAGCCATGGAGTAAAATTCCTTCACTTTATTTCTTAAGTATTACTGGTGCATAGGGTTGCTCCTGTTTTTTTTCCTTTTCTGAATGGCAGTGCTTGAAATCGAACCCAGGTTTTATGTGTGCAAACTTGCTTTATCATTGGACCACATACTGGCCCCTGATTTAAGGGGGAAAAAATTACTGAATAGCCCAGTCTAGTTCTCTAGAACTAGACTCTGGAATTCTAGTTCTAGAATCTAGAATAGGCTCTAGAATCGCTTGTGATTCTTTCAGTTCTTCTAGACATAATTGCACGCTCTACTGACGGTTCTTTGGTGATCATTCCGGTTTTAGATGTGCCGGCCTTAGGTCCTGCCTTATTGCGTGGGGTAGTATTTCAGGAATGTGAAACGTTGAAAGTGACAGCAGCAATGAGAATAACGCGTTTCTGAAAAGAGAGACAGAGGCCGTCAGTGAGGTTCCCGCCGGGCCTCCTGCCGGGTGCGGGAGAGCCGCAGTGGGCAGAGTCCCAGGCCTTGACTCACGGTCACTCACACACAGAGCCGAGCTCGCTGGAGCCAGCTCGGGAGTGGTGGGGGCTTCCCCCCTGGGGACCAGCGAGGCACGGGGCAGGCAGCAGAAGTCCAGCCCATAGAGAAAACCATGCAGGACACAGAGGGTGCCCCCCGCCCCCCGGTCATGGGTGGCAGCGAGAGGCCGTCTGTGGCGCCTCACCTCATCAGCAGTGAGCTTCTGGTCGGCATGAGCCAAGGAAGCATGTTGGTGGTGGGGAGGACCCGAAGGTGTGACCTCAGGACCCTGTCTGGGGAGCTTTGGGAGAGCTCGGGAGGGGGCTGGCTGGGAGCTGGAGGGGGTAGGATGTCGGGCAGAGCAAAGGGAATATGAGTCTGTGTGTGTGTGTGTGTGTGTGTGTGTGTGTGTGTGTTTTCTATGTGTACGTGTGTGTCTGTATTTTGTCCATGTGTATATGTGTGTGTGTTTTCTCTGTGTACCTATGTGTGCATTTTTTCTGTGTCTGTATATTTACTGTTTGTGTATTTTCTGTGTTGTGTGTGTTTTCTCTGTGTCTGCATTTTCTCCATATGTTATATGTATGTGTATTTTTCTCTGTATATGTGTATTTTCTCTTTGTGTGTATTTACTCTGTGTATATATATTTTCTCCCTCCCTCCCTCCCTCCCTCCCTCTCTCTCTCTCTCTCCCTCCCTCTCTCTCTCAGTGTGTGTGTGCGTGCGTGCGTGTGTGCATTTTTTGCTTCAGCTGGCCCCGATCCGAGCAATAGCTCTTTCATCCGTTTGCCTCTGTTCTTTTTCTCCATTTGGAGCTTTTTCAGTGGTTCTGGTTTTTCTCGTGGTGCCGGGTGGAGCTGCAGCCTGGCTGTCGTCAGCCACCCGGGCCCGGCCTGCTGGGCGCTTCTGGAACCTGCCTCCCGCCGTCCCGTGTCCTGGGGTCCCTCGAAGGGCCCCAGCGCTAAGCAGCGGGAGTTCCAGGAAGGCTGCGACTGTCATGGGACTGTTCCGAGAGGCCCCAGCGAGGTCACGTCTGAGCAAACACGAGGGAATAAAGAAGCCGGTGGGCAGATTTATGGGGAAGGAAGGCTTCCAGGAGGAGGTGGCACCTGTGAGACCTGGAGAGGAGGGGGGTCTGGTCTGGTGGTTTCTAGGAACCAATGGCGGAGCCAGGCGGTGACAGTGAGGGCAGAGGCAGTGGGCAGCTCAAGGGACCCAGCGATGACCTGGACAGGGCCTCAGGGGGCAGGTGGGGGCCATCTGGGCTACAGATAAAGTGGGAGGCAGGCCATCGTCCTCCTCTTCTCTCCCCAAATCTGGAAACGAACCCCAAAGTGTTTCAGGGGACGGTGGGGGTTGGGGAGAGGGTGGCTGGGACAGAGTGGCCGCAGTGACCACTAGCCCACTTGAACCCAAATAGCAGAGCCAGGAGAGACTTTCTGGGGTTCTTGTCCCTTTTCCTTGAAATCTAAAACAGTCCCACAGTGGCTATTAGACTTCTTCATTATTATTCTCTTGTTTGCTTTTTTCTTTGGTTTTTGGCAGCACTCTGGGCTTCCTCCTGGCTCTGTGCTCAGGAATGACTCCTGGCGGTGCTCGGGGGACCATCTGGGATGCCGGGATTGAACCGGGTCAGCTGCGTGCAAGGCAAGCGCCCCCCTTGCTGCACTGTTTCTCTGGCCCCAAGATTACACTTCTTTAACCAGAGGCAGATCTTCCAGACAGGCCTCCTGAGAGGCCCCGTTGGCCTGCGCTGCCCCAGACAGACAGATTGGACCCAGCGAGGTGCTTTTGGTGAAAGCGGGAATGTGGGTGGGCAGGGGGAGGGGGCTGAGCTGACATGTGGGTGCTCCCAGCAGTGACCTGGGTAGGGCTGTGGCATGTGATCATGGGCACAGTGAAGTGTCTCACCTGCAGGCAGCTGTAGTAAGTGCGGGGAGCAGTCAATCCATGAGCACTGGTTTCTGAGCACTGCAGTGTTGGACCCTTTGCTCTTCCAGCCCGGGGATCCCCCAGGAGGCAAATGCCACAGAGACCCTTGTTGCTGACGATCCTCCAGGCTAACAGGAGAAGGTGGGTGTTTGAGGAGAAATAGCTGGGTTCCTCTCCCAGCTAGAACCTAGGGAAGGAGAGAGATCCTTCAGCCCGGGAAGTGGAGTCGATCTCCTGTGACTGCAGCTAATAGAGCCCGGGAGGGGGAGAGAAAGGAGAACATTAAACTGATCAAACGGGGATGGCGCAGAGAGATAATACAGAGATTACCGGCAATTGCCTTCCTTCTTTTACTGAATCACCCTGAGATACACAGTTACAAAGTTGCTCATGTTGGGTGTCAGTTATACAATGTTTCAACATCCTTCCTTTCCCTTGTCAGTGTAGGATTCCCTCCACCACTCCCTGCCTGCCTCTGTGGCAGACACTTTTCTTCTGTCTCTCTCTCTCTCCCTCCCTCCCTCCCTCCCTCTCTCTCTCTGTCTCTCTCTCCTTCGCTCCCCTCTCTCCCTCCCTCTCTCTCTATCCCTTCCTCCCCCCCTCCCTCCCTCCCTTCCTCCCTCTCTGTCTCTCTTTCCTTTTGGTCATTATGGTTTGCGATACAGGTGCTGAAGGGTCATCGTGTCTATCCCTTGACCTCCTTTCAGCACTCAGTTCTTGTCCAGAGTGACCGTTTCCAACCGTCATTGTCCTGGTGGTCCCTTGTCTGTCCTGACTGCCGTCCCCGTGCCCTTGTGGCCAGCTTCCAACCATGGACCGGTCCTCCTGGCCCTTGTTTCTGCTGTCCTTGGGTGTTAGTCTCATGCCGTGTTTTTTATATCCCACAAATGAGTGTGATCATTCTGTGTCTGTCTCTCCCCTGATTCATTTCACTCAGCATGATACTCTCCATGTCCATCCATTTATAAGCAAATTTCGTGACTTCGTTTTTCCTGGCAGCTGCGTAGTATTCCATTGTGTAGATGTCATAGTTTCTTTATCCACTCATCCGTTCTCAGGCACTCCAGTTGTTTCCAGATTCTGGCCTTTGTGAATAGTGCTGCAGTGAGCGGAGGAGTGCAGATGGCTTTTCTGCTGTGTGTTTTTGGGCCCCCAGGGTATATTCCCAGGACCGGTATTGCTGAGTCGTGTGGAAGCTCAGTTTCTAGTATTTTGAGGAATGTCCATATTGTTTTCCAAAAAGGCTGGGCCAGTCTGCATTCCCACCAACAGTGAATCCGAGTCCCTTCCCCCCCACATCTGCACCAGCACTGGTTGTTCTTGTTCTTTTTGATGCATAAGACACTTGTCTTGCATGTGGCAGACCCTAGTCTGATCCCAACTTCGCATGGTCCCCCCAGGTATTGTTGGGTCCAGCCCTGGAGACCTCCAGCACTGCCAGGGTGGCCCAGTACCCCAATGCTACAAGGACCAGGACCTGGGAGCACTGTGTCCTGGAGTTCTTGCATTGAGCTGCCAGGAGGGCACCTGCCTTGCACGTGGCCAACCTGGTCCAATCCCTGGCACCCCATACGGTCCCCAGAGTCCCCCCAGGGGTGATGTTTGAATGCAGAGCCAGGAGTCAGCCCTAAACATTTCCCAAAACAAAACAAAAAGAATTATAGGGGAGAGACTCTCTCTCTCTCTCTCTCTCTCTCTCTCTCTCTCTCTCTCTCTCTCTCTCTCACACACACACACACACACACAAACTGAAAGGAAACCAGGTGAAAGATGCGAAGCCCCAAACGTCAGTATTTGCATGAACCATCTGAAGCAGTTATCCCACTCCGGGTCCTGAGTCCCAGTCAGCAGCAGCCCTCTGAGGCTGGAGCCCTGGGGCAGGGGGGGTTGTCCTGCACGCAGCCAACTCAGTTCGATCCCTGGCACCATATAGAGCCCCCACTCCCACCCTGAGCCCCAGCAGATGTTATCCTGAGCACAGAGGTGGGAGTATGCCCTGAGCAGGGCTGGGTGTCCCCTCCCCCCCAAACAAGACGACAACAACAACCCAGTTCCCGGGCGATCCAGGGGACTTCGCTCCACACACAGCATCAAGACACAGGACTGCCGGCGCGAGGCAGAGTGGAGGCATCAGCCCCCACCCAGACAAGACAGGCTCCGACGGGGAGTAAGAAGGCAAAACACCGCAGGATGTTGCCATTTCTTTTTTTTTTTTTTTTTTTTTTTTGCTTTTTGGGTCACACCCGGCGATGCTCAGGGGTTCCTCCTGGCTCATGCACTCAGGAATTGCTCCCGGTGGTGCTCAGGGGACCATAGGGGATGCTGGGAATCGAACCTGTGTCGGCCATGCTGGCTGCATGCAAGGCAAACGCCCTACCCGCTGTGCTATCGCTCCAGCCCCAGGATTTTGCCATTTCTAAGTATGTGTCCTGACAGCGCTGCGCCGCCTGGCAGATCAGCCCCAGGGACGTTTAGGGCCCCTTTCCCAGGCTGCGCAGTTTGGACAGAAGGGTCCCGATCCCACCAGCACTGCTGGCTGATCTACCACGGAGACTCTAGCAGACTCGTCTGCGAGACGCTCACCCAGTACAGGCAGAAAACACGCAAAAAGGTGTTCAGCCTCATTAGTCATCTGAGAAATGCAAATTGAGATCAGAAAGAATGAGAAGTCACTCCACACCCACCGGAGCAGCTCAGGCGAGCCCCTGGCAGCAGGTCCCTGTGCCCGCCCACCGCGCCCCACCCCCACCCCAGCTGGGTCACGTGACCGTCGGGACAGTGGTGACTGTGTGCTCCGGCTGGGAGTGTGGCCCTGCAAGGACACACACAAGGTTGCTGTGAGCCCTCAGCCCCGTGTGTCCACAGCTGGACACAGACATCAATTCAGCCCCGACCCACGACCGAGTCCCCGGCAGCAGGTGGAGTGAGGCCAGCTGGCATGGGGGTGGGGGGATCCCCATGGCTCTGAGCACAAGAGCCTTCATTAATTGGAGTCACCCCTAGGTGCTGGGGGGCAAGGGTCAGTGGGGGATGACCACATCTGGCCCTGCCCTGCCTGCAGGGGCGGACCGGGCATTGTGGGGGTCTCCAGGACCTCGTCTGGTGGTGCTCGGAGGAGTTCTGCAGTGCGGGGACGGAACTCCGAGCTTTGAAGGGCCCCCGCGTGTGTCTGCCCCACACGGGTGATTTTCCCATCAAGCGGCCAGCCGGGGCTGTGAGAGAGCCACGGGGGCAGCTCACGCGCTGGGCAGGGCTGGATGGGCGTCTTCCCCAAAGGCGTCTTCTCATTTGGGTCCATCGCCCCCAGTGAGCCCCTGCATGTCCAACGAGATCGTTTCCCACCCTGAGAGTGACGAAGGCCACACTCTGCGTGGAGGTTTCTCATGGATGAGGCTCAGAGCTGCCCCTTTCCGTTCGCACGCGGGAGTTGGGGTTCAGTGTCCAGCCCCAGCGGTGGCTGCCCCCAGAGGCAGCCCCTCGCTGCCCTTTGCAGTGACCGGTGTGTGGCCCCCATGCCCAGAGCACCTGCCCTCCCCGAGTCTTGCAGAACACAAGACTGTGGACTTGCGGATGAGGGCGTTGGCGCTCTGTGGTAACGGGTGGCGGGGTCTGGTGTCCCCCAGATAACGGGCCCCGCACTGTTGGGGAGGCGGGAGGAGTCGCGCCAGGTACTCTGCAGGGACCCGCTCAGGGCCCTGCCTGCCTGGTGCAGCTGAGCCTGGCCCCTCCACCTCCAGCGTCCAGAGAAAGCCGCTGCCCCTGCCCTTCCCTGCGGCCCCTCTGCAGCTGCCACCAGGCCCAGGATGGTCGGGACCCGTGCCCCGCCAGGCCTCCCTCTCGTTGACTGGAGCAGAAAGAAACCCATGTGCCAGGCTGCTTCTGCGGGGGACACACGCACGCGCGCACACACACAACGCATGCACATGCACATGCACGCACGCACATGCATGCACACACGTGTGCACATAACACGCGCACGCGCACACACACACGTCTAGTGGAGAACAGAGGCCTGAGAGCCTCGCCTCAGAGTGCTCCTGCTTGGGGAGGCAGGTGGCAGTGGTGTAGGAGGCTCGGGGGGGCGTGGGGGTCGCGGCCTGGGAGGTGTCGTCACCCCTCGAGACAGGAGCTCGGCAGCCTGTCCACCTGCCCAGGACGGAGCTCTGCTTGGGCCCCAGACAGCCCGGTTGGCCGTGCGCCAGGTCCCACGAGGTGGGGCAGTACCTGTGCCAGGTGCCAGGGTGCAGGGGTGGGTGGTGGGGGCACCCAGCGTCTGCTCCGGGACCCCTCCCTGCCCCCGCGCGCCCTGATGTGAGAACCTTGGGCGTCTCTCCTGTGCCCTTTGTTCCTGTTTGACGTGTGCTTGGCGAGGGTGACACGCAGGCAGTGCGGGGGGGTCGGGCGGGTGTGGCGTGGACGCCGGCACGCGGCCTGCCTGCTCCTTCCTCTCGGGACCCTGAGCCGGCCACGGTTTGGGCTGCAGAGAAATGGGGGCGGGGGACCTTTTTGGTTCCTGCGTCTGGGGCGGTGGCGTCGCTTTATCGCTTCTTAGAGGTGCAATTAGGGAGTCAGAGGGTAGGTGCGTTTTCAGATCCGCACGAGAGCGTGTCAAATTGTCTCCCAGAAGTTCCTCACGTTGCCTCCCTGCAGCCCCCACTGTCAGCCTTGGTTATTCTCAGGGGGGAAAAAAAGTCATTTTTCATTTGAGAGGAGGGGGTATGAACTCCGCCCACTCGGCTGACTGCACGGGGCGGGGCGGGGGGCACACACTCGCTTCCCCGATCCCGAGGCCTGGGGACCCTCCCGGGCGGGGCCCGCACCCCCAGGCGCTGGCCCCCTCATGCTGGTAAAGGGGCAGAGTGCTTCCAGGGGGTCCGTGGCCACCTGTGGCCATGTGGGTTGTGTCCAGACCCACGAAGTGCCACCGATGCGGAGGTGCAGTCGGGGCCCCTCTGGGCTGACACTTGCTTTAAGCCTCCCGGCGCTTTGTTAGGGTGACGGGGAGGTACGAACCTTCCCCAGTTGTCTCTGCCCTCTCCCAGGTTTTCCGTGGCTGATGCTCCACTGACCCTCGCTGTCTTCCCAGGGCCTCCTGGGCTGGGCACGCGCGGCACCCTCGCCCTTTTCTGCTCTCCTCCGCTCACACGTACCCCCTTTCACAAAGCTCTGTGGCCCCCCGATTCTGAGCGAGTCTCTTGGTGTCATTTTTCCTAAGCACATGCTCACTTGGCATCCTACTTTTTCCCCCCAAGCAGTGGAACTGTTGGTGTCCTTCAGGCTGCACCCGAAGCCACACCCGAAGGCGCGTGCTCAGAGGGGATGGTCAGTGCTTGGAGGTCAGTCCCCGGTCCTGGGAGGACCGTGTGGTACCAGGCTATGAGCCTGGGAACTTGGGCAGACCGAGCACGGATGCCTATCTCTGAGCCATGCCCCAGGCCCAGGAATATGCGATAGCACGGCGGTAGGGCGTTCGCCTTACAAGCGGCCAACATGGCCAACCCGAGTTCGATTCCTCCGCCCCTCTCGGAGAGCCCGGCAAGCTACCGAGAGTATTCGATATGCCAGACACAGTAACAACAAAGTCTCCAATGGAGACGTTACTGGGCCCGCTCGAGCAAATCGACGATCAACGGGAGGGCCTTTACCTTTTACCTTTAAGGTAGAGGGGGGCGGGGGGGCGGCTGGAGCAGTAGTACAGTGGGGGAGGGTGTTTGCCTTGCATGCGGCCGACCCGGGTTCGATTCCCAGCATCCCATATGGTCCCCCGAGCACGACCAAGAGTAATTCCTAAGTGCATGAGCCAGGATTAACCCCTGTGCATCGCTGGGTATGGCCAAAAAAAAATAATAACGTATGCGTGTGTTTTTCCGACATAATGCCATCGCACGGGTGACAGACAGCGATTTGGTGTCAGCACAGCTTTCCTGGGTGTTCGGGGGGGGGGGGAACGTGCGCGTCTCCCTCAGCTGTGAGGTTCCCTTTATGGTGGCGACCTGGCCCCGGGCTGTGCCCTCTGAGGTGTGCCTGTGTGGGATGCAGAGGGGGGGACGCCAGGGTTGGGGGGAGAGGGGGCTGGGGCCTTGCTTCGCTCGCTGTGGGGAAGGCGGAGGGGTTCTGGGAGGCGCCGTCAGTCAGGTGGCGAGAGGAGGCCTCCTCGCTCCCACGTTCCTGGCAGAATAAGCCCTGAAAGAATGTAGAGATTTGGTTGAATGCTAATTATTTATCTTTAATAATTTAGCAGCTAATAATGCAGGCGGTGGCAACCAATACCAGATGCATTTGGGCTGTACAAACAGGTGGTGACAAGGTAATTTGTATGTTTCAGTGTGTTAATATCAGGTTAATGTGGGGACTTTCTGAGAATATGATAGTTGCATGGTAAATTACACTCTGGGAAGTAAGTCAGATGCCAGCCAGCGTTCTGATCGTATACCCAGGACGCACGCCCATGCGCACCTCCCAGGCGCTGAGCAGGGACGGGGCCCGGGCCCCCGCACCTCCCTCGAAGATTTTGTTTGGTTTCAAGGGCCGCACCTGGCAATGCTCAGGGGTTACTCCTGGCTCTGCACTCAGGATTTACTCCTGGCAGTGTTCCGGGGACCCTCTGGGGTACCGAGGATCGAACCTGGGATGGCCACGTGCAAGGCAAGTGCCTTAGCTCTTTTTTTTTTTTTCTTCTTCTTGGGTCACACCCGGCAATGCACAGGGGTTGCTCCTGGCTCTGCACTCAGGACTTACTCCTGGCAGTGCTCAGGGGACCATATGGGATGCTGGGGATCGAACCCCGGATCTGCCGCATGCAAGGCAAACGCCCTCCCCGCTGTGCAGTCGCTCCAGCCACTTAACTCTTGTACTGTCTCTCCAGCCCCAGGATTTTCTCAAAGGGACCGAGCCCCCACCCGCCTGTCCCCTCCCTCACAATGCCTTGCCCTTGTTGGGGGCACCCCACCCCAACACTTCCCAAAGCGAATGAGTGTCTTGTTGCCGTGTCAGGAGCAGCCTCGTATGAGGTCAGAGCCGAGGGGATCGTCTGCACGAGCAGGGAGGGCGGAAAAGAGCCCATCTCGGTTTTTATTTTTATCTTTTGGGCTTTGTGGGTCCCTCCCTGCAGTGCTCAGGGCTGACTCCTGGCTCTGCACTCAGGAATCACGCCTGGCGGTGCTCAGGGGACCCTCTGGGATGCCGGGGATCGAACCTGGGTCGGCCGCATGCAAGGCAGATGCCTTCCCCGCCGTGCTCTCGCTCCGGCCCAGTAGATGCCCACCTCTTAGGCACTTTGTTGTTTTCTAAAGTCAAAGGAAAACAGCCGCCGTGATCTTGCTGCCGAGGCCCGGCCACAGCGGGTCACACTGGCCACTGGAAACTGGGGGTGTCCTGCTGCTGTCCCCTCCCCTGCCTTCCCCTCCCCCTCAGGAAATGGGGTGATTTTCAGGTGCTTTTGAGTCATGGGCTGCTCCTAGGACTGTTGACTCAGCAGGAGACTCCGACGGAGCCCACCCCGCACCCGTCCGTCCTCGCCCCCTCTGCAGCCACCCTCGGGCCTGTGCATGTCCACGCCGCCCCCCCCGCCCCCCCCAGGAGAGACGTTGGAACACAGCAACCTTGGAGACGGTTTTCACACGGGGACCCTGTGGCCCCTCCCCGCTCCCCGTGTTCCGGGAGGTCTTCTTAGTTTTCCTCCTCTCGGAGCGGCTGGTGCCCCGAGGTTGCCGGTGCCAAGCGTGCTGGCCGTCGGGCACGAGAGCGGCTGTACCCGAGAGCTTCCCCGCGGCACCTGGCCCCGCCCGGGGCATGCCCTCTCCCCTCCATCTGCAAGCGCAAAGGAAGAGCGAATTAAAGAAGAACAGGACCCCGGCCAGGCGAGCTCCCACCTGGCGAGCGCCGATACCTTTGTTTCGTGGCCTCTGCTCCCGCAGGGCGTGATGCAAGTGTCGTCCGTCCGAGCCCCGTCATTTGGCGCTTCCAGGGCTGAGACTGGCCAGGTCTGTTCTCGAGGCTGCGCCTGGTTTCAGGACCCAGAGCCGCGTCTCCTCTCCTGCCCATCTCACCACCGTGGGCCGTTGCTTTTTCATTTTTGATTTTTTTTTTTTTTGCCACCGTCACGGGCACAGTTCATAGGGGGTGACACTCAGGTTGCTAGGGAGCCCGGGGGTCTTCTTCGCTGCGCCATTAGTCACACCCCCTGCCCGCATGGTCCGCAGAGCAGCCGGGAGCCCCGCTGGCCGATGCTGCTGCCGTTTTGTCTGTCTGTCCCAGAGGACGCCTTGCGTGTTTCTCCGCACCCCTGCCCCCACCAGAAGCAAGCCCGGCGTGTCACTAAGGCGGGGGCCACCCGGCTTACCTGACCTCGAGCACTGCAGCTGCCACTCGGCCTGCATCTCTCCTTCCCTCCGGCTGCTTCAGGCTGGGCCAGACCCGGCGGCTGCAGCAGCGGTATGCGAGAGCCGACACACGACACACCGGTCGCGTGTGAATCCTTTGGCAGGGATGCTCTCCGCAGAAAACTGCTCTGGCTGTTTTTGTGTTTTTGTGTGTGTGTGTGTGTGTGTGTGTTTTTAATTTAGCAGAGAGGGATTAAAAGAAAGGGGTGGGGGGGAGGAAAAAAAAATCACAGCCCTTGACTCTGAATCTAAAAATAGAGCTCCCGGCTGCCGGCTGGAGCCCTCCCCGCCTTCACGGGCGGGCGAGATCTCAATTCGCGCCGCGTGGAGGGGCCCCGCACACTTTCGTCTTGTTCACCGCTCCTACTACTCCCCAGAGGAGCTCAGTAAATTTTATAGGGAAGTTTCCTGCGTGAGCGGAAGGAGCCGAGCTCAGTGGCGTGGCTGAAATCATTCAGGGCTCCGTCGCAGGGGCCCGCATCTGCCTGGGAGGGAAACGGAGAGGAAGGGAAGGAACGCTAACTTTGGCAGCCGGGCCACGCGTGGGCCCCGCCTGCCGTCAGCCCGACTGGCACTTCCTTAGGCCCGTCTTCCCCACGGGGGGTCATTTGTCAGCTCACCACCCCCTTTGGAACTGCCCCGCGCGGACCTTGGCAGAGCCCTGGCCTCTCGCCTCGCCCCTGCCCGGGCCCGGCAGGTGCCTGACACGGGCTGGGAGTCTGCAGGGAAAGTGCGTTTCACACCGGCTTCTTTGCTCGGTGATTTATCCCCCCCGAGACGTGGCTGGGTGATCGCCAGTGTCCTTTTGTCTTTGTGTTTATTTTCCTCTCGCACATTCAATGTATTTAAAGGATATATTGTCTTTCTGCTTCACTGGGATACGGAGGGGCCCAGTGCAAGTTTTAATGAGAGGTCCCGCTCCCGGCGCCCAGAGGAGAATTATCTCCCGGGCGGGATATCTTTCTTTCTCTCCTTAGGTGGCAGGAGGCAGTGTTTTGCAGCTTTCGGAAATCCCATTTCTCCCTAATGATTTTCAGGAGGAAACCGAGGTGACATTCCGTGGTAGGGCCTTGGCAACTTTTCCTCCTCCCCTCGTTTGGGCGTTTTCAGAGGAGAGAGGCAGCAAGCAGTTCGGGGCTCCGAGTTCACCGTCACTGCCAGGATGGCGGGGCCCGTCCACCAGGGACTCAGTTTTTTGCACAAACCCGCTCGCTCAGGGCACTGCACTTCGGAACGAGTTTTCTCAGAAACGGTCTTCCCGGCTTGGGAACGGTTTCCTCCGAAGAGCCACAGCCGTGGGGCTTATTTGCTTAATATTTTAACCAAGTGAATTACATGGGGGGGGAGGGGGGACCTCGGGGAGGGGGGCAAGAAGGTGGGTGGGGGAGACCCCATAAACAAGGTGATATATAATATTTTTTTTTGTTCTCCTTTTAAATAAATACCGATCAGCTTTATGTTCGGAGACAATAGGAGCCGTTGGCTTAAATTTGCAGTTTACTGTATTTATGGCTGTAATATCAAGGTGCTGCCGTCGTAATTTCATGCCCCAATGAGAAGAGCAAGGTCGAAGCAAATGCTTCCATTGCATCTGTTAACACACTAACTCATAAACAAGGCCCGGCTGGATCAGGTGGCACGGAATAATACAGGCTAATGAAATACAGCACAGCTTTCCATTACTGTTAGTTTTTACAGTGTCGTCATTACGTGTAATTTATGTTTAAAAAATTCAATTTTATACAAGGCACCGGGAAATAGGGGTCTGCAGGTCACCCGGCGACTTTCAGAGGCTCCAGACTCTTGTAGACCACGGGCCCCACGAAATGTTAATACACTCGAGCAAAAAGACTTTCCTTTCCTTTTCTTTTTTTTTTTTTCTTTCCCTTCTTTTGGCCTTTCTCTGCCCCTCCCCTTTGCCAGGAGAGTTGATCTTTTTTTTTCCTTTTAATTCGGGGAAGACGTCTAGCCTGGCAGTTTCCTTTGCTCCCTGCGCACCCGGTGGTCCCCGGGAGAACAGACCCCGCCCGGACCCTGGAGAGTCACCGGGCTGGCAGGCGGGAGCAGAGGGTGCCCAAGAACTGCCCCCCTTGGCCGCCACCCCAGCCAGCCCAGTCCCCCAGACTCCGTGTCCGTTCCTAAGCTCCAGTGGGCTGGAGGGGCGGCCAGGCCTGTGTGTGTGGCGGCGGTTTCGCTGGTGCCCAGACTGCCCAACGAGGCCAAGGCCAGTGGCCGCCAGAGCCCGGACAGGTGCCCGGTGCGGCTTGTACTGAAAAACCCCCACTGCCCTTCTGTCAGTTTGTCCGTCCAGCCCTCAGAGGCCGGTTGGGCAGTCCTGTTCCTGTTTGCCCCCTAGTCCTGGGAAGGGCTCTGTGCGGGTGGGTTTTTGTCTGTGTTTTCCCCATAAAATTCTTAGAAAAAGGCCACAAAGGTGGGTCTCCAGGGGCTGCACTGGGGGAGGTGTGGACCCCCCCACACACACCTGGGGCCGCCGGGCACAGCTGCCGCCCAGTCACACTCTTCGGGTCAGGTCAGGTGTGGCTTCCCTCGGGCCCTGCTGGGTGGGGACCCCACCCCACCCCACCCCAAGTGTTGGACAGAAACTTGGGTACAGTTCCCGTCATGGCGCCTCCTAAGGGGAACCGGGCTGGGGGGGCCAGGCAGCCGGAGAGCTGGGGGGGATGGGAGCAGAGTGGACAGGAGAGAAGCAGGGTGCCCAGCAGCCAGGGGCCGCCCTCACTGCAGGGGGGCTGCCTGCCTCGGGCCGCCCCTAGTCCTGTCCCCTTCCCGGCCAGCTCTCGCCAGGACCGCGAGGCTGCGGGATCCCGTGTGGCCGTCTCACCCCGGGAAGAGAATCCTCGCCTTGCTCCGGAGCGGCCCGTACTTCCGACGGCGGCGGCAGCCCTGGTGGGTGGGGGAGGAGGGCGGCCAGCCAGGGGACGTTGACCCTGACCTCCCCCCCTGCACCGCCCAGCCTGCGCGCGGTCCCTCACTGCTAGATTATTCCTCCCAGATAGCAATCAACTGGAAGGAAGTGTGTGTGTCTAATTTGCATGAGATTATTTAAAACAAACCAAAAAAAAAAAAAAAAAGGTCTGCATTAGTCAGGGTGATGGTAAACAACGTGTAGATGCCTTTTATAATATAGCCCCAGCACTGGAGCCAAATATAATTCACTTACAATCGGCACCTTGCTTGCTCATTCCTTTTAACCTTTTGGAGTCTGCAAGGTCTCGGCTTGTGTTCCCGGCGTCGCGGTCTGCCAGCGTGTGTGCGTGGTGGCCTGGGGGGCGGCAGGACCTTGCCCCCAGGCCGGGCCGCTTCTGCCCAGGGACCTGGGAGGTTGGTCGTGCCCACAAGCACCGCACACGAAGCCCTGGCAGTTTTCTTATCTGTCTCTCATCTCCTGGGCTCTGGTGGGGGGTGGTTGGGGGGTTTGAGGGTGTCTCCCAGGGCTCACCCGGGGTGGCATCGAGGGTCCCATGTGACAGCGGGGTGCCCCCTGGTCAATGGTGCTTGACTCTTGGCTGTGGATGGGGAAGGCATTTTCGTTCGTTCCTCAACCTCTTCTGCAGACTGGGGACTTTTCTGGAATCTGCTGACATCCAGAGCTTCGTGCCCAGGCAGGGGTCAGGCCTCAGGGGTCACAGCCCCGCCACCCTCCTGGGCCTCAGTTTCTGCTCAACGTGGCTGGTGGCAGGGATAATGGTCTCTGAAATCCTATTATTTAAGGAGATCATTTAAATGTTTACTTTTTTTTTTTGAAAGGAAGAAAATGATTCATTTCACGTAACTAAATCAAAAGCTGACCCGTGCGGAGAAGCATGGATATCAGAGTTCCAGCCAGTGTAAATTTAGAGCATCAGATGATACGGTTTCCGAGTGGCCGGCTCGGGAGGCGACGCAGGCGCCCTCTTCTGCGGCGGCCCGGCCGTGGGCTCGCGGCAATAATGCGGGAACGTGTTTTATTAGGAAAATCAGCCTTGCCCGAGCCCAGGGCCAGAGGGCAGTGCACCAGGCGGGCGGCCTGTCCCTTTAAGCAGCCCCCACGCAGGCCGACGGCCCAGCCTGTAACTTACTGTATATCTCCCCAGCGTTAGGCATTCGTGCACTTGTTTATATTTGAAAGAGCCAAAAGGGAGAATGAGAGGCCGCTGAATGCTCCTTTTGGGAAAATTCTCCTCATCTGCAGCCGGCGGCTGACGAGGCACCAAACCGTCGCTTGCAGAATCCCGCGGCGTCCCAGTGACCAGCCGCCAGTGCTGAGGCCCGTCGTCGTCATCGTCGTCGTCGTCGTCGTTGTCCACTCCAGCTGCATTCTGCAGGAGCTCTGCGTGGGTTGGAGGGGGGACGGGTCACTACCCCAGCTGGTGCCCCAGCGACCCGCGCTCTCCCCGTCCTTGGCTCGCCGGGTCTCTGCTCACACTTGGCATGTGTGATGGCGCCCGGGCACCCAAGCCCACCCGCATGGTGCCGCCCGGAGCCTGGTCTGCCCAGGACCAGCCCGTGGGCTCGGACCTCGCGGAGCTACGGAGGGAACCGCCTCCGTGGACGTTGTCCAGATACCAGCTGTCGGGCGAGGGGACGGAAGGGTCCCCTGGCGGGCGGGCAGGCAGGCAGGCAGGCGGGCGTCAGCAGGAGCACAACCCTCCAGCTCCCTCACTCGGCCCTGCGGCCAGCCACGCTCACTCTCACTCTACACGCTCAGGTCATTAGCACGCATCTATTGGCCCCGGGGCTCGGAAGACGCTGATCCTCAAACCTCCAAGTGCTTCATCCTCCCCCAGGGGCGGACAGACGCTGCGTGGTGCTGGGCCAACACGGGGGATTCCTCGAGCCTCCCACCCGTCGCCAGGTCACACAGAACTCAGTGCCTGTTCTGGCCTCGGGGGCAAAGTTCTTCACCCGGGGGCCACACCTCGGTCCTATTCTTGGGCTCGATTGTCAGGCACTGACTTGGTGTCCCGGCTGCCCCCACCCCGGGGAAAAGGTCCCAGCTGTGGACCAGCCGGACACGTGCCTCCACACTTGCCTTTTATTCCCCGTGGGCAAACCCCCTCCACGGGCGGGGGCCTCTGCAGACACGCCACAATCTCCCCATGTCCCCCTGCACTGCGCGTGTCATTGAGGGCGTTGGGAGGAGTTCGAGTTGCCCAAGAAGCCGCTAGCCACAGGCGCCCGCCCGCGCCGCTGAGAGCCCGCAATCATCATTGGAAAGTTTGGGCCCGGCCTCGTCGTGATGTTTTCTTGTTTTATTTTCTCCTTTACATTCCATATCCCATTCATACTAATCACAGTCAGGCCTGATTTTTCTTTTTATTTCTGCATTTGTCATAAAATAAAGCAAATTATTCCCGTCTTCGGAAACGATCTAGACTAATTAGTCGTCTCACCCAATAATTAGTTTTTTGTTTCCCTGTCTGTTTTCATGCATTATTGTTAGTTTTTTCCCCTCTTTTTTTAACACCATTACGGATTAAAATGAGCCACATTTGCAGTTGATGGTATCTGTTTTCGGGGAAGAATGGAGAATTGCAGTACGGAGCGACTTCAAAAGCAGCAATAAACTCAAGGATAAATTAAGGAAATTGAATGAGCCACATTTGGAAGCAGTGTTGAGGCTAATATTCTGTCGCTTAAGGTTAAATTGCAGCTGAGAGAGGTTCCGGAGAATCCGAAATCGGGGAGGCAGCCGGCAGGCAGGCTGCGGTGCGCGCGCGGCTCTGGCTCCGTGGGGCGCTGCCCGGGGCCCGGCCACGTGCGCGGTGGCCAAAGCCCCTCACCCCGACTCTGTCCTCTGTCCCCAGGGCTGACGGATGAAGAGGTGGACCTGGCCTTCCAGCAGTCGGGCACGGCCGCCGAGGACCCTGTTCCCGTGGGCCCGGTCACACACGTGGTCCCCCTTCAGCCCCCGCACCTGCACAGTAAGTCATACCCGACCCCTGCCCGACTCACCTTGCCCGTCTCGGGGTCCGCACGGCCGAGAGGGGGGCCAGGAGCTAACACAGGCACAGGGAGTGTGTGTGTGTGGGGGGGGGCCAGTTTCCAGGAACAAACCTGAGCCGCATCCAAGGCCTCGACTCCTTCGACTCTTAAGTCAGTGACAAGCGGCTTAAGAAGCGACGAGAAGAAATGAGTTTATTGGGCCGTTTCGCATACCAGGGCTCTGGGCAGGATCTGCCCTGTTCCACTGCTGGGAACTTGTGAGCCCGGTCTGTTCACGTTTGCTCCCTGAAAATAACCTGGCCTCCGAATCTTATTTTTACTTATTTGATTTTCTGGGGAGAGAGAGAGAAAGGGTTTGGGCCACACCTGCTGGTGCCCAGGGCTTCCTCCTGGCTCTGCACTCAGGAATCGCTCCTAGCGGGGCTCCGGGTCCTGTGTGGTGCCGGAAATCGAACACCCTTCAAGGCAAGATCCTTCCCCACTGGCTCCTGATTTGATTGATTGATTGATTGATTGATTTGGTTTTGGGGCCACACCCGGCAGTACTCAGGGCTTACTCCTGACTCTGCACTCAGGAATCCCTCCTGGTGGTGCTCGGGGGACCATATGGGATGCCAGGGATCGAACTCAGGCTGGCCTTGTGCAAGGCAAGTGCCTTACCCACCAGCCCCTCCTAATTTTATTTTTAAAAAACAAACAGGAGTAGAGTCGGGGGTCTCCTCCCTTTCCTCTGTGTTCCCTCCCCTTCCTTCTGATCCGGGCGATATCATATGTGTTTATAAAGTGTTTGTCAGTCTCAGAGAGTTCAAGATAAAAGTATAAATGTTCCCTTTGAATATTGCTTTGTATTATTCCACAAGACGATGATCCACAGGAGTTTCTAACCAGACACTCCGGAAGAATGGTTCTTAAATTTAGCGCTATCTGCGCACCTCCAAATTACAACCAGGCCCCTTCCGTAAATCACTTAGGAAAAGTCTTGTGGACTTAAAAGTAGACTCCATATCTGCAAAACAACTCGTGTTGTTTCTTTAATGGATCTCAGCCCGAGATCTTTCTTTCAAAGTGCCTTTTCTCTTTTTTTTGGTCTTCATTTTGTCTGTCTCCAGAGTCCTTTCCTGTCCCCCCCCACCCCCCCCACACACACATACTTGAGAAGAGAGTATTCTAGAGCAGATTTGAAAAGGCGCAATTTATTTAGTTTGTTTCTGGGCCATACCCGGCAATGCTCAGGGGTTGCTCCTGGCTCAGCACCCAGGAATCACTCTTGGCCGTGCTCAGGGGACCATATGGGATGCTGGGAATCGAACCCGGGTCGGCCGCATGCAAGGCAAACGCCCTACCGCTGTGCTATCGCTCTGGCCCCTGGCAGTTTAGAACATCTCCTCGGTGTGACCACCCCCTCCCCCTCCCCTCCCCCCCACCCCCCCACCCCAGGCCGGAGCTGCCCTTTCACCCTCCTCTCTGACCTCCACCCCCAGCCCTGCTGAGTGAGAGTGAGCCGGAGCTGCCGGCCCCGTGTTTGGGCTGAGTGGAGAAGGAGAGGGAGAGTGTGAGGGGCCGGGGCACCCCCCTGCCAAGTCGCTGTAGCCCCATTTTCTCCCGCGGGCCTCCCATGGCCCAGAGCACGGGCCCGTGTCCCGGGTGACCGCAGTGGCGGGCTGCAGAGAGCCGTGGCCAGGTGGAGCCCTCTCCTCTGCCACCAGCTTTCTCAAGCAGGCCAGGGACCTGCTTCCCGTGTTGTCCTCTGACCCAAGGCCCCGCACCTACCTGGTCTGTGCTGGCTGGGTTGGCGGCAGGAGCCTCTGAGCTGCCTGTCCGTTCAGTTCCGCCTTGGCTCTGGGGCTTCCTTCGAGGCTGGTCTCCTGACATCCCAGAAACTTCTTGCTCAGGACAAATCGTTCTGGCTGGGGACAAGGCTCCCCAGGAACTCCCATCTCGGGCACAAAGGGTTAAGCGGCCAGTCTCTCCCAAGGCGTCTGGGGATGCGGGAGGGTCTCTCGGGTTCCTGCAGATTTCTGGAGCAAGGGCATTTCCACATGGATGTATTTAGGGGGTCTCCCAGCCCTTCCCGGAGACGGGCTTTTTGCCGCGTGCAGGAAAAACATGATGAAGGAATCTTATTTTTTAGTTTGGGGGCCATACCCAGTGATGCTCAAGGGTTCCTCCTGGCTCTGCACACAGGAATCCCTCCTGGCGGTGCTCAGGGGGACGCTCTGGGGTTTCAGGGATTGAACCCGGGTCACCCGCAAGCCAGGCAAACGCCCCTCCCCGCTGTCATATTGCTCTGGCTCCAGTGAGGGGAATGTTAATACCTGCAGCTTCCTATTGTCACCGTTGGTTCCCAGCTTCTCACCCGTTCTGCGGGGGCCAACGCTACCTCTCACTTCTGTACTTTTGCCAAGAGGTGTCAAAACTGCTCCAAAAAAAAAAAAAAGCTTGATTTTGATTAATATAGAGAAACAAGACTTTGCCTGACTGATAATAAAACTGATAAATGACATTTGAATTACTTGTAGCGGTAATTTATTACATAAAATATCTTTTATTTGACATGCGATTAGTTGCTAGAAGCATCACTCAATCTGACTAGTTTAAACATGCTCTAAAATGAACCCAGTAAAAACCCGGGCTGTCTGCTGCTGGCGTTATGAAATATACTAATCCGGGTGCCGGGAGGAAATCTGACTTTAAATATTTAAATGATTAATTGGGTTTATATATTTTTTTTACCTTTCTAACCCCCTTAATTACAAGCAAACTCAGGGGAGTTTCTGAACTAGGTGTGCAGTCTGCACGCCTATCAGCGGGGCATTGTCTGCGTCCATGCGCGATTTATGGCTCGGGGAGCTGCCGCGTACGCACAGCCGCGGCCCAGCCCGGCCGACCGGAGCCCACGCCGGGGAGACGGGGGGTCCTCCCACCTCTGGGCCCCTGTCCGCGGGGGGCTGCTCTGCTGAGCGCCCACGGAACCCCGAGCGCGGGGCTGTCCCCCTCAGGCTTGGTGGCCGTGCTCGTCCCCGCGGGGTGAGCGCCCGTCTCGCCGCGTGAGGCTGGGTGCGTTAGGGCCCCGCTCGCACTCGGGGTGAGCCTGAGCTTTCTGACTCCCGGGCTGTCGGGGAGAGAGAGCAGCAGCTCGAAAGGAAAAAAAAGGATCATAATAAGAGACATTGTGATTTAATGCCAAAACTTAATTATACAGACAAGAAATTCCCCCAAGAATTCAGAAAAGAGGAAAATTCTGTGGGCTCGAGGAGTGGGGGGCGGCTTTGTGCTGGGGGGGGAGGTGACAGCCGGAAGGATGACGTGGGGTGACAGGAGACCTGAGCGCCCAGGCCTGGCATGAAAGTCAGGGGCGCGGTGGGAGACAGCCTCTCCCGCCCCCACTTGCGTCGCTCTCTGCTCACCGCAGAGGCCTTGCGCGCGTGGAATGCGTGTGTCTGTGTGCCTGTCTGTGTGTGTGCACGTCTGTGCTCACTTTTGTGTGCATGTGCCTGTGTGTGTGTCTGTGTGCTTGTGCCTGTATATGTGAGTGTCTGTGTGTGAATCTGTATGTGTGCACCTGTCTGTGTGTACAAGGGTCTGTGTGTGCATGTGGCTGTGAGCTCGTGGCTGTGAGCTCGTGGCTGTATTTGCTTGTGTCTAGGTGCACATGTCTGTGTGCATGTGTCTGTGTGCTCGTGTTTGTGTGCCTGTGTCTGTGTGTGCGTGTCTGTGCACATGTCTGTGTGCATGTGACTCTATGTACTTGTGCATATATCTGTGTGCATGTGACTGTACATGTGTCTGTGTGTGCACAGTGTGCCTGTGTGTGCGTGTCTGTGCACATATCTGTGTGCACGTGACTATGTGTACATGTCTGTGTGCATGTGACTTTACAGGTGACTGTGTGTGTACATGTCCGTGTGCGTGTATCTCTGTGCATGTGTCTGTGTGTGCGTGTCTGTATGTGTGCATGTCTCTGTGTGCATGTGCTTGTGCATGCTGGCATGTGCCTCTGTTCATGCTTATGTGTGCACGCGTGTTTGCGTGTGCGTGTGTGTGTAGGCCCATGAACATACACGTAGTGGCTGCCGGTCCCAGCTTGAGCGGATTTTTGCTGAGTCCTCCCGGGCGGGAAGCCCTCCTCCCCCTGGGGAGTGGCGGTGGGATCTGGGCACAAGCCCGTGTCCTCTTAGGCCCCACGTCCCCACACTGCTGGGAGTGACAGACTGGCCTGTCCTGGGCAGCATCCCTGGAGAGCCTCCTGTGACCTGTCCACATCTCCGATTGCTGCTGCACGGCTGGCGCTGTAGGGGACCCAGGGGAGGCCGGGGGCATCTCTGAACTGCCCCTTGCTTTGTCCTGTGGGGGGGGGCAGTTGTGGGTTCTCTGGGCGGGGCTTGGGGTGGCACTGATGAGAGCAAGTGCCTCTCTAGAACTGGGAAGGAGGTCGCGGACCCTCCTGCAGGGTCAGAGTGAGCACTGCAGGCTGAGGCAAAGGTGTGTGATGTGAAACAGGCCCAGCAGGAGAGGAGGCCAGCAGGGGGACCACGGCAGGGGCAATGTGTCACTGCAGACCATGCCCCAGACACAACCCAGCTCCTGCACTGGCCCCCTCCCCCCCACACACACATACACATTCACCCCAGCTCATGCACCAACCCTCTGTGCAGATGTGAGTCTTTCGAGCAGAGTCTGAGGCTGGGCCTGGCTGGTGTCCGAGGTGCATTTGTGGGCTGAGTGGTGAGAGGCCTAGCCAGACCTTTGCTGGGGTCACTGGACCCTGCAGTCTGGCCTGAGTCGCTGAGTGCCGGGCATGGCCTGCAGGAGGCTCCACACAGTGACAGCCCAGGCCCGGTGCGCACCGCAGGGGGTCTTGGAACGGAAGAGGATGTGGCGGTGGGAGCCGGCGAGGAGAGACCTCGGCTGTGTGGTTGGGGCAGCCTTGTCCGTCCCAGAGAGGCGGGGCTGACTCTGGAGTTCCGGTCACTGCAGTGCCGGGGACCCTCTGCCTGGGCTCCCCTTTGGCTCAGGGGAGCAGCTTCCAGCCAGCCCCGTCCCAGCCCTGCTGTGCTTCCTCAGGACAGCCCATGTGGACAGCCCAGTTGGGGGCACTGTGGGGAGGAGCGAGAGCCTTGGGCATGGTGGGAGCTGGCCCCTGGCCTAGGGGAACACCCAGAGGACTATGGCCCATCCCCCAGAGTCTGGGCACTCCCGCCACTAAAGGCCTTGCTGGCCTTGCCGTGATGGGCCCAGGGCACTTGCATGTGGCCCCAGCCCTGGCTACAGCCCAGCACCCACAGTTGAGGCCGCATAAACCTAGATTCAGGGTTAGGGACACTTCTGCAGGGAAGGGCCCTCGGGGCCAGAGTCAGGCCTGGACCGTGGAGCCGCTGGAGGCCGCAGTCCTGGGTTTGCCGGCATTTTCGGAAATTGGTTTTGTTGTCCTTGACACAAGAAAACAGAATGCAGAGTGTCTGCATAGTTGTAGGTTTGCAGTTGGGCTCGGGTGCTGCCTCCTGGCCACCGGCGTGGGGCCCAGCCGAGTGTGTGCAGGGGTCTGCACGGGGCCCAAGAGGTCAGGTAGCACTGTTGATGCCCAGGGCCTTGCTCCGTATTCCCCTGGCCATGTGTCCCCAGGGCCTGTGCAGTACTCGGGGCCATCCTGGGCCCATGCTTGGAGCCTCACTGGCCCTTACTGTTTTCTCCTTCCCACTGATTACTTACTTTTTTTTTTTTTTTTTTTTTTGGACCACACATGGGGATGCTCAGGGCTTACTCCTGGCCCTGCAGTCAGGAATTATTCATGGTGGGCTGAAGAGACCGTACGGGGTGCCAGGGTCGAACCCGGGTCAGCCGCTTATAAGGCAGACGCCCTCCCGTCTGTCCTATCGCTCCTGCCCCTTTTCCTTTTTTTCTTTCTTTCGTGTGTGTGTGTGTGTGTGTGTGTGTGTAAATTTTATTGCAATTTCCCCATTCTGTCGACACACACAGCACACAATTTGGGGTTGTGGCTTCCCATCCCTAGCACTAAAGTTCCAGAGTCGGACCCCACCCCACAGAGACCCCTCTGCTCAACCCCCCTGCCAGCAGTTATTTGGGGGGTGGGGGTGTCATGCCCAGCAGTGGTGTTCAGGACTTATTCCTGGCCCTGCACTCAGGGGACCAGATGGGATGCTGGGACCAGTCCCGGGTCTGGCGCCTGCATGGCGAGCGCCCTGCCCCCTGCTCTGTCTTCCTAGGGAGATGGACCAGGGGCCTGCGTCCAGGCCAGACCCTTACCTGCCTACCTGCAGCTCAGCTAGCACCACCTGGACTGCCCCAGGCCCCCGTGCCAGCCCAGGCTCAGTGTGGGGTCCAGCAGCTCGAGGCCGGGCCCATGTGCCTGCTCTGGGCCCCGAAGTCAAGACTGTGAGGCCCAGACGGTGGCCGTGCAGGAGCGTGGGGGCGGCCCAGGACTGGGCTGGCAGCTGTCGGCTCTGTCGGGTGGGTCTGGGGATGCTGGCGGGGACCACGGGGCAACTCCCGGGGCCTGCAGTCGTGTCTGAGCCGGGCAGGAGAGGCCCCTTTGCACCTGGTGCCCGGGAAACGCTGGCCCCCGACGGCCTTCCCAGGGCACCATGCGCGGCTGGGGGCTGAGCCGGGTGGACAGAAGGGCAGACGGGAGTGTCCTCGCCGCCCCGGCTGGCACCGCTGGATCCAGGCCGTGGGAAGTTACCTTCATCTCAGCGTCTCTTCTTTCACTTTGCCACGAGACAGAATTGAATCACACATCTCCGAAACGAGTGAAATGGCATTTCAGCCCCTTGTCTTTATAGACTCTCTGAACTTTCGGAAAGATCATTCCAGTCCCTTTTCATTAATAATGAAAACCAGGGGCCAATAAAATGTTCTTAGTGCGAGGCCGGCAGGAGTGGGGGCAGCGCGGGCGCGAGGCGAGGCGGCCGGGACCCACAGGTGTTTGCCACGCTCACGGAGTCAGGGCGCGGGCAGGAGGGTGTGGGCAGGAGGGCAGGGGCCTGGGCATGGGCAGAGGGTGCGGACAGGAGCTCAGATGGGGGAGCGGGCAGGGGCACGGGCAAGGGTGCGGGCAGGGGTGTGGGCAGGGGTGCAGGGAGAGGGTGCAGCAGGGGCAGGGGCAGAGGTTGCCGGCAGGGGCGCAGGCAGGGGGCGGGTAGGGGTGTGGGCAGGGGCACGGGCAGAGGTTGCGGGCAGGGGTGTGGGCTGGGGCATGGGCAGGGGTGCAGGCAGAGGGTGCAGCAGGAGCAGAGGCCATGCGCAGGGGTGAGGGCAGAGGTGTGAAAAGCGTCTCACAGCATTTGAGGTGAACCACTGGGCTGTCCAGACGTGGCATTGTCCACAGGGAAGCGTCCGGGCCCTGGTCATAGGTGTCCTGGGTGGCAGCTGTCTCCTCCAGGTGGTCAGCAGAGGGCGTTTGAGAAGTCAGCGGGGCGTGGAATGTTCTGGAGCGCGTGGTGAAACGGCACTCAAGGATCCTGGCCACGTGGCCGGCTGTTGCGGTTGAGGCGTGGCGAGACGCCAGCGGCCCGAGCACTTCCCCCAGAAGGGATGGGGGTCCGGGACCCAGGCCCAGGGCTGGGCGCGGGGGAGCCTCTGCCTGCGCCCAGGGGAGGGGCTGCTGCGGAGCTCTGCACCCCCCGGGAGCCCCAGCTTCTCCTCCGTGCCCGGAGAGGGCAGCAGGAAACCAGGGCCCAAAACTCAGGTCCCAGCAGAAAGGGAGAAGGGAGGACGGTGACACCGTGGAAAGGTGCCTGCCTCGGGCCGCCCCGGGGAGGAGGAGGGCGGAGGCTGCTTCCTTCCCGGGCACTGCCTGGGGAGGCAGGAGGGACCGGATGGAAGGACACCCATCCTCAGGCAGCAAGGCCTCCGCTGGGATTGGCAGGAATCTCGGCTGTCAGCCCCTAAGACTGGGCCGAGGCGGGAAGCCGGTGCTGCTGGCCCTGTGGTGGGAGTGACCAATGGTCCCTGGTCACACAGCTGTCCCCAGCCAGCCTCCAGATGTCCCTGCGCGTGTACCCGTGTGTACCTGGGTGCACATACCTGCATGCCTGAGTGCCTGTGTGCTCATGCCCATGTGAACCTGTGCATCACATACCTGTGAGCAGTACCTGTGTACCTATGTGTATGCGTGCCTGTGTGTGCTCACCTGCATACCTTTATGTGCCTGTGTGTGACTGTGTACCTGTGCATGCCTGTGTGCTCACCTGTGTCCCTTTGTATGTGCTCACCTGTGTCCCTGTGTGTGCTCACCTGCGTGTGCCTGTGCACGTGCCCACCCACGTGTACTTGTGTGCCCTTGTGTTCCCGTGTTCAGAGCTCTGTGTCTCATACCTCTAACATGCCTTGTGCGCCCCCACATACGCCTGTGTGTGCTGGGTGCACATACTCGCCAGGTGCAGCAGTGTGTCCGGCCGTGAGCACTGGGGCCCGAGCCAGGCAGCAGAGGGAGGAGGTGACTAGGCTAGCGTGGGGAGAGGCGGGGAGCAGGGGCGGGTCCCTTCTCTCTGTGAAGCCCTCGCCCGTGCGCATTGCTGGTCAGTCACGCCCACCGGGGCCTGTGAGCTGAGGCTGCCCGAGGGCCTCCCGCTGCTGGCTCCAGCCTGGACAGGACTCAGGGCCATGGGGCAGGAGCCTCAGTGTCCGGTTCTGCCGCGCAGGGGAGGGGCTGTCCTGTTCCCTGGCCGCCTGCACCCGCTCCTCCCACACGCCCACATCCGGCCCCCCCCACTGCTCCCCTGGGGGCATCAGAGTACCCCAGGGGCACAAGAAAAGGCCACGCTGAGCTGCACCAGCTGAGCTGCACCAGTGACCGTCACCCGCAGAGAGGGCAGCATGGTGCTCCCGCCCCTCCCCGGCCGTCCCCAGGGGACAGTCTCTGCTGCTCTCACAGAGCCCGTGGGCACTGGGGGCAGGCGTGACCCCGACTCAGGTGCAGAGTAGGGGCCTGCAGAGATACCTCCAGGCTGTGGTCCTGGCCGCTCCTTGCCCCCTAGGCGCAGGCGTGTGTGTATATGTGTGTGTGCGCGCGTGCACATGTGTGAATGTGGATGTGGGTGTGAATGTGCACGTGCACGTGTGACCGTGTGTGTGTCGTTCATTCTCGCATGCATGTATCCACGTGTCTACACACGTGCACACATGTGCGTCCGCGCACGTGTGCATGCGTGTGCTCTTGCGCGTGCATGTGCGGGGTCCCTCTGACGAGACTCTCGCCCTAGGCCCCGGGGGCTCGCGGTGGAGAGATTATGGTGCCTTGGCTATCATCATGGCAGGGATCGCCTTTGGCTTTCACCAGCTCTACAAGGTGAGTCTGCCCTCCTGCGGCTCCCCATGTCTCCCCGAGACCCAGACGCCCACCTCGAACGCGGCACGCCCACCTTCCCTGCTGGCTTGGCGCCTCGACCCTGGGCATGGGGGCGCGGAGCAGGGACACCAGAGCCCACCTCCAAGCCCAGCCTGACCTGGCCACCTTGGGCCCGTGTGGCCCCGGGCTCGGTGGCTGCACTGTGGAGTGGAGCCCAGCTGCACTGCCCCCGAGGGGCGGGGTGGGGGGCACCCGAAATGGGGCAACCGCGCGGAGGCCCCTGGTGTGGGCGAGTCATGTGGAGTCGGGGTGATGCTGGCTGTGTCCACGCACAGCTGTCACCACCCTGGGCCTCCCAGTCAACCTCAGGCCTGGGGGGATTGTGGGCATCCCCCACCTCCCCGCCCGGGCCCCCCTCCTCCCCACACAAGCGTCCCGGATGCAGCGGCTGGGTTCTGGTGGGACGGGAGTGGAAGCCCCATAGTCTTTTCTGGAAGAATGAGGCAGGTCCCGGGGCAGAGGTCAGCCTTGGCCGCAGGTCAGCCCCGCTGCTCCCACTGACGTTTGCTCAGATGGCATCAGCGGGCCCTGGACTCGCTGCTGGGCATCCGGCGTGTGACCCCGGGGTTCTCCGTTCCCAGTCGGTGCAGGAGCTGACCAGGTCCGCGGTGCTCTAGGTTCCGCCAGGGCAGACCCAGCCCGGGCTGGGGGTGTGGAGTGCAGAGGCAGATGGGTCTGGACACACACACACACACACACACACACACACACACACACACACACACCAACCCAGATGGGTCCGGACACACACACACACACACACACACACCCCAACCAACCCAGTCACCGTGCACTTCTGCCCAGACCCAGAATTCCAGAGCAGTGCCGGTGGTCCCAGCTGTGCCCACTTGGCACGTGGCTGCCTGGCACCCCCCGGGCCCTGGTGGCTGTGGTAAGCGCCCCCTTGGCCCCCTCCTCGGCATGGCCAACCCCAGCACGGACTCAGGCCCCGTTGCTGAAGGCAGTTAGACGCACTTTGTAAACTGGGCCTTGCCTCAGGGGTCCCGGGAAGCAGTGTCTCCCCAACACCCCCAGAAGTCCCTGTGGGATCCTTTCCCACAGGATGTGTTCCGGAGGGAGCAGAACCAGCTTCTGGGCTGCCCCCACCCCCTGGCCTGTGCCCGGGCCCGTCCCGGGCACTGCTCACAATCAGACAGCTCCAGCCTCAGCCTTCCCACGGCCCTCCTGAAGGAAACTTATTCTGAGGGTTCAGGCCTTTCCCGAGTGGGAGAGGCCCCTCCTGCTCTGGTTTCCCCTTCCTTCTCCCCGGCACTCCCTGGCCCCCGGCGCGGCCCTGGCCCAGGCCTGGAGAGGTGCCGGGCAGGGGTGAGGGGCGCCCCGTCTGTGCGCTCAGCTTCCTCAGCGGACCGCCAGCGCCGCCTGCCGCCGCCCGGGTGGCTGCCTTCCGGAGCATTCCGGCCACTGCACGGCTGGTCCCCCGCCTGCCCCGGCCCAGGCCCAGGGGGACGGGGAGAAAGTTGGTGGGCAGCGGGAGCGCCTGCAGGAGCCAAGCGCACCCCCTCCTTGCAGAAGTATCTGCTCCCCATCATCGTGGGCGGCCGGGAGGACAGGAAGCAGCTCGAGAGGGTGCACGCAAGCGTCGCGGAGCTGAGTGGCAGCCTCGCGCAGACAGGTAAAGATTAATGACTCCATCAAGCCGCCCTCCGAGCCTGCTCCGAGCAGCCCCGGCCCGGCCCCTCCCCGCGCCCCTCCGTCGCCACTTTATGTGGTGACTTCATTTATCTGCTCTGAGAATCTGTTCACATTTGCAAATGAAGCCGCCGTCATTTCGGTTTAATTTGAAATTGCTTGTTTACTGTCGGCGCGGCCTCAATTAATTATGTTTTTACGGAAAGGCTCCCAACCTCAGAATATTAATAAGGGGAATAAAATGACAGCCTTTCTAAGGGCTGTAAAGTTCATTTTTAATTTCTGCGTCTATGAGGTTTCTAGGGGGGTTTCCAGCACTCTCCCCCCTGCCCTCGAAGGATCCCACACGGGGTCAAGAGAGGCTGTAATCACCGCGGCTCCGGGGACCCCCGGGCCACCTCCCTGTCATCGACTCCCCGGGACGCGTTCATTACCCGCTGCCCGGTGGTGGCCCTATTAGTCGAGACCAGCGGGCGGCTCAGCTCCTGCCGAACTTGGCCGTGGGGAGGCGTCTGTACCGTCCAGGGAGGCCTGTCCCTCGGGGGCACCGATGAAGTTACCCCAACTTCCCGTGCTCCCCGGGCAGGGCCAGCCCATGACCCCTGGGGCTCGGCCGCCTGGACACAGCAGGAAGGTCAGAAGGAGCAGCGCCCCGAGGGGTCCAGAGGTTGGGAGGGGTGAGGGGGATGCAGACCCCCCGGGGGGCAGAGGGAGGGGGCGGGTGGCTGCCTCCTGCACCCCCAGACACCTGAGGCGTGGGTGAATCCGTGCACTCCGGTGCAGCTCGCGGAGACCCGCGCAGCGGAATGAGGGGACGCTGGGGGGCTGAGGGTGGGAGCCGGACAGGGCGGGGTCAGCGCAGGCCCCTGACCCCCCTCTCCGCAGTGACGCAGCTGCAGATGACGCTGGCATCCGTGCAGGAGCTGCTGCTGCAGCAGCAACAGAAGGTCCAGGAGCTGTCCCATGAGCTGGCCACGGCCAAGGTACCACCCGGACATAGTCCCCGTCCCCTGTGGTGGGGACCCTCCTAGACGGCACCCACAGGACCCCCCCTAGGCCAGGATTCACGCTGCTGGGGCCTTGCTGAGCCGCCCCTGGCCTGGGCTTCCCCTCGCCACTCCCTGCTCACTCCACAGTGCTCCTGGTCTCGGGGCAGCCCTGGGGCACTGAGGGGTCCAGAGCTCAGGGCTCAGTGACCCCCCCCCCTCTTGGGAGGAGCCGGGCATCTCCTGAGAAGAGGATCCCTGGGGAACGGCCTCCCACCCCCACAGAGCCGGGCAGGCGTATGCCCACCCCCTCCCCCGCTGACCCCCGACCCCACCACCCCGCTGTTACCTTCTGGTGGCCAGGGGCCTTTCTGGAAATCGGAAAACCATTTGCAGAAGTTTGGTTTTCAGATGAAGTGCATCCAGTGCATGTTGGGGGCGGGGGTGGGGGGGCTGCCCACCCCGCAGGCCCGCCCTCTGCACCCATGGCGGGCCCCCTCCTCCCCCTAACCCCCCCCCCCCCACCCGCTAAGCCTAAACTCCCGTGTGTGAGCGCTTCACGGGTGCCCATAAACCGGCGCTGTGTTTTCTCAGCTGCCATGAGAGTTTTTATATCTGGCTTCCAAGCGCCTACTGCAGGCCTGTAAAAAATTAAAAAGAAAGCGTGTTAAGTAATTAAAGAACCAACAGAAAACTCGGGCGGAGTGCTCGGCAACTGCTTTTTAAGGAGACTTGGCTGGAAAGCCCCAGATGTTTCGCCGGTGCCGTGGCCTGGCCTGGGGCTTGCTGGTCAGTGGGCTGCCCCGACTGGCGGGTTGGGGACACCTGGGCAAGCGGCCCCCCTCCCCTGCGTCACTGTCCCACACCCATCCGGCCCCCTCACCCCGGCTTTGCCTTCGCTGTGGCCCAGCCAGGACAGGGAGCCCCAGGGGAAGGACTCAAGAGCCGCAGGACCCCGTGGGGGGATGGGGGGCAGCGGTGGGCGTGTCGTGGGGGGACGGGAACATCCCACACCCAGAGGTGGGAGGCCGCGGTCTCCCGGGGGAGAGCGAGGGTGCGGGTGGCCCCCCTACACGCCGCCGACCCCGCTCCCCGTGACCCAGGCCACCACGTCCACCACCTGGATGCTGGAGTCGCAGAATCTCACCGAGCTCAAGTCAGAGATCACGTCGCTCAAGGGGCTGCTGCTGAACCGGTGGGTGCCCGCGGCTGCCCGTCCCCCACCCCCGGGCCCGCCCATGGTGGCGTGGGGCAGCTGGTCCCACCTGGACCTTCGTCCCACTGAGTCAGGGGGCCCAGGAGCCCTGGGTACGGGGAACCTCGGGGCGCCTGGCCCACCCTGGCCTGGCTCTGGGGGTGCAGGCCTGCTGGCCGCACCGGGGCCTGGTCACCGCTGCCCCATAGACGGTGCCCGGGACCTGGGCCCGGAGTCAGGGGTGGGGTGGGCCCGCCCAAGAACCGCCCCCAACCCCCGCCGTGTCCCGTCCCCCAGGCGGCAGTTCCCTCCATCGCCCTCGGCCCCGAAGCTGCCGTCGTGGCAGATCCCGGTGAAGTCCCCGTCGCCGCCCAGCCCCGCGGCCGGGCCGCCCCACAGCAGCAGCGACATCTCCCCGGTCAGCAACGAGTCGGCGTCCCCCGTCAAGGACGGCCACAGCCCCGAGGGCGCGGCGGCCGCCTACCGCCTGCTGGGCCCCCAGGACGAGGCCGCGGGCGCGCTGGACGTGGCGGGCCAGGTGCGCATGGAGGTGCAGGGCGAGGAGGAGGTGCGGGAGGACGACGAGGACGAGGACGTGGGCCGCGTGGACGAGGACGCCGGCCTGGGCGTGCAGCGCGAGGACCGGCGCGGGGGCGACGGGCAGATCAACGAGCAGGTGGAGAAGCTGCGGCGGCCGGAGGGCGCCAGCAACGAGCGGGACTAGCCGCGGAACCACCCCACACACACACGAGGCGTCCATCCCGCCCTCCCGGGCGTCCACCCGGCGTCCACGCCCCGGCCCCCTCGCAACCCCCTCACGGCGCGTGGGACCCAGGGGGCCTGTCTCCTGCCGGGGCGCGCCCTCCTCGCCCGTCCGCCCGGCACGCGCTGATGCCCGCCCCCCCCGCTGGCCGTGGCCCCCAGGCGGGACCTGGCTCGCCCCGTGGGCGCTGGGGTCGGGTTCGGGGCTCCCGTAGGCCCCACTGTATAGATTGTAATAAAGTCGAGCTGCCGCTGTCTGATCCCGCCTGGCCTCTCTGCTCTGGGCCCCTGCACGGGGGCGGAGGGTGGGGGGCGTCCAGCCCGGTCCCTGCGGCGGCCCCCCTGCCTGTGCCGTCCATCCCACACAGAGGGTCCGGCGGGGTGACCCGGCTCCTGTCCTGTGTTCCGGCCTGCAGAGCACGAGCTCCTTAAATGGACACGTGCTCCCAGCCGCCCCCCCCACCCCCCGCCGTTCCCTCCCGCACCCGAGCCTGTCCCCAAGCTGGGCACATGGCCGGGGCTGTGGGCAGCACTGCTGTGAGGGGGCGTGCAGGATGCCCTGCGTGTGGTCCACCCCGTCCCGCAGCCGCCTGGGCCTGGCCACGTCCACCGTGTCGACCTCTGCCCACCAGGCCCCACTGCAGCAGGTGCCTCCATCCCGGTCACCTCCACTCTGGGCAGCCCTGCAGAGGGAGGAGGCTGGTGGACAGCCGTGTGACTGTCCATGTGGCAGGCTGCCAAGCGTGCCCCCTCCCCGTCCCCCTAGCACCTGTCTGGTACTCCTGGCTGGGCTGGGCCGGGTGCTGAGGGCTGCGGGGTGCCCTGGAGCCCCTCGGCCTTCACTGGAAGAAACTGAGCCAGCTCCCACCCACCCCGTCAGTGGGGTCGTGGGGGTCCAGCCCCCAGGAGGGTGACCATCACAGGGTGGGTAGAGGGGCCCACAGGTGAGCACCCCACGCGGGGCTCGGGCGCAGGGAGAAGGGCCAGGAGCAGCCCGCGGGCCAGGCCTCACCGTGGAGCTCTGAGGACGCGCCTGGCGGGAGTTCAGGGGGGAGAAGCCCCTCCCCAGAACGGCGTGCGCACTGCCTAATAAAGGCAGCCGCCGGCCAGGGCACACGGCGCTCTGAAAAAGCCTTTCATTAGAAAAATAATGCATTTCATCCAAATAAGGTAAAAATATTTGGAATGGGGCAGAAGTGAGCAGCGGCCGGCCTGCGGAGGGAGCGCGCGTCGGTCTGCTGGTGCTGCGGGGGCGGGGGAGGGTCCTGTGCGCCCCCCAGCGGGACTGCCAGACCCGAGTGGCTCCAGGTGCTGGGGACACCCACGGATGCTCGGACCCCTGGGGGAAGGGCGACCCCTGCCCCCTTCCAGACACCGGGCACGCGCCCTGCGTCTGGGTGAGGTCGGGGCTCACCTCCGGAGCACGGCGCATGGTGCCCCTCCGTCCTCCGTGGGCTTCTCGAGGCCCCTCTCGGCCACAAGCTGCCTTCCTGCAGCCGACCCGGCCAGCCCAGCCCTGAGCCACGGCCACGGGGACTTTGCCCAACCTGCCTGTTTCTTGTCTGTTTGTTTAAAGGCGTCTCTGCCCGGCACCGCCAAGGCGCGAAGGCGCCACGGGGCCTGCTGTGGCCGTACCTGGGGGCCCTGCGGGACCCCTCGGCCTGACTGCCTCCCCCGTCCCTGCACCCAGCCACTTGGCCATCTCTGCACTGGGGTCAGGGGGCACCAGCTGGCGTGGAGTCAGCCCAGGTCACTCCCAGGGCCCCTCCGATCCCAGAGCAGCCTGGCAAGCTCAGAGCCTCCAGGGTTCCCAGAGCCCCTGCTCCCCCCAACCCACACCCCCGCCCCCAGCCTGCAAGCCTCTCCTGGGGTCTGCAGGAGCATTCTCGCAGCCGGAGGCGGGCCCTGGCTCTCCCGTTCCGAGGGTGGAGAGAAGGGGGACAGCTCTGGATGCCCGGACCCACCGCCGTCCTCTCTGAATCCCAGAGGGTTCCCTGGCCTGGTCCGTCTCTCGTCCTGGGTCTGAGCAGGGGAGCTGATCGGACAGGTGGGGGCACATGGGGGGGGCACAGGTGTTTCTGGCAACCTGGCGGCAGTGACTCAGCCGCGAGAACCCTCACGTCAGGCGTCCAGCCACTCAGTGCTAGCCCTGGAAGTTACAATACTCTTGAATCTAACCCAGTTTGGAGCAGATGCGTCACCCCACCAGAGCTAATGAAGTTCCACACTGAAAACGCGAGTCACCCATCCACGCACTTCCTGCTGAGCCCCACCCTCCCCAGGGCGGGGTGGGGCGGGGCAGGGCGGGGCGGGACTCAGTCTGGCAGCACCCCAGGTGGGGACAGGCCTTTGGCCGAAGTGAGACGCCTGGACCAGGCCGAGAGCCACTGCACTGGGCTGGACCTTGGGCAGCTTTGGGAGAAGCTGGTCCTGCCTGCCCCTGGCCACGCTGGTGGTCCCTGCCCAGCCAGGCCCCCACCCGCCAGGAGTGGGTAATTTGGAGTCCCTGCCACCAGGTGTGGTCAGCCGGGCCCCACCTGGGCCCAGAAGCCCTGGGGAAGGGTGAGGAGAGAGAAGGGGGGGGGTCTGCTGCTCCTCCTGCCCCAGGGGCCCCTGAGGACAGCCCCCCAAGGCGAGGAGCTGCTCCACCCCGTTCCTGTGGCACCCCGGGGAGCCTCGCCCTCCCGCCCACCAGCCCAGCCCGGTGCCAGCCCCACAGGAGGCTGCGAGATTCCATAATGGGTTTAATTTGTTGAACTGGTGTTTTATCCCATAAATTAGTCACTGTTTTATTTAACAGAATCGAGAGATCCACAAACAAGAGGCGAGTTCCAACTTGAACATTTTAATAAGACAGAAAAAAGCCTCCGTTTTCGCGTCTGTTACAAACATATTTATGTAAATAGCCGGTGCCCGCTTTCCAGCGGGAGAGGGGACGGCAGCGAGCCGGCTGGGCCTGCAGCAGCGCTGACAAGAACCAGGGCCTGGACGGCCCGCGTGCCACCATCCCTGCCCTCCTGCCGCCACCTGGGGGGCAGCTGAGGGCCAGCCTGGCCGTGGGAGGGGGCGTCAGAGGGGGTGCTTGGCAGTGGTGTGTTGGGACTGGTGGGCGCGTGTGCTGTGCTTCTGCGGGGTCCCTGCCAGCCCCCCACCCCGGCCCGTAAGTCCAGCTACACTGGGCCCAGGAACCGGCCTCTGGGCCAGGCCCCCCGCACTCCGGGCAGGAGCGGAGCCAGCATCCGGATGGGATCCGGGTACGTGCCGTTCCGGTCCCGGCAGGCCACTTCAGGAAGGAGGAAGGAGCCCAGGAAGCAGCAGAGGGGCCCTGCCAGGCGGCAGCAGGCCCCCGCGGGGGGTGTGGGGGGCGGGAAACCCAGACCTCCCTCAGCTCTGGTGGGGGGGGGGATCTTGCCCGCGCAGGGCGGGGCAGGGGTGCTGCACGTTGGGCCGTCCAATCTCTCCCCCACAAAGGATCCGTCCTCAGCTCTGCCTGTCCCCAGCACACCTGCACCCTGGAGAGTCAGTTCCCCCCAGCCCCGGCCCCCACATCCGATCTCCCACCCCCAGAATTTGGCTCTGATCCCTGAGCCAACCTCTGCCCCTTTCCCGGTGGGCAGCAGGTGCACGGTTGCATTTGGTGTCCCTGCCCAGCTGGGTCAGTGCCAGCCCTGGGGGGCCAATTTCCGAAAGAAAAAGGAGAATTTGATAGATTTTTTTTCCAGTTTTTATTGAGTGAAAATGTCAAACCTTGCATCAGTCATGCAAAAAAAAAATCAAATAAATAAAACACATATATTAAATTTCTAATAGCACTAAATTCAAGTGGAAAAATATTCAGTTCTTAATAACCAGGTGCCGAGGAGACCAGATTCAAGTAATCAGAGCACGCGCTGTTCAGCCCGGGTTCACGTTCTGCATTTTCCGTCTCAAACCCTCTATATATCTCTATATATCTATATATGTATATACATATAGATATATACACAAATGTGCATACGGAGTACTTTATATTTATATATATACACATACATAGTTATAAAACATTAAAAAGAGCATTGCTGGATCAAGCATTGTTTTCCCCACAGAAAGAAAATGAAACGAGAATGACACGTCCAAATTCAGAATGAGCTAGCAATGGCTTGTAGTCCTACTGTGCAATACGGGGTCACCAAGGCCAGACTTTGCTGCGCCTCTTTTTTTTTTTTTTTTAAATTTTACTCACTCTTGCTACATTGAAAACTTTTTTTCCTTTGCAAAACTCCTTCCAGACTCCCCGTTTGGGGGTGCCCAGCGGCAGCACTGGCGGCCGGGATTCAGGGGGCTCTGCACCCCGGTCCTGGCCAGCTCCGATGGTCCTGGCCTCTGGATGCGGGCAGCCAAGAGGACAAAAAATAAAAAGAAAAGAAGGAAAAGAAAGGGGAAAAAAATAGGAAAAAGAGGAAAGGAGAAGAAACCGCTGAACCTCCACCTCTGGGCACCCACCCGCCAGTGGGCTGGCCCTCGGGGGCAGGGGGCACCTCCTCCACCCACCCCCGGAACCTCGGGCCCCCGGGAAGAGAGCCTGTTTGGAAAAGGCAGGGTGTACATCCAAGAAGCATTCCAAATAATAAAACAAACTGGGAAAGAAAAAAAAAAGCCCTATAAAGCCACACGCATAACCAAGAGAGAGAAACTCAAATGTTAAATTAACTACAAACTGGTACCAACAGGAAGAGTCCTTTATGTTTGCTGTGTGTGTGTGTGTGTGTGTGTGTGTGTGTGTGTGTGTGTGTTTCTGCCTAAAAAATTCAAGTTAAAAGTTGGAATCACACAGCTCCCGTCAGCCTGGGTGAAGTCAGCCCGGCCCTGGTGGCCACTAAGGCCGCGGGGGGTCACCGCGGACCCCGTGCCAGGCGCGGCCGCACCGCTCTGCACCCCGCGAGTTTGTTCTGGGTGATGACCGCAGGACGGGGGGGAGGGGGGCGAGGGGAGGGGAATACTGCACGACTCGCCGCGACCCCCGCTCGGCCCGGCCGCTCCTCCCCTCCCCTCCCGTCCCGTCCCGTCCCGGGCAGAGGGGCGCGGGGCGCGCGCGCTCCGGGGTCCCGGGTCCCTGTAGTGCGTCGCGCGGGTGGCGGCCCCGGGGTGGGTAGGGGCGGGGGTCGGGGGTGGCGGGCGCCCCCCGCGCCGCTCCCAGTCCTGAGCAAGGAGGGGCCGCGGCCGCTCGCCCCGCGGGCCCCCCGCTCTCGCTGCCCCCCGACAAGAGCACCTTCTGTTTCCCTGAAGAAGCGGACCCCGGGCGCGCGCGGGGGGCCGGGCCGGGCGCGCGCGGGGCCGCGGGGGGGCGCGGCGGCGCGGCCGGCCGGGGGGCCCCGGAGCACCAGAGGGAGGCCCCCGCTGTGTCCTGAGACGGACTCGGGGTCCGGAAGCACCGGCGGGGCCGGCGTGGGGGGCGCCCGGGGGGCGCGCGGGGCCGCGGCGCATCCTTCCCGCGCCCGTGCGCGCGCGCCGGGGCGGGGGCGGCGGCCTGGGCCGGGTCCGGGCGGGCCGGGCCGGGTCGGACCGGGCCGGGCCGGGTCGGACCGGGTCGGGGCGGGCCGGGCGGGTCCGGCCGGGCACGCTAGGGCGAGGCGGCGGCGGCGGGGGGCGCGCGCTCGGGGCTCCGCGGCGCCGCCGCCGCCGCCGCGTCGGGCAGCGACTCCTCCGAGTCGGTGCGCAGGTCCTCGTCGTCGTCGTCGTCGTCGTCGTCGTCGTCGTCGTCGTCGTCCTCGTCCTCGTCGTCGTCGTCGTCCTCGTCGTCGTCGTCCTCGTCCGCCTCCTCCTCCTCCTCCTCGTGCAGCTCCAGCTCCTCCTCGTCGTCCTCCTGCGACGACTCGCCGGGGCGCGCGGCGGGGCCGGGGGCGCCGTCGGGCGCGCGCGCGGGGGCGCCGGCCGCGGCGGCGTTGGCACCGGGCTCCGCGGGCTCCCCGGGCTCCCCGGGCTCGGCCGGCCCCGGGCCCAGCCCCGCGGCCGCCGCCTGCGCCGCCGCCGTCTGCAGGAAGAGCAGCGGGCAGCCCGGCTCGGCGGCGGCCGCGGCCAGGCCCAGCGCGCCGTCCAGGCCGGCGGCGGCGTTGGCGGCGGCGGGCGGCTCCCCGCGCTCCTGCTTCTCGTGCTTGCGCTTGTGCGAGTCCATCTGCGACATGCCCACCACCGTGTGGCGGCAGCCCGGGTAGGTGCAGTGGAAGTGCGAGCACTTGAGCTTGTACTTGCAGTCGGGCACGGCGCAGTCGGCGCTGGAGCTGAACTGGCAGAAGCCCGCGGCGCTGATCACGTCCTGCTTGCCGTGGTGCTTGCGGTGCGCCGTGACCTTGGTGCTGTCGGTGCAGCGGAAGCGGCAGCGCAGGCAGTGGAAGTGCGTGCTGGTGCCCGAGAAGGGGCAGTCGGCGAAGTGGCAGCTGAGCGACGCCTTGAAGCGCTTGAAGTCGTCCAGCACCAGGTTGTCCACGCGGTCGTGGTGCTGCGCGTGCTTGTACATGTGCGTGCGCCCGCAGAACTTGTAGCCGCAGTTCTCGCGCGTGCAGTGGTAGTGGGTCACCTTGAGCGAGAACTGGCACGCCGCGTCCTTGCAGTCCTCGTACAGGTCGAAGCGCCGGAAGCCCTCCAGCATCATGCCCTCGTCCAGCATCTTGCGCGAGGACGCCGTCTTGCGCCGCTTCCCGAAGGGGGACATGTCCTCGATGATCCAGAAGCGCTTCTTGGCGCCGGTGGCGGTGGGCATGGAGATGGTGTTCCCTGCGGGGGACACGGGGTGCGGGGCGGAGGTGAGCGCCCGCCCTGGCTCGCGGCCGGTGCGCGGGAAGCCCCGGGCTGGCCCTTGGTCCTGCCGGTCTGCGCCACTGGCCACCCCCCGCTCCCGCTCCCGGGCGCGTGGGAGCCGCCTCCCGCTGCTGGCTCGGGTGGAAAGTGGCTGCGTGTCCTGGCGCTAACTGGAGCTAGCTGAAGGTGGGCGGTGAGGCGTCTAGGCCGGAGTGTAATTACCCACACGGCACAGGAACCAGCTCGCCGCTAATGAGGGATGGACGGCCCCCGTTTCTGCCAGTCCTGTTCTGGGCACTCGGGACTGTGTGGCCTGAAGCTCGTGGCCCTGAGCCGCCTTCCTGCCCCAGGAGGGCCCAGAGCAGGGGCACCCCTGGGCCCTCCTTCCTGACCAGGCCCAAGTCCGTGCTCCCCATTCTGGAAGGACGCAGCAGGTGGGAAGCCCAGGTCCTGGGGGGTAGGGGGGGCACACACAGCCCCCCTGCCCTCTCTGCAGCCCACCCTGTTCCTCCATCCTCTGGCCCAAGGGGCGCTGCCCCCCACCTCAGCAGGGGAAGAGGCACCAAGCATTGTTGGGGTGCAGGGAGCAGACACCTCTGTCCGCCTGCACCTGGGATCTGCTCTCCGGGAGCCCTACAGAGAGGACCAGGGCTCAGCCCCAGGGGTCTGCAGGGGGGCGGGGTTCAGCCTGGCGTAGAACCATCCAAACCTCAGCAGGCCCCAGGCACCTTCCCAAGGTCCCCAGAGCACCCCCAGATGTGGAGGGACAGACTCTGTCCAGCACAGGACCGGGTGGCCCTCGGGAAGCCGGGGCAGCCTCCGCTCTCAGGGTGGGGCATGAGCAGGGCCGGGAGCCTGTCCTCGGCCGGGCGGGCCACACACTTGGGGGGGGGTGAGTTACCTGCGGCGTCCTGAACTAGGGGGGCGTCCCTTTTTACTGGAGTGGCGGTGGCGGGCGGGCTGCCGTGGGGGTGGGCCAGGCCCCGGGGGGCTCCGAGGGCGGCGCTGAGCAGAGAGTAGGAGAGGCAGGGGGGGGAGAAGAGGCAGGGCAGGGAGGGGAGGGGCGCCCGGAGCAGGGCCGCCGAGAAGGAGGGGGGCGGGGGGTGCTGCGGAGCCAGGCGGGCAGCCTCGTCACCAGCGGCAGCAGGAGGAGGAAGAGGAGGAGGAGGAGGAGCCGGACAGCCTGGAGCGGGCGGAGAGACGCAGAAACAAACCAAAAACAAAAACAAAACAGAGACACAGAGAAGAACCCAGATGAGAAACGGATGGTGGGGGGCGGGGCGGGGCGCGGTGGACAGATGAGAGAGGTGCCACAGAGAGGGGGGAGAGAGAGGGGGCGGGGGAGAGTGGGGGGGCGGGCCTGCGCTGGGGGCGGATGGGGGACAGCCCCGGGGGCTGGGGCCACTGCTTTCCTCTGAGCTCGGAGAGGAGCGTGGGGGACCCTCTGGGCGGCGCCGGGTGCTCCGTGGTACGGCGGCCCCTCACCTGCCGCCGTGCTCTCATTGCCCACGGGGGTGCTGGAGCAGCTGCGGTCCATGGTGGACGACCCCGAGGACAGGGCGCCCGGGCTGCAGCCGGTGTGTTCCATGTACTCGTCCGGCTCCGTGTCCAGCAGGCTCGGGGGGCCCTGCGAGGAAGCGAGGGGGGGGGGTCCTGAGGAGGCCGGGCAGGGTGACAGTGTGGCCGGCAGGGGCGGTGGGGCGGGCGGGGCGGGGCGGCACCTGGGCCGGGGGCGCGCGGTCAAAGTTCTTGCCCAGCATCCTACGCATGTGCTTGCGGGCGTGCGAGGTCATCTGGTGCTTGAGCAGGAAGGAGAACTGGCAGCCCTCGCGGATGCAGTGGAAGTGGCTGTTGACCTGGTTGTACTTGCAGCCTGCGGCGACACAGGCCGCATCAGGGGCGCTGCGTGGCCCACCCTCCTCCTGCCAGCTGCTCCCCCCCCCCCGAGAGCCCAGGACCCCCAGGACCTGCCCCCGCGGCCCCTGTCCCCTACCTCCAGGGAGCCCCGTTCCCGGGGCCCCGCCTGCCCCGGCCCTGCTCTGGCCAAGTGCCCTGGGCAGGCGGCGGCAACTGTGGGCAGAGGGCAGGTGAGGGCCTGCCCGTCACCATGGCACCCGGGCTGGCCAGGTGTCTGATATCACCCGCAGCTTTGTTTGGCCGGGCTACCACCCAAAACACCCCGAGTTGAGTCAACAGGCAAGTGCGGGTCCCGGGGCCGCCACGCGCTGACATCTGTTGCCATGGTCACCCGCCCGCCCTCGCCGGCCCCCAGTTCTCGTGGTCGGGATGTGAAGAAAAGGTTGTTTCCTCCCTCTCCCGGCGGCTGGCTTTTGAAGCACTGACCCTCCTCCCTGCTGGCAGCAGCCGGCCTCCCCCTCCTCAGCTCCACCCCCCAACCCCGTCCCGGCTGCCATGGTGACCGGAGTCCCAACAGGGCCACCCCATGACCCTCCTGCACTGTCCAGCAGGTGGCCCCGCCGGGAGGCACGAGGAGTGCCGCCCAGGGCCTGAGGGCGCGGGACCCCCGCCCCAGCCCCACCGCCAGCCTCCGCAGGGAGGCCGCCCAGTCCTGGATGCTGGGACTGGGTCCCTCCAAGGATGAAGTTCTCAGTGGCGACATGGGGTGGGTGCCAGGTACTGGGTGCAGGCGGCTCCTCCCTCCGCACGCCCGGGTCACGGGTGCTCTGTGCCTGTCCCAGCAGGTCCCTGGCACCGAACACTGGGAGGCTGGCAGTTGCCCCCCACCACCCCGCCCAGAGCCCCGCACCCAGCCGCCTCCCGGTCCCTGCCAAATCAGTGAATGAGCCGAGTGCCTGCAACGGAAGCCAAGGAAACAGACCCCAGGGGCGGGGACACAGGCCCGGGGGACTTTCCCCAAGGCCCCTGGGAAGAGCCACGTGGATGAGGTGTGCCCAGGGACACCCAGTCACACCTGTTTCCTGGGCTTGCAGCTCGGGCCCTGTCTGTTTCTGCTCTGACAGGGCCTGGCCTGCGGGATCCGTGACTTCCTCAGTCATGCTGAGGGGACCCAGGCACCCTCCCGAGACACTCGGGCTGCAGAGTTAGGCCCAGCTTTGCATGGGGTGTGATGCCAGGTGAGGAGCTGGCCCCAATGCGTGTCAAGTATCCCCCTGGCCGCTCACGGTCCCAGCCCTCGTCTGTGACATCGGGGTCTGCTGGGCAGGAAACGAGACCCCTCTCCACACCCCAGCGGCTGCCTTCTCCCGGGATGCAGTACCTAGCCGGCCACACTCCTCGCGCTTTGTGAAGTACTTGAAGCCGTTGGCCGCCCGCCGCTCGGCTTTCTCGTGCTTCTTCAGGTGCCACGGCAGCTTGGTGGTGATGTTGGTCACGAAGTAGCAGCCCGTACGCAGGCAGTGGTAGTGCCCGCGCAGCCGGAACTCGCAGTGCTGCGGGAGGGACGGGGCTCAGGCCAGGCTGGGGGTACCCCCATCGGGAACCGCCCTGAACTGCACTCCCAGGTTCAGTGCAGGGGAACCCCACCCCCATCCCACAGAGGCCTTTTACGATAAAAAATAAAAAACGATGAAAAAAAAAAAACACTCTTGCTTGTGTCCTTTCAGCACCGGGCTGAAATCTGGTGCCTGGCAACCTTGCGGACAACTGTCTGTCCACCCAAGCACTGTGAGCTTGCTGACCAGCAGAGGTGGGAACCCATCCCTGCACTCGCCCCCAGGCCTGTGCCAGGGCAGACATCACCAATCCATCCCTGCACTTGCCCCCAGGGCAGGCATCACCAATCCATCCTGATTCTGTCCGCCCCTCCCTAGTAGACGGTCCCCTCCCCGCCCGATGTGCTCTTCCAGGCAGCCCTCGTCCCCTAGTCTCTGAGGCAGGCCTGGCCGCAGAGTCTAGCTACCTCCTGTCTGGGGCAGAGACAGCTCCACCCAGCAGCCCAATGGGCCTATTTTTAAGTTCTGGGCCTCTAGGGAAAGGGAGCATGGTTCCAGGACGGGCAGACAATGCCAAGTGCACGGCAGCTGCCAGCACTCAGGCACCTCCGAGGGTTAGGACGGCGGGATGGGCCTCACCCACTGGGCACCCGTCTGGACCCCGGCCCAGGGCCTGTGGGGGCCAGCACCATCCCTCCCAGTGTCTGGAGCGGGGCCACTCCAAAAAGGGCGTGAGAAACCGGGTCTCTGCCCGGGAAAGCCGACACAGGTCCCGTGCCCTGGTGTGCACACCCTCCCTGCCCCCAGCTGTGTCCCTGCCCCCCCCCCCGCCCTGCCCACCGTACCCACCTGGTTAGGGCAGAGACACTGCAGCGAGTAGTACGCGAACTGATCTCGCACGTTGACGAGGCTGTTGTTGGGGTTGATGTGGTCCAGGCAGTGTGACTCGGCCTTGCCCGAGGTCTTGCAGACGTACTTGCAGTTGCCGAAGAGACAGTGGAAGTGGAACTTGTTGGCGTACTTGCAGTCCGTCGTGAGGCAGGGGTCGCTGCAAGGGAAGCACAGCCCGCAGGTCATTGGCATTCCCGAGGACCCACCCCGCTCGTCTCGGGGGTCTTCTCCCCTGTCCTCTCCCCGCTCCTGCCCCCGTGGCGTGGCCAAAGCGAGGGCCCCCCTCCAGTTCAACGCCACAACCCGGCCGGAGGAGACTACAGATCCCAGCATGCCTTCCTGCTTTTTTTTTTTTTTTGGGAGCGTGGCTGGGGCCAAGGGATCGCGGGGAGCGGGCAGCCCAGAGCATTGCATGCTGGGACACGTAGTTTCCATGGCCACACCTCTGGGCTACAGGCGAGGATGGCAACAGGCACTTCTTGGAGAGGAAAGTGAGGGATGGTACTGCCGGCCTGGTGTGGTGCCAGCAGGGCGCGGCCCTGCACTGGCTGAGTGACAGGGTACAGATGGCAGGGATGGGGGAGGAGGACACGGGAGCCTGGTGGCCCTGGAGCCTGGACAAGCGTGGGGTGCGTGTCTGGAGTCAGTCCTGCGGGGGCTCGCGGCTGCTGGACACCCGCCCTTCCGCCCGCCCGCCCGCCAGAGCCCCTCAAGGGCAGCAGGGCTGGGGAGTGGGAGGGGGCCGTGGCGGCCTGGCCCGGAGCTCTGCCCCGCAGGCCAGGACAGGTGCGGACGGAGCCCCCCAGCTTCTCCCGGGTGCCCTCCCCAGCCCCGAAACTATGGGGGAGGGACGGGAGGCAGGGGCTGCCCCGTCGGCCCCAGGCGCTGAGACAGGAGGACAGCGGCCACTCAGGCGAGAGTTCACATCCAATTTATTGCGTTTATTGAGAACAGGGCGCTGCACGCAGAACGATACAGAGTCCCGCCCCCGCCCGCCCCTCCCAGGGCAGAGGAGGACGGCCTGGCCCTGCCCTCCCAGTCCTGGACTCCAGCGTGGCCCGTGGGGCCTGGAGGAGACCCCTGGGAGAGCCACCCCTCCCTGCCGCAGTGCCCCTTCCTCCGGGCAGTCCTCAGGGCGTCTCCCTGCTCCCCGGGGCCACCTGCTCCTGGGACCGGGCAGTGAGGTCTGAGCCGCGACGTCCAGCGGACAGCGGACAGCAGCGGGGCCTGGGGGCGCCCCTGTTAGCACCTATGCCGACTCGCGGGGTGGGGGGGCTGGGGTGGGGGGGACACTCCCGGAAGTCACAGAGGGACTCACTTCTCCTGGAACTGGAGGAATCCGGGTTTGACCTGGGGCTTGGCGTTCTCTAGTGAGGTCGTGGCCAGGGGCGAGGCGGGCAGGTGAGGAGCTGGTGCCGGCAGCGGAGGCATCTGGGGGATGGCGGACGCCAGCTGCTTCCAGGCGAGCAGCGTGGGGGCGGAGGGCGCGGGCGCCGGGCTGGGGGTCAGTCCCTCCACCGAGGCGGCCGCGGCCGAGGTGACGGGGGGCACTGGGGGGGACGAGGGGGCCAGGGGGGGCTTGGCGTCGGCCGCGGGCGGGAAGGCACCCTCCACGCTCCCTTTCACCGTTCCTCCGTCCGTCCGGAAGTGGAAGCTGTGACGGAGAAAGCGTGTCGGGGGTGGGGGGGGCACGGGGACCGGCCCTGCCCGGTGGGGGGGCCCACACACCCGTCCAGTGCCTGCAGGAGCCGCCTGTATCTGGGGGTCCCTCGGGGGCTCTCAGACGCTCTGCAGCCTGTGCCCGGGTGATGCGTTCATCCTCGGTACCCCCCCCCCCCCCACTCAGTCTCTGTTCTCAGGAACACCCAAGGCTTTTCGGGAGCGGGAGGGTCTATTTCAAATGTCCCGAGTTCTGGGTTCGATTACTGCAGGCGGCTGCACCCGCCCGCCGCGCCCTGGGCCTGCCTGGGCTCTGGGAGTTGACGAATCAAGTTCATGGTGTTTTTTAGCTCAGGCAGAGTCTAGGGAAGCCACCGTGCGGCTGTGGGGGGGAGGGGCTCCTGCTGGTGGGGGGTGCCCGGCCTGGGGGTGCAGGGGACCCCCATCCCGCAGGCAGGCGCCCACTCACTTGGCGTGCTTGATGGCTCCGTCCAGGGTGCTGAAGAGCGCCCCGCACTCCTCCACCACGCAGTGGAAGTGGGCCTTGTGCAGGAAGTCACACTGCGCGTCACACACGTCCTTGGTGCCGAACCTGCGGGGGGGGGGGGGGGCGGGGGAGGGTTAGAGCCGTGCGGGGGTGTGTGTGGGGGGGAAGGCGGGCGCGGGGTGGTGGGCCCCTCACCTGCGCAGATACACTCTCCAGGGCTCCGCCAGTTTCTCCTGCACCAGGGCCTTCACCGCCTTGCCCAGGAAGGGGCCCGAGTCCGCCGAGGGGCTCCCCTCCCCCTCCGTCGGGACGCTTAACAGGCTGCCGAGGTTGGAGCTGCCCTGAGACATCTGAGGAGGAGGACAGGGGCGTGCTGGGGGCCGGGGGGGCTCAGGACACGCCGACCCCGCGTGTGGGCTCTGAATGATTCCCTCCACCCTCCAGAAGGGTTCGGATCCGTTGGTCAAACCGGGGCCAGGACCCGCCTCACTCCCCTGACTCAGAAGCAGCCCTGGTGAGGTCCCTGCCGGGTTTCCTGAAGAAGAGCAGGCGGCGGGGGTGAGGGGTGGGGGGAGTACTGGGAACAGGATGACCAAGGAGGGGTGCGGCGGGGGTGCTGAGGAGGCCGCGGGGGCAGTGGCCACTGGACCAGAAGGTGGGGCTGGAAGAAGGCTCCGACCCGCTCATGGGGGTGGGTGTGGGGCTCGGGCAGGGAGAAAGGAGGCTGAGGAGTGGGCACTGAGCCCAGGAGGCAGAGCAGGGCAGAGAGCCCGTGGGCGGGTGTGGGAGTGGGGCAGCGGGACCCCAGCCCGTGAGGTCGCCGGGCCGGTCCCCCGCAGGCTCTGTGTACAGTGACCCAATTAATCTTGCTGTAGTCAAATGCATCATGTGAAGGGGGGGAGATATATTTGAGATGATGTATAATTTACAAAGACCCTGCATTATTTAAAATAAATATTCCGGGCGACCCTGCGCAGGCGTCCGGGACCATTACTCAACCGGAAAAGTGGAGACCGATTCTCGGCTCCCACTTCAGCCCCCCAACCCCGGCCCCCTCCAACCACAACAAAAAAATAGATATAAAATAAATAAATACAATTAATAACGAGCAGCGAGGGGAGTTAGAAGGCTCGGGGAAAAGGCTCTGGGAGCCGGCCCTCCATCTGAGGGAAGAAAGGGTGTCACACGCTGGAATATATTTCTTCAGCCAGTTCATTAAATTAATTTGTAAGCAGTGGCTCTGAAATTATATCCGATGAAAAATGGCCTCAAAATTTAAATGGTACAAACTCATCTTATTAGAGGCAAAACATTAAAAAACAAACACATCCCCCCCCCTCCACAGCCCCCAGCCCAGCTTTAATTTCTCGGGGTGGGGGAGAGGAAGGCGTGTGATGGATGGTTCTTACCTTATTCATAAGCGAGGATAAAAGAGATGAATTTGCCGGGACTGCGTGGCCATTTGATTCATTGCTGGAACACACAAACCACGTCCCCGGGCGTGGGACAGAGCCCAGTCCCCACACTGCCCCGGGGCTTCCGGTCCCCTTCTGGCCCGGCCTGGGGCAATGGCCTGGGGCAGGAGGGGCCCCACCTCTGGCCTCTGGTCAAGGCCCCGCTGGGCCCCACTCTCTGCCTTACCTGGGCTCCTTCAGGGTCAGGTCTAAACTGCGGTCGGCGGCCTCCTGGGGCCCTGGGGTGCCCGTGTTGTCTCCTGCCTCTGCCTTCGCGGGGGCCAGAGGGAAGCGGGTGGGGGTGGCCTGCTGCCCACTTCCTGCGGGGATGGGGGGGATGCCGGTGTGAGCAGGGCAGGGCTTCCCAGGTGGACACGCCACCACCCCGACCCGGGGGGCCTCTGGCCGGCGCCTCTCGCCCTGACGAGATTGGCCGTGACGTGGATGCCGGGCGGCAATTCTTCAAGTGATAATTATTGCGGAATTATGTCAAAGTCGTCCCAGAGAGCAGGGTGGGAGGCGGGCGGGGGCTGGGGCGGGGGCCCTCCATGGCCCCCCCACCAACTGTCAGAGCCAATTTGCGGTGCTGTCGCTTGGGCTTTTATTAAGGACGGTGTCGAAGCTGAGGGGAAGTGGCAGATCCAGGATGGGGCGCCCCTGCCGCGGGCGGGCCGGCCCCTGGTTGCCAGGGAGACAGCCGGCCCTGAGCGGTGGCAGCCGGTCACTGCAGCCCCGGCCTGAGACTCAGCCCACCCGCCAAACCATCCAGGGCCCGGCCAGCCTCTGGGGCTCCAGGGGGACTTCAGAGGCCTGGGCTAGCCTGTGGGGAGAGCAGGGGCAGGTAGGGCCAGACCTCGGGTGGTCAGAGAAGCTGCTGACCACAGCCGTGGCCCCGCCATCCCTGATGACTGGAATATCCGTCTGCCCCCTTGCGCTGGGACCGACACATAAGTGCCCAGACACCGGTGGACAGAGCAGGTGGCACCTTGTCAGGAGTGAAGGCCCTTCCCCTGCCCTTTCTTTGGGGGAAAGGAGATTTTCTAAAGAGAACAGATTCCCAGGGAATCTCTGAGCCTGTCTGGAGGGCCACGCCCTGGCCACCCGCAGCCACCTCTCACTGGAGGGACCTGGGGATCTGCTGTTTTCAGACCTCAGAGTCCACCTTCACTGCCCTCCCTGCCCCCGAATCTCCCGCCCCCAGGTTCCCAGGAACTGACCCAAACGCTCTCCCAGCACCCTGTGCTCCTGGGCGGGGCCTGGGCCTCCTCCCGGGGACACACTCGCCCCACAGACTTGGGTCTGTCTATTCCCTGCTTCATCCCCCGCTGCTGATCCTGTGCCAGACACTGCGGGAGGCGGTGTTCCCATCCCTCTGCCCCAAGCCCTCTCAGTCTGGTCCCCAGGGTAGTGGGCAGGGAGGGCAGCCACGATTCCGGCAAGGAAAGGAGAGAAGATACAGCCACGGTCCAGGCAAGGGAAGGGCGTCAGGCCCCGGGGTCTGGGCAGTGGACGTGGGGGGCGAGGGCCCAGCACTGGGGTATAGTCACAGCTGCAGGCACTCCCCTGGAGATTCACAGGGCCACGCGTGACCAGTGTCAGCTGTGCTGGGCAGCACCGTGGATGGATAGCTCATGGACACACTTGGCCTCGAGGGACTGCTGAAGAATGGCTCCACCCATGGACCCCTACAGCATGTCACCCTGCCCTGGGCCTGACCCAGGTCCCCTCCTGGGCACCGGAGGCCTCTGGCAGCTGTGGCCCCAGTTTGTGCCCATCAGGGTCGGACCGGTGGAGCAGGAGGATGCCATGATGCGGCTGGTATCCCCAAGGCCGCGTCCTCGCCCACTTTCCCAGAGGAAACAGAAGCTCCTAGTTGGGGCAGACAGGGCGAGGGACAGAGCCTCTTCCCAGCCACCCCCATCCCAGCTCTGCTCTGGACCCCGAGACCGGCGAGCCTCGGGCAGGGCCTGGCACTCACCTGGGTCAAAGGTGGCCGAGGGCTTGAGGGCGGCCGCGGCCAACCTGGCCATCATGGGCGAGATGAGGCCTTTGCTGGCGGAGATCCTCTCCATGATGGAGGCAGTGGGTGCGGGCACCGAGGCGGCCGCGGCCGGGCCCGGTTCGCCCCCTCCCGAGGTGGCCAGTGCAGGGGTGTCGGGGGCAGCTGAGGCAGCCGGCCCGGAGGACATGGCCCCCAGGAGGCCGGGGGCGCCCACGGGCAGCGCGGCCGTGCCCCGGCCCGGCAGCATGGGGAAGTAGGACGAGCCGGAGGACAGGCCGGAGTTGGAGAGGGCGAGGGCCAGGGGGATGGAGCCGGGCAGGGCCTGGGACAGCAGCCCTGAGATCTTGCTGTTGGGGGCCTTGGTGGCGCTGGGCGTGGCCTCGGCAGCTGCGGCCAGAGAGGCCGAGGACTGCTGGCTGGTGGGGGAGGCGCTGAGGCTGGAGTTCTTGCTGCTGAGGGCCGAGAAGTCCACCAGGTCGTCGTTGCTGGACTCCTCGTGCTCCGTGTCCTTGGCGCCCAGCAGCCCGGCCGGCAGCCCCAGCACCCCGGCCGAGCGCACGTGGCGCCGCTCGTGCTTCCGCTTGTGCGAGGTCATCTGGCTGGTGGAGGTGAAGGTGAAGCCGCAGCCGGCGCGGATGCAGTGGAAGTGGTTGGTGGCCTTGCTGTACACGCAGCCCTCGTACTTGCACTCCTCGTACTTGTAGAACTTCTTGAAGCCGTCCTTGGCGTACGCGTCGTCCTTGATGTGGTAGCTCTTGTGCTTCTCGATGTCGCACTTGTTCTTGAAGGTGAACGTGCAGCCCGGGCGCCTGCGAGGGCAGGAGGCAGCAGGGAGGGTCAGCGGCCCCCTCCTGCAGCAAGGTGCTGCCCCACTGGCCCCGCCCACAGCGCAGTAGTAGTCCCGCCCACCGGCAGCACCGCCCCTGCGCCCCGCCCACAAGCCCCGCCCACAGTGCAGTATTGGCCCCGCCCACTCGCAGCCCCGCCCTAGTGCCCCGCCCACTCACAGTGCTGCCCCACTGGCCCAGCCCACAGTACAGTACTGGCCCCGCCCACCCGCAGAACCGCCCCTGTGCCCCGCCCACAGTGCAGTATTGGCCCCGCCCACTCGCAGCCCCGCCCTGGTGCCCCGCCCACTCAAAGTGCTGCCCCACTGGCCCAGCCCACAGTACAGTACTGGCCCCGCCCACTCGCAGCTCCTCCCTAGTGCCCCGCCCACAAGCCCCGCCCACTCAGTGCTGCCTCACTGGCCCCGCCCACGGTGCAGTACTGGCCCCGCCCACTCGCAGCGCCTCTGCCCTAGTGCCACCGCCCACTCAGTGCTGCTTCACGGGCCCCGCCCACAAGCCCCGCCCACTCGCATCGCTGCTCCACTGGCCCCGCCCACAGCCCAGTGTTGGCCCCGCCCACTCGCAGTGCTGCCCTACTGCCCGCCCACTGGCCCCGCCCACTCACAGTGCTGTCCCACTGGCCTCGCCACCTGCAGTGCCACCCTACTGGCCCCGCCCTCCTACAGTGCAACCCCACTAGCCCCTCCCACAGTAAGTACCCCTCTACTGGCCCTGCGCCCTCAGTGCAGCCCCCACTGGGCCCGTCACAGTGCAGTCCTACTGGCTCTGCCCAGAGGACCACCCACTGGCCCCGCCCCCAGCACCACTCACTGGGCCCGCCCACCGCGGTGGTACCCTGCCCGCCCACCTGCAGTGGAAGTGCGTGGTCTTCTGCCCGTAGAACTGGCAGTCCGCGGTGCCGCAGTCCTCAGTGGCCCGGAAGCGCTGGAAGCCATCGTTGATGAGCTGCGTGTTCTTCTTGTGGAAGTTCTCGTGGGTCATCACATCTGACGTGCTTGTGTACACCTTGTTGCAGCCCACCTGGGGGGCCAGACCGTGGTCAGCACCCTGCCCCACTGTGCACCACAGTCCACCCACCTCCTGGCGGGGCGCGGACCTGGGTACCCACACGCCTCCCCGCAGTGGAGCCCCAGGTGCCCCTGCCCGGGCTGACCCTAGTGGTCCTCAGGGACCCTGGTCTGGATGGTTTTTGTAGGGACCCGTCTTGCACACAGAGGCTGTCCCCCCATCTGCAGGCTGCCACTGAGACCCCTAGGGGGGAGGAGGGGTCAGCCCCGGGCCTGGTGGTCACCTCTAGCCCCGGGACTGGTTTGGAGGCTCTCCCTGGCACTGCGCCCCCACCCGCACCTGGGCTGGGCCCGGCCGACAGACGTTGCCATATTGAGTAAAGCTCCGTGGAATGCCAGCGCCCTCGGGGCTCCCGTGCCAGCGTCTGCACCATCTCAGACCCCCCTGTCCCTGGGCTCAGGCTGTTTCACGGAACCCTAACAACCCCCGACAAACACGGACGGCGTGGCAGCCGCCGGCAGCCCCGAGTCGCTCCCCCGGGACCTGACACCTTGAAAAAGCCCAGACTCGACGTGGCATTAAAACAAAGAATTAAACAAAAACCTCCTCAGGAACCATTTGCGATGCTGCTCTGGGTGCTAAACCCTGAAAAATGTCTGTCTGTATAAACAGCTCCTGAATCTCACCGCACCAAGTATGGCCACGGCCCCTGCGCTCACTCCCACCCCGCCGCTCCTGCCCCCGGGGTCGGGAATGGGGGTCTCTGCCGGCTCCCCGGGCGGGCATCTGCAGGGGCAGACATGGGGGGGGACAGGGCCCGGGGGCCTGCACAGGGGTCAGGCACCTGCCTATGTCAAGGGGCACCTAGCAGGCAGGGCCGGGGCCTGCATATTGGAGCAGCGCACTTGGGGGCTGGCGTGTCGGGGGCACTGCATGTGGGGACACGCAGGCTGGGGGACACGCAGGCTGGGGGCCCGCACGCAGGGGACAGGGCACGCGGGGGCGCGGCCGGGGCGGCACCTGCATGCAGTGGTAGTGTGTGCTCTTCCCGTTGAGGTGGCAGCCGTGGTAGTAGACGCTGCAGTCGTCCAGCGGGCTGAAGCGCATGAAGCCATGTTGCAGTGAGTTGTCTCGCTTCTTGTGCATGTTATAGTGGCGGATCACGTCCTGCTTGCTCGTGAACCTCTGCCGGGAGAGCGCGTGTCGGCAGGGCCGGGGCCGCCCCCCACGGGCCTGGGAGGGGCCATCCAGAAGGGACCAGAGCCCCAGGCCCTCCCTGACTTCTCCCCCCTCCCCCAGCTCTGCCCACGTGTCCCGTCCCCCGCTGATGCTCGCTGGGGAGGGTTCGACTGTGTGCCACAGCGGCCAGAATCTCAGTGTCCATCACAATATGGGGCTGTGAGAGTGAGGGCGGGGAGGAGAGGAGTCAGGACGGGTCCTGGCCACGGGAGAAGCTCCCGGGCAGCGGTTTGAGGAGCCGGGAGGCGCGTGGGCAGTGGGCAGCGCTTCGGAGTCCACCTAGAGTGTACCTGGTAGTTGCACTCGGGGTCGAGACAGTGGTAGTGCTCGCGGTACTGGTACGCACAGTGCAAGTGGCCACAGTGCTGGCTTCCCGAGAACCTGCAGAGACCGGGTGGGGGTTGGGGTGTCACCGTGTGCAAGGGAGAAGGGAGTGGGGGTGCCCCAGGGGAGCAGGCGGGGGAGGCTGGGCCCCCATCTGCCCGGAGCTGCTGCTCCCGCCCCCAGCGTGTGACATGCCAGCAGTCCATGGCGTTTCTTCCCGCACAGCATCTGTCTGGCTCCCTCCCTGTGGCCCGCTCGCTCTGCACCCAGCGCCACCGCCAGGAGCCCACGCTGCCAGCCGCTGCCGCCTCCCACCCCGGGGCTGCCAGGATTGAGGGGAGGCCGTGGAGATGTGCCCTGGGTGGGGAGCAAGCCCCCGCCCCCCGGGACAGGGAGAGCCCCTCCACACACGGATCTAAGCTCAGCTGCCAAACGGGCCATCTGCTAAGCAGAGCGCTAATAACGCCAATAATAACAGTATCAGCGGTGGAGACACAGGAGCAGAGCGCAGCTGGAAGTCGGGGGCCGGGAGGGCGGGGGCTGGACAGAACCTGGCGCCCTGGGCCCTGCCACGCGGCTCTCCACCGGCCAGGGGCCAGTTTGGGGGTTTCTGGGGGGAACCTCCCAGCCTACAGCTGACGGGGGGTCAGGGGTTGAGGCCGGCACACGCCTGGGAGGTCGGTGCCTCTGGTGTCCACTGCCCTTCTGGGGACCCAGCCCTGCTGCAGAGTCAGATGCTCCCGGCCCGGGGTGGGACCACGTCGGAGGTGGGCAGTGAGAAGCCTGGGGGCAGGCCTGCGTGGGGTGGCGGGGGTGGGGGCGGCACCTGGCCGCGGTCCCTGGGGGACCTGCTGCCCTCGCCACGGCCACGTCCCCAGGGCCTACCTGGCGATGTATTTCTGGTAAATGTTCACATCCTCAGTGACGGCGGGCTTATCTGTGGGCAGTCCGTTCCTGGTGAGGGACAGGGGACACAGCCAATCAGTGACCGGAGTGTCGGGCTGCAGCTCTGTGCCCGGGCCCTGGGGTGCCCTGCGGCCCGGCGTGGGGGTGGGGGAAGCCTGGCACCGGGTCCCAAACCCACGCCGGCCAGGGCAGGGCTGGGGCTGGAGCGGCAGCCATGGATCTGGGCTGCTGGCCGAACAGGGGTCGCTTCTGTGTGGGGGGGCCCCCTCCGGCCTCAGGCCAAGGGCTGCCCGACTCTGTCCCCAGGTCTCTGCTGGCCGGAGGGAAGGGCCAGGGACCTGCTGTTCCTTTTCCCACGGCCAGAGCCGTGCTCAGAGTGCCCCATCTGTCTGTCTGTCTGTCTGTCAGTAGCCAGGCTCAGCGCTGGGGCCCGCAGCCACCAGCCACCTGACCTGACCTGCTGGGGACAGCAGAGAAGCCTTCGAGGGCCAGGGGTCAGCGGGAATCAGGGGACAGGGGTCAGAGGGCATCAGGGGTCGGGGTCAGAGGACATCAGGGGCCAGGGTCGGGGCATCAGGGGCATGTTAAGAGCAGCCCACACGCCCCCGGCACATGACTGCGGGTGTACGGGCGGGGGTGAGGGCCCACGGCTGGTGCGTGCAGAGGTGGAACCCGTGGGTCTGCGGATGTGTGCACCCGTGTACGCGCACCTGTCTCTGTGTGCCTGTGTGTGTGGCGGGGCGTGTGTGTCCTGTGGACAAGCCTGCTGGGCGGCATGAGGGTCTGCGTGTGTGTGCGCTGGGGGTAAGCTCCAGGCCGGCCGGCGCAGGGTGGACGCGGGGCGTGGGGGGCGCCTTACTTGACGGTGGACACGGTCCCCGTGGTGATGGAGTCGGTCTTGGAGAAGGTGGACTTCAGGTACTCGGGCGCGTTGAAAGGCAGGGAGGCGGCCGGCTCGGGCCCGGGCCCGGGGGCGCTGGGGGCGCTGGGCCCACTGGCCAGGGGCGCCGGGGCCAGGCTGGGGGCCGGCGGGCCCTTGGCGGCCGGGCCCGGCTTCTGGACGGCGCGCACGTCGTACTTGGAGGGCCGGCCCACCTTGCCGGTCTTGAAGGCGATGGCCCCGCCCATGTCGGGGCTGCCCTCCCCCGGCTTGAAGAGGTGCAGGTACTTGACGTTCTCCAGGTCGTACTTGGAGGGCTTCCTGTAGGCACTGCCGTTCTGCGGGCGCAGATGCTCCCCCGTCTTCAGTTTCTGGATGAAGAAGTCGTACTTGGAGGCGCGCGCCACCAGGCCCTGCATGGGCACGCTGCTGTGAGACGGCAGGGGCAGGATGGTGGCCTTGGTCTCCAGGTGCGCGGTGCTGGGCAGCCGCAGGCCAGGCAGCGGCCCTGCGGCCTCCTTGGGCCCACGCTCGTCCGCCTTGGCGCCGAGTGCCGGCCAGCAGAGCTGCTCGCCCGCCTTGAGCTTGCGGATGTATTCCTCGTACTTGGAGAAGCGGGCCCGCTTGCCCAGCGCGTCCTCGGCGCCCGCGGGTGCGGACGAGGTGGCCGGCTCGGCCGTGCAGCCGGCCTGCAGCCTCTCCAGGCTCAGCTTCCGGGCCAGCTCGTCCCGGGTGTCGTGGTCCTCGTACCCGAACATGCCCAGGAACTCCGTCACGGTGGAGGCCGCGTAGTCCCGCAGCGAGGAGGCCTCCCCTGCGGGCGGGTGGAGGGGCGGGCGTCACCTGGGGGGGGCCTGGACCCCACCCCACGGGGAGGGGCCGGCGGGGGAGGGGCCGGGCCAGGACATGATCTATGGCCATTTGACTCACTTGTTAGGTTTTACGACTCTTAAATTAATTTGTTTTAAAAAAAAAAGTAATTAATACTGGGGTAAAATAAAACGAGTTCATCAATGCCAGGAAAATCAATTTCCTAAATGTTCTGGCCGATGGCTTTTCAGTACATTAAACAAAGTTTCATAAATGTCTCGGCGCTCTCGCCCCGGCCTAATATGAAAGAGGATGGCTTTCCTGGAAGGGAGGCCGCGTCCCAGCCTGCGCGCCAGGGGCCGGTGAGGCGGGGCCCGGCCAGGTGGGCTGGACACTCGGGCGGGGGAAGCCCAGGCTTGAGGGGGCCGCTGGCGTGGGGCGGGGTGAGCCTGGCTGACCCTCGGTGGACACAGACCCTCATCCCTGGAAGCGGAAGGGCCAGCCCATCTCCCCAGGACTGGCCTCTGGACCCTCACATGCTAACACCCCCCCACCGCGCACCCCCAGCTGGCTGCTATCTCGGCCTCCGGGCCCAGCCCCGCCCCCACCTGTCACCTTCTAGCCACCTGTCGGCTCAAGTGGCTTCTGTCCATGCAGGTGGTCTCTCTCCCCGAGGACCATCAGGGGGTGGCCAACCCATGGACCTCCACACTCCCTCCCTCCCTGCCCCCCTGGGTCAGGACACACGTGTGGCCACAGCCCCCCCGCGGCCCAGCACCCTGCCCCGGGGACTCAGGAGCTGGGGGCAGAGGGGAGCTTCCAGGTGGGGGAGGCCAGAGGTCAGAGAGGCTCGGGCCTGCAGAGCTGCCCCCTGGGCGGGGGGCCTTCCCAGAGGGGTGGGCTGGGGCGACTGAAGCCGGTGAAGCTCCAGGACCGGGGAAAGAAACTAAAAATAGGCCGAGGAGGCAGCCGGGCCTCGCTATATATGGCAGGGAAGCCGCGGCCGGGAGGGCAGGCGTGCGCGGGGCGGGCGGCAGGGGTCCCCCAGCCCCAGGAGGCCACAAGGTGGCCCAGGGGCAGACCCAGCCAGCCCTCGCTGCAGCCCAGGCTGGACACAGCCCCCCCCCCACCCCAGCCTCTCTGCCAGTCCTGCTGGACTCCAGCCAGAGGGCGCGGGCAGGGCCACCGGCCACCCTGAGGCCCGGCCCCCTGGCGGCTTCCCACTCTCCAAGGAGGCAGGAAGGAGGCCGAGGGGGGGAGCGCGAGGATCCAGGGGCTGGAGGCCCTTGTCCCTGTCCGTCCCCTCTCCCCGGGCCGCCGAGTCTCCTTGTGTGGGGAGAGAAGGGCTTTTCCTATTGGGAAGCTGAAGGTCATACTCTTCCTCATTGATCTTGCAATGTTTGTTAATTACTCTGTCACTGATGTGGCGAAGGATAATTAAACAGCTCTGTTTATATCTTATATGCATAATTATGTGGCTGTGCAGGGCTCTCCACGCGGAGGGGGGTGCCCCTCGCTGCAGGAGAAGGGGGCAGGGGAGCGGGGAGGGGGCCTCCCACCCACGTGCCCAGGACCCCTATGTCCAGAGCGCCCGTGGCCGCTCCGAGTCCTGGGCCTGGGCCCGGGAGTTCCTCCCGGGAATAAGCCCAAAGCGCCAGGCCCCGGGGGTGGGGGCAGCAGCCGTGACCCTGTGACCCTGGCCTGCCCCCAGAGCTGGTGGGACAGAGGGACAGCGGGAGCAGCTGGTGAAGGAGGCGGGAGGGCGGCTGGAGGGTCCTGAGGTGTTCGGGGCCCCACGGGTGCCCCTCTCCGGGCTGCGCGTCCACCTCCTCGTGTCTGCATCCCTCCACCCACTGCTTCCTGGCGTGGACCTCGGGGGGCAGAGCGCTGCCGACACGCACCTGACACCTGCTTGGTCGCATCCTTGCAGGCGGGTCCGTCCGGGTCCTTCTCGTCGGCGCCGCCGCCCTCCTTGGGGGGCTCGTGGCCGGGGTCCTCCTCGTCGCTGCAGCCCTGCGGCTGCACCATGTAGACGCCCTCGGGGGGCAGCTCGGGGCCCTCGCGGGGGACGCGGCCCAGCAGGGGGGCCGGGGCCAGCTCCTCGCTGTACTCCCCGTTCACCCACTTCTCGATCACCGCTCGCCTCTTGTCCTCCTCGCTGCGGGGGGCCCGGGCCAGCCCTGCCTCCTTGTCCTGGGGCCGCCGCGGGCTGCTGGCGGCCTGGGCACTGGCCTCGGCGCCCTTCTCCACCACCACCTGGCGGCTCAGCTTGGCACAGATGGCGTTGAGCTTCAGGCCGCCTTTGCGCTTGGCCGCCATGGGGGGCTTGCCTGCGGGCGGGTCGGGGCACCGGGCACCTTCAGCTGTGGGAGGAGGGGCGAGGTCAGAGGCTGCGGGCCCGGCTCAGCCACCCAAAGGTGCCCCCGTGGGGGACCACCGCCCTCCCTAGGCTCAGCCCTCCTCTGGGCCTGCACCCCCCTGGGGCACGAGCTCAGGGTCCAGACCCTGCTGACCTCGGGCTGTCTCCCCCAGAGCTGACCACAGACACCCCGAGAGCCGGGGCCTAAGGATCGTCCCCACATAACTGACCTCGTCCAGCCCGTGCCATTGGGAGCAGTTGTGTCTGCCACGGGCCCCCCTCAGTGGACACCTCCACCCGCAATCCCCTCCTGGGGACTCTACCCGACACAACTTCCGTGACCCCACGGTCAGGCTCCACCTAGGAGCACCCCACAGACCTTCTCTGTGTGCCCCGCAGTCCCTGTTCTCCGAGTCAAACAGGGCCGCGTGTGCACACCCATGCACGCATGCACGCGCACACGCACATGCACACGCACACCATGCACACCCATGCACTCACACATATGCACACACACATATATGTGCACACACGCACACACATGTTCATGCACACATCCACACCAGGGGCCAGGGCTGGGGGTGTGGCACATGCACACACACACAGACACACACAACACACACACATATGCACACACATCCACACACACACAGCACGGCCCTGACTGCCCCGTGTCCCTGCCCAGCCCGAGGAGTCACTGCTGGAACCGGGCCAAGAGCCTGGGAGCAGCTACTGCGGCTGTGGTTGGTCCGTCTGTCCGTCTGTCCGACCCTGTGTCTGTCTGTCCTGGGCACCAGATCCTGAGGAAGGACTGGGGTGGGGGCAGGGCAGACACCGCTCGCTCACACTGGCGGGGGCCTTCGGCACCCCCGGGCAGAGGTGGCCCCGAGTCTCACACTGGTCAGAGGCTGGCAGCCGCCCCCTGGGCCACTCGGGTCTCGCTCTGACGACTCTGCACCCCCAGCCCTGCAGGCCGGCCACAAGGCGCCCCTGCAGTACCCGCCCGGTGCCCACACCCTGAAGCTGCAGCCTTCACCCGAGAACGGCCGGCTGGTGCTCCCTGCTGCCCCTCACTGCCCCCCGGGCACCGGCTCTCCCCTCACTGCCCCCACGCCCACACCCCGAGCTTCTCCTTCTCCACACGGGGGGGTGCCTGCACCCACACTTCGGGCAGCGGGTCCCACGCTGCCCCCTCCCTCCATCCCTCCCTCCCGCGGAGGCCTCACCTGGTCCCCTTTGTCCCCAGGGTGGAGGAGGACGCTGGGGGGGGGGCGCGCTATTTTTACCAGGAGGTAAGCAGCCAGTGTCATGCAGACGGCAAATGAACCCATAAATATTTATCTCCAGGAAAAGGAAAGCAGGGGTTCCCAGGCCGCCCTGCTCCGCCGACCCCCCTCCCGGGGCCCCCACCCATCCTGGAGCCTCCAGCCCACCCTTCCCCGGGTCTCCGCGCCACCCTCGGGGCTGGGGGCACCAGCTGCAAGGCAGCTGCGCACCCAGGGCCCGGCCCGCCCCTGTGCGCTCCCTGGTTCCGCCTCTGGCCCCCACACCTGCCCTCCAGCTGCCGCTCTGCCCCACACCTGTCCTCCAGATGTTGGCCTCCCTCTGACTCCTGGGGCCAGGGGTGGGGGCCGGGGGGGGCGGGAGGCTGAGGCCGGGCCACAGCAGGGAAGGCTGAGGCCGTGGGAGGGGGGCTGGGGCGGGGGGGCCGCCTTCCTCCCGCCCCGCGCCAGGCCAGGGCCCCCCATAAACACACGCTACCCCCCGCGCGGCTGACCCCAGGCTCCCGTCCATGTAAACATTCCCCGGACTTTCTTCTCTGGAACATAAACGCGGCGGCCGGGCTCAATGGGAGGAAGCCATCCGTCCCGGGCCCTGTCACGGCCCCTTTCATCTCCTTCCCGCCACCAGGCTGCCCGCGGCTCTATTTACACTGGACACTTCCTCTGGGAACAATGCTGCCCGGGAGGCCGGCCGGGGTGCTCCCCGCGTCCCTGGGCGCTCCTGCTCGTCTCGGCCCTGGCAGCAGCTCAGCGGTGCCCGTGCCAGCTGGGGGGCCAGCGGTGCCCCCATCGGGGACAGCCCAGGCAGGGACCTGGACCTCCTGATGGCGCCCAGGGGCATGAGCCTCGAGGCCGGGGACGCTCAAGGGGCAGGAGGAGTGGACAGGGCCTGGGGCACCCTCGCCACCCCACTCACGCCCTGCCCTCCAGGCTCCACGGGACCAGCCCGCAGGCAGGGGTCTCTGGGGTGGGCACCGGCGCCGCACGAGTCTCTGGATCCTCTGGCCGCCTCACCAGGGCCCAGCGGCCTCTGCTGTGGAGGACACTGAGCCCCCAGCCCCAGCCTGAGCCCGGAGCCTGGCCAGCAGGACACCATGGGGTGGGTGCCCGGGTCCACCCTGCCTGTCCCCTCCTCCCCCCCACCTCCCAGTCCCCCTCATCCCGAGCCCCCTAAAGTGTTAACTGTGATGGGTAAAATGGTACAGCAGATTGCTACAATAAATAATTTACTGATATTTATAAATATTCAAATCAGCCAGCTTCAGAGACAGAACGCGAGGTCGGCCTCGGGAGAAGCCGAGACGGCAGAGCCTCACGCCTGCCGCCGCCGCTGGCCAGTTCCGCCGAGTGGGGGCTCCCCGGGCTGCACCTGGGCCCCCGCCCGGGCTGGAGGCTGCGGGGGGTGGGGGGGAACAGCCGCCCCTCTCCCTGCCAGCGCCCATCAGGCCTAGGGTGGGGGAGGCCGTGCCGGGGCGCCTGGCAGCCCCCCAGCGGTGAGGGACGTGAAGGGACCAGGCAGCTGTCAGCTCCGGGCCCGGTGCTTTATGGGCTCTGCCTGGTGACTCTGAACTCCCTGGTAGGAAATAAAGTTCTCCCCGCGCGTCCCTTCTAAACATTTCACTCAGTGGAAACGGTGTTTAAGAAAAATGAGGACATATTTCTTCCTAAGGATGCAGGTTCCCCGCCCCCCCCGGCGGCCTCACGCCCGCTGTACATCAGAGGGGGAGGCAGGGGGCAGGCACCTGGGGCCTGGGGTGGGGGCACCCCGGGGCCTCGACTCCTGACAGGCCCTTGGGGGACCTCGGGCTCCGCCCCCACGGCACCCCCTGAGCCGGAAGCGAGTGCCCACACAGTCTCCTCTGGGGTCGGGCTGGATTCCCTGCAGGTTGGTTACACGTCCAAAGTCATGGTGGGACCCTCATAAAGGTCCTCCCAAAGTCACGGTGCGACCCTTATAGAGGCCCCCAAAGTCATGGTGGGACACTCATGAAGCCCCCCAAAGTCATGGTGGGACACTCATAAAGGCCCCCCAAAGTCACAGTGGGACCCTCATAAAGCCCCCCATCAGGCCGCTCAGCTAGGAAGGCGGCCACATCGGGGCCCACCTGCACCCCCATAAGAGCTCCAACACTACGGGTTCCCAGGATCGTGAGTGGACGCCACGGGGGGTCGTGTCCAGTCTGAGGCTCCTGGGACGGTGCTGCCCCACTGGCTCGGGGTTCCTTCCCTCCCACCCCCCCACCTCGTCTGCGTCTCAGCAGTTCCCGGTGCCCGGCCACCTGTCCCCGAAGACAGGGTGTCCTTCCCAGCCCACCTCAGCCCAGATCGGAGTGTGGGGGGAGCAGAGCGGAGGGTCTCCGAGTCCCCGGTCCCCAGGGCCACCAGCTGGGGCGCGGGGGGCCCTGCCGCCGGGGCCAAGCTGCCCCCTTTGTTTATTTATTTATTATGATTTTTTAGTCCAGTTAAAAGGTTTACTATCCAGACGCGCCTAAGTGGCCTCACTTAGCGTAAGTAACTCCATAAATCAGGGCAACTGTTAGCATCCACCGCACAGCCAGCCCATCAATCTCCCCCAGGTCACAGCCAAACAGGAAGGGGAGAAAAGAGAGTCACCGCCCAGGGGAGGCTTAAAACACAGCCGTGCTGGGCTGGGCGCAGGCCGCCACGGTCACGCGTGAGCAGAGTGCCCACCACCCTGGGAAGGTGACCCACTGGGGGCTGTGGGGCGGCTGTCACGCCACCCCCAAGGGCTCCGGGCTCATCCCTTTCTTTCTTTTCTCTCTTTTTAACCTGGGGGCCACACCCCGGCTGGGATCACCCCCGGCTCTCTGCTCCGGGATCTCTCCTGATGGCGGCGTGGCGGGGTCCGAGCACAGTCGGCCACGTGCCAGGCCAGTTCCCGCCCCACACAGCCCGTCTCTCTTTTGTGTGGACCGGCCCGCCTGGGTGAGAGGGGCTGCCCAGAGGAGGGCAGGGAAGCTGGGCTAACATCAGCCAGGCCCTACCACGACACTGGGGTGGGCTGCACCCAGACCTGTGAAAGCCAAGTGGAGCTGGGGAGGGGGGGCGGGGCTGACCCCCTCCACCCGCACCTCCGTGGCAGGGACCCCGAGCCGGCCCTTCCCAGGCCCAGGAGGGGCCCCACGCCCCTCGGGGCCACCGGGCCACCGGCACCGACCCCCTCCGAGGGTTGGGGGTGTCTCCGAGGCCCCGAGGGGGCATGCCAGCCCCCCGGGGTGGAAGCCACCGGAGCCAAGGGGCCCCCCGCACCCTCGCAGACCCTGCCGCCCGCCTGCCCGCCGCATCTCCCCGTGAACTCTATTTCTCTCTCCTCTCGGAAAACAACTGAGCTGTAAATACTGTTTAACCTTCTCCCCCCTCCCCCCAGCCCTCCCCTCCGCACTATAAAAACACAAATATGCCATAACTCAGCGGCCGGCCGCCCAGCCTCCAACACGCCCCGCGCCCGGGCCTCTCGGAAGGTCATTACAAACGACTTTCCGATTCACTGCTCCTGAAATAATTTTGTGTATTAAAACCTGAATCTGCACTTTCTGGGGCCGAAAGCCTCGCTTAATTATGGCGGGTGTCCTTGGGACGGACAGTGATCCTTCACGCGCCCGCCGCCGCCCCCCTCCCCGGGCCCAATCTGTTTTCAAAGTGTGTCTGTCCTTTATTAAATTGTTTTCTTTTCCACATTATCAGTTGCCATGGAGACCTCATCTCTCGGATTATTTGAATTTCATTATATCTATTGATTTGGGAGCATTTCATCTTTTTTATTGTTTTTCTGTCAATTTTCAAAACGAATAACCATCTAATTTGCGTCAGCGCTGATTATGTTTGTCCCTCAATAGAGGTCGGCAGCTGCGCTGGGGAAACAAATCAATGAAAAACCATCATAAAACTCCCCACTCCGGGCGCCGGGATGTGTGGGTGACATTCCACGCCTGCGAGAGACACACACAGTTCCAAGTTCAGCTCCAGCGGCCGCCCCGGGCCCGGCTGCCTCCTCCGGCCTTCAGACTTAATTCGGCGATTTGGGGGCCCGCTTAGTGGCGTGTGGGCTGGCGTGGGCGGCGGTGTGGTGGTGGGCTGGCCGTGGCGCCCGCCGGCGGGTGAGGCCGGGGAACCCCGGAGGGTGCAGTGGGCAGGGACGGGAGGAGCGGGGGGGCGGGGGTGCCCCGAGGAGGGGCCGGGCTGGGAACGAGGGGGCCGCAGGAAGGGGGAGGGAAGGAGGGAATTCGAACTGCTTACTTTGTTGGTTTTTTTTAAATAATTTATGCAATTTTAAGCATTTATGTATAAATTTTTTAATAAGCCACCCCGGAGCAGGCTGGCCATTAGCATCCCGACGTCCTTCTGTCCAATGGGCTGGCAGAGAGGATCAATTTCTGAGAGCACTTTCCCTTTTTTATGACATGATAAAATGCTTTTAAAGCAACTTACACAAATATGGAAATTTTTTCTTCTTTTCGCCGCCCCCCTCCCCCTGGCCGCCTCCCCAGCCCCCGGGAAAGGGGGGGGCGCGCGCACAGTGCTCGGGCCCTCTGCTCGGGGAGGGGGGCCGCGGGGGGTTGGCAGGAGGCAGCCCCAGTTCTGACTGGAACTGGCCGCCTGTCCTTCTAACAAGGGCATAAACTTTCATTACCCATGCACGCAGTCAAAGGCAATTTAGGGAAACGCGCTGCTCAGAAAAGGAAGACCTCAGCGATTCGTGGCCCGCGGCCGCCACAGTCCGGGGCTCCCGCCTTCCGCGCGAGGGAGTCCGGCTCTGGCCCTCCGGCCCGGCCCCACGGGAGGGGCGGGAGGGTGCTCGACGGTCGGCCGCTCACAGAGGGAGGGAAGCTCCCGTGGCCCTGGCCGGCCCCCAGCACCCTGCCCTGGGCGCGCTAGCCTCTGTCCTCAGCCCTACACCAGCCATGGTCAGACACAGGCCCCAGGGAGCGGCTGGTCTCGTCTGTCTGCACACCCCCAGCCCGGGGCACGTGTGGGCAGGAGCTTGGCTCTGAGGGGAAAGGATGGATGGTGGATGGATGGATGGGTAGATGGATGGATGGGTGGATGGATGGATGGATGGATGCGTGGGTGGGTGGGTGGATGGATGGATGGATGGGTTGATGGGTGGGTGGATGAGTGGGTGGGTAGATGAATGGATGGATGGATGAATGGATGGTGGATGGATGGATGGATGGATGGTGGATGGATGGATGGGTAGATGGATGGATGGGTGGATGGGTGGATGGATGGATGGATGGATGTGTGGGTGGGTGGGTGGGTGGATGGATGGATGGGTTGATGGGTGGGTGGATGAGTGGGTGGGTAGATGAATGGATGGATGGATGGATGGATGGATGGTGGATGGATGGATGGATGGATGGTGGATGGATGGATGGGTGGGTGGATGGATGGATGGATGGATGGATGTGTGGGTGGGTGGGTGGGTGGATGGATGGATGGGTTGATGGGTGGGTGGATGAGTGGGTGGGTAGATGAATGGATGGATGGATGGATGAATGGATGGTGGATGGATGGATGGATGGATGGATGCGTGGGTGGGTGGGTAGATAGATGGATGGATGGGTGGGTGGGTGGACATATGGACAGACGGGTGAATGGATGGGTGAGTGGATGGATGGATGCGTGGGTGGGTGGGTGGGTGGATGGATGGATGGATGGATGGGTGGGTGGGTAGATGGATGAGTGGATGGATGGGTAGATGAATGGAAAGATGGGTGGGTGGATGGGTGGGTGGATGGATAGATGGATGGATAGATGGATAGATGGATGGATGGATGGGTTGATGGGTGGGTGGATGAGTGGGTGGGTAGATGAATGGATGGATGGATGAATGGATGGTGGATGGATGGATGGATGGATGCGTGGGTGGGTGGGTAGATAGATGGATGGATGGGTGGGTGAGTGGACATATGGACAGATGGGTGAATGGATGGGTGGGTGGATGGATGGATGGATGGATGGGTGGATGGATGAGTAGCTGGGTGGGTGGACAGATGGGTAAATGGAGGGATGGATGGGTGAATGGATAGGTAATGATTAGTTAGATGAATGGATAGGTAATGGATAGTTAGATGAATGGACGGATGGGTGGGTGGACAAACAGATGGACTGATGGATGGGTGGACAACTGGATGAGTGGATAGATTGATGGACAGACAGATGGAGGGCTGGATGGGTGGATGGGAGGATGAGTGCACGGTAGATGGGTGGATGGATAGGTTTATAGGCTGGTGGGTAGTGGGTGGATAGTGGACAGATGGAGGGTAGGTGAGTGGGTGGGTGGGATTTGAGTGGACAGGCAGGTGAAGAGACTGGGGGTGATGGATGGATGGATCATGGGTTGATAGACTGGTGGTGGGTGGAAGGATGAATGGATGGGTGGGTAGATTGGTGGATGGACAGGTGAACTTCTGGGCACATGAATGGATGGTGGGTGAATAGACTGGGGGTGGATGGGTGGGTTGATGGGTAGGTGGGTAGGCGGGTAGACAGTTACATGGGCAGGTAGACAGTGGACAGAGGGAGGAGGCCGAGTGGGAAACCAGCCCAGGGGTCCAGTTCCTGCAGGAGATCGGCAGAGGCCAGGCCAGGCCTCCCTCCAGGGTCACCTGCCTGAGCTTACGGGGAAGGCTGCCTCTGGATGTGGAAAATGGGGAGGAAGGGACAGCTTGACCCTCATCTCGCTGTCGCCGCCAACTCCTGAGGAGGACGGCAGGCACCCTGGGCCCAGCCTGAGGACGGCCCTGTCCCGCGTCCCCTCCTCCATGCAGCCCTGCCCAGTACAGACACTGAGGGCGAGCGTGGGGGAGCCCTGGGAGGCTGAGGGGCTTCTCCCAGAGTCCTTCCCACCTGGCCACTGGCTGGGGACAGCGCCCGACCCACAGGCCGCGGACACTCCCCATCAGACTGAGTGACCACTGCAGACCCCTCGCAGTACCACCACCCCCCTGCACTGTCCCTCTGTTTCGGAGGGGCCAGCGCCCCCCAGGGAGGCAGGGTGAGGAGGGGCTGTGGGTGGGGAATGTGGATGACCAGCAGGGACAGAAGCCCGTGGTCCCGGGGTCCCTGCCTGGGAGAGGGAGGAGCCGTTTCCTGCCCAAGGCGGGGGACAGAGTCCAGCCCGGCCGCCGCTGTCCAGGGCTCCAGGGGCGGCTGACGCCCACCGCTCCCTCCATCCCCCAGGCTCCTTGGGCCCTCACCTGCCCGGGCACCCCGGCAAGGCCCAGGCTGCGAGCCCCGGGTGAAGCAGGCCATCTCGGACCTCGGCGGGGGACGTCAGGGGGCAGGGCCGGGCCCCCTGCCCCCTCAACTGTCATTAAAATCACAAGTTTCTGTTACAATCTAAACATTCCCACATCGCATAAAGGGTTATATTACACCCGAGCCACCCCAGCCCGTGTTTGCAAAGAGAAGCTCACGGCAGGTCCCCCCTCCTGACGAAGTGACTTATTAAAGTTTAAACAGTAATTAACAGAACAATAAAAATAAAGGGATGTTTTGGGAGTCATAGCGCACACAGGGTTTTGGCAGTGCCAGCAGTTTTTCAGTGCCCTGCGCTGGCAGCAAAATGTGACGACGGCGACGGGGAAGGCAGAGCCGGGGGGCCGGGCCCAGCCTGGCGACTTCCGGCCGGGGGTGAGGGGCCGCTGCCAGGCCGCAGGCTGGGCCTGGGGGCCCCCGGGCCCCCCTCCAAGTGGGCACGGACCACCGGCTGGGGGAGGGGTGCCACGCCCCCGGGCCAGGGCGGGGGGGGGGGGGCTTGGGGGACTCCAGTCCTGCAGTTACTGGGCAGTTACTAGCCCTGGGCTGTAGGCGGGACAGGGCTGTGTCCCCTGAACCCTCCTGGGCGAGGCCACCCCTGACGTCTCTCCCACCTCACATGGACCCCAAGGCCTCTGGGCCCCCACCTAGGCCCTTGTCCACACAGGCTTGAGGACCAGGCCTGCGTCCACCTCGACTTCCTGCCTGCTTCCACCCGGCGCAGGGCAGGGCCCCCCTCGGCGCCCAGGAATGGCATGAGTCTGACTGCAGCGCCCTGAGACACCCCGCCCCCCCTCCCCGGCCAGGCTGTGCTCTCCTGGGGGGAGTCCCCGCTCCCCTCCCAGCAGGAAGGAGGCCCCTCCCAGGGAGGTGTGAGTCCCCCGCTCCCCGCTGCACCTCCCTGCTCCATGCGGGTAGCCAGGCTGGAGGCCCTAGGAGCTGGGTGGACCCAGCCCTGGCCCCGCCCCTCTCTGTGCCCACTTCTCTCACCCCGGACATCCGCCCAGCCCAGCCTGGTCCCTGTGGGCGCCCAGGGCTGGCCCCACGCAGACTCCCTGAGGCAGCAGAGATGGGCCTGGAGGTGAGGTGTGTGTGGGGCTGTGGCAGCTCTACTGGGCCATGAGGCCTGGGCAGTGGAGGGACAGGGACGGGCCACACTGTAGGCCCCAGCACAGAACTTGGCCCCGAGAGCTCAGCAGACAGAACTTTCCTTCCCCTCGGTCTGGGCGGAAACCTCGGGGGCTCCAGTCTCTGTCCCTCAGTGAGGGTCTCAAAGGTGGGCGGGGGGCTGAACCACCAGCTCCTCTGCTCAGAAGCCTGATGGAAGGACCCCGGGTTTGAGCCCCTGGCTGCCCTGAGGGTCACCGCAGCCCTAAAGGTGTGTGACAGGGGCTCAGGGCTCAGGATCAAGGCCAAGGAGGGCTCCAGGCTGCCTCGACCTCCCCACGCCGTCCCTGGGGCACCCCCATCCTGAGCTTGATGGGCAGACCCCAGGGGGGTGCCCCCCGCCCCCCTGTGGCCACACAGCCTCCCAGGGCTGCTGGAGCCCGGACAGTCGCCCAGGAGGCCCTGCTGCCCCCCTCACCGGGACACCCGCCTTTGGGGCCACATGTCAGGGGCCGGCTGAGGGGCTCAGGCCCACAGGGCGCGGGGCTGGGCAGGGGTGCGTGGAGGGAGGCTGGGCACCGTGCGTTGGTGGCCGTCCCCCCTGCAGGCCAACACCCCAGCAGTGGGGTGGCAGGCAGAGGGGCCCCCCCGCACCCCACCTGGCCCCCGCAGGCCCGAGCCTCGAGGATTTCCCTCACGGTGGCGTGGTGGAGGGTTAGTGCTCGTCAACCATCTGGAGTAAGGAATTACCGTCACCTCCCTGATCCGGGTCCCTAAACCCAAAGCTGGTGACAGTGTGTGTGCGGGGGGGGTCTCTCTGAGGGGCCAGGAGGGCCAGCCAGCGCGTCCTCTGCCTCCCTTACACCCCCCACCCCGCCCGCCCGCGCACGCCCGCTCCCGGCACGCCGGGCTGCGCTGGGGCCGTCAGGTAAATTAGATCTGAAAGCTGACAATTTCTGACCATATTTCCTTGATTATTTCAAACAAATGCACAGCAGCCGCTGTAAGGAGATTAAAGTGACATAAACGTCCCGGGTGGGGGGGGGAGGGCAGAGGATTCAGGTCACCCCATCCGTCCCCCGCCTGACAGACGCTATATCGCTATCCAATCCAATAAAAATCCCCCCCTTTTGCTTTAATTAATTTTACAGCTAGCTTGCTTAATTACTTTCAATCAAAATCCTCCTGCCATCGCAAAATTAGAGATGGTTGAGCTCCATTAGCCTAAATTCTTCATTTCCATATAGAAAAGAGGCTGTCGGCAGAGCCAGCCCGGCTGGCCTGGCGGGACAGACGTCCGTCTGCCGCCCTGCCCGCCCGCCTGCGGAGCCCACCCAGTCGGGCTTCCGCTCTTGCCCGGTTTCCCTCATCCTCTGCCCCTGCGGTTCCTGGGCCCGAGAGCTGAGGTCCAGGGGGCTTCCCCGCCCCGCCCCCAACTCCCGCCCTGGACTCAGGCTGGACCCCCCCCCCCATCCCCGCGGGGGCTCCCACACCCCGAGCCAGCCTGCCCTCTGGAGCCCACGCCCGGACGCCCAGACAGCAGAGCTGGGCTCCAGCGAGGCAGGCCACTGAGCGGTCAGCCCGGCTCTCTGGAACCCAAACCACACAGGCCGGCAGTGCCCGCTGGCTGGCTGGACTCAGCTGTCGGGCAGCCGGGCCCCCGGGTGCTCTCGAGGTCCCACATGGGTCCTCACACCCCCCCCACCCATCCCCGCCACGGTGGGTGTGGCGGCCTGGCTCGGCCATGGGGCGGCCCCCACTCTCGGCCCCACTCCGCGGCTCCACTTCGCGTTTTGCAGGCGGCAGCCACTGTCGCGGCCGGGTCTGGCCCGACCTGGGCTCTGGCAGGGGTGAGAGCCGCACCAGGACTGCGGGATTCCAGGGAACCTGGCCGGGATCTCCCGGGGCAGGGGGCCAAGTCCACCCGGCTCCCCTCCGAGGCACACCCCGCCCCCACCTGCTGGGACCCTGGGGTCCGGGCCGGACACTGGGGGCTGGAAGCTAAGGGAACTGCATGTGGGGGACCAGGTCCAACCTGACCTGCCGGCCAGAGGGTGAAGCCGGGACAGGAACCGACCTGGCGAGGCCCCTCCTCCATGTGGGACCCCAGGCCCGCCGCCCAGCCCCAGGCCTGCCCAGTCTTCAGACCCCTCCTGAGCACCCCAGAGTCCTCAGCTGGGGCTGTGTCTCAGGCAGTGAGTGTGAAGTGGCAGGTGCCCAGGGAGGGGGGGCCTAGCCAGCACCCCTCACACACACACACACACACACACACACACACACACGCCACCACACAGCACAGTTTGGGAGTGGCTGCTGCGTCCAGGGGACCAGGAGGTGACCGACGCAGAGCTGGGCCTGCTGAGGGCAGCTGACCGAGCCAGGTGCCTGCCGGCCGTGTCCACAGCTGCCCAGGGCCCAGCTGCAGGGCGGGGCCCAGCCCGCCCCCTCTCCGGCCTGTCCCTTGCCCCACTCCTCACTCGGCCTCATCCTGGGCACCCCAGGGCTCCTGGCCGCGACCTCACTTCCTCGAGGAGCCCTCAGAGCTGTCCACAGGCCGCAGGGCTCCCCGGTCCTCCCTCCTCCAGCCCCTCCTCCCTGGTCCTCCCGTCTCCCGCCCCTCCCCCTCCCCCCATCCCTGCTCCGGCTACTCTGCACCTGCCCCGTCCCTCTCTCCTCTTTCCGAGTCCAGGATTTCTGTGACCACTTGGTGACCCCTGCAACGCCCCCCTCCCAAAGCGACCCCCAGCACCTCCGCACAGAGACACGCCCGGCGAAGACTGACGGATACCGAAACGAAGCGTCTCTGCTCCACCGGGGCAAGGGGTCTGCACAGCCAGGGGACCCCCCGCCGGGACGCTCGAGGCCTCGGCTCACCTCCAAACGCCCTTCGCAGGCCCTGCCCAGTTGCCACGGCCTCTCCCGGGCAGGGAACAACTGCTGTGGCCGAGGGGGAGGCGCGAGCAGCAACTGTGGGCGTGGGGCCTCCCGCCTCCCCTCCCGGACCCAAAAAAGGACGGAGGGGACGGGGGCGGCCGGCCGGCCCGCCAGGGAGATCCCAGGCCCCGGGCCCCACCGCCCCCTGCACGTGCCGGGCGCTCTCTCCAGGGTCTCGGGCGGGCGTGGAGCCGGGTCCCTCCCGAGGGCGCTGGGGTCGGGTCAGCGGGTGGCCAGGCTGGGGGGCGGGGGGCCGCGGAGAGGGGGAGTTCTATCAACGCCTCCCAGTCAGAGCAGAAAATGTCAGCGTTTATGGCTTCATCGCTGGCGTCGCAGGGCCCGTGCACCCTGCACGGGAATGTCACCGCTTGTCATGTTCTATCACCTGCCGTTCGTTAACGCCTTCCCTGCGAGGAGCCCGTCTCAGCCTGCCCCGGCCCCCGGGGACCCCGGGACAGAAAACAGCCCCCACCACACCGCCGCGCGCTCCCGGCTCTCGGGGGTCCCCGGGGAGCGCGGCTGAGGGACCCTCGCATAACCCCTCCAGCACCCCCGACTGCCTCCCGCTGGGAGAGGGTCCCCACAGCCCGGAATTCCGGAGCTGGGTCCGGACCAGCACCCCCACTGGACGTTAGACCAGACATTCTCCTCCCCGGGGTGAGGATGGGAGGAGGGACAGGTCTTCCCGGGGCCACCTGCTGACCCCTCCCCGGGGCCTCACAGCTGTCCAGCTCTGCCCGCCCCGGGGTTCTCCTTCCCGTGCAGGGTGAGCTGTCCACTGTCTGCCCCAGGCTGAGCTAGACGCACAGAGGCCCGGGGGACACCCCTGCCCCCCAGGACCCCATTCCCTTCCAGCAAAGGCGACCCACCAGGAGAGTCCGCTGACCCAGCCCTGCAGCCATGCCGGCCTCTGCCCCTCATGCCCAAGTTCCCCCGAGTGCCCATCAGAGAAGACGCGGGAACGCGTCCACCTCCCCCCTGCTCCCTTTTCGGAGAGGGTGGGGGCCTCCAGCTGCGCCCACCATCGCGTCTCCTCCTGCCGGCTGGCGAGGGAGACACCTGGGAGCAGCCGTGGGGGCTGTGGGTGTTGGGGGGGGGTTGCTGGGGGCCGTGGCCAGCAGCACGCAAATGCCACCTGGAGCCATCCTGACTCGGGGGTCCTCGGGGGGCCCTTCCCTCCCCCCGGCTCCTATGTGTCCTTCCCCCGAGCCTCCCCACTGGGGGTGTTCCATCCCGTGGGACACAACGAGGCATGCTCTGGGGGCCCCGGGTACCGTGTCTTCTACAGGAGCCCCTCAGAGCCCCGGCCTGGCTGGGAACTTGGGGTGTGCGGGGCAGGGAGCCTTGCCGAGCTAGCCGGGCCCCCTGACCTGGTGTCGGTGCCCCCCTGAGGACCCTGCTCTGGGCCGGCACGACTGAGGGGTGTGGGCACCCCCGAGCAGCGGCAGTCCTGGGGCAGGCAGCGTCCCAACGGGCAGCCGGAACCCCTGCCAGGGCTCCAGGGGTGCTGGTCCCCATTCCCGAACCCTGAGGGGCTGCAGGGGCCGAGGGGAGCGGCGGGAGGGGTCTGCTGCCTGCTCCCAGGGCTCTGCCGAGACTCTGGGATTTATCAGCCTCCCGGCCAGGCCCAGCACTAGCCCTTTCATTAAGTCCCTATCGATGGGAAATTACTCCCTCACTCAGGAATAGAAGTTTTCATCTTATTCTAACTTAGATTCTTAAAGCAATTACCCGGCGTCTGGCAATGACTTCACCGCGGCCAGCCCTGAGGCAGCCCAGACCCCTGGCTCGGCCCCCGGGGCGGCCCGGGCAGCCCCCAAGCCCCCGGCCGGGGCCTGCGAGGTGGCACAGGGCCTCCTCCCGCACCACCTGTGCTGGGCCCCGGCGGCGGGCGCGGGGCCTGGAGAGGCCGCGGCAGCTGGTGTCGCGGGAGTTTCTATTTTTAATTGTTTGATCGGAATATTAACTCATCTAGACCCGTTCCCAGGACGGGGTTCCAGCGAGGGCTCCCCGGGCCCAGCCCGGCCTCTCTGCCCCTCGCCTGTCAGAGTTCAACTCTGCAGTGAGTGATTGGGGGGGTGGGTGGAGAGAGAGAGAGAGAGAGAGAGACAGACAGACAGACAGACAGAGACAGAGAGGAGAGGGGGTTGGGGGGATAGGATCCAAGAGACAGAGGGAGACAGACAGAGACAGAGAGATAGAGATGGAGAGAGGGAGACAGGGAGATGGAGAGGGGGAAGAGAGGAACGGGGTGGGGGCCGAGGCTGGTCACTCCCCCGAGCCCCGGGAGCTGTGGCCACGCCCTCCCCTGGGCACCCTCCTGGCCAGCTGCGGCAGCCCCCGGGCTGGGGGTTCAGCTCTCCTGGACTTTCTGCTCCTCGGGGTCCGGCCGGGCACTGTCTCCAGGGGGCCTGGAGCCCCCGAGCCCAGCGGCTACCCTGGTGTGGTCTGGCCCTGCCCCCTCTGTCCCTCCCAAGGTCACGGGGCTGTCCACGCCAGGAATATTTACTCTCCAGCCTGGCCCTGCTAGCAACACTCACCACAAATATGCTTTCTGATAAAGTTGGCAGAAAAAAGTTCTAGAGCTCAGGCCAGAGCGGGAGGCTGCCCCCACCGCCCAGATGGCACGCCCCCCCCCCCCGCCCCCGCCGTCCGTGCTGCCGCTGCCGTCCCCTGCCGCCTGGGGGTCCTCTCTCCACCTGCGGCCGGTGGCCCGGCCAGTGGGGGCCCGGTGCTGCGGGCACCCCCCCCCCCCGCGTCCCGGACGGTCTCACCTCGCTGAGCCCCTGCACACAGGAGCTTTAATGTTTTTATTACCTGTTTGACTCGCTGCCTTATTGCTTCTCCCCTTAATGGGGCCGTAACCGTGGAAACGAGGAATAAACGGCCACCAGAAAATGAGATGATTAAACAGGTCACCCTGGCAAAACAAACTCAGCCAAGGAGCCTGGAGGGGGAGGCGGCCCGGGCCCAGGGTCGGGGTCCAGACACAGGACCCCGGCGGAGGGCAGATGTGCGGGGCGCCCCCTGCTGGACGTGCCGGCTGAGTCCCCAGGCCCCCCCTCCACACCCCCCTGCAGAAGGGCCCCCTCCCCGGCGAGCGCGGGTCCTGAGGAGGGGAAGGTGACGCCAAGGACAAAGGTGCTTCCTCCAACACCAAGTTCCAGAACCTTCTCCCGTTGACCTTCTCACTGAGGAGACCCTCTCCCCACACCCCAGCACATCCTCCTCCCCCCACTTCAGTGCATCCTCGTCCTGGAGCACCAAGACCCTCGTGGAACTGGAAAAGGGGAAATCAGTGACAGTGGCCTCGAGCACAGCCCACGAAGGGGCCCTCCGAGGTCCACGTTGCCACGGCCCAGCCAGGCGGTGCCCTTGGGGGGTGCACCCCTTCACTCCCACCTCCGGCTCTCCGGGCGGGCGGGGTGTGGCCAGAAGAGGTACCAGCACCGAGGTCGCGTGGGGCCATCCCCGCGAGTCCCGACCCCGTCCAGCGCCTGCTGGGCAGTGGACTTCATGGGGACCACAGCCACAGGGCCCCCTTCCCACCTCCACATGCCTCTCCGACCCAGCCCCGGCCTCAGCAGGCGTCCCCGTGGGTGTGAGGCCAGGGGGATCCACGGGGGCAGCAGGAAGTGGGCCTCAGCCTGGGCCTCTGGGCGTCCTCCTAGACACAGGGGGGCCAGCGCAAGGCTGCCCGGGCGTGGGCAAGCCCCAGACCGGCCTCTCGCTTCTCTCTTGTCTGGACTGACTAGGTCTCGGGCTGCAAGACGGAGGTGAGGCAGGAGCCTGGCTCTGGGCACTGCAGGGCCAGTGACCGGGGCTGCCCGAGACAGCCCAGGGGCAGGGCGGGAGGAGGCCGGAGCCACAGCCACTACCCCGTGCCATCCACCCGCACGCCTCCCTGGGTCCGGCCTCTCTGCTAGGCTCGCCTGGGGGCTCCCAGCCAGGGAGACTAGGCCTGCCCGGAGCACCTCCCCGCGGGTGCCTGTCCACCCCGTGTCCCAGCACAGGCCGCTCGCTGAGGCCAGAGAGGTGCCCTCGTGTCCTCCGTGCCGAGGGACTGGCCGCTCCTGCCGCGGCTGCCGTGGGGAGACACCGGCTGTCCTCAGGGCTGAGGGCTTGCATCCCCAGGGACAGGGACGAGGGACAGGGAGGTGGGCAGCTGAGGGGCAGGCCTACCGCCCACTCCGTGAGGGCACTGACCGGGCACAGACCTAGGGGCTGGAGAAGGTTCTGCCTCGTGACTCGGTCTGACCGGGGGCCGTGGGGGCAAGTGAGACCTCGGACACACGCGAGGGGCTTCCTGGCCGTCCCTGCCGACCTGGCCAGACCCCGTCCTGCATGTGTCTGTGAGGTCGGAGAGGCCACAAGGCGCTCCGGGCAGGCCTAGTCTCCCTGGCTGGGATCCCCCAGGTCACAGGCCCAGGGGCCACGTCTCAAGTCCACAGCCTCTCTCTGCCCGTTGTCCGTCTGTCCATCTGTCTCCTGGCACACCCATCTGTCCTCAAGCTCAAAGGACTCTGAACTTGGCAGGGCCCAAATGCGGGTGTTCGGGCCCCGGTCTCCTCAAGGGGGACCTCCTCGGCCCTGCCCGGCCCCCTGCGTCCAGGGTGCTCGCTCCTCCCCGGACAGCCCCTCTGTCCTGCAGGCTCCCCCTCACCAAGAGGGCACCAAGGCGCCAGCCCCCTGCAGCACACGGGCAGAACCAGCGCTTGGCCCAGCTGCAGGCACGGGTCCAGTCGACGCCGGTCTCGTGGACGGATCTGGCCAGGGTGAGGTTGGAGGGAGGAGCGTGAACATGGCACACGCAGGAAGCAGGAAGCCGGCCCCGGGCTCAGGCCTGACCAGAACCGTGAGGCCCCGAGCCAGGTCCAGCCTGGCACCTGCGGCTCCCGGGCACCCGGAGATGGGCTGACTGACGCTCAGGCTGCAGCTGTGTGTGCGTGTACGTGTGCGTGCGTGTGCGTGTGTGTGTGGGGGGTGGGGGGGCATTCCTGGGGTCAGCGGTCACCCAGGCAACTGCCGGAGTCCCTTCTGCCTTTCGTCCCTGTGCCCTGCACATGGGCCCCGACGAGGCAGGTCTGAGCCAGCACCAACTCGAGTCCGCCCCCAGGACCCCAGCCTGGGTGGGACTGGCCCTGGGGGTGATCTACAAGACTGAGGGGGCCAGCCTGGAGGGTGACCAGCAGCGAGGCCTGGCTTCGAGGGTGGCGAGACCGGTTCCTCCCGCTGACCTGACCCTGGCCCAGTTGTGGCCTACTGCCCAGACGCCTGCTCCGCCCCGCACAGCTGCCCCGTCCAGTTCCCTCTCCTGCCCGCCGGCGGTACCCTACCCCTAGGCCCGCGGACAGCCCCACTTCCGCGCCTCAAGTTCCCCCTGGGAGAGCCGGATGCTCACGCCAGCCCCCCGGGAATCAAGGGCACGTGGGCCTGTGGCCTGAGCGGGGAGCGGGTCTGGAGCGGCCAGTCCCCGGGCTGCCCGTCCAGGAGGGCGTCACCTGCTCTGGGCTCCCGCGGGAAATCTCTCTAAAAGGGCCTAATGGAGCAACGTCCTCGCCCTCCCTTGCTTTCTCGCTCCTTTTTTTTTTTTTATTAGCATTTGTGGAATTTATTCCCAAACTCTCCTAATCTTCCGTACACAACCATTTGATTTGCATAACCCAACCCCCTCTCATAAAAACTGGCTGCTAGTTTAATTAAAAAATGTAAATTTGCTGTCATCTCGGGGCCTGGTGAATTAGGACGACACCGGCATTTTTTATTGCTAAAGACGGCCAGATTGATCCAGCCCTTGGCTGAACTATGGTGGGGGAACGGGGTCTACAAGGTCCTGGCAGCCCTTCCTGAGCATCCCACCTGGGAACGCCTGAGGCCAGAGTGTGTGGGGGCCTCGGTGCACGGAGCCCAAGGCCAGGCGGACCCCCGACCCGGGCAGCATGGGGCCAGGTCCTGTGGCCTGGCCCTGGGCTGGGGCAGGCCTCAGACGGGGGGACCCTGGAGAAGACAGTGCACATGGCTCCAGGGCGAGCCCCCACCGCGGGGAAGATACTGGGGTTCGGGACACGTAGCCTGGCCTGGGGGCCACCCCTGGCCATCGCTCCCCTTTCTTAGGACGCGGAGGGGTAAGCGCTTCTGAAGTTGGGAGCGGAGGTGAAACTTCCAAGTTCGGGAAGAGGCTGAGATGCTATCGGCGAGGGCTCCTCCAGGGCAGGGAACCTCAGCACCTGGACCGCCCTTCCGCCAATGGACAGAGTCCAGGCCGGCCAGAGAGGGACACGCTGACCTCAGGGGCCCTCTTGGCTTCTAGGAAGTTTCCCGAGCCTGGCCCGGGAGGCCGGGAGCCGCCCTGGGAGCTCCCCACCCCTCCCCACCTGCCCTGGCCCACGGGGACGCCCACGCAAGGGCCCGGAGCCGTGCCCCCACGCAGACCGGGAGGGTCCAGTGGTGTGGGCAGGCCTGACGCCAGCCCCAGTTGGCCCAGGTGAGGGGAGGCTGGGCAAGCAGGCCTTCCCGCTGAGTAATGCCTGTCCCACGGCCCGCCCACAGGCAGGGGCCGGCCCAGTCAGGCTGGCTTCTGGCGGGGAGGGGTGGGGCCCCATTACTGCAGAGGGGGGGTGGGGCCTGCGATGAGACACCTGATTAGAGGTGGGGGCGTGGGAGGCAGGGAGGGGCCCTGGACACCTCTGGCCTTGCCCAGCAGGGGGTGTCCCAGCCTTCCTGGGCACCCTGGACCTCCGGTGGGCTGAGCCAAGCTCACCACTTGTGGCCGCCTGACCGCTGGCAGCGTCTGACCACACTTGGCACGCCCCCCCCCCCCCACACACACATACCCTCTTCCGAGGCCGGCGCTCACCAATGCCACCCTGAGCCCACCTGGCCGCCTCGGACCCTTGAGCCATTCCACTTTGACCTCAGAAAGTCAGGGGTCAGCTCTAGGGACCCCAGAACAACAGTCCGCGCTTCGGTCCGGCAGCACTGGGCACCACATCAAGTCCAGGGAGCAGCCCCGTGGGGCCTCCACCCTGCTGGCTCCAGACTGGGTGTCCCAAGGGCCAGGAAGGAGGCGGATGCCGGCAAGGGGGAGCCGGCCCGAACCTGACTTCCATCCCGGCTCCAGCTGGAGCCCCAGATGGGACCAGAGGAACAGGGAATAAAATTTACTTTAAAACTAATAAAACACCAAAGTCTCGGCTAGACTCTGCCCAGGCCAGCACCCTGGCATATGAACGCCCCCCCCCCCCCACCACAGGCACCGCCCAGACCTCCAAATGTAGTCGTTGGCCTACCCCCCCACCCCAGGGTGGGGGCCCAAGGGGGCCCGGGAGAGTTGTGGGCCCCTTACTTTGAACTGATAGCAGCCGCCTCATCCCACGGTTCTCAGGTGAAAAATAGTCATTAGCTGTAATAAGCAGCTTGATCATCCGACACAGCCTTGTCCCAAATAAATTAAATTCCTTTACCTTGAGACAGTCGCCCGAAACCAGACTAACCACCTTTCCCAACAGGACGCTGCTTTCAAAAACTAAACCACCCCCCACTAAAAAAATACAAACACGCACACACACACGCACGCACACACACACACACACACACACACATACACACACCCCACAGCCTGACACACACACACACACACACACACACACACACCGGGAGCTTTTGCAAGGAAGGAGAAAAACACACACACTGACAAACACGCACGGGAGGGAGCGCGCGCCCGCACAAACCACACGCGGCCCTCGGCAGCGCGGAGACAAGACCCCCACCCCGCGCCCCCCACGCGCCCCCCACGCCCCCCACGCCCTCCCGGCCCGGCGCGCGCCCCTCCCGGCGCCCCGGCACTCCGACCCGCAGCCAGCCGGTGCCCCGAGCGCGCGCGCGCGCGCGCGACGCACGCCCCCCGCCGCGGCCCCGCGCGCGCCCCGCGACCCCCGCGCGCGCCCGCCCGCCCGCCCGCCCGCCCGCCCGCCCGCCGCGCCCCGCTTGGGGCTGAAAGCGGCAACTTCCGTGAAAGCGGCGAAAGAAAAGTGAAAGAGCCGCGCGGGCCCGCCGGTACCTGTGCCGAGGTCCATCCTCCGCTCCTTGGTCCCAAACTCTTCCAGGGGCGCCGGGGGAGACAGAGAGGGAGACCCGGTTAGTCGCGGCGCCGGCGCCCGCCCGGCCCCGCAAACTTCCCCGCCCCGCGCCCGGGGGTCGCGCCCCGCGCGCCCGCCCCCCGCCCGGGTCCCGGACCGGGGGGCGGGGGTTGGGCGCGCCCCCGGCCCGCCCGCCGGGACCCCCGGGAGCGCCCCCGGCCCGCCGCGCCCGCGCGCCCCGCGCGCCCCCCGCGCGCCTCCCGTGCGCCCCGCGCGCCCCCCGCGCCCCGCGCGCCCCCCGCGCCCGGCCTCCCCCGCCCCGCTCCGGCGCTCACCATAGTCGGAGAGTCGAAAGCCGAATTCACTTAAATAATCAACTTTCATAATACTTAATTAATGCCTAATTGCAACTGATTACTCCCCGAATAACAAGTTGTTTTAAAGCCCTGATGTCATTGCTCCTGCCGGGAACGCTCAGGGTAACAGTTTGGCAGCGGGCGCGGCGGGCGGGAGCGGCCGGGGGCGCTGCCAGGCGCCGCGGTGATTGGCAGCTCGGCCCGGCCCCGCCCCCGCCGGCCGCGCGCGCCGCCGCCGCCGCCGCCGCCGCCGCCCCGGCAGGTGAAAGAGCGGGGCGCGCGCCCGCGGGGCTGCGGGACTGAATGGGCGCGCGCCCGCGCGGGGCTGGGCGCGCGCGCGCGTGTGTCTCTGTGTGTGCGCGCGCCCCGCTCGCCGCCGCCGCCGCCGCCGCGCGCGCGCGCGCACCCCAGCGCCCCGGCTCCGCTCGGCGCGGCACGGCGACTCCGCGGAGGACAGCCGCGGACTTCAGGACGCCGGGCGCGGGGACGCGGCTCCCGGGTGGGGTGGGGGGAAACCCCGAGTCCCGCCCGCGCCCGCGCCCGCGCGCGCGTCCCCTCCGGCCGCTCAGGGTCCCGCGGGCGCGCGCGCGCACCGGTTCTCCCCCCCGCGCGCGCGCGCGCGGCCCCGCAAACTTTTCCTCGAGGGCGCACGCAGGTGCGGCGGCGCCCGCCGAGGCCCCGCGGCGCTGCGGGGAGGCCGGCGCGGTGGGGCTTTGCGGGTCGGAACCGAGGTCTGCCTCGCTCGGCCCGGGACTGCGGGCTGGGGCCGGGCGGGGGCAGCGGGGCGTCCCGGGAATGCGCGCGCGCACGGGACCCGCCCGGGACCCCCAGTGCATCCCTGCCTCGCCCCCCCTTCGTCTGCCCGGCTCCAGCTTTGCAAGGAGCCCCGCCACTGCCACTCGGCTAGCTCGTGTGCCCCTCAACCTAGGTGCCACTGGCCTGGCGCTGGCCTCGCCACACTGTCCACCTCTCCTGTCTGCCCGCTCAGAGGGGCACTCAGCTTTCCAGTTTCATCTCTGACTTGGCCCCACACACCAGCCTTCCTCAAGGAAGCCCAGTCTCTCTCCTGCCACCTGAGTGCCCCGAGTGACCAGACTTATCTCCTGTACTGGACATCAGTGCCCGGGTGACTGGGTCTGTCTCCTGTACTGGACATCAGTGCCCAAGTGACTAGGTCTCTGTCTCCTGGCACGTTAGTACCCAGGTGACCAGGTCTGTCTCCTGTACTGGACATCAGCTCCTGAGTGACAGGGTCTGTCTCCTGTACTGGACATCAGTGCCCAAGTGACCAGACTTATCTCCTGTACTGGACAGCAGTGCCCAAGGGACCAGGTCTCTGTCTCCTGCCATATCAGTGCCCAAGTGACCAGGTCTGTCTCCTGTACTGGACATCAGCTCCTGAGTGACTAGGTCTGTCTCCTGTACTGGACATCAGTGCCCGAGTGACCAGACTTATCTCCTGTACTGGACAGCAGTGCCCAAGGGACCAGGTCTCTGTCTCCTGCCATATCAGTGCCCAAGTGACCAGGTCTGTCTTTTGTACTGGACATTAGTATCCAAGTGACTGGATTTGTCTCCTGTATTCCGGGTCAGTGCCCAAGTGACCAGGTCTGTCTCCTGTACTGGACATCAGTGACCGAGTGACCGGGTCTGTCTCCTGTAGTACAGGTCAGTACCCGGGTTACCTGCTGGGGCTTAAAGAACCCAGGGCGGGGACAGTCAGTGAAGTCCTTACTCACAGGGTCACCGGCTGGGCTCTGCCTGTCTCCTGTCCTGCTGCCCTGCAGGAAATATCTGTGGATGGTTTCTACCTTGCACAGGGAGGGCCAGAGAAGCCCTGGGCAGAGCAGCTGGGGAGTTCATTGGCCTTTCTTCTTGGGGAGCCCAGCGCCCCTTTCTGAGTGGACAGCCCTGCCTTCTTGGCCACCTGGCTGCCACATGGCCCATGCCGGGGGAGGAGGAGCAGAGAGATGGGGCTTCCCGAGTCCCCCCGGCCCCTGCTTCCCGGGCAGGAAGGGTGTGCACCCCACCCCAACTCTCCCATGCAGGCTTCACAGGGCCGAGAGCAGACGGGGGCAGGCCTATACAGACAGGGCACCGGCAGGCTGACCCCCGTGGCTTGGGGCTGATCCCGAGTGTCCTGGCACTAGGGGACACACCGACCCTTCCTTTGCCACCCGGGTACCTCTGGGGCACAGGCTGAGAATCGTGTCTCCGGGGAAAGAACCAGGAGGGCTGGAGGGGGTAGGGACCCGCCACGTGTAGTCACGGGTTGGGGGAGCCTACCCTGGGGTCTCTGAGACCCCCTCACGGGGCACCCCGAGGCCTGGCTCTGGGCAGAGCCGCCAGCCAGAGGGGCCTGTGTAGGGCACCAGGCAGGTGTGTGGCGGGTGATGGGACTGGGAGGCTGAATCGGTGAGGTCGGGGCGCAAGGGAGAAGCCCCCACGTGCTCCCTCCAGAGTGTGTGCCAGGGCCGGGGGGGGGGGTCCCCCGCGCTCCCGGCCGGCCTCCTGGACCTCGGCGCTGGCCCTCTCCTGAGCACTCCCTCCCGAGCGCCCCGGGCCTTCTCCGTCAGCGGCTGCTTACACACACCAGGTATCTCCGGCTTTATCTCCTCTCGTTTTGAATTTGTAACTTTCACATAAACTGGAACAAAGCTCCTTTGTTCCTGCGCACCCCACCCGGGATCCCAATAAACTGGTTCCCTCCGAGACAGCCTTGGCCCAGGGACCGAGCGCACGCGGGCGGGGAGCAAGCGCCTTCACGCCCGCGCCCAGGCCGCAGGTCTCGGTGCCTCTCGCCAGGCGGGCACAGGCGCGGCTCGGCGAAGACGGAGGGCAGAGCCCGGGCACCTGGGGACGGGGCCAGGGGCAGGGGCGGGGGGCGCGGAGAGGAAGCCCAGGGTGAGAGAGCGGCGAGCAGGGTGGCGGGCGGGGCGGGGGCTGGCGGAGCGTGGCAGGCTCGGGGCCTGCATTAGGGCGTGAGCGGGGCTGGCACCGGCCGCCCGCTCGGGCCGTAATCCTGTTAGCCGGCAATCTCCATTCCGAAAGAGCTTCATTTCTTTGTGAATATTTGTAAACTAGATATCTAATGGAAAATTATAGGAAAATTATAGTGAAATTCATGACGGAGAAATCCGATTATCCCTAATTCAATTATGCCATCTTAGCCCACACAGCACATTTCCCATTTTTTTCCCATAAATACCGATGCCAGGGGTCCCGGTAATCAAATAAAATTGAAAATCATCTTCCCATTAAATTCAATTAGCCGCAATTTCTAAAGCCTATCAGAGATTTTAATTACTAAATTATAAAATTCTCCAATGCTAAATTGAAACCAAAAAAATTGTGCATCCTTATATTTCAGCGGAAAGGAAAAAAAAAAGGGGGGCAGCAGAAGCCTTGAGAAATGCTCACTTCTCTGTCCGGCTTCTCACCTGGCAGGCACCACATCACGGCCTTTCTCGGGGCCGGAAAGGAAGTGGGGTGCAGGGGCGACCCACAGAGGAGAGGGTCCATACAGAGGAGGGGAGGAGGGTGCCCACACGGCTACTCGGGGGCCACCTCCTCCTCCTGCTTCTGGCTTCAGATGGCCCCGCCCCCACGGTGATGTCCCCCCACGCCCTGCGGGGATGGGCCGCTGCCACCACTAACTTCTTGGCAGGGGGACAGAGGTCCGGCACGGCCGCAGCCAGCTCTGGGCGGTACCCAGGTGGCCGGCTTCGTAGCCCGGCCCGGCTCTCACCTGACCCCCAGGGGCCTGGGCTGGGTCACAGGTGGGGGCAGACAGAACCCAATGTCCAGTGGACACCATCAGGGGACGGTTCTGCCGCCCGAGTCGCGCTGGGGGCCCGGAGCCGGGTCGGGCACCAGCCTGCAGGAGAGCAGCCTTGGCCCCGCCTGGCCCCCTCCCGCCTCTCCCTGCCTTGCGCCTCCCTCCCTCCCTCCTGGGCAGGCCCTGAGCTGGCGGGTGGGGGGGCTCCCTCATGCACCCCCATCTCCTTAGAGGGAGGTGCCGGGAGCCCCACGCCCGACTCCCGCCTGCTCCCGTCCCCACCCAGGCACTTACCCTGCTCCTAAGCGGCTCGGGGAGCGGGGAAAGACTGGGGTGGTGGCACGGAGGGACCCCCGGCTGGCACCCGTGGGCTGGCCGGGCCATGCCAGGCGGTGCTGACGAGCCCAGGGCCCCGAGCGAGTGGGGAGCCGGTTGGATCGGCCGGGCAGCCAGGAGTGCCAGCAGGGGAGGCACCGCAAACAAAACAAAAACAAAAAAGTTAATTATCTTTGGCTTTTTCTTAATAAATATCCAAACTGGCCCGGCCGGATCCTCCGCTTTGGAGGGAGCAGCGAGAGAGAAGGAGGAAAAAACCCCAAACCCAACCCAGCAGACTGGGGCTCCCTCCACCTTCCTGCCCTCCATCCCGTCCTCGTGTTTCATCTCTTATCAGCGGCCGCTCACGCCCAGTCCCCCAATTTTGCAAGCAGCGTCTGGCCACTAACGCTTTCCTTTTTTTTTTTTTTTTTTTTTTTTTTCAGTTTTGGGATGGGAAAACTGTGGGTGTGAGACCGAGAGGCAGATAAGTCAGCAGGCCGGGAGGCGGGGGGGAAGGCGGGAGGGCGAGTGGGCGAGTGGCGGCGTGAGCAGGAGAGGGCACCGGGACGCCCACTCTGCTGCCCACTCGTGGCCCCCAGCCAGGCCGAGGTCTGCTCTGGAATGTTCTAGAACACGGCGCTGGCCCATGCATGACTTCCGTGACAAGGATGGTCTCCGGGAGATCGATTCGGGATTTCTGTTGTAACTCCGAAACCGTTGGCCTGGCAGTGCCCCGGGTGCTGCCCGCCCTGGGCCGACCCTCCTGTCCAGGCGCGCGGGAGAAGGACTTGAAGAGGCTGGGGGCTGGGGCTCCGGTGGCCCTGCCAGGCCCCAGGAGGGGAGTCCTGGGATGATTCCGGGGCTTCTGTGACAATGGTGCCCACCCAGAACCGGGGGCCCCCATAGCTGGGCCCGTGGAGGGGGTCGCTGCCTCAGAACCAGGACTCGGGGGTGGGGGTCTCAGCTCCGCCACTGCAAGCTGGGCAGTCTCAGGCGAGCCCCTGGCCATCTCTGAGCGTCCACCTCCCCGCAGCCCATCGGGTTGGGAGTGCTAATGAGGCCGAGGTGTCTTTCTGGGGTGATGGAGATGGTCTAAAATTAGATAATGGGATGGCTCGCCACCCGCACGAAGACACTGGAAACGCTGAATTGGACACTCGGCCTGTGAGTTATATCTCAATAAAGTGGTTATAAAAGGGGGTGGGGGTGGGGGCCGTCGGAAGGGCACGCACACAGCCTGGCACAGAGCAAATCTCAGTGGGCAGCGGCACCGGGCAGCGGCGGGGGCCTGGGCAGGGCGGCCGGCCGGGACTCCCCATGTCTCCCGCTGCTGTTTGCAAGCCTCTCTCTCTGGGTGCCCAGCGGCTGGCTGCCAGCCGCAGAGATGCCCAGGACGGCTGCCCCCGGGCCGGGAGCGTGGGCACCCCCTCTCGCCTCGCTGCCCGGGTCCCTGGAGAGGGACTGCCCTCCGCAGCGGGCACAGCGGCCGCGCTCCCTCCACACGCAAGCCCTCGTATTTCCATGTGCAGCAGACCGTGACTTCACCTTCATACTAGTTACAGGGTTATTTAGCGTCTCCTGACACTGAGTCGCCCCACGCCGATCTGCTGCCTGGTCTCTTCCCACGGCGCCCTGTGGCTGCCCCCCCACCCCGCGTCCTCGGGAGGGGGCAGACCGACCCTCCGCCCGGCCCCTCTGCCCGGAGCTTTGCCCTTCAGCGTGATGGAGTGACGGCGGGGGCTGGGAGGCTCGGCAGGAGGGGATGATGGACAGAGGGTGGGAGAGATGGACAGAGAGGCCCAGGGCAAGAGGGAGCTTCCGGCCCCTTCCTCGCCCGGCCTGACGCTAATGTATTCAAGCAGACGTTCGTCTGCCGGGGCCAGGACGCGGCTGGTGGGCCACGAGTAGTAGTCGGGGGCGCACGGCTCCCAGGCTGGACTTTGGGGCCCTGGACCGGGCACTGGTTGCTGGTCCTGCTGCAGCTCGCACCGGAACTCATCTCCCCAGTGGAGGGGGAGGGCTGCCTCGGCCTGTCCCACCCCCGGTGCCCTCTGTGCCAATCCCCCAGGCCCTGCCAACACAGTTCCTCTTGCTATGGCAGCCGGCCTGGGATGGAGGCAGGTGGGGCTGCTCAGGGCAGAAGCTTCCAGAAAGGCCAGCGGCCAGCACCCCCCCCCCCCGTACCCCGGGATCGCCAACTCTGCTCTTAGACCCTTCCTCCTTGCTAGGTGCTCCCTTCGTCTCTCCGGAAACTGGGCGAGGGAGTGACCAATGGCTCGGAGCCTCCTGGTGGGGCCAGGGGATGTCCATTCCCCGAGCTGGCCCCAGAGTCCAGAAGCTGCACATCAGAGGAGGAGACCCCGAAGGGTGGACATGTCCAGGGTGAGGACGAGGAGGAGAAGGAGGGACGCAGCCCACCCCTGGCTGTCCCCCCCCCCCCCCCGCCATGTGCGAGGCCCTGCCCCTGCCGGCAGGGAGAGGGTCACAGTGGCCTGGCCGGAGAGACGGCCGCGGGCCATGGCGGAGAAGCCGTGCTGACTGCACTCTGTCCATTACGGCTCGGATCATAAGCATATTGCACAGGGCTCTGCTTGATGCCGAGGAAATCCAATACGCTGAAAGGTTAATGCAATCAATTAGGGTGACAAGGAAGTGAAGTAAAGCCTTCGGAGTAGATGAAAAGGAGAGAGAGCGAGAGAGCCAGAGAGGGAGAGAGAGAGAGGGAGAGAGGGCGCGCCGTGGAGTTGGGGGATTGGAGGATGGACGTGGGGAAGCCCGGTAAAACGGGAGCTCGCACGCCGCAGAGAGCAGCTAGGGAAGCGAACGCCCCGAGGGCAGGACCCCTGAGAGAGGGTCTTCCCGACACCGCCCAGCTCTGACATCTGACATCTGACCTCTGCCACGTGAGGCTTCGTCTCTCCCGTCCCCACGGCCAGGTTGGGTGGCACAGTGGCGAGGCCCCAGCCCTGGCCCCAGCAGGCCCCTGAGTGGGGCTGGCACCAGGAGCCCCCCTTCCTCGGGCCTAGCCCCCTGGGCAGCGTGGTGGCACAGAGAACACCGCCGTGTCACGGCGTTCCCCGGGAAGCGAGCCCTGGGTTCTGCCCGCACCCTGTTTGGCAGACGGAGTAAGGGGTCCGTCCGTGGGCAGGAAGCTCCAGAACCCCCAGCACAGCCCCAGCCCCCAGCGACTGCCAGTGCTCCCTTCCCTGCCCCCGAAGGGCTGCCCTGGCCCATGCCGGGCATGGTGGGAGTCCCCAGAAGCCGGGGCTGCTGGCACCCCTGTGTCTGCCTGGTAGGGATCTGGCTGGGGCAGGAAGTGGGGATACCAGGCCCAGGCCAGACACCGTCGGCCACTGAGCTCACTTCGGGGGCACAAAACCCTCCCGAGAGGTGAGGAAAGGAGCCCAGCACGGCCTGAGGCCCCGAGTCATGGCGGGGAGGGGGCTCTCCCCAGCTGCCCGGCGGGGCTCCCTGGCTGATGCCAGCACCCACATGCACGGCCACCCACCGACAGTGGTAGAGGCAGAGGGAAATGGTCAGGGAGTATGAGGACCCTGTGAAGGTCCACCACCCGACCCAGGTCCGTGCTCTGTGTGTTCTTGGGTCCGTGAAAGCGGGGCAGGCAGGCAGCATGTGCTACTGTAAAAGGCCTCCAGGGCTTTCAGGGTTCGACATCCTCAGCCCTGCAAACAAGTGGGCAGGGCCGGGTTCCAATAAAACTTTATTTACAAACTCAAGCTGTGGGCCGCACTTGGCGGGAAGAGATGGACTCAGAGGAAATGGGCTCGGGAGATAGACGCCCTCCGCCCAGCACCCCCGGAAGCCCTTCCCCGCGCATCAGGTCCTCGTGGACGGCAGCTCAGGAGCTCTGGGTCCCGAGAGGGGTGAGCTGCTGGCCAGGAGAGGGGGCGCCGGCCGGCGGCCGAGGGAGAGGCCGGGGGAGCGGCGCTGTAACCAGGGTGGTGCGGGCGGCAAAGGGAGGAATCCACGGCCCCAGCAGCGTGCAGGGCGCGGGCCGGGCCTGCCCTACACCAGCCGCCTCTGATCACGTTTTCAGGGCCACTGCCCGCCGGCACAGACAATGCTGGGGGAGCCTTTGAAGTCGCAAAGGGATGCCGCGGTGGGAGCCGGGCGGCCCGCTCCTTTCCCCAGTCCGGCCGGCGCGGGGGGCCGGCGGGACAAAACCCCAAGCCACTGGCCTCTGGGCCCCCGAATGGGCGGAGACAAAGGGAAAACAAACAGGTTCGGAGCCAGGCGCACGGTGCCGCGTCTGTGCCCGTCCTGCCGCGCGGGCTGCCCGGATGATGGATGGCAGGGCCGGCTCGCCCCCTCCAGCAGACCTGCTATTTACATAACACTGCGGTTCCACCGGTCACCTCTGACACCGCGCTGCCTGGGGCAGGGGCCCGCTGGCCCCCGGCGCCCAGGCCCAGCCCCTGCAGGAGGAAGCGGGGACCACTGGTGTCCCGCGCCCCCCAGCACTGGCCAGGAGCAGGGCTTCCGGGCGGGCGGGCTGGCAGCGGCCCTGCCACCACTGAGTGTTGCCCCCCCAGGCCCCTAAAGGCCCTCCATGTGCTCCCAGGAGAAGCTTCTGGGCAGCTGGATGGAACCTCACTTCCCAGCATGGTGAACTGGGCACCTGGGGCCCGGCCGGCCCAGCCCAGGTGAGGGGCCACCAGCTTGGGGGCTGGGTGGGCTCGGGACTCACCTCGTGGTGGATCCAACGGGCTCGGTGCACGCAGAGGGGGGCGTCACTTCATCCTGGGGAGAGAGAGAGACCCGTGTTAGATTCCAGAGGTGCCCAGGCCTCCCAAATGCTGGACACCAGGGGCCTCCCTGGGGCCCCAGGCTTGGGGTGGACACTCCTGGGTCTCAGCAGGGTCCACAAGGGGGGTGGACCTGGTCACTGTTGTTTGGTGCAAACCAGGTTTGGAAAGGCTCAGAAAACAATGGGAGGCAGATCACAGGGGAAATGGGGTCCCCAGGGCCCCCCAACCAGCAGGAGAAGCCAGAGGGTGCCTCTGTGCTGCCAGGAGGGGAGGACGTTGGGCACCAGGGGGCCGAAGAGGGGTACGCGGCACTGTTCCGGACCCTTCATCCTCCTGGGCACCCCAAGGCACAGAGATGCCAGCCGCTCCCTCGAGCAAGCGGGGCACCAGGGCCAAGTGGACACTGAGGCCAAGCGGGCACCCTCCTAGCCCCGCCCATGAATCCTGGCTGCCCACGCCAGGCCCTGGCCACTGTAATCGGCCACCATAGCCCAGTGCCCACTAGACAGCTGCAGCCCTGCTGCCCCGAGTGCAAGCTGGGCAGTGGACAGAAAACCCCAGGGGTCCCTCGGCGGCCCAGCCCCGCCCCTTGCCTCGGAGGGTCCCCCACGCCCACCCAGGAGGCGGCCCCGGTCTCTGCGCTCCTCCCCCGCCCGGGCCTGCGGCTCATCACGGATGCGAGCACAGCCCGGCTGCCTGAGCTGCGTAATCCCCCAAATCAGATTGGGGGATTGCGAGAGGTGGGGTGACCTTGTGCCGGCCCCACCACCCTCCCGCCCAGGACACAGTTAGCCGGATCACGTTAATTGTTCCCGACATCCTCCGAGGAGCCCGGCCCCTGCGCACTCCTGCCGCGTTCCGGGCACGTGGGCTGCGTCCAGCCAGCCAGGCGCAGGCCCCGCTGGGATGGAGCAGGGGCAGGTGACCCCCCACGTCCGAGCCAGACGCGAGGGGGGTCTGCAGAGAGCTGGCCCGCGGAGGTGGGGGCTGCGTGAGGGGCAGGGAGTGGGAGAAACACAGGTGAGGCGGGAAGGGCTCCCTGGATGGAGCGAGGCCCTGCGGGCCGGGGGGCCGGGACGGAGACCCCCGCCCTCCGCGGGGAGGCGTGTAGGGCCACCACGGTGCCAGCGCGCGCCCCACCCAGCCCGCCCAGGGGCCTCGGCCCCGGCACCAGCCGCCCCGCACCCGCCTGCCCCGGATCTCTCCAGACACCCCGGCCGGCCTCCCTTGAACCCCCAAAGCCCCCCAACTCCACAACTTCAGTATCTCCCTTCTACCACCTTTTTCTCCCCTCCCCGCCTCCCCGGGAACTGTGCATTTATTAATTCATGAGGCACTAATTAGTTCTTTGTTTAATTTTGTGTTAAACAGACTGACCGGAATGATAACGACTTTGAGCGCAGCGCCGGCGTCCCCAACCACCCCTGTTTTCTGACAACAAGGGAGCGCGGGAGACCGGAGCGCTGAACCCAAGTCCCTCAGCAGTTGCACTTCATTAAGTCAAAATGTGACAAGAAGCTTAGAGAGCAACTCGCAGATCTGATCGTGGAGAACAGTCGCGAGGAAACTTTCCAGGAGTTGGTGGCGGGTGGTGGCGGCAGGGGAGGGGCCGGGCCAGGCCGGGGACGTGAGCGGCCGGCATGGAGGAGGAGGAGGAAAAGGCTGTGCCCGGCCCTCTCTCCCGACCGAGCACCCCTGCCTCTCCCCAGCTCTCCCTGCCGCCTGGCTGGCTCTGAGTGCCGTGCCTGTGCGTGTGTGCCTGTGTGTGCGTGTGTGTGTGTGCTTGTGTGTGTGTGCGTGTGTGCGTGTAGCCCGGCAGAGCTGGCAGAGAACCCAAGAGCGACTGCAGTGAAGAAGGATGAAGACCAAGCAGAGGAGCCGAGCTGGGAGAGAGGCAGGAGACCCTGGGCCCAGGAAGGACCGTCCAGTGCGACTTCCTGACTGAGACGGGACGGTGATGAGGGAGGAAGACAACAGATCCGTGTTCTGTCCCAGGGCCTCAACTGCCAACATCCACCAGCACTCGTGCAGCTGCCAACCGCCATCCACGCCCTCACCACCACCCCTCCACTCTCACCTACTCATCCCTCCATCCGACTTCCACCCGCCCCAGCCATTCACCCCTCCAATCCATCCACCGCTCACCCAACAGTTTCTCTTCCACATGTCCATCCATCCATCCATCCATCCATCCATCCACATGTCCTCCCATCCACAACCCATCCACCCATCATCCATCCATCCATCTATCCATCCACACTCATCCATCCATCTATCCATCCATCCATCCTCCCATCCATCCTCCCATCCATCCCGCACTCACCCATCCATCCATTCATCCATCCATCCATCCATCCATCCATCCATCCACACACTCATCCATCCAGCCATCCATCCAGCCATCCTTCCTCCCATCCATCCTCCCATCCATCCATCCATCCATCCATCCACACACTCATCCATCCATCCAGCCATCCATCCATCCTCCCATCCATCCATCCATCCATCCACACACTCATCCATCCATCCATCCATCCATCCATCCTCCCATCCATCCTCCCATCCATCCCGCACTCACCCATCCATCCATCCATTCATCCATCCATCCATCCACACACTCATCCATCCAGCCATCCATCCATCCTCCCATCCATCCATCCATCCATCCATCCATCCATCCACACACTCATCCATCCATCCATCCATCCATCCTCCCATCCATCCATCCATCCATACATACATACATACACTCATCCATCCATCTATCCATCCATCCATCCTCCCATCCATCCATCCATCCTCCCATCCATCCCGCACTCACCCATCCATCCATCCATTCATCCATCCATCCATCCATCCACCCACCCATCTTTCCATTCATCTACCCATCCATCCACTCATCCATCTATCCATCCATCCATCCGTCCGTCCGTCCATCCATCCATCCTCCCATCCATCCACCCACCCACCCACCCACCCATCCACCCATCTACCCATCCCCCTCACCCTCCCTCCCTCTTCTTTCTCCCATCCACACCCATCCACCCAGAGATTCGTTCGCTCACTGCACAGCTACGCCTCATCCCACACACCCTCCCTTCCTTCCCTCCTTCAGACATTGGGGCTGTGTGTGTGTGGGGGGGGGGGGGGACGCAGGCAGGCAGCAGGGCCACGCCAGCCTTGGGGCCGGGTCCCTCCTGTCATGGCCAGGTGAGGTGGGCACCATCAGGAGCCAGCCCTGGCCCAGTCCAAAGGCAGCGGCTGGTCTCCAGCGAGAGTGCCATGCACATGGAGAAAGCAGGGGCTGTGCTGGGCCCTGGAGGGAGTGTTCACAGCCCAGTGTTCGGCGCCTGGTGCCCGCTGCCCGCGGTCCTGGCACCCTCTGCCCAGCCGGGGGGAGCCTGCATCCTCCCCCGGCCAGTCCCGGGGCGTGGTGGGCCCTCACGGAGCCCGGTGTCCCGGGCCGGCTGCTGGTAATTTGCTGTTAGACCGCCTAAGCAAACCAATTAAAAGTAATCATTAATTATAGCAGACGCGAGCAGAGAGGGGACAGGGCGGAGAGGGGACAGAGGAAGCGGGTGGGCGGGAGGCCCAGGGCCGGCGGGCAGTGTCGAGAGGGGGCCCGGCCCGGCATGGCCCAGAGGCTCCTGGCGTCCCAGAGGTGCCGGATCCCTAAGGGCTGGCATGGGAGCAGAGGGAGGCAGAGGGGTCATCAGGCCTATGAAGCTGGGGACCCACCCGCGTTCCAGGGCCCAGAGAGGCCTCGGCGCCTCCCTCCAGGGCCCAGCACAGCCCCTCGGGCCGAGGCCCCGTATTTATGAGCAGCAGCTGATTCTGCCCCAGGCCAGGCGCCTGGTCCCCCCGACTGTGCCCGACTCAGGGCCACGGCCGAGCCTCAGGACAGCTGTCCGTCCCCACCCCCGCCCCTCCAGGCCTTTCTCGGGGCGGGCCGTGTCAGCGCAGACAAGGCCAGCGTCATGGAAACGGGCGCTTTCCCCCAGAAATCCTCTCTCCGGCCTCCTTCCTGCAGCGAGGGGCTGTCAGGAGCGGGAGTGAGCTCTCCACCACCCCGGGGCCAGGCGTGACAAAACCTATTTTCTGCCTCAAATTTGATTGATTAAAAAACTTTTTAGGAAAACCATGTTAAAAGAGTGAAAATAAAAGGGGGGGGGGAGAAGAGAGGAAAGGGAGAAGGAGAGAGAGATAGGAAGAGAGAGAGGGAGAGATGGAGAGGGAGAGACAGGTAGAGACAGGAGGGAGAGACAGAGAGGGAGAGGAGAGAGGGAGAGAGATAGAGAGAGAGGGAGAATGAGGAGAGAGAGAGAGGGAGAGAGAGAAATCTGGGGGGAGAAGAAGGCACAGGAGAGGCCGGCCTGAGGGGTCAGCAGCCCACTGGCCACACTGGGGACACTGGGCCAAGAGGTGCAGGAGCCCGGAGGAACCCTAGGGGAGGCAGCGGGCTGGGTGGGGGTCCCAGCTCTGCTTGGGATCGGGCAGGCACCCAGGGCAGGCGGTGCCAGGGGGGAGGTTCTGGGGGGATTCATCAGGCCACCGTCTGGGTGCTGTGGGTCAGAATCTTGAACCCCCAAGATTTGGGAGGGCCGAGAGGAGGGGTGTTGGTGGAGGGGTGAGGATCAGGAGGTCTCCGAGCCTCGTGCTGTCAGGAAGGCCCCCCATGGCCCTGTCCTTGGGCCCCACCTCACCAGGAAGGGGTGACGCTGGGCAACGGGTTTGTGTCCCTGTGGCCTGCAGGATGAGGTGAGGAGTGGCCCAACCAGCAATGCTGGGCACCTCTGCCTCCCTCCTGTCAGGGTGTGCCACGGTGTCCCTGGCCCTTCTACACCCCAGAGGCCGCCAGAAAGCACAGATGGCTCTCCTGGAGTCTACGGTGTGGGGTCTGAGGACCCCGGGCCCCCCACCACACACCTGAAACACACAGGAGTCTGTTCCCAAGGCCACCGGGTCTCAGGCCTGGATACCAGGGACAGACGTGACACATGCATGGGGCTGGCCTTGAGGGTGCCGTGGGCCCAGGCCTGGTGGGACCACACTTTGGCTAAGCAGCAAAGGGGCCCCAGCAGGCGCCTAGACCTGCCTGGGGCTGGACACAGGGGCCACCTGCGGTGCCCGAGCCGACCCATCCGGACCAAGGATGAACCAGGAAGGCAGAGCTAGGGGCAGGCGGGGAGAAGGGGCCATGGGGAGGGCTGAGTCCTCGGGGATCCAGAGTTTCTGGGGGGCACAACAGAAATGTCCCGCAACGAAGGACGTGCTTTCAGAGCAGAGCGAGACCTCGGCCACGCCCGGCCATGCCCACCACGCCCGCCACGCCCGGCTGTCCTGGACGACTGCACCCTCCAACCCGTTGGGGTTCTCAGCCCCCATGAGGGGCTCTGTGAGCCCCAGGGGAGCCAGGGACACTGAGGACAGCAGGACCACCTCCCCTGCGTCAGACCATCAGGTGCCCTCAATGGCTTCTGCCCAGTGGCATCCCGTGCTCGTGTGCCCACACACTCCCACGCGCGCACAGACATGCACACGTGCACACATGCACACTCATGCATGCTCGCACACACACACACACACACACACACACACATGCACACGCACGTGGGGCCTCTGCTCAGAGGGCGGACGCCAGCCCGGCGTTGGCGCCAGGGTGCGGGTGAGTAGGCTGGAGTCAGGGACCTCCTCAGCCACCCAGCAGCCCCCCGGGGTCCCAGCTGGCGGGGGAAGCCTCGGCGAGCCCCCCCCCCGCACCCCTGCCTGCTCCCACCCCGCCCTCCTGCCTGCTCTGGTGCGCGCGCACACCCCCCTGCCTTGGCCTGCAACTGTCAGGAGATCAACAAACAAAAGCTGCTTCTTGACAGGGAGTCATTTATATTTTAGCTTCGTTCCATTATCCTAACGAATCCTTCATCAGCAGATGCGATATTAACAGCAGAAAATCAGCTCATTACATCCGGGGGGAGTTCATCAAGGCGGCAATCATGGATGCAGCTCCCCAGCCTGCGAGAGGCCAGTGCGCCTGTTATTTATTTATTTTGTTACTTATTTATTTAATTTTGGGGGGTTCTTTCCACATAATTGCGCCGCATCTCAGATCTTTAATAAATAATTCGTGGGTTCTGAACTGCATACATCTTTGCTCCGCCGCGAGCGCCCGCCTTAGCCAAAATATTTACCAACATTTAAAAGTCATTAGAATCGGGCCGGAAGCGGGGGTGCCGCGACACTTAGAAACAGCCTGGCCCGGGGGCCGCGGGGCCAGGCCTGGGTGGGCAGCTCCAGGCGGGCGGGCCTGGGTCTCCTCTCCAGCTCACGGGACTTTGGGGCGCTGGAGAGAGGGTTGAGGCACCAGGCCGGGCGCAGGGGCAGGCAGGGAGCATCACTGGGTGATGTTCCCTCCGCGTTCCGCCCACCGCAGAGGCCCTCAGCCAGGGGACCGGCCAGGGGGCTGAGCATGGAGCGGGTGAGGGGGTCCCGCTTGGGCCCCCGGGACGGGCGGGCGGGCAGGTTCTGCAGGGCCACACGTCAGGGCTGAGCAAGCCTGACCCTCCTGGGCCCACACAGGCGGGCCCGGAAGAGGCCGTCCACCCTGCCCACGAGGCTGCTTCCCGGTCACGCAGCGTGGCCTTCGGGGGCTCCGGGCCCCGCCCCCAGGGCCCCTCCCCTGCAGGTTTTCCCAGTGGGCGCTGGACGCGGGCCCAGCCCGGAACGCGCTGCCGGGATGTCAGCTGTCATCTCCCTGCGCTCCGACAGCATTAAGCTCCAGTTTGTCCGACAACATCCGAGTTTCAGAAACCCGGGCTGGCTCTCTAATCAGGCTGCAGGACAAAGGTCTGGCCTGACCCTGTCACTTCCACTCACGCCTCCTGTCTGTCTCCCGGCCACGGCCTTCCTGCCGTTCCCTCCAGCCCGGCCCCTCTGCCGGGGGCTCCCCTGCCCTCCCCGCCTCTCCCCTCTGTGGCCCGGGATTCCCGGGGGGCCGCCCAGCACAGACCTGCAGCCCCCCTGGGCCGGGCTCCCTCCCGCTCACAGCTCTGGCTCTGAGGGAGCACACAGACAGGCCCATGCTGTTCTGGAACCTTCCACCCTGCTCCCTCTCTCTGACTGGCAGCCCACAGCCTTGCCCAGCGCCCACGTACCCGGGGTGGCCCCTGCCCCCTTGCCCCCTTTTAGAGACCCCGGCGTGGCAGGGCAGCCCCGCTTCTCAGCCCCATCTGCGGGGCACCATCTGAGGGCTGTGGGTGGGGGCAGCAGGAGGCCCGAGGCTGGGGGCAGGGCGGTGGTGAGGACCCCAGTCCTGGCCACCATCCACTGCAGAGATCCTGAAGCTGCCCGCGGGGCCCGAGGCACCCTGTGCGGCGGGAGGGGACAGGCAGCCCCCCGGGACCCCAGCCCTGACCACACGAGGGTCTGCAGGAGCAGAGGGACGTGCCGGGTCCCCCACAAGGCTGGGCCAACCCTCTCACAGGAACGGGAAAGCCAGCATGGCCAGGGCCAGGGGCACCCCCAGCATGGCCCCACGGGCAGGTGGGGAGGAAAGTTCTGGAATGCACAGTTGGGCAGGACCGTGCCACAGCTTCTGCAAAGGCCTCGGCCGGGTCCAGCTCTACCCACTGTTCTCGTCCTCCCCTCCCCGACCTCTCAGCCACGTGGGAGTTGGGGCGGGGTGGGGGGGTCTACTCTCCGGCGGCCCCGGGCCCCAAGCTCCTCCTGCGACACACCGTGCTCCCCACAGTGCTCCCCATGCACACGAGGCCCAGGGGTCGCCTGGAGACGGTGACCTGGGCTGGGGCTGGGCTCCTCAGGACCACGGCCCACCCTCGGAAGCATGGGAAGTATTAAGTATTCTGTCTCCAAGAAGAGGGAAGTCTGTCGGGGGGGGGGGGGGGGGGGGGGGGAGGGGAGGAGGGGGCACTGCCTGGCCCTCAGCGCCACACCCCTCCCCGCCCGCCCGCTGGGTCCACTCCCAACTTCCAGCTCCTCCGTGCCTAGCTTCCCGCCCGCCCCGCGCGCCCCTCGCCAGGGCAGGTGGCCGTGTGACTGGGGTTTCTCCTTTTTTGCAATTTATCAGTGGATCGTGTGGAGCTGAGTGGTGTGGGCCTCGCCCGGCTAAATAAAGCCTTGGTATTTCTGATAAAGCCATCAAATTCCTTATCAGCCTGACACAAAGTGCATTTAAAGAGACAGACGCCCTGCCCCCCCACCGGCCCCCGCCCCCCGCGCCTGGTTCAGATTTCGTTCTACATCGGCTGTTGGGGGTCAGACGGTGAATCTGGCTCCTGAGTGCGTGGGGACCGGCGGTGTGTGTGTGTGTGTGTGTGCGTGTGCGTGTGTGCGTGTGGCAGAGAACAGGGGGTGCCCAGGCCGTGTCCTCTCCGGTGCTCCCCTCCTGCCCACTCACTCATGTCTGTAGTGTCCCCCACGCGAGTCACCGGTGCGTCTGGCCCCGAGTCTGGAACCTGCGGGGGCTGGGACAGGGATGTCCCACAGAGGGTGGGGGTGTGATGGGGCAGTGGGCACCACTGTGGGACCCCCAGAGAGCCCACAGGGGCTGGGTTCTGCCCCCGGGGGCACCAGAGCTGGCACAGGACTCGGCCAGCCTGGCTGCTGGACAGGTCCCCCCAACTGGACAGACAGGGAAGCCTGGTCGGGCAGAGGCCAGCAGACCCACGTGTGGCCAGGGGACCCTGGGGCGCAGGCCGTGCTGACCTACGGCCCCACGGAGGAAGGGCACACAGCCCCTCCACCTGTCTTCCCATCCACGCAGCCTCACTCCCAGCCCTGCCCTCGTCCATCCCCCGCTCAGGATCCCACTGCAAGGCCCTTCCTGGGCGCCCCCCAGACCCTGCGCCCACACACAGCCTCTTGGTTGAGGAATCAAATTTATTATTTTTAATTATTTTGATTTATCAAAGCAGCAGCTACAATCATATTAAACCAACTTGGCTTCTTGGCATTTAACAGACACAGCTGCCACGGGACTCCCCGGGCTCCATAAAACACCGGCCAGCCACCTGCTCCCCCAGGGGGGCACCTGGGCCCCTTCCCCACGATGCAGGCCTCAAGGCACCCAGGGCCCACCTGCCCCCTCGGGAGTGTGGAGGAGCCGTGGGCGGGAGGGCGGGCAGGGGGGTGCAGCCTGAGGCCTCTACACACCCGGCCCTCGGGCGGGAGGCCTGAACCTGGCGCCCGGTTTCCGGGCAGGCAGCTGGGGTGCGGCTACACCCCGGACCTGGGACTGGACACTTGCCACACCACAGACAATCAAATTCGCAAGGGCCCGCGGGCCTGCGTCTGAGAGAAACTGAGGCTGGAGGAGAGGTCTTGGCCCGAGGGGCTTGGCGCCGTGAGCAGACCCCCCTTGGCACAGAGAGGGCTCCCTGGCCCCCTGCCCCCACCCCAGAGCTGGCAACGGCCGCCACCCACAGTGGGGCAGGGACCCGCCACCGGGGCTGCCCACGCCGGCCGCGGAGGGGCCAGAATCTTCTCCCTGTGCTCGGGGAGAGCCCTCGGCGGGCAGATGCTCCCCTTCGTGCCCAGGTGCCCCTGTCCGGTTGGGAGGAGCGACTGGCGGGCCAGGAGGGTGGACTGGGGCTCAGGAAGCGATGTGGACCCCGCACGGGCAGGACCACGGCGAGCAGGATTCCCCGACAGGCACAGGGAACCTGGCTCAGGCCCCCGGGAGCCCCCAGGGCTGTGGGTAGCCTGGGGGGCTTTGCACGTGGGCAGGACCCCTGGGGAGGACACGGTGGTGCAGGTGACCGGTCCCCAGCATGCCCTCTGACCCCACACACAACACTTTCCCTGCCAGGCTGCCTCCCCTGATCCCAGGCCTGAGCCCTGGGGCGGGGGTGCGGACGGGTCAGGCCCCCCACTGGCCAAGGGCTGCATCCAGGACCCCCACCGGCCAAGGTCTGCGAGGAGAGCCCAGCGCTGAGGCGGGAGTCAGGGTGCACTGACCCTGAGCTCGCAGCCAGCACCCCCCCGCCCCGGTGGTGCTCTCCAGGGCCTGGGAGCACTGGGCACGGCCACCAACCTGCCTGCAGTGCCCCCCCGTCCCCGCCCTGGGGAGGCGGCTGCCCGCCCTGCCTGGCTCGGAGCGGGAGGCAGGGAGGCGGCCGGGCGAGCGGATGCAGGAACCCCACGTTCGCTGTTCACTGCTCCTCACCGGCCGCCCGCGGGGGCAGCATGCCCTAATAAGGCCGCGGCTTTCTGGGTTATTTCGAGTGCGTGTGATAATGACTCCGGGCTCAGCTTCTGCTGCCCCCAGAAAACTTTCCGTCTGGGTGGGGGGAGGTGTGCGCGCGGCTGGCAGAGGAGAAGGTGCGGGGAGGGCCAAGGTCAGAGGAAACCCGAGTGGCCGCCGGGGGCAGCCCCGGGAGGCGGGCGCAGAGCCACGGGGCTCCGGGCACAGGTGGGCCCTGCCTGGGCCTCTGCTCAAGTGCCCAGCTGCCCCTGACCCTCCAGCGGGCGGCGCGGCCTCCTCCCCGCCGCCCACACCCTCTGCCCGCACAGTTGGAGCTGAGCCGTCTCTGCACCTCCTTTTCCTTGGCCCCATCACCTACCTCCCCACCCCCTGATCTCAGGGAAAAAACCCATCAAAATAACTATTTTATGTCTCCAAATATGCAGATCATTTTCTTTAATGAAAGATGCCTGACGTCTCCGATCCAATTAATATGCAAATGCAGAAGAGGATTTATTTGTGACATTCTGTCTGGGTGAGAGAAAACAAAAAAGGCCTGTTAACCAAAACACTAATTGCTGTGACTGATTGTCACATATCATCATTTTCAGAGGGTCCCTCCACTGCCGGCTCTGGGGGCGCCTGGAACCAGGACTCGCGCCGGGCGGCATCAAGGAGAAACAGGGCACCCCTGGGCGTGGCCCCGCCGGCCACCAGCCTGGGAGCCGCCGCCGAGCCCCAGGTTCCGGTCCAGTGACCCCCTGACCCGCAGGACGCGGTTCCTGACCTTGTGGGCCCCTCAGCACCTAGGCCCTAACCGGGGACCTGGGGACAGCGGCATGTGCTGCCGGCCAGCGGGCCTTCTGAGGCCGCAGAGACGGCCAGAGGGAACCTCCTGTCCCTGCTGGCTGACCCACCGCCACTTCCTGCCCTGCCCTGTGCCTCCGGCTCCCGGTGCTCAGTGCAAGGACCCCCCGAGAGAAGGTGAGGCCCAGGACAGCGTCCACTCCTGCTCACAGACCTGGTGCCCGGCTCCCACCCCACCCGGCACCCCAGGGTCAGAGGTCACAGCCTGGCAGGGCCCTGCTCACGGCTCCATCTTCCCAAAGACCTCGGAGAGGGAAGTGGGTTCGCCCCCGTGGTGGTGGAACCCCAGAGGGGCCGGAGGGCGGTACACGGGCATGGGGCACAGCTTGGGGTCCGGACAGCGCCAACCCTATGACTCAAAGACTCTCTGGGGCCTCCTGGTCCCCTCCAAGTCGGGGAAGGCCTCAAGCCAGCACCAATGAAGTCCAAGCGTCGGGGGCCACAGCCGCCCACCAGGGCCCCAAGCCGGTGGCCTCCCGGGCCTCGGCGACCCTCGCTGCCCCGGCCCAGCCACCTCCCGGCCCCGCCGCCTCTGCCCAGGGCCCTCTGCCCCCTCTGGCACCTCCACAGGCCTCCAGGAAGGGCTGGCGCCAGGGCTGCATGGGGCAGACACGCTCCCCCCAAAGGCCAGCCCCCGCACCCCCGGAACAGGCTCGGCAGGATGCCGTGTGGGGGAGCTTGGACGCCTTCCGGGAAGAGCGCAGCCCCAGGCGGGGTCCCGCTGGGAAGAGGGTGAGCAGGGCCGGCCCTGGGTCGGCCGCTCACCTGGCCTGCGCCCACGGCAGCGGGCACCAATGGGGTGTGTGTGGGTGCAGACAGGAGGGGAGCCGCGTGGCGCCAGGAGCCGGGGGCGGGGCGGGCGGCGGCGGGGCGCGGCCGGTCAGCTGAGTGGCGCCCGCAGCAGCGCCGCCCCCAGAGTGGCCCCGAGGAAGGGTCCCGTGCAGCTGCACGCCGACCACCAGCCGCCGAGTGCCAGGGGTGGCCTCGCCCCTGCCTGGCTGTGCCCGCAGACCTCCTCCAGGGAGCCGGGAGGCCGGAGCCCCTTCAAATCACCCCATCTGTGCAGTAAAACCGCCCGTAAAACTGGGGCTGAGCGTCTGTACCCGCCAGACGCCACCCACCACCTCCTCACCCGCTCCCACCTGCCCGACAGGCTGCCCCGGGGATGGAAGGCACGAAGGGAGCCCGGGTCTGGGGTTGCTCCGTGCGGGAGTGGGGCGGTCCCTCCTGCCCTTGGGCAGTCTTCCAGGCCGTGGTCCCCCACTGGCACGCTGGCCACCTTCAAGGGCCTCACCCAGGCACGCGGGGGCTCCCAGCCTGGCTCTCTGCACCCCAGCGTCCTGGGACTCTCACCCCCAAACCGCCTGGCCAGGGCCGACCACAGCGCACCCCTCCACCCCCCGCAGGGGCCCTGTTCCCCAGCCTCTCGGTTCCTCGTCTCCCGTTGATCTCACGGTCAGCCTAGGACCCTCCTCTAGGCCCTTTCCCCAGAGGCGGCCCTGCCAGGGGGTCCAGGAGCCCCCCCTTCTGTCTTGATGAGACGGCCACCGAGGTTCACGCCAGCTTTAAAAATACCCCCGATATGATCCACAGGGTGAGCTCCGAGGCCACGTGGCCGCAGCCGGCTATAAATAACCGAGGCTCACCCCCGAGCGCGGCCCCCTCCCCAGCACCCAGAACCTTTCGGAGGAAATCAAAGTGAGCACGACTGTTACCAAGTCACTGCTAAAATATTTACCAGCCTGGCGAAGCGCCGAAGGTGCTTGGCACTGAGTGTTTGCTTGTTTACGCGGCTGTTTTAAAGGGGCGAGAGCGTGGGGGGGGGGTGCCGCGCTGCTCCACGGAGGGTGCAGGTGGTCCCTCCCAGCTGTCAGCTGTTCCCCGCACACCACCGGCAGCTGGATCGGGCCTGGTGGCGGGTTCCCCCAAAAAGCGAACAGACTGGCTCCGGAGTAACTCGCCGCAGCCCGCGTGGGCCTGGCGCAGAGCGGCCCGCGGAGGGGAGCAGGCACGACCAACGCACGTTCAAAGTGCGGCACCCACCGGCCCAGAACCCCGCAGGGCCCCCTGCAGAGGGCCATCCAGGAGCCCCATCCTCCCCCGCGCTGCACACATGCGTGTGTGTATGTGTGTGCGTGTGTGATGAGCACGTGTGTGTATGTGTGCATGTGATGTGCTCGTGTGTGCGTGTGTTTGTATGTGCACGCGTGTCTGTTGTGCTCGTGTGTGCCTGTGGATTTGTGTGTGCGCGTGTGTCTGTTGTGCTCATGTGTGTGCCTGTGTGTTTGTGTGTGCGCGTGTGTCTGTTGTGCTTGTGTGTGTGCCTGTGTATTTATGTGTGCGCGCACACGTGTGTGTGCCTGTGGATTTGTGTGTGCGTGCGTGCATGTGCGTGTGCGCGTGTGTGTGCCTGTGTATTTGTGCGTGCGCGCGTGTGTGCGTGTGTGTGCGCGCGCGCGCGCGTGCGCCAGCGGGGGACATACGGGGGACATACGGGGGAGGGCGGGGACCTGGGGACGAGCAGGCACTTGAGCGCCCTTTTTCTTCCTCTTCCTCTTTCTTTGAAGTTCCCTTGTGGTTTGAATTTAATTTTGATTTTCTCAACTTTGGCAGATTGAAGTTGAAATAACCTACAAATTACTTAATGTGTTGTAAATCTGGGGGAATTCGGGAGTAATGGGCACCACATGTGGGCCGGGAGGCGGCCCAGAGGAGGCCGGGCCGCGCGCGCCCGCGCGGGAGAGGAGCCGCCTGCAGGTGGCCGGCGGGCGGGCGGGCGAGGTGCCGTCCGACTCCCCCAGGGCCAGGCTTGGCCCCCGGAGCCCAGGAGGGACTCGGCGAGAAGGTGTTAAGGCCGAGGCGTCTCCTGGGGCAGCCCGGTGACCGGAGACGCGGGGGCAGCCAAGTCGGCCGCGTGCCAGGCGCCTGCCAGGCCCCCGAGCCACGCCAAGGCCCGCGGCCCGCGGCCCCCAGCCCGGCCCGCGTGTGCAGCTGAGCGGGGCCTCCCGCCCGCCCGCTGTCTCCGGCAGATTTCTCTCAAGTACTAAGCCATATGGTTCCAGTTAAGCTCCATATTTTTCCTTGTCGATTGAAGAGACACACTTTCCTCTCTGCCAGACAGTTTGCAGATTGCTCTGTTGGCTCGATTTCTTATTGGATTTCTCAAAAAACCTGACATTTTAAATTAATTTACAGCCACAACAAAAAGAGTTCAGAATTTTAATGGTGTTGTAAGTAATTTTTAGGTAATCCACTCCAGATTTTGATATTAACCTTTGAAACTGGAGTTCATTCAGCTACTAAGTGACAATACCCAGTCAGATTGTGGGGTGGGTGGGGGAGGCTGGGCGGGGCTGGACGTGGGAGGGGCTTCCTGGGTCCCCCTGCCAGGGAACCCCAGGGGTGCTGCCCGGGGAATCCCAGAGCCTGTGAAGGACAGAGCAACACCAGGGCGGCGGGATGGGGGCTGGGGGTGCCACGAGGTCGCAGGGCAGGTGCTGGTGAGCCTGTCTGGGGGGGACCAGAGGCCTGCAGAACATTCTAGAAGGACCTGCCCAACTCACACTCAACGGGTGTGGGGTGCAGCATCCCCAGGTCCCCCAGCTGAAAGCGCAGGGCTCGGGGCTCTCAAGAGAGGCCCCTGCGCTGCACTCCAGGAAATAATAATGAAGACAGTAATAATAACGACAACAGTATTGATGATGACGACGAAGACGGTGGCAGTGATGATAATGTGATAGTGATGACGGTAATAATGATGATGACAGTAACGATTACAGTAATGATGACGACAGTAGTAATAATGGCGAGAGTAATAACGACAGTAGTGATGATGACGACAGTAGTGATGATGACGACAGTATTGATGATGTGAGAGTGGTGCTGATGACGGCAGTGATCATGTCGACGGTCACCATGCTGGTGACACCACGAGTGGCCAAGCGCTTTCACTCAAGACGCCAGGGGCACAGGAAGCGCCCACAGACGCGTGTGTCCCCGGCTGCCTCCATGACCAACCCCCCGGCCTGCGCCCACGGCTCTGGCACAGAGGAACCCACTCAGACCCCCTCGCGCCGGCAGGGGTCGTCGGGCTGGGGGTGCCCATCGTTCTGGGGCTCTGCTCTCACCGACCGGCTATAACCTCCAGCCCGCGGGAGCCGCACACCGGGGGGCAGAGGAAGCCCTGGCCGGCGTCCTTACGAGGCGCTGGCAGCAAGCGGGCCGCCGGGTCCCGTGCCAGCTTACTCGCTCACTACACAGCAGGCTGCATTCCGCTCCCGCACGGCGCCTGGGCTCCCGGCGAGGAGCGCCACGGCGCCCGGCCCGGCCACGCCGGACACTGGATGGCCCGCCCTGCCACAGGACTCGGAGAAAGGCCGGAGAGAGGCTGGACAAGGGGTGGACGCCCACACCAGGGCTGCTCTGTGGCCTTCTCCTGGTCGGGGGTGCCGAGGGCAGCCGCCCTGGGCACCCGCCCTTCCCCGACCCTAACAGAAAGGGCTGGAGAGGGGACCTCGGCCAGGGCTGCCAGCTGGAGGGTGGGTGGCGAGAATGACCTCATCACGCTGGGAGTGGGGCGAGACCCCGGGTGCAGCTTGAGGTCAGGGGGCCCATGAGGCCTGCTGGTCCCCAAACCCGGAGAAGCTGGGCAGTAGCAGCAGGTGGGCACGTGCGCTGGTGGTCTGACGGGGGCCGCCAGGCCAAGAGGCCCCTGACTCTGAGTCCAGCCTCCCCTATCCCAAACTCCCAGACTCCAGAACCACTGGCCCTTCGCTCCCGCAGATGGGGTTGAGCTGGGCCGCCCCACTGACCCTGTCCCGAGGAGTCGGCCGGCCTCTGCCCATGCCTCCTGCAGAGGTGGGCTGGGTCGCTGCCCCGCTCACTGCCGCCTCAGAGGAGAGGGTTCTGTGCCCCCCGTGCAGAGGAGCGAAGGGAGGCTCAGAAGCCCCCTTGGCCTGCCCGCGAGTCAGGGATGCTGGCGGGGCCAGAGGCAGCTGCCAGGCTACCCACCGCCCGTGCCCAGCCCGCGCCGTGCCCACGCCGTGAGCCCTCGGAACCTGTGGGGCCCTGGCGGGCAGCCAGGCAGCATGTTTGCATGTCGGGGGTGAGAATCAGACTTCCCATGCCCCCGGCACCGTGCCAACATGGGAAGGTTGGACTCACCCCTGGCGGGATGCCACATGCCCAGGGAGTGGGCATCTGTGGGCCTGCATGTCTGGAGAGAGACGGGTCCGGCCGCCGCCCAGACCTTCCCACCCCCACGCCCAGGGCCCAGGGCACTGGGCGGCACCGCACACAGACCCCCAAATGCCCCCTTGGCGCCCTGCCTGCCCCCACTGTGAGCCGTCCCCCTGGCACCAGGCCGCACGAGCTGGGCCTCAGACGCCACTGGAGCATGGCCAGGCTCGGGATGGCTCTCCCTGCTGGCACATGGCCACGGATTGGGCACTGCCGCGCTGGGCCCGTGGCCGCTGCCGCCGCTGCTCACGCCCACAGTCCCCAGGCTGCTGCCCGCCTGGTCCTCCAAGGGTACCGGAGATGCTGGGCCCTGGGCCTGCCACCACACACACAGCGCATCACAGGAATGGTGACCCCTGGGGACGGTGACTCCGAGGGACGGTGACCCCTGGGAATGGTGACCGCTGGGGATAGTGACCCACAGGGACAGTGACCCCTGCGGACAGTGATTCTAGGGGTGGTGACTCATGGGGACTGTGACCCAGATTCTAGGGGTGGTGACTCATGGGGATGGTGAACCCTGGGCATGGTGACCTACAGGATAGTGTCCCCTTTGGGACAGTGACCCATGGGGATGGTGATCCCCAGGACGGTGACCGACCTATAGAGATGGCATCTCCCGGGGACAGCGACCTCCAGGGATGGTGACTCCCAGGAATGGTCACCCATGGGGACAGTGTTCGGCTCTGCTGTGTCCCGGTGGGTGGGACTGACCCCAGTCACCCCCAACAGTCCAGTCTGTCCCTGGTTCTCGCCCATCTCTCCCTCTCTCTGTCTCTGTGTCTGTCTCTGTGTCTGTCTGTCTGTCTGTCTGTCTGTCTCTCTCTCTCTCTCTCTCTCTCTCTCTCGGCTGTTCCATGTTCCCCCAAGGGGGCATTGTTTTATTTATTTATTTTGTCCTTCCCCTTGTGGTCAGGGTGAAGCGCTCCTGAGGGGTGAGTGGCGGAGGTTGCCATGGAGACCCCGGCCTGAAAAAAGCTCGTTAGTCGCCAACTCGGCGTGTTCCGCAACTGACCGCCAGCGCAGGAGGGGACAGCTGGGGGCCGGCGCACAGAGTCGAATGGCTTTTTAATGGAGTCCTGCCCGGCGCTTGAGGACTCAATAAAGCCGGTCTGGGCGTCCGTGCGCTGCGGGGCCCTTTGTTGGCGGGGGCTGGGCTGGGAATGTGGCAGCCCCTCGCACGGGGGCGGCCGTGGCCGGCTGCCGGGCAGCTGGGGGAAGCGGGCGGGAAGGGGCTCGGCGCCCCCCGGCCTCTGCGCCAAGGCAGGTGGCCGCCGGGAAAGTGGGCCGCGGGGCGGGGACGGGCGGGGGACACTTGCTGAGCCCGCGAGGGGCCGGGCAGCCGGAGGGAGGAGACGCTGCCCTTTCTGGCAGCCTCTGGGGGAGAGACGGACACTGCCGTGGCCCTGAGGGCAGATGCGGACCCAGACAGGCACCAGTAGGGGACCCCAGGGGTCGTGGGGCTGGGGGCTTCCCAAGACCCCCCAAAGAGGCTACGTGCCTTGACCATGGTGCAAAGCCGGTGGGTGCCCGTGGCAGCTGACCTTGGCCAGCCCTACCCAGGTGGGCACGTCCCCATGAAGCGGGTCCTTGGGTGCGGGCCAGGCGGGAGGTGGCCCCAGGTGGACGCCACAGCAGAGTGTGCACCCAAGTACCTGGTGGGTCTCCCCGTGCCCGGAGCAGAGGGGGCTGTCACCCACGGGCCACACGTGAACTCTGGGGGTGTGGCTGAAGTTGGGGGAACACCAGCCTTTGGCGGTGCGCCAAATTCGGTGGCTTTCCGGGACCTGGGATGCAGAGGAAGGCACTTCTGGTAATGTCACGGTGGAGGGCAGGGGTGCGGCCCGCCCCCGCCCCCCAGGAAAAGCGGGGGTCAGTGCCACGTGGTGCCACTGCTGACCCCGACTTGCCCAGTATCCGTGGGGTATCAGATAAGCCTGAAACTCTCTGCCCAGCAAGTCAGCCTCCCCCTCTGGCCAGCCTCCCCCCCGCGGCCAGGGGAGGGCCGGGATCAGAGACAGACCGTGGTGCCTCGCTCTGCCATACTCCTCACGAGGGCCACGCGTGTTCAAAAGCATGTTCAGAAGCGGTTTCTTTCTCAACCAGCCCCCCGCCCCATGCTCCCCCAAGCGGGTCTCAAGGGCAGGCAGAGCTGGGGGGGGGGTAACTCAGGGTCCTGCAAGGACAGCAGGTGTTCGGTCACCCGTCACCATCCGAGTTTGGAAGCGTGAAGAAACTTTCTCTGGGGGACCGCATGGAGAAGGCACAGGCCTGGCACTTAGTCTGGATTTGAACCCTGGCATCCCATAGGGTTCTCCTGAGCACTGAGTCGGGAGCAAGCCCGGAGCACTTGCTGAGTGTGGCCCTCCCCAAATAAACCTCACGATACACGCTTTTTTTTTTTTTAGGTTTAAGATCTAAAAGGGCAAATACCAGTAGGTGAGATGCTCACAGCAAACTCTCAGGAGTCCGGAGTAGTTTTAAAAGGCCGGACCTGAGACCAAGCAGTCGGGGATGAGCCTGGGCGTGGAGCGGGGGGGAGGGAGGGGCAGGAGGGCCATATGGTCAGGCCTCTGTGTGCTGGGCCGCCGGCATGGTAACAGTGGCCTTGGCCTTGGCCCTGACCCGCCCTGCCCAGGCGCCCAGGGACAAGAGTGGTGACTCCCTGGGGGAGAGGGGCAGGGCAGGATGTGAGGGGCAGGACAGGCTCTGACATGGGTTCGAGAACCGCCCCCAGGTGCTCCAGAGGGAGGGGGGTTGGCCCCCGGGGGCAGCAGCTTGGGAGCAGGCTGGGTGCCCCCACCCAGGCCCAAGAATGCTGGCAGGGAGTCCTGCCACCTGTGTGTGACTTGCCCAGGGCCTGGCCTGGGGCCCCTTCCCAGGGACATGTGAATTACGTCCCCTCATCCCCTGCTCCCCCTGCGAGCCAGCACAGGAGCTTGGTCCTAGGGCCGAAATGTGGAATTTTCCAGGAAAACTTCAAAATCATCACCCGGTGGGGAAGACGTGAAAACCCGGTGGGAAGGAGAGGGGGGCAGGGCGGGGCCTGGGGCGGAGCCTGGGGTGGGGCGGAGCCTGGGAAGAGGCGGAGCCTGGGGTAGGGCGGAGCCTGGAGGAGAGGCGGAGCCTGGGGTAGGGCGGGGCCTGGAGAGGGGCGGAGCCTGGGGGAGAGGTGGAGCCTGGGTAGGGCGGGGCTTGGGCTAGGGCGGGGCCTGGAGAGGGGCGGAGCCTGGGGTAGGGCAGGGTCTGGGTGGGGCGGGATGGGGTGGGGGTGGGGCACCCAGGGCCCAGGACACAGGCACCCCACGTGCGGGTCCAACCACACGCACATCCTCTGGCCTGGACCACCCCCGAATCCTGCCCGGATGCCCCACTCTGTCCAGAAAGGAGGTGGGGGTGATGTCCATCAGGGACAATGCCAGGCGGCCCTCAGGCCCGGGAAGTGAGCGGGTAACCACTGCCCAGGCGGACAAACCGCAACAGTGGAGCTGTGAGGTGGGAGCACGGGGTCCTAAAGTGGGCCTGGCAGTCCGAGAGGACTTCCTGGAGGAGGCTGCACCTCGAGGCCCAGCTCGGGAGAGAGAGATGGGGCAGGGTCATCCATCCTCGGGAGCTCCGTCGGACCCTGGGGAGCCTTGGCTTGAGTCCTCACTACTTGGCTCTGCGGTGCCCAGACTTGGCCCCTTCGCTAGAAATCAGGAATGGCCCTCGGCCCCTTGTCCCCCGGTTGCGGAGGGCTCGGGTGAAATAACGCAGGCGAGGCAAATGCCATCGGGCTCGTGACCCCACAGGGCCCGGCGCCAACCCCTGCCAGGTTGATCCCGAGCAGGTGAGCTGCCGGCCGGCCCGGGCCGGAGCACAGCCCCAGGTGACAGGCCTGGAGGCGCCGCCCTCCTCCCCTGGGCCCAGGCGTTGACGGGGGCTGGAACCTGTCTCCTGGCATCTCCCAACTCCGACTCACCTGTCGGGCCAGAAGCAAGGGGGAAAAAACTCCCTGGGCCAGGCCCTGCTCGAGAAAAAGGGGGGAAAAAATCTAGGAAACAAAATACAACGACATCTTTTTATTTTGTTTTTTTCGGTAATTATACTAAAGATGAAAAACTCATAATAAACATCTCCCAGTCCCCACCTGCTAACAGTAATTATAATAGACTCAACAATAAATGGTAAAGCAGGGCAGAGCTGCATCTCGGGAACTCTCTAGGGCATGTGGATTAGCTCGGAAAGCCTGAATGATTAAAATACACTAATTAAAATTTTGTGTTCCTTGGTAACTCGTCTGCCTGGGCCCCTGGTGTTGGCAAAATGGGAATTAACGTGACAAAAGCAACACAGAGGGTTTTTGTTTTAAATAAAGAAGAGAGAGAGAGAGAGAGAGAGAGAGAGAGAGAGAGAGAGAGAGAGAGACGGAGAGACGGAGAAGAGAAGATCTGTAGAAACAAGTTAGACTCCAGGAGGAAAGAAAGATGAGGTACTCTTCTCTCTCTCTCACTAACTGGAAGCGCTTCCCAGGGTGAGGGACCAGGAAGTGTGAGTGAGGGCCCAGGGCCCGGGTGCCCGGGAGGGGGGTGGGGAGGGCAGTCCCCTAGCCTGGCCCAAGGTCCCGCGGGGACCGGGGGTGGGGGGCAGGGAGGGGGGATGACAGTCTGCGTCCAGGGGTCACTGTTTGAAAACAACCACTCAAGACGGTGTTGCGGGGGGCGGGGAGGTGGGGGACACGGGCTCCGACCCAGCCCGACTCTGCAACAACGACATTCCAACGGTCCCCCCCCCCCCACCCCGACTCCCCGCCCCACGGCCGCCGACCGGAGCCTGGGAGGACACGAGGGGCCTTCTACCCCAGTGCAGTTGCACAAAAGAAATTGAACACTTTTGAGTTGCCCTTAGCAACCTAATTGCATCAGTACATTGCACACAGGAGCCAAAGTAACTGAATTTTGATGAAAAGACGGCGGTAATTTACGGCATCACAAAATTAGTTGTCATGGCGACGGGTTAATTACATCTCAAATTAACAATGCAAGTGTGGTGAAATTAAATATAAATCATATTTTCTGCATAAATTATAGGGGTTGATTAGACCGGGGCTCTGGGAGAGGAAAGGTTGGGCCGCCACGGGCCCCGAGCTGCATTCGGAGCTGGCGGAGAGAGGGGCGCCTGCAGAGGCGGGCGCGGACGGGGAGCTCGGGGAGGGGACGCGGGGACGCAGCGGCGGGCTCCCTCGCGGCCCCCCCGCTCACTCACAGGCTCAGCCGCTCCACGTGGGGCCCGCGCCGGCCCCAAAGTTTGCTGGAGTCGCCGTGATCAAACTTTGGGGGGGAGGGGCGCGGCGCCCGGAGTCCGCCCAGACTGCACAGATGGCCCGCTGACCCGACCCCTGCCGTCAAGTGCGGGGAGACGGTCTCCGTGTCCCTGGCAGCTACCTGCGAGGGCAGAGGCCCCGGGCCAGCTGCCAGGGCCAGGGCCAGGGCCACCGAGACAGGCAGCAGGTGCCAAGGGCCCCGAGATCGCGTGTGTGAGCTCAGGCCTGCGCAGACACACTCGGCCGGAGGTGGGCTTGGTCGCTGGCCGGCTCCCGGACCCCAGACCCCTGGGCCCTGGCCAATGGGCTGGGGGAGCACAGGGAATTAAAGGTCTCTGGGAAACGGGGGTGGGGGGCTGTCTAAGGCACGGGGGTACCTGCTGGTGGAGGTCACACCTGTCGCAGCCCGCCAGCCTGCAGCGCGTCAGGCCCTGCCGCCACCGCCCAGAGCTGAGTGTCAGGTTCACGTGATGGGTCCCCTGTCACCCTGCAGCTGCCCCCCGAGGGCCCAAGAGGGGCGGCAGAGGCCTCTCTCCCACTGGCCGCGAGCCTCCTTCCTCGGGTGCCAACAGCTCACAGAGGCGACCCCCCAGCGCCACCCAGACAGAGGGGCAGGGCGGGACCCCAGAAGCATGGTGGGCGCAGGGTGGGGGCGGGGGCGGGCTTCCCAGACTCAGCGAGGCAGCTGTGAGCCCCAATTCCCCGGGGAGGATGCTGAGTCCCAGAGCGGTGGCCAGGCCGGGTGACCCACGCGGTTCGAGGAGCCCCCGCCACACACGACCGGCCCCGTGGCCACGGCCGGGCCGGGTGCCGGACACAGCCCTGCAGAGGGACATGGAGGGTCTCGGGCACCCGCGGGGAGGGGTGTGGGGGGCCGGGAGCCGGGACCCGGGTGCAGGGGGGCGGCGGGCACCAGGCGCTGAGTCAGCAGCCCGGAAAGCCTGGTTAGCTGTTACCTGGCCAGGTGGGAGGAATTTCCTGAAAGGCTTGTGCCGAGAGCGGCGGGCGGAGGAAGGAAGAGGGAGCCTGGCGGTCCCCTGACCACGGATGCGCTTGTACAGCTCATGCATATTTCAGTGGCCATTTATTTATCCCGCGAGCTCCAGCTGCGGGGGCCACGGGCAGATAAATATAGCCGCGGGCCGATCGATGAGGCATCCGCCCCCAGCCGCATCCATTAGGGCCCCGTTCCCACAACCTGCTGGCCGGGCACCTTGTCCCGCTCCGTCGGTTTCCGGTTTTCATTAGTGGTGGAGGCACAGCCCTGCTCGAGCCGGGCGTCCCCCTCACCCCTCTGGGCACCCCCGCCGCCAGCTGGGCACGGAGCCGAGGAGGAGGCTGCCACCAGGGGCCCGGCCCACTGGAGCCTGCGCGGGCGGCCGCCTCTCGGGCTCGGGGCTGGGGTTTCCCGCGGATGGGGCCGCCCCTGCCAGGGCCACGCCCGGTGCTAGACAGCCGGGGCTCCCATGGGCTCACCGAGGGACATTAGGGGGGCTTCCGCTCCCCTACCGGGGGGAGGGCGCCAGGCCACAGGGCTGGGTGGGGCTCCCGAGACCGGCCCCCGGGACCTTGGCATCCAGCAGCCCTGCTTGGTCCCAGTTAGAAGGTGGGGCCTGGCCACCTGCCCCCGCCCGCGACCACGACTGGATAAGGACTCGGGGGCTGGGCACTGGGCACTGTGTCCAGCGGACACTCCGGGGGCCCTTGTATGATGTGTCTCCCCACACCCGGGTCCGGCTGCATCCCGGGGGTCAGCGATGAGCACGTGACACCCAGATCTCTCCTCCAGGCAGGCAGCCAGGATGCGGGAGAGACAAGTGGCAGAGGGCCCGGGAGCCGGACTCTAGGCTGCAGCACCCCTCCCTCAGGCCAGGCAGGGGTGGGGGACAACAGGTCACAGGGCAGAGCCCCCGAGGGGGTGATGAGCAAGGTGGGCCCCCCAGAGCCCTCGCCACCGCCCACTGGCCGCCTTGGGCTGCTGCCCCGGCAGCCTGCTCTGCAGACGGTCTGTGGGGGGACGTGGGCGCGGTGGGCCGGGAGGGGAAGAGGGCGCAGGTCCCCGGGGAGCTGCGCGCGCGGTGGGCCTGTGCCTTTAAAAGAATCTTCATTTAAAGGCTCTTCTCCCTTCCACCATTTCAGTGATCTATATGCAAATATGCTAATGCATGCAAATTAAGACACCACTTTTAGTCCCAATTTAATAGAAAGCATTAAAATACCATTTTTTTTTCCAAAAAACTCCATATGCATGAAGGAAGGATTTTTTTTTTTTTTTTTTTTTTTTTTTTACTTTTCACTAAAGTCACATTCCAGCAGCGATTTTATGCTGTCAAAATGTTCTCAGCCTGCGCAGGGCTGACTGGCTTCTCGGGGAGCCAGTCAGAGGGGCCGCCGGCTTAGGAAGGAAGGAAGGAAGGAAGGAAGGAAGGAAGGAAGGAAGGAGCTTTCCTGTTTCTTTTTCCTTTTTCTGTTTCTTTTTCTTTAATGGGGTGGGGGGAGCGGCCCAGGGTGAAAAAAGGAAAGAAAGACAGAAAATAGCAGAAACGCACCACCCGGAAGGTCTGTCAGGCCCTGGCCGCCCCCGTCACGTGAAGGCCAGAGGATCCTCCGGCTGTGTGTGCACGCGTGTGCACGCGTGTGCGTGCATGTGCGCGTGTCTGTGTAGGCACGTGTCTGTGCATGGCCGCACATGTGTGTGTGCACGCATGCGTGTGTCTGTGTGTACTGTGGTACTGTGTCCGTGTGCGTGTGTGTCCGGTGCGTGTGCATGTGCGCACATGTGTGTGTGCGTGTGTGCACACGTGTGTGTGTACACGTACATGTGTGCATGTGTGTGTGCACGCATGTGTGTGTCCGGTGCATGTGCGTGTGTGCACGCGTGTGTGTGTGCACGGGTGTGTATGCCCAATGCATGTGCGTGTGTGTGTGTGCACGCATGTGTGTATCCGGTGCGTGTGTGTGTGCATGTATGTGTGTATGTGTATGAATGTGCATGTGCTTCCCAAGGTGTCACCTGGCTCCCAGGCCAGGCTGCACCCTGCTTGGCCACATTCTTCCCAGGACCCAGCGGGACCGCCCAAGGCCACCAGCACCCAGGACGGCGAAGGGGGTGCGGAGGGGGTGTGGGTGGCGGGGGACGGGACCCCGTGTGGGTGCAGGGAGCCGAGGGGTGGGGTCCCCCAGTCCAGCTCCACACGGCTCAGCCGCTTCTGGTCCCTTCCAGACCCTGGCTGGGCCCTGAGCCGCCCTCCGGCACCCCTTGCGGGAGCCTCGGCCTGGGCCCTGCTCCTCCTGCACGCTGGCCTCTGGGCCAGCCAGGCCTCTGCTGACCCTGACCCTGCTCCATCCGGCCTCTGTGAACTCAGGAGGCCCAGCTCTAAGCGACCCCTCCAGAAGACAGGGAGGGGACGCCGACTGCCCCCAGTCCAGCCACAGTGGCCGAGCAGCAGAGACAGGCCCCCAGGCCAGCTGGAGCCACGTCCCCCACAGCCCGGTGGGGAGTGGGGGTCACAGACATCCCCGGCTCCTTCTGGCTCCATCTGCTCACAACTGGGTGACAGATGGAAGGAGGAGCTGGCAGCTGGGGGGTCCCCAGGCTGGGGCCGTGAGGTGCGCCGGCCCCCCAGCACAGGCCCCCTGCCCCCATTGCTGGAGGCTCCCATGAGGGGAGAGAAGGATCTAGAACAGAGGGTCCTACACTCGGCCAGCCTACCACGCCCCGCCCCCTTTCAGTAAAACAAGAAGCTCTCAGCAGGCAGCGTGCCCCCCAAAAGCCTCCTGCAGGGACAGGTGGTCCCTCCACCTGCACCCAAGGCCACCACTGCCCTCCACCCCAGTCATTCTAGAACCACCTAGAACCACCCCCCCCCCCAACTCTGGGCAGTTTCCAGACTCCCGGAAGCACAGGTCAGAGGCAGAAGCCAAGAGGCCAAAACACGGCAGGGAGGAGGAAGTCAGAGGTCAGAGAGAGGGGCTGGGTTCAGGGGTGTGGGGCGGCCCCCTGGACTGGAGCGCCCGTCGTCGGCTCCCCAGGGGAAACGCAGAGGCTGGCATGACGGGGCCCGTCCGGCCCCGGCCAGGCTGGCAGAGGGATGGGGATATTTACGGGGAATCTGCTGGTGGGTGCCAAATCTCTGGTTTTATTGTCGGGGAGAAAACAAACCCAGCCACCGAAACTCATCCTGGCTCGGGGAGCCCCCCACGGGGAGCTGACACCATCAGGCAGCTTTATTGGATATAAATATCTAATTATTCGGAGCAGGCCCAGGAATGCAGGCATTTTGCAGCTTTTACAACATGTGTAGCATCTTTACAAACCCCCCCCCCACCCCCCACGCACACACATGCACACAGGCGCGCAGCCGAGTTGTACGCTGACAACAGACTTGAATCGCGTCCGGCTTCTCCTTTTGCTTGGGGGACAGTTTCTGCGACAGCCCTGGGGAAGAGCTGTGGGGAGGGGGTGTCCCCGAGAAGCCCCTCCCCAGCTCGGAGGGCCCGCCTACCCCCCAGCACCACGTGGGCCGCACACACAAGCCGCACACCCAAGCCCGACCGTCCCGGGACGCGAGTGTGATGCCCCCGAACACAGACCAAAGTAGAGACTTCTCAGCCAGACACGGTCCAGCCTTGCAGTGACCCCCTCCCAGGCCAGCCTCTAGCCCTCTCCCCCAGGACAGAGCAGGAGGAAGGGAGGGGACAGCGGGGTCAGCCTGTCCTCTGCAGAGCCATCTCCAATCCTGAACGAATGCTCTCATGCTCTCACGTTCTTTTGTTTTTCCTCCGAGGGGTTTTAAAGAGACAGACCTCTCGGCCGCCCCCGTGCAGCTGGCCCAGACCCCCTCCGGGCAGTGGACAGGGGTCCTGGGGCCTGGGTCAGGCAGTGGACAGGGCCCGGAGATTGCTTCCCTTCCCTGGAACTGTAGGTTCCAATCACCGTTTTCCCCGACTTTTCCACCAAAAGGCTGCCGAGGAGAGCAAGGCAGAGGGGCCAGTGCCGAGGGCCCAGAGGCCAGGTGGAGGGGCTGGGGGAGCCGCGTGGGGAGCCCCCACCCCTGCAGTGTGCCGCAGTCAGCTTGCCCCAACAGGAGAGCGGTGGAGCTGGGCTGGTGTGGGGGTGAGGGGGTGTCTGAGCAGGAAACGGGGGCCGGGCAGGACTCAGGGGGAGCAGGTCCGGCAGCTGTTCCGTGTCCAGCCCAAGGGGCCTCGGGGCGCGGGCAGGACGGCCGGCACGTGCCTGAGCCCCCTGCTCCCGCGGGCCTCGCCTGCCCACAAGCTGGGGCCACCGGCGAGGGGGTGCCCTGGGCGGCTCTCCAGAATCTTCTAAGAAGGCCCCCCAGCCTCCGCTCTGAGACCGTCCTCGGGAGGCCGGGCCGGGCCGGGAGAGCAGAGAACAAACAGCCACAACAGGAACAGAGTTGGAGCGTTTCAATTATTCATGCGCCAGATGGATGCCTTTCCTGCCTTTTTCTATAAAAATAAGGAGGGGGAGGAGGTCCTCCAGCAGGGGGAGACGGGGAACGGAGAGGGGACCCCAGGGATTCACACCCGCACCCGGCCCCGTCCGCACGGCCCTGCTCGGAGACTCCTCGGCTCCGGAGGGAGGGGGCGGGTCGGGGAGGGGGGGCGGCGTGGCCTCTGCCCCCTCCCATGGGCCCCTGACTCGCCACTGGGTGCTCGGAGCAGAGAGGGAGAAGGCAGGAAGGCGGGAGTCGGGGGAGCCGGGGTGGGGAGGAGCGAGGGGCGCGGGCAGGAGAGGGGTCCGACCTTCTGCGAAGGATTAAAAACTGCAGCCGCCTCAGGGGACCCCGACTAAGGAGCACATTGCCACGAAAACGTCTGCGAGATTCTGCGCGCTCTGCGAGCCGCCGTGGCAGACCCCGCTCCACGCGCTGGAGTGCCCCCCCCCCCCCGTTCCGGGCCTCCCCACTGCCTCCACCGTCAGTGTGCCCCCCCCCACCCCTGGGGAGAGTGGTCCCTCCTTCCCTCAGGGAAGCAGCCACAGTGGCCACTGGGACCCGCCTCACCCTGGCTGGACTCTGGCAGGCTCTCAGGGTGCAGGGGACAGTGTGGGCAGCACGGGGCTGGGGCCTGGGGCCAGGACTCGGGGTGCAGAAGCGGGAGAAAGGGCAGCAGGGGACGTGTGCCATCCCCGAGGACCCAGCCCTGGTGGCAGGGGGACGCGCCTCACCCTGACATCTGCTGGCACAGCTGTCGGCACCCCGGGGTGAAGATGCTGCCACCCCTCACCCGCGACGGGGCACAGGCTGCCCACGGCCCACCAGTCCAGCTCTGTAGGGAACTTCCGTGACCCCCGAAGACCCGCCCCACTGAACATGACCAGCTAGGAAGTTTCCAGAAGGGCCACCTGACCATCCACCCTGAGCCTGGCCTTCAGAGTCCAGCAGCAGGACCTGGGCTCCTGGTCGGGTCACCCCCCTGTTCTAGCCTGAAGATGTGGGGGTGCTCAGAGAGCCTTACCCTGGATTGGGGGGTGGACTGCTCCACCCTCTGTCTTTTGTTGAAATGGCCTCAGCTCACACTGACCAATAGCCTCCGTCCCGGGGAACCCAGGGCCGCTTAGGGAGCCCCAAAGTTGGTGCCTGGTGAAGACCCGATCCTTCGTCGTGGGGTGAGCTGGGGTGGCTGACCGAGAGTCGGGAGAACCCAGAGCCCCCTCCATGCACAAAGGGGGCCACAGGAACAGGACTGGGGGTTCCCGTGTGTATGCCCCTGCCCGTCCTGGCGGGGAGGTCTGGAGGATTCCAGAAGGAGCCCCCCCCTCCCCATTTTCTCCAGGTCACACTTGGCCCAGGGTATTCTGGGGCCGGTCTGGGGTGTGGGGTGGGGACAGAGAGACGAACCCCCCACCCCCCGGGCAGGCTCTGTCACGGAGAAGCCCAGTGACCCCAAGCTCAGAGCACTAATCCTTGCTGGCCGCGGGGGTCTCCTCCAGAAAGCGGGGTGCAGAAAGGGAGCTCTGGGGTCCCAGGACCCGAGCATGCTGGCCTCTAAGGGGGTGCTGGCCCCGGTCCCCGGCACAGCTGACCCACCCCGGGCCCGATGCCCCATTCACAGGTGACAAAACTGGGACAGTGCAGGCGAGCCACCCCAGGGCGGGGGGGGGGGGGGGGGCGGGGGAGGGGGGCCCGGGACACGCTGTTCCCGCCTGGGCTCCAGGCTCTGGCAGGGCCGCAGGACACTTGAGCTGGGGACAGTGAGGAGGTGGCCGCGTCACACGTGTGTCTGCCCACACACATGCAGGCTCAGGGGTGTGAGTCCCGCCCAGGGCCTGGCCGCAGAGGGGACTCCCGTCCCTGTCCCTGCCTCACCGAAACTTAGTTTAGGGCAGGCGGTAATTGCCGGAGACCCAAATAAAAAGGCAACCACAGGCTGTTAACCGCGCCTAGCCTTTAATTAGACCCCAAGAAAAACTGGTGTCGAAAAGAAAATGAAAGTGCGAGCCCCCGGAGGAGGGGCAGGGACCCCATCCCCTCCAGGGGCCAGTGGGCGGGCCGCTCGGCAGGCTGGCGCTGACCCGTGAGGCCAGGCACAGGGCCCAGGGAACTTCGTGCCCCGGCCTTGGTCCCAGGTCTATCCTGGGGGACTGCCTGGTGGCAGAGGAGCAGTGGGGCACAGGACGGGGGATGGGGGGGGAGAAGCTGGGGTCTGCAAGGCCGGGACCCCTGGGGAGACCCGGGAGGGGCAGTGTGGACAGGGCAAGGGGCCCCTGAGAAGGAGGTGCGGGACCCCAGAACTCGGATCCACTAGGCAAAGGGGACCACCCACCCCCTCCTTGCCCAGGCCTTGTCCAGCAACCTCTGGGCCATGGAGGATTCAGGTGCCCCCAGCTCAGGCTGCAGCGGGAATGGACAGAGGGGCTGCCCTGGGCATTTTGGGGTCCACGCCAGCAGGATGCCCAGGATCACACTCCAGACAGACCAGCACCAGCGTGATTAGGGACTCCTGGACCTGCCCCACCCAGCTCCACCTACGATGAAGGGCGGCGGCCCCCAGGCTGCGACAGCCGCGGGCACCATCCTCCCCACCTCCGGAAGCTCCGTCCTGCCCTGCTGGGAGGGGTCCTTGTCTCCCCAGGACCTCTGGAGTGTGGGGGTCACGTCAGGCCGTCCCCACACGGCGTCTCGGCAGGGGAGGGGCCGGCCGGGCTCCTGGGACCACCCTGTCCCCGTCCTCCCTGGCCATTCCGACGACACCACCATCAGGCATGGTGCCCTTCCCGACCTCTCTGCTCGGGGGTCAGGCCTGGACAGAACTCCTTTTGGTGTGCTTGATTTGAGGTCACACTGGGAGATGCTCAGGGCTGACCCCTGCCTCTGTGCGCAGGAATCACTCTCGGCGCTCAGAGGACCAGCCGGGGTGCAGGGATGGAACCCCATTGACCCGGGTGCAAAAGAAGCTCCCTCCCCCCGGCCCCCCCCGTCCTATGGCTCCCACCCCAGATTCCTCTTGAATGCAGAGCCGTTTCCCAACTCCCTCCCGGATGCCGTGTGGGCTGGGTGTCCAGGCCAATGGACAGACGGATGGACGACAGGGCTGTCTCTAACCCTCTGCCCACTGTCCCCGACTCCACTGCCAGGAGCACGCGGACCCCACCTGTCACCGTTTCCATCCTCTCCCATGGGCGAGAGCCCAAGACACCCTCCGCTGCCCCCTCGGATAGCACGGGGCCCAGGGCGAGCCCCATGGGGACAGTGGTGAGTCCTGGAACCCAGGTGCAGGAGGGTGAGACACGGACTCAGTTTCTCCATCTGCCTCAAAAAAGCATGGCGAAGGGCCCCAGGGGTGGACCCCTGGGCTCACGCCCATATTCCTTTCCAGTGCTCCGAGATGGCCTCTCTCCAAGACACACCAACTGACAGCCCCACTGCGGCCTGGCTGCTGGGTCAGGCGGAAGCAGCGCCCGCTGGTTCTCTGTTGGACGCCCTGGGTGCTGGTGAAAGCGGGTGTGAGAGGCTCAGCTGTAAGCCCACCTGGGCGGACTAGAGGGAAGTGGCCCCATAATCTCAGAGCTCGGGCTGCAGCTGCAAAGCCCCGTGTGGCGGCCTGCGGCCTGGATCCCGCCATGCCCGGCGTCCCTGCCCTGGGCGACTTCCCTCACTTGTAAGATGAGCCACAGTTCTGAGCCAGCCCCTGGGATGGTAGGGTGGTAGGGTCGCGGCCTGGCAGGGGGAAGCAGCCTCTCACAGCTGCTGTGTGCACTTGGCCCTGCCCTGCCCACGGGCATCAGTCCGGGGGCCCGATGCCACGAGCGTCTGTCCGGGCAGGACCCCAAAGGTACCTGAGCTGATGGCCCGGGCGAGCCCCACGTCTCAAGGCTGCAGGCCGGGCCGGCCCCTCGGAGCAGCAAGATCAGCCGGCTCTTCTGGGGCCTGTCTTGGAGGGTGGGGGGACAGCCTGGGGGTGCAGCAGGCAGCAAGGGTTAACCAGCGGCAGGGCTGAGAGGCCGGCAACACCAGGCACTGGCTGTTTATTAATAAGCTATTTATCACCAGCTTTGCTTTTAATGCCATTTGGGCTTAATGTCGTTAATGAAATATAAATACCCGCGCTAACGATGTCGGTCAGAGGCGGCACGGGCAGCAGACGCCGGAGGCCCGGGGCCAAACCGCCGGGCACGCTGGGGAAGGGCTGAGAGCTCGGGAAGCGGAAGAGGTTCCCACCAGCCGGCACCCCCAGCGCCTGGCTGCTCCCACCACAAGCCCCGGCTGTCTGTGCCGGGAAGGGCTGGCAGGAGGGCAGGGGCTGGGGCGGGCCTCCCGGAGGACGCTCTTAATGCCTGGAGAACAGCGCGGCGGGCAGCTGGGGGAGCAGGGGGCCCCCACCCGGGGGTAGTGCCCGCCTGGCCTCGTGCCCCTTGGCCACAGGAGGCTGGATTCCCACCAGCTGGCAGCAGGCCCCTTGCGCTGCCCTGAGCTCCCGGATCACCGGGCACGGAGCCGGGGTGGCCGGGGTCACGGCAGGAGGTGTGAGGCCCCTTCAGGTCCTCCAATAAAGATCACACCTCCGCGCCCCTGGGAACGGCACCCCTGCCAGCTCGGCCCACTGAAGGCACACCTCTGCCCAGCACTCTGCAAGCCAGGCCAGCTGGCCCGGGCTTCTGAGAGGTCCTGGGTGTGGGCATGTGTATGTGGGGTCAGTGCCCAGAGTGCAGGCCAAGCCCCGCCCAGCAGAAGCCCCGCCCAGCAGAGACCACGCCCACCGGGAGCCAGGGTCGCAAGAAGCCACGCCCACGAGAGGCCACGCCCAGCAGACGTCACGCGCACAGGTAAGCCCGCCCCACCCACCTCTCCCGGCTCCCCACAGACGCCCCTGAGCTGGGTCCCTGGAAAGTCCAGGGTGAACCCGGCCACCCCAGAACTTCAGTTCTACCTTCAAGACGGATCCCAAACAGACCTAGAGCCCAGCCCCATGGGGGGCAGTGGACCAGGGGCCGGGGAGGGGTTGGGCTTCTCCTCTTGCCGGGTACCCCCATGCACCTTGAGCCTCTGCACCGTGGGGTAGGGGTCACTGCACCTGGCCCCACCCCAGAGGGCTCTCCTTCCCAGAGAACCAGGGCTCAAGCGGGCAGAGAGACAGGACAGCGGCTGGACGCTGGCTCTGCATGCCCCAGACCTGGGCTCTATCCGGGGCCCCCACCCTGAGCCCCCGCAGGGGAGGGCACTGACTACAGAGCCAGGAGTCAGTGGGAGCACCACCGGGTGTGGTACCACCCCCCAAAAAAGCTCCCCAAAGTAGGATTTGGATGAGCCCTGGACCACCGAGGGGCAGAGAGCAGCAGGTCTCTGAGCCCAGCCTGCGGGGCGTGTGCCCAGGAGAGGGGCTGCAGCTGCGTCTGGTGGGCCTGGTCAGACAGCCGGATCCCACCCGTGGTGGCTGACACCTGTGTGTGTGGGAGGGGGCGCGATTCTGAAGGTTGAACCCGACTCTGGGCACAGTGAGGGACCGCAGAGGTCCCTGCCCATCTCGGGACAGTGTCCCCTGTCCAGGGCGATTCCTCTCTTGGATCGGCCCCTCCTGCCCTCCCTGGGCGCCGTGGCGCTGCCCCCGGCCCAGGCTCACCTGTGGAGGGCTCCCTCTCCCTGCACCCCCCAAAGTCACCTCCAGGTCCCCAAGGAGTATGGGGCTCATTTGCTGGGGCTTGGTGCAGCTCTGCTCAGCGGCTAATCCCCTGGGTGGCTCCTGTCAGATTATTAATTAGCTAAAGCGGATCGGTCCTGGAACAACATGCACTTGGACTCCAGATAAAGCAGGTCAGGGAGCTGGGCGGGGGGCTGGGCGGGGGGCTGCTTAAAGGCACAAGCCCCTGTTTCTGCATCGCCCCCTGGCACGCTGGGGGCGGGGTGGCCGCCAGCAGCCCGCCTAGGGGTCGCCACCCTCGACGACGACGATGGGCATATTGGGGGGCACAGGGGCGTGGGCTGCGTGCCGAGAGACTGGGGCACAAAAGGGGGCCCCGGAGACGAGTCGGTGACAGTTGGGTCCTGTTTTCCACAAAGAGCTTGTGACTAATCAGATCATGTCACTCAGGGATCCCAAAGCCTCTCAGGCGGTCTGGGACGCCTCCCCCCGAACCTCCCCAGGCCCTGGCATCCCCTGCCTCTCACGCCCGCCCCCCCCCCCCCCCGCCCGCCACCTGTAAGCGCCCGCCCTGGGGCTCACATGCACCAGGACCAGATACTAACCGGGGTATCTGCCCCCACCCCTAGGGCCTCTCCTAAACGTCACCGTCTTGAGGACGCCCTCTCCAGATGCCCCCCGCCCCCGCAGACACCCTCCGACACCCTAATCCGCACTGGACATCTCTATCTCACATTACTCCCTCTGCTCAAACACGGACCCCACCGGGACGAGGATCCAGCCGTGTTTGCTCAACTGCCGGAGCCGTCCCCGCGCTGCCTCGGCTGTGCCAGGGAAGGCACGGAGGGACGAAAGGATAAAGGAGTGAATGAATGAGTCAGTGAACGAGTGAATGAGTGGTGAGTGACTGTGTGGAGAAACACGTGAGCGGACGAGTGAGTGACTAGAGGCTGCCAGGGATCAGGATCGCGCCCCTCACGTCACCCCGGGGCCCTCCCCCCCTCCTCCCTCTCCCCTCCCGCCCCTTCCCCCAGCTCCAGCCTGAGCCTAGGTACCGCACAGATGCAGACCCTGAGGTTCGACGCCAGACTGGGCCTCCCCGGGGACGTCCCAGGGGCCCCGTCTCCGTGCCGCCTTCCGTGGCGGTTGGGACGGTCCCGCTATGCCCCGGGGAAGCCGTGCGGGCTGGGTGGGGGAGGCGGGAGGCCGGCGCGCCCAGCAGCTGCCCGGGCCCAGCTGAGCTGTGGGCGAACTCCTGGGCTTGGGTTGTTTTGACTTGAGTCGGTGAAGCTGAAATATTGAATCACAACGGCACTAAACTTCATTACCAGCTCTCGACGCACACTACTAAGGGGAAAAAGTCGCTTTTAATTGCTTTTCCCGATTAGCATTTCCAGAGAAGAAACTAGTAATTAATTACACCCCTCCCCTGCCCTGGCCACTGGGGTCCCACGCCTCGGTCCCCTACGAAGGCCCAGGGCCACGCGGCGCCTGCTCCAGAAACGGGCGCAGACAAGGGGCCTGTCGCGGGCACAGGAGGGGACGTGGCCCAGGTCATCTCCAGAGCAGACGCCCGTGACGGGAGCTGTCCAGGGGCTGCAGCCAGTCTTCTGCAGGGCTGACCCTCTGGCCTCGGGGTCCCGGGAGCTGATGACCTTCACCTGGCTATAGCTTAAAGCCCAGGAAGATTCCAGAGTGGACAAGCAGCCACAGAGAAGTTGCCCGGTGATGCCCAGGGCCTCTGTGGACACCCGCAGGCCTGCTTTCTCTCTGGGGGCGCCAGGGGCACAGGGCAGAGGCAGAGGGTGCGCAGCTGGATCTGCATCAGTGCCCGGTGGGCATGGGCAGGAAGGAACCAGGTGGGGGAAAGGGGTCCCGGGTGGTCCCGCACGCAGAACTCCTGCCCTGCGCAGCGGCTGGAGGAACTCACCTAAGCCCCCCGCAGAGGCCTCTCTCCCCTCTGCCAGGGGGGGCGTGACCTTGGCATCTACCAACCCCGAGGGTCCTGCAGGCTGGGGGTCCTGCAGCCCTGGGCCAGCCCCTCTGCTTCCCACGCCGGCCGGGCCGGCTCACTGGACGGGCCCTCAGACGTGTGCTCGGAGCCAGACGGGGCAGGTGCCTGCTTGGGACGCCCTGTCACCCCCGCGGTCTCTCCCGCCATCACCCCCGCCCCCCTCCTCCACGCCAGGCCGACTAGGAGGCGACTAGGAGGCTCTCCAAAGGCTGAGCTGGCCCAGATGACCATGAAGATAGCAGGGGTGGGGGGGGGGTGAGCGGCCCGCCAGCCCCCAGGCTGGGCTGTACGGTGCCCCAGGGAACGGGTGGGGATGTCATGGCCACTGGGGCCCCTGCCCAGCCTAGGAAGGAGCCGAGCATGGGTGCCCCGGAACCCCACACTGGCCCCGTCCAGTCGCGGCCATCCCGGACACTATGTACAGGGAGAGGCCAATGTTGCAGCCCCACCCTGGGGCCTGGCCCTGGCTCACCCCCGCCGTCCCCACCCGGGGTGGGGGGAGTGATGCCCCAGAACCCTCTCCCCGTCTTTCTGACACATAAAGCACAGTCCACCCTTCCAGCAGCTTCTGGCCACCTGCAGGGTCCAGCCCACGCTGCGTCCCCAGCCTTGTTCCTGGCCCCCACCCCCCACGCAGGGGCCTGCCATTCAGCAGTGCCCCCAGGCACGGAGCTCAGCCCTCAAAATGTGTGTGGGGGGGGTGGCAACAGGGGCTCTCTCCTTCCAGAACATTCTGCCTGGTCTGGGATGTCCACTTGCCCTGCTTTCATCACAGCTCGCCATCACGTCCCCTCAGAGGCCACCCCTGGCCACTGGCCACGTCCACCCGCTCCCAGGCTCTGCAGCGCGGCTTCCTGGCTCTCAATGCCGCCCTCACCAGGGAGTCTGCGACGGCCCTTCCGGCCCCTCTGTCCCCGGTCAGCAGAGCCACATGGGCTGAGAACGGGACCAGAGACCCCGGGTCACTCCTGCCATGTCGGGCTCCAGCCTCGTGGGCAGACGGGGGCACACCCAAGGCGAGAGGCCCCGGGGACTCAACTGCGAGTGGAACTTTCGAAGGGGAGATGCTGATGGACGCGCAGGGGAGGGTGGGGAGGGGAGCAGGAGGCGTGAACTCCAGCGTGGAGGCTGGTCCAGCCCAGGCGTCAGGGCGGAGCCACTCAGGGACGCTGCCAGCCCCCTGAGACCTGGGGCAGGGCTGAGGGGTCGTAGGCATCAGCCCGGGGGGCCCCCACAATCACACTGGATGGGGCTGCAATGAAGCAGGGCTGCAGCATGAGGAGCAGGACCCCAGACCCCCACCCCTGCAGAGGCCACCGCCCCTCGGCTGAGCACACAGCTGCCCTCCCCACCTCACAGCACGTGACGGGACGCTCGGGGGTGCGACTCAGCTCCGCCCCCTCCCCAAGACCCGGTATCAACTTGGTGAGCCAACAGCAGCCGCGTTGTGTGCCCCCCACAGCGGGAGTGAGAGGTGACCAGCCAGCCACCCTGGGTCCCCGCACGACCCGGCTGGTACCGGAGTGTGCAGAGAGCCAGGTGCCAGTCCCGAAGAGTTCCCTGGGGACAGCTTGACACTGGGCCTGGAGCAGAAGCCCACCCCCTGAACCGGGGGCCCACCTGGGTCCTGCCTGGGCCATCAGAGCCTCAAGTCCGGCTGATGCTCAGAGCAGCCTCTGGCCATGCAGCCAACTGGCACCTCAGAGTTGCACCAAAGGGTGCTGCAGCCTCACTCCAGAAGGGGCGTCTCTGGTGGGCTTTGCTGAGCACTTCCCAGGCCCTGGCTCCTACCCATGTCCGCGGCACTGTGGGTGGTAGGGATGGGTGGGCTCAATGGTCAGTCGTGCCCACCCTTTTATTCTGCCATGGGGAAACGGAGACGGGGTGGGGATGGGGAGATGGCGAAGCCTGGGCAGGCCCACCTGGAGGCCGCAGCCCTGTGGCCTGGGTCTCTCTGCTGGACAGTCAGAAAGAACCATCTGGAAGAGGTCTCGGAGCCGCCCCCCATCCCGTCCCAGTCGGGGGAACTCCGGGAGAGGCCCACCATAGGCCCCACACACTTTCCATCGGCCGCACTTACCTTTGTACCCCAAAAGGCCGGAGTCCGAAGTCCATTCCCACAGAGACCCCCGCAGTAAGACCCCTTCTACGGAGGGGTGGCCGGCCAGGGCAGCTGGGGGCAGCTGGGATGGTGGGGGGCTGGGCCTGTCCGCAAGGTGTTTCTGCCTGCAGGGGCGAAGGGAGAGGAGAGCGTTAGGCTCCAGGCCGGGACCCCAGCCGAATTCCTGCGCGCCAGGCCCGGCCCCCCCCCCCCCACTGCAGGACCAGACGGGAGTGCGGGGGAGCAGGAAGGCGCTAACGGGGACCCCCACACCTAGCCGCGGCATGGGGTGAAAGGTCGGCCAGGCCATGGTGCGGTGGTCAGACGCCAGGACGGCCCCGTGGCCCCTCGCGGCCCCCAGCGTGGTGGGGCTTGACCCACAGGTGGGCCTCGGGCCCCGCCTGCCCTTCCCCCTGCTCTGGCCTCTTGGCGTGAGGCACGGAGGGGCCCCGCACAGCCCTGATGGGGCCGCGAGGATCCGGGGGCCATAGGTGTGGGTCCAAAAATAAAGTGTCCCAAGAAAGTCGGTGCCCTGCCACGGCAACCTTTGTGTCAATTTCAGCAAATATTGTGGCGTTTCCATGGCGATTCCTGTTCTGAATATCCACTACACTCACTTTTTAAAGGGCTTTTCCTGTTTGCGTTTCAACTTCAGACCTGTAAATATTTTCAGCACCCCCCTTTTTTTTTTATTTTTCGATTTTCAATTTGCCCGCTGGTGAGCAGACACAAGCCCACCCACCTGCCACGGCCGGGGAGCCCAGCCTTGGGGCGGGGAGCGGGCGGAGGCAGCCCCCTCCCTGCCTGGGGCAGAGGCGGAGGCGGGGGCCCTGCCCTGCCCCCGTGCCTGGAGTGGGCCCGGCCCTGGCTCCCCAGCCTGGCACCCGTGTGGGCAGTTGCCCAGCAAGTCCAACAACCTGGCCCAGTCCTTCGCCCCCACCCCCGGGGGCCTCCGGGGGCCCAGCCCCTCCTCCCAGCATCCCCAGTCTGGGCCGGGAGTGGGAGGGGAGGAGAGCCTGAGGGTCGGGGCCCTGGTCTCCTGCACCCCCAGGCCAGTGCCACGGGCCGGTGCCAGAGACGCGGTGGGCAGGAGGGACGGTGGTCCAGGGCTGGGCCGGCCGCGCTCCCCCCACCGACAGGGCTCACAGCCGGTTTCCTGGTTTCCATGGATTCCCGCCAGGCCCCTAATGTGAGTTTCGTGTGATTTGGGGGAAGTGGATTTCCTTTGTTTTCCAGTTTGGGAATATTTTTTTCTCTAAAAAAGAGGAAAAAACACTTTAATGGGAACTTCAGGGCCACTAGGAGTCTCGGGCCTCTGGGCGCTGTCGGCCACGGCGGTCCCCACCCACCCCGCAAACGCCTCGGAGCCCCACCCAGAACACGCTTTTCCCGGGGGTCTTCATGCCAAGACCCCCTCAGGCCTGCCGATCCCGGCCTCTGTGTGTGGGGGTAGGAGGGGCGTCATGGGGGGGAATGTCATGGGGCCGCCCGGGCGCCCACCCAGACCGACCCCACGAGGCCGAGGCCAAGGGCAGCAGCGGGCCCTGCGCCCCCGATCCGGCGGGACCCTCCTCTCGCCTCTGCTCATCCTTGGCAGCCAGAACCACCGAGTCCAGGGCGCGGCTGCCTCCTCCACCACCTCCTCCTCATTCCTGCCGGGGCGCGGCCTCCCTACAGGACTGTCCCCCACCAAGTGGCCTGACCCAGTTACCAAACCAGGGCACAGGCCTGGAGGCCGCCCGGACGTCCCCCTCCAGCACTCGCCGGGGCCCCACAGCCCTGCAGCCTGGCCAGGGGCACCGAGGCTCCAAGATGGTCTCGCTGCCAGGGCCTGGGGAGATGCTTGAGGCCGGGATGGGCATGTGTCCGGACAGACCCTGCCGTCGCCCCCTCTGCCTCCTGGTTCTCCAGCGGCGACTTTTGGGGAATCCACAGGCCAGTCTGAGCCCCTCCCCAGGACCCTCTGAGCGCCCCCCCACACTCCACGTGGACAGGAAGCACCCCCTCCCCACCCTGCCCCGCCAACTGCCCCAAGCACCACCGTGGCCACTCCACAACCCACAGTCCAAGTGACGACACCACGGGCCGTCAATTCCACGCTGGGCACCCGACCGTGAGCACCTTCCCCGGGGCGGGCTGGGCAGAGGCGGCAGACAGACCCCTCAAGCTGGAGTGCTGGAGTCTGCCTTGGGTGGGGGGTCTGCCCGGATTCACCACCCAATCCCTCAAAAGCTCTTCCTGCCCCACCGCCAACCGCCCATCTCCTGAATGCAGCCGCCCTGTCCCCCTGCCGCCCGGCTGGTTCTCCGTCACGTCCCCGAGTCCACGCTGAGGGAAGGCCAAGTGGGGCCTAAGGGGATCGGCCTAGTGGGTGGAAGCCCTGAACCTGTTGGAAAAATGGGGTCCCGCGTGCGGGCGCTGCCCCTGGCTCCCGGGGTTGGGGGGGGACACTCCACGCCCAGAAATAAGTCGCTGGTGGATGGGCCATGTCTGCTGTGACAAGGGGTCACAAGGGCCTTATCGGGGTGCATCGGGGTCCCTGCTGCCTTCCCTCGCCGGGACGGCCGGGACACTCTGCTTAGGAGACTGGGGAGGGGGGCGCGGCAAGGCCCCCCCGGCCGTGTGTGGGGAGACGCGGGGGCTGCCGAGGGCAGCTCCCGTCCGTGAGGATCAAGGGCCAGGAGAGCCGGCCGGGCAGGGAGAGGAGGACAGCGCTAATGAGCAGATTCCAGAAACCGCCCGGAGTCGGAGCACAAACACAGACGTGAGCGTTGCCCAACTCCGGGCTGCATGGAAAAGGGAGAGAGGGAGAAAAAAAAAAACAATAAAAAACTCCGCATCTTAATACAAAAATCCTACCGATGTGTCGTGGCACGAAAGTGTTCTCCGCTGCATTTTTCATCTGTGATCTCACGCGCCGGCCGGGTCCGCCCAGCCCGGCCTCCGAGGGCGCGGACGAGCCGCCACCCAGCACGCACCCACGCGAGGCGGGCTGCGGGGGCGCCCGGGGGCCACAGCGGCCCCGAGCAGGGGGCCCCCAAGGCGGCCCCGCGCCTGTCTCGGCTGGAGGAGAGGCGGAGGGCTAGACCCGCGGAACCCCAGACGCGGAACTGTCAGCGGCGGCCCGGATGCACCCCAGGTGCTGTCGGGCTGCTGACGGGAGGGGGCGGGGACCCCACCGCCCACCCGCGGGCACCGTCTCCCGGTGCCCCCTCCTCCCCGTCTGGGTGTTGGATGCGTTTACGGAGCCGAGTGCCAAGAACAACCGAGAGGAGTCAGACGCCAAAGGGCACGTGGCCAGGAGGGGGGCAGGCGTCCTCAGGAACTACCCCCCTTCCACAGGAGCCGGGCGTGGGGGGCAGGGGTGCTCTCCGGAGAACAGGACCCCAGACCGACTGGCGGGGGGCCTGGAGAGTGTGAAGGAGCAGCCAGGGTGGCCGGCAGAGGCCACGATGTGCACACAGATGTCCCCCCCCCGCCCCACCCACCCCAGCCTCAGCTATGTGTTCTAGGTCTGGCCTTGGAAGCGCTGTGCCTCAGTTTCCCCACCCAAAGCTGGAGTGGAGTCTTTCCCGCCCCAGATCTGAGGCGAGGAGGTGCCCTGCACAGCTGGCCGAGAAAAGTCTCTGGCACCTGGTGCCCGCTCTAAGCGTTTGATAAAATCAATCATCTCCATCTCCATTTAGAAGAACAGGGGCAAAGGTTTCCAGACGCTGGGGCAGGAGGGAAAGGCTGTGCGCTGGGCTTCCAAACGCCAGAGAGGAGGCACCCCAGGGGGACCCGGGCACGGAGGGGCATCTCCAGTCAGTGTCCAGGAGTGAGGGGCCGGTCTCCCCTGGGGGGAGCGGCCCCCATACCCAGGCTCCCCCAGGGCCAGGGAGGGCTCCCTCTCCAGGCCACTGGGCCCAGCGCCCCCCTCGCTCTGCTTGGGGAGGCCGCGGTGAGAGGGGCCGGGTCAGGGCGCGGAGGAGGTGCGGGTCCAGCTCCAGCGTCCAGGCACCCCACGCCAGCCCGCAGCCCAGAACAGCAGCTAACGGGAGGCTGCCAGGGGCAGAACCAGCCCACTGACCGCCCTCCCGGCACTGGGCAGGGTCCGGCGGGCAGCAGGCTCAGGCGGAAGTGAAGACCCAGAGAGCCGGGCTGCAGGTGGACACGCCACCGCTGCCCGGGCGAGGCGGCCACGCCAGCCCGCGGCTCAGCCCTTTCTGCCATCGACCACCCCGACTCATTCAGATATTTCCTCTCTCACTTGCTTTAAAAAAAAAAAATTTAATGTTCTCTATAATTCATCCGTCCCAGAAGATAATCGATAGAGCCCGTAATGAAAATCTGAGCCATATTTTATGATCCGCTGCGTACAGAAAGGACCACATCAGCAGGTCCGGCCCCGGCGCTGTCCTGCCCACAGCCAGCAGCACTGCAGCACTGGCCCTGCCCTCGGCTGTGAGCTGCCCAGCTGGACACTACGCGTGGGTTGGGCCCCTGACCTCGGAACCTCCCCGGCCAACGCAGGGCTTCCTGGCGCCCAGACCCCCTGGCCTGGACTCTGTCCACTCACAGTCCGGGCCACGTATCCCTGAGACCCTCTGGCCGGTGGAGGGGGTTGTCCTCAGGGCTCATTCTGACTCCCTCAAGCACGTCCTTCCTGGCCCTGGCCGCCCTGTGGGATGTGGGGTGTGGCTGAGCCGGCCCACAGGAGACCTGGGGGCCCCAGAGGGCAGCTCCTCCTGCCCACCAGGCCCCATTGCAGGGCCTCTCACCCTGGCCCTGGCCCCAGTCCTGTCAGCCAATCAACAGGAGAGGACGTGATCCTCCCGAAGCCCCCATGGTCAGGCACCAATCAGCGAGCCCCACGGAGCAGCATGACCAATAGAAGTCCAGAGGGAACTGAGACCCCTGAGGTGGACACCCAGCCCAGCTGGACTAGTACACAGCCCCGAACATGCCCGAGCTGTGGAGGACATCTCTGGGGGCGTCCTTGGGCCATCAGTGGCATCTGATTAACCACAGAAGGCCACGAGGGAGCGCGTGGTGCCAGGGGACGGACCCCGGGGCTCTACCATGTGCCTGGGAGGCACCGTGACCTCTCGTCCCAGTGCTCCAGCCCCTAAGCGCATGCATCTCTCCAGAGGCCTGGGCCAGCGGGCAGAGCCCTGGGCAGCCACACACCAGCCACGCCCCCGGGGAGTGGACACGGGGACCTGGCATTCAGGGACACCCCCAGGGGCACAGCCCGGGCTCCTGGCTCCCCGATCCCAGACCCAGAGCCACACTGCATAGCTTTAGATTTTCATTACACTTTTAAAAATAGAATTTAAAAAACAAACAAACAAACAATCATTAGCTATGATCGGGGCGGGAGGGGGACGCATTTCTTTGGTCAAGACCCTCCCAAGAAATTCCTTCTCTGCAGAAGGGGAGAGGGCGTGGGCACGGTGTCCTCTGTCCCTGGGCACCAGCTGCCCAGGTGCCGGGCTGCCAGGGTTTCCCGCCGTGCCATCCCACACGTGTCCCCCAGAACACCGTGCCCGCGGCCTGCTAGCAGGGCCTGATGGCCATGTGTGCCCCCGTGGCCACGGAGCCCCCGCGAGCTTGCCTGGGGAGGGACTGTCGCGCCCGCCTCCCCACCCCACCCTGGGCAGCTGTGAGGGAAGCGTGGAGCAACAGCCGGGGATGTGCAGCTTTCCGCGCTGGGAGAGACGAGAACCGCAGGAGGCTCCCAGGGGCGTTTGCCCTTATTCCCTGCAGCACCCACGGGTGGGGGGCAGGGAGTGATCGCCCCACCCGTCTCGTTTCTACTCCAGAACCCCCCACCCCCACGCACCAATTGTTCTGGCCGAGGGCAAATGGCCTGACTTAGGGTTGGGTTCTTTCTTTTTTTTCTTTTTTTTTTTTTTAATTATTGTTCTGGAGTTTTGGTTCCTAGCTGTCTGCCATTCCCAATCTCCCTAAAGTTCCCCTTGGATTTCTATATTTTTTGGGTCGGTTTCAGGTGCTTCTCGTTTATCAAACAATCAGTCCTGTGAGGTACAGCTGGGTGTTTCCAGAAATTACATCACAAAAAATCATGCAATTAAAGCGTAAGGGAAAAAAAAACATACCTCTTGCTTCATTTTGTATTTTAATTAGCGACTTATTGTAAACATAGACTTTTAAAATGGAGGCACCTAGGTAAAGCCAGTAAACAGGTTTTTCTAATGAATTAATTTCACCCCTTCCCTCCTCCTCCTCCTCCTCCTCCTCCTCCTCTTCCTCCCCAGCCCAACTGTCATCTTCCAGATTTTCTTTGCCCTCTTTTTTTTTCCCTGTCCCAGTTCTGAATCTTACTCAACACTCACTAGATTAAAAAAGAGTATATCCCCTAAATAAAATGTGGACCCCGGCACTCCACGCCTGTGATGGTCCCCGCCCCAGCCATCTCGGGAGAGGCCCGGATGGTGGGGTCAGGGTGGGGGTCCAGAAGGGAGGGTCTGCCGAGGTGGCACCCCTCACCCAGTCCCGCCTCTGCTGCGCCCAGCCGTGTCCCCTGCGGGAAAGGGCTGAGGCAGCAGCCTGCTGACCCCAAGGCAACAGGCGGCAGGGGCGGGGGGTGGAGGGTGGAACCCAGAGCCCGAGCAGAAAAGCAAGGAGAGAGAGCGCCGGCAGCTCTGTGGCACGGGAGCTGGCAGTGCCAGGAACCCCCGAGGGACCTCAGGTTGCCTGGAGGAAGGCGAAGGGCTGAGGAGGGAGGGAGCCCGGGGGAGGAGCGGGCGGCCGGCATCAGGGGTCCGTCCAGGTCACAGAGCCGCTTGGGGCAAGGTCAGGGCAGCGGCTGTACCCCAGGCGGGCGGCCACGGGGGTGTGGAAGCTCATTTGCCTCCTTGGCCAAGTTGGGGAGTGAGGCCGGGCGGTGTCCCCGCCCAGTGGTCCCTGAGGTCCCCCACCAGGGCTGACCCCGCCACGCAAGACGCGTGGGCAGCTGCACCCCGGGCCGCCACCCCATCCCGTCCCCGGAGGGATGCCCGGCCTGCTGCCCGGCGGAGGGGGTGATGTCCACTCCACCTCGCGACTGGATGGTGCCTCCAGGGGACCCGGGCACCGTCTCTGGAACAGGCTGACCCCTGCCCCTCACTCCTGCCCCTTCGGGGCCCTGACCCCAGGGTCGTAGCGAGCGGCCCCCTGACCTCGCTGGCAGCCGCGGCCGGCAGGGGTGCGGGGGGGGGGGAGGGCACACCTGGCACCCTCGAGGGGAGACGGGGAGGGGGGGAGGAAGGAAGACGCGGGAGGAAGGGGCCGGCCCGGTGTCATCATCGCTCCGGGTGGGAACCGACGGCACATCCTGCCGCGTCGCTGCAATCGGAAAGGAAGGCCGCCATCAAACACGGCCGGGCAGGGCTGTGGGCACCGAGATTAGGGATCTGGAAGCCCATCTGAGGGAGCGGGCCCGGGAAGACAGCAGCGGGATTTAGGGCCTTATCCCGGCTGTCTGGGAAACACCCTGCACCTCCCCCGCGCTCCGTCAGGCCGGGCCCCTCAGGTGTGCAGTGTGCGGGCAGGTAGGGGCAGCCGTGGGCAGAGACAGGAAGGGGGAGGGAGGGCGGGGGAGCTGGCCGGGGAGCCCTCCGTCGTCGGGAGCAGCTGACAGGTGCAGGGGTGCAGGGGCGCGGGCTGGGGGGGCGGAGGGCGGGACAGAGGCTGGACCAAAGACCTGCCATCCTGGCCGCCTGCTGTCCCCCCTTCAGGGGGTCTCGGGGGAGAGGCCAGGGCCCAATCATCAGAAGGACAGAGAGTCCCCAGGGTCGCCCCATGCAGGGACCCCTCCTTGGGGGACGAGAAAGGGGAAGCAATTCAAAGGTGCTGCCTTCACTATCTGGAGCCTGCAGGGGTGTGGGGGGCCGCCCCGGGGCCTGCCCAGAGGGACTCACCTCTCCAGGAGCAGCTTGGGGAGACGAAGGCATAGAAAGGGGGGGGTCTCGGCCATCCCATGGGTTGGTCAGGGGCTGCCTTGGCCACAGTCCAGAGCCCAAGCCCGGAGGGATGTGGGTGCCCTGCCCCCCCCAGGCCACGCGGGCAGACCCCTAATCCTCCCTCCATTTCCGTCTGCTCTCTGATGTAATTACAGTTTTGGATGGAAGCTTCCTCGGAGTGTCACCCCCGCCCCCCGCCCCCCGCCCCCCACGGGTGCTCTCTGCAGCCGGGCTCCACGGCAGGGCACGGCCTCACTCCCCCCGCAGCGCCGATACACATCACCCGGGCCCCGGGCGGCCAGCAGCTCGGTCCCCACTCTTGCCTGTCCACCCACCGACTCAGAGCCCCCCAGCGGGCCCAGCCGGCCTCCCCAGCAGCCAGAGGTTCCCAGGGTGCCCTGGAGCCGGGCCGAGTCTCCTGCCTCCCGCATCCCCTAAACCCAGCGAGCCCAGAAATTCCTCCCGACCCTGAAAGAAACCGGGAGAAGAGACGCGCGTGGAGAGAGGCCCCGGTCAACACGGCCTGGCCGGCTGCTGGCCTCCCCTCGGCTGGGCCCCCACGGGACCACGGCCCTCCCCGCCCTGAGCACGAGCCTGTTTGGAGGACCCAGTGCCCCCGAGCTCACCCGCCCCCCCCCACACACCAAGGGGCTCCTCAGCGCTCCCCGACACAGTGGCTGACCCCACACACGCGCTCAGCTGCCCCTCTGCTCTGGCCTGGCCAGTGTCCACGGCCGGAACCCTAGATCTCTCTCTCACACACACACACTCACATATACACACATAGCACACACATACCCATAATACACACTTTATACACACTCACACACTCACACTTACAGCACAGTCAAACTCACATCTACACACAGCATTCACTCACACACTGTACACACACAGCACACACTCACACACAGCACACACTCACATAAACACACAGTACATTCACACACAGCACAGTCACAAACTCACATATACACGCAGCACACACACACACTCATAGCACACACTATACACACACTCACACACAGCACACACTCACATAAACACACAGTACACTCGCACACTCACATATACACACAGCACATACACACTCATAGCACACACTCTACACACACTCACACAGCACACTCACACACACAGCATGGTCACAAACTCACATATCCACGCAGCATACACTCACACACTATACACACAGTACACACTCACATAAACACACTTACAGAACACTCACACACTCATAGCACACACTATCACATACATAGCACACACTCACATAAACACACAGCACACTCACCCACAGCACACATCACAAACTCACATATACACACAGCACATGCTCACAAACTCACATATACACACAGCACACACTCACAAACTCACATATATACACAGCACACACACATACATACAGTGCACACTCACACACACAAGCTTTCACACACATTCACACATGCACTCACACACCATAGAGTCACACACGCACACACAACCACACACCCACACACGGACACAAATACACACGTGCTCATTCACATACACCCACATATATACCCCCCCACATACACTCACATACGTAGATTCCCACATACACACACATGCACTCACACATTCACATGCACACGCACATGTGCCCACACACACCTCCTTACGCACTCACACCCACCCACACACCCAGTGAGAAACGGCCCCTGACACAGGGTCGGGCTGCCAGGCGGCGGCATGGTTCTTTGTCGCCCCCGCACTGGGCAGGCACCAGAGTCCCTGGGCCCCGACGGCAGACCGGCCAGACGTCAGAACCCTTGGGGTCCCCAGCCCTCGGAAGTGGGTCCCAAGGCAGCGCTTGGGGCCACGGCTGCTGATAATTTTTCAGAGATAAACAAACCGGTTTGGAGAAAACAAGAACCAACCTGAATTCTTCACCCAAAACTCAAAATGAAACTCCTATCTGTCGCCACGCGCCTTCCCTTCTCGCTGTCCAGGACCCCGAGATCCGGGCAGGAGCTGAGGGTTTGCTGGGGGCGGTGGGGAAGGAGGACGGCCTGCCAGCCCCGTGGCGGTCCGGGTCCCCGCATGCCCCCCAACTTCCGGCAGGGTCAGGATCTTCCCGCCACACTTCTCCCTCCCGTTTCACAGGGTGTGTATGTGTGTGTGTGTGTGTGTGTGTGTGTGTGTGTGTGAGAGAGAGAGAGAGAGAGACAGAGAGACAGAGAGAGACAGAGACAGAGACAGAGACAGAAAGAGACATCTGGTCTACCCATCCTTGACAGCCCAGGGAAGGAGGTGACTCAGTTCCCCCAGGGGGTTCATGGGTCAATCAAGGCTCAATGTCAGGACAGGAGGCCAAAGGGCAGGGGAGAAAGACTCATCCCTGGGGTCTGAGGCCAGAAGGGCCTCCTGGAAGGTGACCTGCTTAGCCACAGCCGTCCCCTGAGCCAGGCACCCCTGCCCGTCCAACCCGAGCAGGTGCCTGTCTCCCCTCAGCCCCTGGGCACGGAGCCATCTGCGTCCTGCCACCCTGAGCCGGCCCCGAACCTCTGTCGGGGGCTCCCGCGTCCCGAGTCCCCACCGTGGGGTCTGCTGGGACCCTGCAGCTAATTTACACCCGTCAGGGTTTAAAATAGCAGAGGCATAAATGAAAAGTCCAATTTCTTCAAATTTGCATTGTAAAACCATCCTTCAACTTCCTTGAAATAAATTTTACTATTTTATTAGTGCAAACAAAATGGTAATAAAACACTAATACAGCGCCTTGTATCCAGGGGAAGAGCTAAAATTAACACAGAGCGAGCCGTGTTTGCTATTACATTCAATTACCTTTTTACTTGAGATTTACACTCTCATCCCCTTAATCTCCACGGTGGTGGCTTCGGCACCCCCCTCCCGGGCGCTGCCCTTCCGGAGCCCCCACAGCTGGAGGCCAGCCTCCTGCCCAGATGGCGCTGCCCTCCCCGCCGGGCACCGAGCCTACCCCTTTCGCCACAGCTGGCTCTTGTCAGAGGGTACCACTCGTCTCACCGCACGGCGCTGGAAACACCGACACGAGGCACATTCCCACACGCCGTGCCCAGCAAGCAGGTGCAAGGGGCATCGCCCGCCGGGCCCGCCGGCCTCCCTGGCATGAGGGGGGGCAGAGCGCAGGCAGCGCTGGGGAAACTGGCGCCTCTGGTTTGACAGGTTGTGGGAGGGGGTGCCGCATGGCAGGCCGGCCGGCCGGGGACTCGGGATTGTGGCAGGAAGCTGAGCCGTCCTGGGCCAGCCTCTAGCCTCGGTGGGCGGCGGCTGCCTCGGAAGTGACTCCTGCAGGGGAGGCGGGTGGGGAGCCCAGGGCTCTCCCGCCTCTCCCCTCCAGCAGAACACCAACCGCCCCAGACACCACGGAGCACCGGGTCCCCGGGGTTCCTGGGGGCGGAGGAAACAGGATTTCTGCGCTGGCCTGGGTCAGCCCGCGATGGGGAAGCATTTCCGGGGGGGGGCCGGCTGTCGAGACTAGCTGGGGACCCCCGTGATGCAGCTTCCTTGTCTGCAGGACCCTTCTGGGCTGTGAGGATGGAGACCCGGAAGGCGCATTTCAGGCCGGGAAGCCCCACGATTTCGACAGCTAATACGCGCCCCCCTGACCCCCCCCCCCCACACACACACAGAGATGGACCAGCACGGGGCCAGGACACCTGCTCAGGGCCAGGGGCCGGGGGTCTAGGCTGGACACCCTCACGTCTCAGCTTCACCCCGGACCCATGAACCTCCTTCCTCTGGTCAAACGGTTGCCAGAGACACCAGCTCATGCCCACAAAGTCCATGGGGCTAATTTTTGAAATTGCGTTCCTGCCTGGTAAGGGAGACGACAGGGCCAGAGGAGGTAGAAAAACAGAAGGAAGCCCCCGGATTCACTCCGCTTGGCTCTTACAAACAGGGGAAGTGGGACTGAAGCCAAAGGGCACGCACAATGTCACACAGTCACTCCCAGTCACACACCACACACGACATCACTCACAAGCACACACACGGCGTTTCTCATCACACACAGCCGCACGTGATGGTTCTCACCATCACATGCAGCCAGGACGACCACCGCTCGTGGTCACCCCCCCATCACAGTCACACACACGAGCGCTCAATCACACCCCCAAACACAACCGCTCAGAGTCACACACACACACACACCATCACAACCTCACACACAGCCGCAAACAATACCACACAACCACACAGTCTTCTGTTATTGGCAGAATCGCACCATGGTTCATAAGACAACCACACGGTCACTAAAACACGCGCAACAATACACGCAACGACACGCACAAACCCGCTTACCCAGATACAGTCATCCACACAGAGCCACACACGGTGTACCATCCATCACACAAACACACACCATCACTCACAACATCTCACACACATTCACTCACAGCCAACTATCCGCACAGTCTCACCGCCCTCCCCCGCCCCCGTTCCCAACACTCTCGTCCCAAAATCTTCCTTCCTGAAGGTCACACCCATGGGTGCTCAGGGGCTACTCCTGGCTCAGTGCTCTAGTTCCTCTTCCAGCAGTGCTCAGGAACTCTGCAGTGCCAGGGACGGAATCTGGGCCTCTACCCGCAAAGCATGAACTCAAGTCCTTTGGGCGATCACTCACCCCCTGGATGTTCTTATGCTATCTCCTCGGGCCGGGAGACAGCCCTGGGCAGGCACACCAACCCCTGTTCCATCCCCGGCACCACATGTCCCCACCGAGCAGAGCCCGGTGTGACCCCGGGGGTTCTCAGGCACACCTGCGGAGCCCAGAAGCACTCTGCCCTCAGCACTCAGCACCCAGCCACCCAGCCTAGTTGGCTGGGCATCACTGAGAGCGGCCCTCGGGCTCTCCAAGTCCCCCTGGGAAGCAAAAACCAAACCCGAGCCCAAAACACCGTCTTCCAGAAGGGACCAAGGGAACGGCCGACGGGAACGGGCCTAAGGCCAGCCCGTGTGTCCCCCGCCCCCATCCCCGCAGTCCTGAGCCCCACCAGCGTGGCGTCCTCCGGGCCAACAGGAGATAGAAATCTTCTTTATACCCAACCGGAAATGAGGGCAAAGGCTATTGGCAGTTGGGCATTATTGGCCCAAACAGCCACCAGAAACGTCTGGGTTCACCTGAGCCCAACCTGGCTGCCTGGGCTCCAGCCCTCTGCGCCGGGGCCGCTCCTCCCCCACGCCCATCGCCCCCCCAACACAGCTCTCGCGGAGCACGAGACACAGGAGTCGAAGCCCACCGCCCCGAGCCGCCCAAACGTCGTGAAAAACTCTGGTTCGGTTCCAGCTGGTCCGGGGCATTTTTTTTTCCTCCTTAGTTTTTTTTTTTTTCCTCCCCTCCCCACAAGGGAAACAGAAGCAAGTTTGTTGTTGAGACACAAACGTTTCTTGGGTCTTGTCCGAGTTCTTACCTTGTTTTTCTTTTCCTTTCTCTCTGTTCCCCCACCCCCCACTCCACCCTCCCGGCCGCTCCCCACCTTAAATAAATACAGCACCCGTAGCTGGCACGGGCTGGCAGGCAAAGTACAAACTATCTCATAATTTAATATTTTTTTTTTTCGAACACACTGGCCTAGGTTTTGGGCAAAGGACAAAAGCTATTGTTGGGCAGCGTGACACGAAGGTCTGAGTCACCGATCCGCCTCGGCTCCCGGAGATCGCCTGCGTTTCGTTCCCGCGGCTGGCACCCCAGTCGGCTCAGCACCCGCGAGGGACCGTGGGCGCGCCCGCCTGCCTGCCCGCCCTGCCCCCGCCCGCCCCCGTCAGGGCTCCCGCTGGGCCGACATGTTGGCTGGTTTGGTTTCTAATCATAGGGGGGAATTTAAAGAAAACCTTGTGAAATAAAAAACAGATCAGCGGCGTCCACACCCTCGGCCGAGGACATTCTGCAGGGTGACCCTTCCGGCTGGGGGCGCACGGCGTTTTGGTGATTTTCATCAAACGTCCAGAGTCTTTCATTTATTTTTAAGGGAGGGGGGGTTGTTGTTGTTTTGTTTTGTGCTTTTTTTTTTTTTTACTCCAAATTTCCCCAAGTTTCGAAATCATCCTTGGGATTATGACTGGCCTAGTGAAGTATCTATCGCTCCCTCCCGGCTCAGGCTGGGAGGGCCACCCTAAAGAAGGTGGGAGAAGGGGCCGGAACCTTTCTTTGAACCCAATCTTCTAACCACAGGATTTGATTCCAAGGGTGGGGGGGGGGCTTTGCCTGAAGGATCAGGATTGCGGGGTGGGGGGATACCCCAAATTGGAGGGTGTGTCTGGAGGAGGAGCAGAGGGACTCAGGAGCCCGGCCATGAGCCGAGACCCCCACTCTGGTGCCAGCCCGAAGTGGCCTTGACCCCTGACCTTCACCTCCCAGGTAAACCCCTCCTCATCTTGGAAGCACCCCCCGCCCCCGTTTCCCGCTGGGCTGGTGACAAGGCGACCCTGTTTTCAGATATGAATATCTCGGAGCACTTAGTGCAGACTTTCATTTTCTCATTACCCCAAGGAGAGGAGGTCATTCGGGAAAATGGTACAAATATTCCCATTTGTCAAACGCAAGAAGGAAGTGAGTTAAAAGCAAAAGTCTACCACTTAACTGAGCAGAACCAGCCCGAGAGCGGGCGGAGGGCTCTCCCACCTCTCCCTGCCCCCAGCTTCTCTCTCCAGCCCCCTTCAGGGACCCCAGGCCAAGGCGATGGAGGGGCCAGCCCCATTTCCATGAGGCCAGGAACCGTCGTCTTCCGGGGGACCCCAGCTCAGAGACGCCCCACGGCCCCGGCTGGGCCCAAGGCATAACCTCTCCATGGCAATCACACCCCGCAGATACACGGAAAGTACACAGAACCACCAAAGGCAGAGCCGAACAACCAAGACACCAAAAACCACCAAAACAGCACAACCAAACACCAGCAGGACGAAACTCCCTGAATAATACCAATAAGCAGGGCCGAGGTTGGGAAGTCACGGGGAAAAGGGTAAAATTTCCCTTTCCTTTCAAAAGCGATTGGAAATTGGATTCGCTTTTCCCAGGACCCGGAGGAAGTACGAGGGGGGTCATGCCAGCCACTTGTGACTTCTTCGCCCAAACTGGGGGTGCGGGGGGCTGGCCAGGACCTGCCCCCCGAGCCTCGCTTCACCCCTGCCTTTGTCTGCCAGCCCGCTGACACCCTGGCAGGGCCCGACACCGCGGGCACGGAAACGTCTGTCCTTCCTCCTCCCAGAGAGCACCGGCTTGCCCGCCACGGGCCCCTGCCCCTGCCCTCGCCGCTGCCCCCCCAGGCCACAGTGGGCCTGGCCCTGGGTCGCTGGTCCCGTCTCCCCGACACTCACCTGGGCCCGCCTGCCCCCTACCCCAGCAGGCCTCGGGAGCACGAACCGCAGCCAGGGACTCAGAGGTCACCCCGGGAGACTCCTGGGTGGCACCTTCCTGGCAGCCGCCCTCTGGGGACAGGTGCCAGCCAGGCTGCAAAGGCCACCTGCTCCCGGGGCAGGGCAAGGGCCATGCTCCCATCTGCCGGGGGAGGAGGAGCGGCGAGGCACGGGGTCCGACGGGGCGGCCTCGGGGGCTGGGGGCTGGCTCCCTCCGCTGGCCTAAGAGTCTGCGCTGGCCGAGTCCAGGGGCGTCCCGGATCCCCAGCCCGGGGCCTCGGGCGCGGGGTCGGGGAGCAGAAGGATGGGCCACCCAGCCTTGGGGATGCACCCACCCGGCTTTCCTGGCCAGCGGCCTGCGGGTGTTTTGCAGGAGGAAACTGAGGCTCGGGGCCGGGGACCCCATCCTGCAAGTCACAGTTCAGGCCCTGGGGGACCAGGGACCCCACCCTGCTTCCTTCATATCCTGGAGGGGCTTCTGTGCCTACAGAAAGACCCTACGAAAGGCCTTTTCTTAAAGGGGTCACAGAGGGGCCCCCGCCACCAGGGGAGACGGACGCCCTCCAGACCCTGCCTCCTCGTCCCCCCAGGGGAGGGGAGAGCCCGGGCTAAGTGCAGAGGCCCCGGCGGGAGCCACGCCATCTGGCACAGACCTAGCAGGGAGGGGTGAGCCTGCGAGCCTGACCTCTGACCTCTGACCCCCAGGACAGGATCCGTGGGGAGGGTCAAGCACCTAAGACCCCGAGCCCGGGCTCAGCTACAAGGAAGTGCCCATGTGGACCCCCTAACCACGAGACCCCCTGCAGAGCTGCCATTCCCGGGGACAAATCTCCCTTCCCGAGAAGGTGGAGACTCCACGGCCAGGTGTGACCCCGAGCGCAGAGCCAGGAGCGCCGGAGGTGGCCCCCAAACCAAAAAATGAATCCATAAATAAAAACGAAAGAAAACTCAGTCCCTAGTGCCCGGGACCCCCACGAAGCCCCACTGTCGGGTACCCAGGGTACAGCAAGCACTCGGCTATGTTCAGGGTCCAGGGGTGGGGGAGGGGGCGGCTGGGTCCTTGTGGCGGGGGTGGGGGGGTGCAGGAGGAGCCAAGGCCGGGCCTGTGCAGGGCGTCAGGCATCAGGCAGCCCCTCCTGAGAGCGTCTCCAGAGACAGGAAAAGTCGCCCCTGTCCCTGAGCCCCTCGGCAGAGCAGCAGGCACTGGGCGGCTCGGAGGGCGGCTGCCCTCGGGGCGCTGACTCGGTGGCCTTTCCACGGGAGAGCCCCTGCACAATAGCCGTCAGCACACAGGGCAGCCCAACGTCCGGGAAGCGGCAGGCCGGCCTCTGCCCTGCCCCCACCGGCCCCGGCCAGCAGCACGGCACCCCCGGCTGGCCCCGTGCTAATACTCTGAGCTTTTTTTTTATTTTGCTTTTTCGAATGTAGTTTGGCAGAGAGAGGGAGAGAGGGTGGAGGGAGGCTGGGCACCCGGCACTCACCCACGTGCTGGGAGAGGCAGGACTGCAGCTCACAAGGACAGAAACGCTTCGACATTTGCTCAGAGAAGGAGGAAACAGAGAGAGGGGGCAGGAAGGGGTCCCAGGTCAGATCCCGGGGCGGGGGGCTTCCTTCAAGCCATTCTGGAAATCGGGGGGGGACGTGGCCGGGCGGGCACCCGGTCTGGAAGCATCCCTGAGGACGTCAGTCATCCAGCACTTCCATCACCACCAAAGGACCACCGGCAGCCATCCAGGGACGGGGGTGCCCGCTCCGAGACGCATGCCGACCCCACGACCAGAGCCGCTGGTGAAGGACACGGAGGAACTGCCCGCCTCAGAGCTGGAGAGCCACCAACAACCCCCCCCCACTGCCACCCCGTCCTCGAGACCCGGAGCAACACCTGAGCGGGCCTGACCCGCCTCACCACTGTCCCGAGCTTGGAGGGGGCAGCCGGTGCCCACCCGCCAGCAGGGGCGGCTCCGGGCCTGGGCCCTCAGCCACCAGCACACGTGGCTCCAGGGCCCACGTGAGGCCCAGGCACGGGTGTGAATCTCTGTGCTAGACTGGGGGCTCGCTCGGGCGGGCCGAGCAGGCGGAACCTGGGGCGCCCACAGGTGGACCCCCCTACACACACACACACACACACACACACACACACACACACACCGACCCAGGGACTCAGATCCTAATTCAAAGCCACCACAAGTGCTGGTGGCGCCCGAACTGGACCATCTGGACCAAAACGTCTCCAATTACTCTTCCCTCCAGGGCCAAGAGCCACCGGGAGGGCCCATCTCAGCCCCCACCCCACTGTCGGGGCTCCCAAGGCTCACCCCCACCCCCACCGCCCCTGCCTCTTCCGTATCTCTCTTCCCGCCTCCTTCTCGCCTTCCTCCTCCCCGCCTGCTTTCTCATACCCTTCCTTCCTCCTTCCTCCCGCCTTCCTTTCATCCTTCCTTCCTTTCACTTTCATCCATCCTTCCTTCCTCCTTTCCTGTTTCTCCTTCCTTCCTCCCTCCCTTCTTTATTTCTTCCCTCCTTCCTTCCTCCCTCCTTCCCTCCCTCTCTCCTTCCCTCCCTCCTTCCTTCCTTTCTTCCTCCCTCCCTCCTTCCCTTCCTTCCTTCCTTCCTTCCTTCCCTCTTTCCTTACTTCCCTCCCTCCTTCCCTCCCTCCTTCCTTCCTTTCTTCCTTCCTCCCTCCTTCCCATCCTTCCTTCCTCCCTCCTTCCCTCCCTCTCTCCTTCCTTTCCTCCTTCCCTCCCTCCTTCCCTCCCTCCTTCCTTCCTTCCTTCCTCCTTCCTTCCCATCCTTCCTTCCTTCCCTTCTTCCTTCCCTCCTTTCTTTCTTCCCTCCTTCCTCCCTCCCTCCTTCCTCCCTTCCTTCCTTCCTTCTCTCCTTTTCCCTCCCTCCCTCCCTCCCTCCCTTCCTTCCTTCCTTCCCTCCCTCCCTCCCTCCCTCCTTCCTTCCTTCCCTCCTTCCTTCTTCCCCTCCTTCTCTCCCTCCTCCTCCTTCCTTCCTTCCTTCCCTCCTTCCCTCTTTCCTTACTTCCCTCCCTCCTTCTCTCTTTCCTTCCTTCTTTCCTTCCTTCCTTCCTTCTTTCCTTCCTTCCTCCCTCCTTCCCTTTCTTCCTTCCTCCCTCCTTCCTTCCTTCCTTCCTTCCTTCCTTCCTTCCTTCCTTCCTCCCTACCTGCAACCCTCCTACTCCCTCACACCCTCTTTTCCTCCCTGCCTTCTTTTCTTCCTTCCTTCCTCTCTTTCTTAGAAAAAAGCATTCGTTTAATTAGATAACCCTCCAAGCACGTGGTCTGGAGTTCGTCATGGAAATTAAGCTGCTCCCAGATCTCAGAGAGTGAGCTGAGCCCGGGAGCCTGGGTGCCTCGCTGTGAAACGGGAGAGGCCACCCCCCCGCGTGCCCCTCACCCCAGGACAGGCCGCCCCCCCAACCCTGCGTGCCCCTCACCCGGGAGCTCTCACCGCCTCTGCCTCCCCAGCCTGGGAGGGACCCTCAGTCTCACCCTCCTGCTGGGCCCTCCCTGAGCCCCTGTCACTCTGAGGACCCCTAGGGGTACGAGCCCCAGTGGCCCTGGGCACTCACAGCTGGACCCTGGCCCATGTCCGCTGCTCCCAGAAAGGGCTGCACCCCCCTTTTACAATGTGGGAATAAAGGGTCAGAGGGCTCATCTGCCCACCCACCCGTGCACAGCTTCCATCAGGGGAGACCCCCACAAGCAGGAGGTCTGGGGAGCAGAGTGCCCCGCACGGCCCTCGGCTCCTGGGTGGGCTCGGCCGTCCCCACCCAGCCCAGAAGGAAGGCCTGTCTCTGGGGTGTGACTCTCTGTGGGCTGTCTGACCCCCCTCAGACGCGGGGAGACCCCAGGGCAGTCCAGCCAGGCTTCTGGTCAGGCCCCCCGGGCCCACGTCCTGGAGAGGCCACGCCCAGCAGTCACGTGGCCGTGGACACGTTACGTGTCTCATTTGCTCTCCCGTCACCACGTGGGGTCCACACACCTCGTGTCCAGATGAGAGAACTGAGGGGCAGGCACCGCTGTGAGACGGGCCCTGAGCCCCAAGAACTGCCCGGGAAGGGCCACCCCCTCCGCACGCACCCCAATAAACGCGGGCCTGGGACAGTAGGGGCAGCCCACTCCACCAGTCCCTCGCAACAAGAGACCCCCGAGGCCTGACACTCCACTCTCCGGCTGGAACAAAACGCCCAGGGGTCCCCTTGGAGGCTGAGAGAGCAGGTGCCAAAGGCAGACCCCCGGGATGGGCGACCCCCCTGCCCCCCCACCTGCCAGCGTGAGGTTCTTCCTTACACAGAACCACTCCAAAGCGTCGGGGGCCATCGGACAGGGGCAGAAACGGACACCAGCCGGGGCCTACTGGACGAAGGGCTACTGCCCACCTCAGGGGGGGTGGGCGGGGCTGGCGGCCTCCTGTGGCCCCAGCAGATTCCCCGACACTCCCACAGGAGCTCCAGGAGCGGGGGGGCCCGGAAATGGCCCTCACAAGGCGCGCGGCACAGCTGAGCTCCCCGGGGGCGAGGGGGCGGGCAGAGGCAGAGACGCTGGCACAGCCCCTGTGGGTACTCTGCCAGCAATTAGTGCTGGGGAAGGGTGCCAGCCTGGCAGGCCTAATTCCCCAACCCCTTCTTCTCATTTACACACACACACAGAGATGCACACACGCACACACATACACATGCACTCACATGTGCACACACATTCGGACACACACACACTCACATGCACACACACACCTACACACTTGTACACACATATACGCACACACTCACGTGCACACACGCACACACACGTTCACATGCACACGCACATGTACACACGTGTGCACACACATTCACACGCACACGCCTGTGCGCGCGCGCCCACGCCCCCCCCCCCTCCGGACTCACAGGCACACGCCCGCCCTGAGTCCGGCCGCGCGGCCACGGCAGGGCAGCAGCCGCTTCCTTACGGGAAATCTCGTCAGCGGCACACGCAGGGCATGCAATTTGGTCATTACTGCTCTTAAACCGCAGAGGAGCGAGCACGGCCATTAACCCGTCCCGCCTCCCCTCCCCACGGGGCCGCTCCCACCCCACCGCCGGCCCCCGGCTACCTGCCTCCCCTCCCGCCTGCCCAGCAATGGCCACAGCCCGGGAGGGGGCAGCCCTGGCCGGGGGTCAGGCAGCGTCCACCAGAGCCCGTGGGTCCCCGCGGGCAGCACCCACCTGTGGGGACCCCATCGGCCAGCCTCGGCAGGGCTGCTCCCCACGGCGGTTGGGGTGGAAGGCCTGGGGGGGGGCGGATCTCGCCCTTTGCTGCCGCCCCCACCCCAACCCTCGTCCCTGGGTAGCCCCGGTCATGCTGGAGAACTGGCAGACCTCAAGGGAGCCCCGAGCTGGGCTGATCATCCGGACCCAGCAACGCACGAGGAGGATCATCTCAGTACTCAGACATGTCTGAGTAAGAGGCACCTCCGAGGGGCTGCAGAAAGGAGCCCAAAGCCCCGTACCCTGGAGCCCTGCCCCGGCCCACTGCACGCTCGGGGACAGCACCCAGCCTGCCCCCTGCCCGGCTCAGCCCCTCAGCCCGGAAGCCGGCCCTGGCCGGAGGTGGCCAGAGGCCGGGTCCACTCGCCTGCAGCCAGGGCCGCTCCCCACCCCTCCACCCTCGAGCCCAGGCCTGGCCCGACAGAGCCTTCCAGCAGGGAGGAAGCAGCCTCGCCTCTCCGGGAAAGCCTCTGGGCCACCTAGTGTCCGGAGCCCCACGCTGGCCCGGCCACTGCGCCGCCTCCGTCTGCGACCCTGCCGCCCGCTGACGCCCCCCCTTCCTGCAAGATCTGGAGGCTGGGGCCGGGGTAGCTGAGGGGCGCTGGGTGGGGACAGAGGCTGTGCCGGGCCCCCTGCCCCTGGACACCCCCCACCCGTCTGGGGGTGCCTCCAGCCTCCTGGGTCTGCTCCTCGGGCCCTGGGGGCCCCCGCCCCCGCCCCGCCGCTCTCCTCTCGCTCTCTTCCTTGTGTCCTCAGGACTCCTCTCACCTTGAGAAGTGTTAGGATTACCCGGCATTTACACTCAGTCTCTCCTTTTATTCCTTAAGACTTATTAAGAATGATAATGAGTTCAGAAGAAGCCTCTCTCTCACGCATCCTTCTCTCCATCCTTCTCTGCCCACCCTCCTCCCCCTCCTCTCTCTCTCTCTCTCTCTCTCTCTCTCTCTCTCTCTGTCTCTCTCTCTCCCCACACACACACACACACACCCAGCGTCTTTCCCACCAAAGACACACAGGATAAATACAGACCAACTGGGGGGGAAATTTTTTTCCCAACAATATGGAACAAGGGTACTCGAGGATTTACATTCAATAAATCACTCTTCTTCCTTCTCCCTAGCCGTCCTCAATTATTCAGATCAAATAATAAAATAAAAATCAGTTCCCCTTGCCTTGCCAGCCGCCGACCCACCCTCGCTCGGCCGGACTCTTCGGGCACCCCAAGAAGGGCCCGAGCCGGCCCCGGGCAACCTTGCTCCTGTGCAGTGTTCACCGGGTGATTAATTCTTGCAGAATTTTTACAACAAGCCTTTGCTCTCTGTGGCCTCGGAGCCACGGTCCTTCCGTGGGTGAACGGGAGTGTGGTGAGTGTGTGTGTGTGTGTGTGTGTGTGTGTGTGTGTGTGTGTGTTGGTGCAAGGGTGCCAGAGCTACCCCCCACACCCGTCCACGGGGGTCTCCTGCCACTAGAACCACAGGCGGGGCTGGGCATCCGCCAGGAGCAGCCCGGAAGCCACGGGCCAGGCGGGAGGGCCATAGGTTCTGGACCCCCGGCAGCGTGGCCCCCGCCCCGGGGGAACACCCAGAGCCAGAAGTCCCGGCTCCCTTTGGCTCCTGGGGACTTTCATTCCCAAACAAGGCAGCCGGCCGAGGGCGGGCAGAGGGAAAGCAAAACTCGCGGCTGGCAAGGCTGCCCAAGTTGGCACTCCAGCCACACGTGGAGCCCGGCAGGGGGACTGGCCTTATCGGTCTGTTGACTGCCCTTCAGAGAAGGGGGAGAACAGATCCTAATGAAATTACAGTTTTTAAAATGTCTATAAATTAAATCTCTCCCTCTCTCCTCTCTCCTCTCTCCTCTCTCTCTCTCTCTCTCTCTCTCTCTCTCTCTCTCTCTCTCTGCCCCCCCCCCCCCGTCTCCCCCGCGCCCTCCTCTCCTCTCCTCCCCCTGCCCGCGTCTGTTTTTCTGATATAGACATCAAGAGGCTGCGGGCTCAATTACGGGTGCGCTGGAGTCGAGCCCCGGCCCGGCCCAGCCTTCTTCCCTCTGCACGCACCCCACGCCACGGAACACGCATCTCCCGGCTCCGGGTGTTTATCCCCCCCGTGCCAGCAGCCGGAGTCTCCATCCCGTGTACTCACAGTGCCTTCGGAACGGACTTCAGCGGGGGGGAGTGGGGAGAACCCGAGGCCCTGCGTCTGCGGATGGATGGAAACCCTACGGAGGAAGGGCTCCATCTCGCTCCCGGCCTCCCCACGCCACACGCTACCCGGCTCCGGAGGCCGCCTCCGGGAAGGGGGGCAGAGGGCGGACGCGCGGGGACGCGGCTGAGGTGGGGGTGCCAGGCTCTGCAGCTCGGCCCTCGCGAGCCCACACCTCGCGGATCCCCAAAGTTCAGGGGTGATCTCCGAGACTCCTTTTGCCACCCAATCCCCTTTGGTATACGAGGTGGAGTAGAGAGTGATTTTTTTTTTTCTTTTAAGGAAAATACTGCTTCTCTCCTCTCCGGTCCTAGCACCAGAGGAAAGAGAGTTGATCTATATAATTTCATATCCTCAAAAGCCACCTCTCTCTCTCTCTCTCTTACACACACACACACACACACACACACACACACACACACACACGTTTCAAAGGCCAGGTCCTGTCCCTCCGCAGAGCTGCTGGCAGCCCACCCACCCCTAGCTGTGACCCACAGGCAAGGAAATAAACCCCCCACTCCGATCGGGAAGCGGCCACCAGAGGGAATTCCAAAAGGTGCTTTTCCAGGAAAAAAAAAGCACTGGAGACAAAGGCCAGGGAAAGTCGAAGGTCAAGGGGAAATGAAAAGGAAAAAGTCGGACTTGCCAACGAGCCGAGCCGGGAGAGGGTGGGGGCGGGCGGGGAATGGGGGGCACCCATTCCTACCAACTCATGAATTCTTTCCTGTAAACAATTTAATTAGATTCTGCTAAATACAGGAGAAAGACTCGATTTGGAGTGCTTCCTCCACCCCCCCCCCCATCTCGAAAGCAAATTCCTTTGGGTTCCTCCCCCTACATACACCCTGAGCCAGCACCCCCTCTGCCCGCACCCCCCTCCAGTGGGGGTCCCTGCCCCACGCGTGGACAGCACTGTTGGCTGCCCGCTGCGAACTGACACTCAGCCTCCGAAGAAATGGGACAGGGACTGTGGACTTCCCAGTTCAAGTATTTTCTTGTTTTCACTCGTGTTTTTTAGATCACTGGGCAGAGAGAGAGAGAGACAGAGAGACAGACAGAAGGAGAGAGAGAGAGAGAGAGAGAGAGGAGAGAGAGAGGACAGAGAGAGAGAGAGGGAGAGAGAGAGAGGAGAGATATGACTTTCCTTGAATGATCTGTTTAACCTAAGCCAGAGGAAAAAAAAGAAAGTCATTAATTACTTATGTGAGCTATTGCTTCAGAAAGACAATAAACCTGCCCGGTCGCCATGGATATGACATATTTGCTCTGAAAACAACACAATAATTAGCAAAGGGGAAAGATACAGGAGAATGTGCAAACTCCGGAGTTTAAAGTCACAGTGCTCCTTTCCACCGTCAGCCTCTGTTCTGTTTGCAATCCAAATCAAACCGATTTTTTTTTTAATACAGCAAAAGGGTGTGTGTGTAGGGGGGGAGCAGGGAATAACAGGAACGGCTTCTCTGTTCTCAGAGCTGAGACACAGCCACCACCCAACCCCCTGGCAGAATAAAACAATATAAAAGAGAACCAGAGGGCAGGAGGGAAAAAAAAAGAAAGAAAGAGAAAGAAAGAGAGAAAGAAAGAAAAAGTCAAGTATTTGCCTCTGTTTTATTTCCTTAGCAGGGGTGGAGTCTGAGGTTTGTTCTCTCTCTCTCTCTCTCTCTCTGTGTGTGTGTGTGTGTGTGTGTGTGTGTGTGTGTGTTTTAAGTATCCTCTTATTTAGCATTGCACCTTCTGACCAGATATAAATTTATTTATGAAAGCCAAATGCCCTGAGTGTATACCTCACCCCTCCCCAAAGTACATGAAAATGTGCAGGGGAGGTGGGGGCCGAGCCTCAGGAAGCGATGACCCCACGGAGGGCGTCCACCACCACCACCCCCCCCCACCTCCAAGAAAATGGAGCCCAGGCCTTACTTTAATATTAAAAATGCATTAAATGGTTTTACCTACAACTCAGTCCCAGAGGATCATCAGGAAATGCAATCGCTTCGGATCATATCTGTCAGCGTGATAAATATCGGTCCAGAGTAGGTTTGCAATTTTTCAGAGTGTCGCAAACCGAGACACTTTTTTTTCCCCCCTGCCTTATTTTCTTAATTTGCTGTGCCCACCCCCTCCAAGGCAAGAGTTTTACAGAAAAAATAGTCTGGGGAGGAGAGGAGGAGAAAAGGAAAAAAAGTTGGCATGCACCCCGAGACAGAGGTCACTACCATTCCCCTGAAAAAAAGTCGGGAAATCCTAACTCGAAAACATTTGCGTGACTATTTTTTTTTTTAATTAAAGCATTCCATTAAGTTTGAGTAAAAACTCCTTTACCCTGTTCCCAGAGGCTAATTTTCAAAAAACAGATGGTCAGGATCTAACAGGAGAAGCAAGCACACCTCAACCCCCACAGGCAGAGAAATCTAACTTTGAACTTCTTTTCAAATTTAAAGAAAAAAAAGAGGGTGTGGGGGGGAGATAAAGTATTAATAAGTATCAAAAATTAGTCGAGCCACAAGTTCTTTTTCTTGTTCCAAAAAAAAAAATTTTATTTCGAACACAAGGGCAGCAGATAGAAAGGAGATCCGCGTTTGATTGACTTTCCAATTTTTTTTTAACAATAGTTTTTTTTTTTTAAGATTGGACTCTTTGATCTTGAAAGAATTTTGCTCTTATATAATGGGGGGGAGGGGGCCGGGGTGAAATGATCTGTTTTAAATGATGATGCTACTTAGGGATCAAAGCCTTCGCCTTCCTCCCTCCGTAATAAGCTGCCACGGAGCCGGGTCTCTCCTCTGCGCCGCCGCCGAGACACTCGGGCCTCGGGCGGGCCGGGCGCAAGCCTGGAGTCCCAGCGAGGTGCCAAGTGTCCGCCGAGCAAACCGGCCGACCAGCCCAGGCACCACCACCAAGAGCCGGGCGCGCGGGGGGCGGGGCGGGGCGGCGGTGCCCCTTTAAACGTCCTGGTGCATATGGAGTTTGATTTCTGAAAGAGATCAGTTTAACATCTCCATAGAAACCAGCAACAGATTATCATCAACAGAATAAATAACTAGTCTAATAAATTAAACAGGAGGCATAAGATCGCTGGAAACCTGATTACTGAAGTTCAACAATATTCCCCATAAACTCGAGGTGGCCGCCTCCAAGGTGGCCAGCGGGGCGGGGGGGGCCTCGAGCTGGCCCTGGCCCTGGCCCTGGCTCCGGGGTCCGGTGCGCGCGCGAGCGAGCGGGCCGGGGGCACCGGCGGGGCGCGGGGCGCGGGGCTGGCCAGGGCGCACCGCGCGCGGGGGCGCAGAGCCCGAGCCGCGCGCCCCGGGCACCAGCCACACCGGCCCAGCGCCCCCTCTGGGCACGCGGCGCGCAGCCCCGGCGCAGCCCCCCGGGGACCCACCGCCCCCCTCGCCACGCCCGGCGCAGCTGCTCCTGCTCAGCCCGGACAGCTCCCGGAGGCCGGCGACGTGTGCGGTGCGTGTGCGCGTGTGTGTGTGTGTGTGCGCGCGTGTGCGTGTGTGTGTGTGCGTGCGCTCGCGTGTGTGCGCGCGCGTGTGCGCGTTTGCGCGCGCGCGTGTGTGTGTGTGTTTGCGCGTGTGTGCGCGCGCGGTGGTGGGCGCGCGGCGGGGGATGGGGGCGCACCGACGTCCCCCGCGGTCTGTCTTCCAGTGCCCTCGCGCGCTCTCCCCGCGCGCCGGCCACCAGTTTGCAGGCGCCCTACATGGAACCAACTTTGCCCGGCGGCGGCGGCGGCGACCCGAACCTTTCCCGTCCTCATCGCCCCATCGCGGGCTGCTGCTAGTGGTGGTGGTGGGAGGAGGGGGACGGACAATCGGAACCGGGTGGGGGGCATGCCCCTAGGCTGGGCTTGGAGCAGCGACGAGACCCCCCTCTCCACCTCGCACCCCAAGGCACACACCCTCGGCCCTCCTGGACCTCGCCCCGGGTTCGGGGGGAAGCGCCGGGCTCCCCGGAGGGCTTATTTTCGCCACTCCCCGGGCGCACGGCCACACGCACCCGCACCGGCACCCGCGCCCTCCCCGGCCAGGCTGGAAAGGGGGTGCCCGGCCGCGCCCAGGCCCGCTCGCCGGGGCCCGAGCCGGGTCGGGAGGAACTTGGGCGCCGGGGAGAAGCGGCCCTGGGCGCGGAGCGCGGCGCTCCAAGCCGCCCCCCGCCGCCCGCCCGGGCCGGGGCGGACTCGGAGCAAGAATGCGCGCCCACCCCCCACCCCCCCGGAGAAAATCTATTATTATGACCCTCCTCTACGCCCCCAAAGTGTCCCCGGCGCCGTGATTGACGGCGCATACACCTGTTCCCCTCTCCGAACCACGCCGGCGAGGGACGTTCGCGCCGGGACGCGGCGGTCTCCCCGCGCCCGCCCGGCCCCGCGCGCGCCCCCCGGCCGCACCTCCTCGCCGTCGGGGCGGCGCCCCCTCCCCTCCCGGGCCCGGCTCCCCCGGCCCGCCCGCCCGCCCGCCGCCCGCCGGGACGCGCCGGCTTCGGAAAGAGAGAAAGAACAGAAAGCAAAACTTCCTGGCGGCCGCCGGCCATCAGCTGCACATTCTGCAAATGCCACCGAGTAAAAATAAACCGGCGGCCGCTGCGCCCGGCCGGCTCACCCCGGCGCGGGGCTCGGCCCCTGCCCCGCGGGCGCCCCGACCCCGGCCCGCGCGCCCCGGGGTCCCCGCGCCCCGGCCCGCCCCGGCCGGCCCCGCGCTCTCGCGCGTCCTGGGCCCGACCCCGAGGGACCAGGTGGCCGGGTCCTCTCCCCCGGGGGCCTCCGCGGCTCCTCTCCTCGTCCACCTGGTGCCCCCGGCCGCCCCGCGCCCTGGGTTTCGGGGCTTCTCGCTCCCGATCGCTGCGCCCCCCGGGCACCCTCGCCCCCGCGCGTGCCAGGGCCCGGCCCCGCGCCGGCCGCTCGCCCACCCGCCGCCCCCGGCGCAGCTGCGCCCGCCCGCGCGGCCCGGCTCCCCCGACCTCCTCCTCGGGCGCAACTTCTCGCCCCGCGCACGCCGCGGCCGCGGCAACTCGCCCGAACTTTTCCCGGGACCCCCGGGCCGCGGCCGGCCGGCGGCCCGCGCCCAGCCGGTGCCCAGGGTCGCGGTCCCCGGACCTGCCGGCCCCGCGCCCGGGGAGGCCGGGGTGGGGGTGGGGGAGCGCGGCGCGCCACTTGCCGAGCCCGGAGCCGCCGCCGCCGCGCACTTCGACAAACTTCCCGGGCACGGCTGCAAGCGGGGGCGCCGCCGCCCCCCGCCCGGCGCCCTCCCGCGTGCCCGCCCGAGGCCCGCCCGGCGGCACCCCGGGGCGCCCCGCGCCGCCGCGATCGCTGCCTACCTCCGCCGGGAGCGCCGACACCCGGGCACGGGGGCACCGGCGCCTGCCGGCGGGGCTCGCCGCCCACCCGGTCCCCGGGCAAAGTCCCGCAAAGTCGCCCCCGCTCCCCGCGCCCCTGCCCCCGGCTCCGCCCGGGGCCGCGCGCGAGCCCCCCGGCGCGGGGGCGCGGGGAGCGTGTGCGCCGGGCGGCGGGGGGGCGCGAGCTCGCTCCGGCCCCGGCGAGCACCTGCCCCCACCCCGCCGAGCCGGGCGCGCGGGGGGCGCCCCCACCCCACTCGCGAAGTCCTGCCCCGGCGCCCGGCGCCTCCCCCGCCGCCCCCCGCCCGGCGGGGACCCCCGCGCGCTGCAGCCCGCCTGCCCGGGCCGCGGCCGGTGCCAGCCCGGTGCCCCCCGGCTGCCCGCGCGCGCGGCCGGAGCGGGGTGGCAGCGCGGCGCGCGGGCTGGCCGGCTCGCCCGCTCCCCGGGGCTGCGGCGGGCGCGGCGGGCGCGGGTGGGGGGTGCCCGGGCCGGGGGGCGCGGGCCGGGGCGGGGGGCGGCGGCGCTGCGGGGCGCGCGCCGGCGGCGGCCCGGGCGGCGCCGGGTCTCTTACCTGCACTTGGGGCGGCTTTGGGTGACTTTCCAAGTCCGGGGCAAGACGTGTGTGTGTTTGGGATGGAGCGCGGCGCGCGCATGCGCGGCCCAAAGTTGCCGGATCCCGGATTTTTCGCTCCCGGCTCCGCGCGCGCCCGCCGCGAGTGTGGAATTCTCCGCCGCGGCCGCGCGGCCGGCGCCGCCTGCAAAACCCGGGCCGGATCGCGGCCCGGCGCCGCCCGCCCCGCGCCCGCGCCCCGCCCCGCGCCCCGCGCCCCGCGCGCGCCCGCCCACCTGTGCCGACCCCCGCCCGGGACCGCCCCTCTGCCGCTTGGGGTGCCAGGGGTGCCAGGGGGGTCGCACCCACCTCCCCCCCCCGAGGGCACCGGCTTCTCCCGCTTTGGCAGTCGCCGCCGGGCACTTGGCAAAGGAACCTGCGTTGGGGCGTGGGTCGCCCGTGGGCTTGGGCAGGAAGGCCCCTAAGCAGGACCCTGACCTGGAGGGCTCCGGGGGGCACAGGGAGCGTGAACGCGGTATAGATACTCTTTCGTGCGGTGGAAAGATTCTTCTCTCTGTCCAACGCAAGGCGATGGGACAGGATCTTTGAAAATTATCTCCCCCTACCCCAGGGAGGGGGCGGACAAGGACCTGGGGGCAGTGGCGGGGAGGAGGGGCTTCATATTCCACTGGAGACACCTCTGGTTTTTTTTTTTATTTTCTGCTTTACCTACGGTGTCCACCGCCCAGTTGGCTGTGGGCGCCCCGGCCAGCTGACCCCCTGGCCCTGCCTCCAGGCCCTCCCCAGGACTGAGGTGGTCCTGTCCCCGTTCTTTCCTCTGAACAAGCAGAGGTCTGGGAAAAGCTTCCGATTTGAGGACGGGAGGAGAGACAGTGAGAAAGGGACCAGAGTCCTGAGGAGCAGAAGGTTCGGTGGGACTGACCGATCCAAGTGTCAGCAGCACCTGCAGAGGTGAGAAGCTTCCATGCCTAGCAGGGAACCAGCGGCCCGGCCGCTGAGGTCTGCAGTGCAGTGGGCCCCTGGATGGACATTGTCCGAGGCAGATGCAGGAGGGGACACGGATTTCCCCTGACATGCTGGCAGTGAGTCAGCCACAGGCCTCTGACCTTGGGGTAGCCAGGAGTTGGCCTGTCCCCGAGAAAGCAGATCTGGGGGTCCTCGTAGGCTGAGTGATGTCCACTTTTTTAGGCTGGCTGGGAAGAAACCGGCTCAAAAATAATTTGTCCTGGTTGGAGAGATAGTACAGGAGATAGGGCACAGGTGGCTCGCTCGGGTTCGAACCCCGACACCCCACACAGTCCCCTGAGTCCCCCAGGAGTGATCCGTGAGCACAGAGCCAGGAGTCAGCCCCCTGAGCACTGCCAGGTGTGTCCCCCCACACACACGCACACACAAACCAAGTCGAGTTTGTCTCAGCACCTGGAGTGAAGGTATGTGGGGAACCATTGAGGGTCTGTCACCCCTGGAAGCCAGATTGGAGGGAAGAGCATTTCTCAGGTTGATTTTCTCTTCCCTCCCACCCACCCCTGCAGAACTATCCAGAAGCCGTCTGCATCGTATCACTCAGCCCCCTGGACCACTTACCCTCAATGCTCCGTGCCCGTTCCCTGCCCCACTATCCAAGGCAGCCTCAGTTCCAGCAGTTGGCGGCTGCGCCCCTCCCCCGGGACCTGGTCATTTGGATGACCCCCACACAGACACACGGCTGGGAGGGGGGCGTCAGGGGGTGGTCCTCTCCTTCCTGTGGATGCCGCAGAGACAGAACCCCGGGCAGGGGCAGCTGGGAAGTGGCCGGGGGGGGAGGGTCTGGCTATTTTTGGGTTTTGATTAGGGAGACTGGTTTCTCTCCCCACTCCAGGGCAGTTTAATGAAGTGGTTATGGGCTGGGGCTTTGGGCCAGACCCCAGCCACCAGCGGGGGGGGGACCGGAGCTGGGCGCCCTAGTGCTTCAGTCGCCATGGCAGTCGAGTGGGGCTGGTCAGTGTCCTGACTGCCCGGCCCCACTGCCGAGCTCCGCCGGGCACCTGAGCCAGGGCACCCGAGAGATGCGGGCGCTCTGGGGTCCCTCCTCTGCCCCTTCCTGCCCGTCCCTGCCCCCTCTGCTGGTCTGTCCTTGTGCCCCCGTGTCCATCCTGGACAGGCCCGTTTTGGGGGGCAGCAGCAGAGAGGAGCCTTGCCCGGGTCCGGGGGGGGACTAAGGCCAGGAGCTGGCAGGCCTCTTGCAGACCAACTGTGTGCACCCGTGACACCTCCCCACCCCAGCAAACACAGCTCATGCCCAGGACATTTATAGGACGCTATTCTCTGGGGAGGCTGCCCCTTCCTGGGGGCGGGTGTGGGGGACACAGGGCCAGGGACTGGGCCTGGGGTCCTGTCTGTGCCGGGCATGGCCCCAGCCCTTGAGCTTGTTCCCCACTTATTCATACACACACACACACACACACACACACACACACACACACACACACACACACGCCCCAGAGGAGTTTTCCTGGCCTCTAGGAGGAATCCCATCTAGGGCACGGGACCCGGAAGCTGGGGAGAAGGCAGGCAGGCTTGGGGGTGAAGAAGCTCCTGTTTCCTTCTCAGCCCTCCAAACCCAAAGCAAACCGGGGGCCCAGAGAGATTGAAGCCCCCTTGTAAAGCGATCTGACATTCTCTGGGGAGTGGGCCCCACACCCCGGCCCTGGCAGGGACTTCTGCCCATGGGAGATTTTTTGAAGCCCCCAGCGCCCCCCCAAACACACACAGCGCAATGCCATCCCCTACTCTGCCTCTCCCTCTGCCTCTGGGGTCTTTTGCCCTTGGCACGCTGGCTTCCTGCTGCCCCGCTGTGCTCTGCCCCAGGGCCTTTGCACTGGCAGCCTCGTTGCTTCCTGTCTGGCTGTCAGGTGTGGAGGGAGGGAGTTCTCTCGCCAGGTTCCCCCACCTCTCCCTGTTGGGGTGACTTTGCTGATGGGTTTGTCACCACATTCCCAGTGCTACTGCCCGGACTAGAAGTTCTGCTCCTGGTGGGCAGGGCCTTCGCTCTGTCCTGCCTCCCCTCCCCTTGGACCGATGCCAGGGAGGGGCCAGGGTGAACCTGGATGTGGGGGCGCTGAGCCCTGCCCCGAGGCCGTGCCAGCGGAGGCCCCCCAAGGTGTCCCGCACCCACCACCGCGGGCAGGGCTGTGCGCTCGTCCCAGAGGCCAGAGGCCCAGCGCAGCTGCGGGCACTCGGGGCTCCAGGTTCTCTCCGCTCTGGGCCAGGGAGGTGACTCAGTGGCAGGTGAGCACCCTGGACTCAATCCCCAGCACCCAGAACAGTCATGGCTCAGTTCCTGGTTCGCATCCTCTGGTTTCTGCTGGTCTGCAGTGATGGAAAGCAAGACGGCCACTCGGGTCCGGGCCGTGGGCAGACAGACAGACCCCCCCCCCGGGTCAGCTTACTAGCCCCACAGCCACTCTGGGAGATGGGGCCTGCCAGGAATATACCCATTGTACAGATTGGGAGATGGAGGCTGAGTTGCACCATCTCCAGAGCTGGGAGTTTGCACCCCTGGGTCTGACTGAAACCTCTCGCTGCCTCCTGCTGTGGGGCAAGAAGCATTTTCACCTTTGCTCTGAGTGATCAAGAGACGAAACCCCAAGGGGAGCCGTGGGCATGGGGGGGTGAGTGAGGGGGGGCGGTGGAGGAGGGAGATGAGCCAAGCCAGGGTCTTCTGGAATCTCGCTTTGAACTAATGACAGACCAGAGGCACCCCACAGTCGTGGGGCCAAGGCCCAGGGCCTGCACACAGGAAGCACTCAGTAAGTGTTGACAAAGGACCCTGCCTTTTCATCTTCAAAATCCCGGACTCCCCGGAAAGTGGTTTCCAGGGCTTGAGAGGGCGCGTCTCAGCCCAGCCCCGGGTCCGCGCCCCCAAGGTGGCATGCCCCCCGGAGCACGGCTGGTGTGGTCCCCAAGACTGAAAAAAAAAAGAGATAATAATACAAATAATAGTCTTAGGACAGCTCCCTTTCTCCTCAGCCGCTCTTGGCCTTGCGGATCTTCCTGGCAGAGGAGCTCTGAGCTCCGCTGGGCGTAGACCTGGCCGGTGGCTCTCCGGGTGCTCATGGGTGCTTGGTGACCAGATAGCTCCAGAAATGCTGAGATGGGCAACCACCGGACCAGTTGCAGCTATTTTATTTAAAAAAAAAAAAAAACAGCTGGTGTAGGGGCCAGAGCGATATAGTACAGCGGGGAGGGTACTTGCCTTGCATGTGGCCTACCTGGGTCTGATCCCTAGCACCCTGAGCTGGCCAGGAGTCATTCCGAGTGCAGAGCCAAGGGTAATTCCTGAGCATCGCCAGGTGTGACCCCAAAACTAAAAACAACAACAACTTGGGTGTGGGACAGAGCGATAATACGGCAGGGAGGGCACCTGCCTTGCCTTGCACGTGGCCAACCTGGACTTGATCCCTAGCACCCCAGAGAGTCAGTCCCCTGAGCCCGCAGGAGTAAGCCCTGAGCACAGAACCAGGAGTAAGCCCTAGGCACCGCCAGGGGTGGTCCCCAACACAAAAGGACAGCTGGGCGCGTTCCTTGTATTTACAAAAGTCTCCGTCAGGAACTTGAAGGAGGAGGGACGAGAGAGGCCTCTTCCCCCAACGCCAACTTTCCCAGATTCCATCAGGGTTGACGAAGTCGACAAAACTCTCCTTGCCATCCCTGCCCGGCAACCTCCCCTGTTCCTTTATTATTTTATTTTTTACAGAGTACAAAATTATTTGTTTCTGGCTACATAACATAGATTTATTGGGGAAGGGGGGCGGAATTCACAAAATACACACACACACACACACACACACACAGGAAGAAGAAAATTTCAATCTCACTCCCCCAGGAAGAATCACTTGGAGGTTTGACTCTATTTTCTGCCAATGCCCGGGGTTTAGGTCGTTCTTTCTTTCTTTCTTTCTTTCTTTCTTTCTTTCTTTCTTTCTTTCTTTCTGTTTGTTTTTTTGTTTTTCTGGCCTTGTTTGGTTTTATGAAATCAGAAGCACACCCAACAGACCGGTTTGGAGTTTTGTTGTTTTAGCCTGCCGCTCACGCAGCCTGAACCGCGCCTCGCGTCACGAAATATTCCCCGACAACGCGATTTCTAATCACCCATTGTCGAGAGCACCATAATTTACCTCACCGGCCCCTCACTATTGGAAATTTTGGACATGCAACGCGTTTCCGATTCCTTTCATGATTATAAATAACACTCGTGACTCTCCTTGGCCGTAAATAATCAGGGACATTGCTTCCATCTGAAGGGGCGTGGTGGGTCCCCCGGCCACCCGGCTGACACCCAGGGGCCGGTCCCCTCTCCGGGGAAGGCCGTGTGAGTGGACCCCCCGCTCCCCCTAAACTCCAGCCCCCGGTGCCCGCCCGCCCGCCCGCCCGCCCGCGCTCAGGCCCTGTTAATTTAATGGGTGAAGGAGCTGGTGATTCCAGTAATGAATCCTTATTAGAGTCGCGCTGGCCACCAGCAGGGCCTGTTTCAAGGTTCGCGCGGCCTTGCTGGGTGCCACCAGCCCGGGCAGGGGGGAGGGGGAGGGCAGCCTCGTGGGAGCCGGGGCTGGCGCTGGGCGCACCAGCCCCAAACAGGTTTTCCAAGGCTTCCCGTCCCGGTGCCCGAGCCTGGCGCTTCCCGGGCATGTGCTCGAGCCTGGGGGCGGAGGGGTGGGGTCGAACTCTTCCAGCCGCCGCGCTGCCTATCTCTCCACCCACACCTTCCAGAAAGCTCTCTCTCTCCACAGAGCAGCCTTAGGGATTTCTCTGCCATAAATACTACCTGTTTTCCCAGCTCTGAGCCTCCCGGCTTACCTGCTTCCATGTCCCTGCCCGCGCCCCGTTCCACGCCAGCCGGGGACAGGCTGTTTGTCTCTCTGCTTCTGCCGCCTTCGCTTCGAGAGGGTTCTCATTCATTAATTTTTTTTATTTTAATTTATGTTTACCCCTGCCCTGGTAACAAGAGGAATTGCAGGTGACTAATTTTTTCCTTTTAGGAAGTGCTGCTCACCCAGGGGGTCTCGGCTTTCTAAGGCCCCTTCCGGCTCGAGTAGCCTTTGACCCTTTTTAAACATCTTTGTTTTGGTTTTTATTTTTTTTAGAGCTTCTTCTTCTTAGGGGTGGGGGGAGCGTGAGGAGGGGGGGGATCAGGCAGCCTCTATACCACCGCGTGGGAAAACACAGAGAAATACAAACATAAGTATAATAGCACTGTGGGGGAAGGGGTGGACCCCCAACACACAAACACACACACACACTCAGTCTGAGAGTTGCGTTTGGGTGTGGGTGAGGGGCCTGGGATAATGGGAAAAAGAGCCGGGCTGGAAGTCACGGGGGCCGCCAGTCTCTGCAGAAGCCCCTTCCAAGGAGGGTCCAGGCTGCGTGGGGATGGCACAAGGCCGGGTCCTGGCTGGCCGTCGGCAGGCACCTGAGGAGAGAGAGGCCTCCAGGTGAGAGCAGGGCTGCCCACTGACATCACCTTTTACCCAGAGGTCCTTGGGCGACACCTCACCCCTCCCACGCCAGCAGGGCGGGGCGTGCCTGGCAGCAGGCTGGAGGAACCAGGCAAACCCGCCACGGAGACGGCCAGGGGACCCCCCCCCCACCACCACCACACCGTCCTCCAGGTGCTGGCCGCCCTCAGATGACCCTGTGACCCCGGCGCTGTCCCCACTCTGGGTGCTCAGCCCCAGAGCCTCGCCCCTTCCGACGCGGCCGCCCCACGCACCCCTGCAGGCAGAGACCCGCTGAGCCTGGCTGCCGGTGGCCGAGCTGCTTCTGGCCCTCGCTGCCCCCAGCTGGAGGATGGCACGGCAGGCCCCGGGCACAGGGACCTGCCCAGAGGCTCCGGAAGTGACCACCTGTCGCAGGTGCCAGCCGCCGCCCATGGCCCCGTGCTGGTGAGGGCGGGGCTGCAGGCAGGCAGGAAAGAGCGGCTTTGCTGGTGAGGTGCCCGCGTGTCACACAGAGCTGTGCCAGGGAGCCGAGTGGGGAGGGGGAGGGCCGCCCGCGGTGCCAGGCTGGCCCGGATGTGCCCTGCCTGCTCTCGACACTCTCTGCCACCCGCTCAGCACCCCCCTCTGCTCCAGCAGCCAGAGCCCCCAGCCTCACTCCAGGCCTTTGTCCAGGTCATTCCTCCCATCCGTCCGCAGTGCCCACCCTCCCCTTCCTGACACGCCCCTCTCCTCCCATCGGGAAAGACCCACTCAGGGGCCGCCTCCTCCGAGCAGCCTTCCCTGGTGTCCTGCGGCCCCCTCCAGAGCGGAGTTGATGCCGCCGCCTGTGTGGCCGCTGCCCCCTTGGTCCCTCTGCCGCCAGCTCACCCCTGTGCTGGTGGGGGTCTTCCCAGCACTCCGCCTCTGGGGGCTGAAGTCTGTCTCCATCATCAGACTACTGAAGCGTGTCTGAATCGGACCCGGATCCCAGCTCCCGCTCCCGAGAGTCACCTTGGCCTCCGCGTCCGCGTCCTCGTGGAGGAACCGCCTCGTCCGCCTCACGGCACCGTCCTTGCAGACCTCCCGGCCCGGAGCTCACATCGCAACTCTTTGTTATTCTTTTGGTTGTCCCTTCCAGCATCTGACGGGGGCTGGCAGGCAGCGGCGGGCGGGGGCCAGGGCCGGGCGCGGGGGCCGGGCACGCAGAGGCAGTGGTCGGAAGAGACGCGCGTGTGTCCATCCTGAAGGGTAATGGGCCGGTTATTTATGGTCCAGGCTGAAAAAAGGGAAAAAGACAAACCAGTGTTCGGTAATGACAAAGTAATTACCTTTTTATTATTTTTTCAATAGGATTCGGAGGGAGTGTGGGCCGGGCTGCGCGGGAACACCAGCCCCGCTCGAGAGTAGCCAGCGCTCCGAGCTGCCCTTCCCACCCCCCCAGCAGGGCGGGCAGGAGGGGCTCTGAGTACACACACTCTCACTCACACGCAGTCACACTCATCCACACACACACTTACACTCTCGTTCACACGCACACCCATTCACATGCACTCAATCACACACACGCATCCACGCACTCATTCACACTCACGATCACACATACTCACACTCATTCGCACACTCACACTCATTCACATACACTCTCATTCACACTCACTCACACAATCATACCCATTCACACACACACTTATTCACACACTCATTCACACACTCATTCGCATACACACTCATTCGCATACACACTCTCATTCACAATCACTCACACACTCATACTCATTCACACACTCACACCCATTCACACACACACATTCACACACACTCATTCACACACACATTCACACACACTCATTCACACACATTCACACATTCACACTCATTCACACACTCACACTTATTCACACACACATTCACATACACACTCATTCGCATACACACTCACATTCACACACTCACACCCATTCACACACACTCATTCACACACATTCATACACTCATACTCATTCACACACTCACACTCATTCACACATTCACACTCTTTCACAACCCTCATTTACACACTCCTATTTACATACCCTCCTATATACTCACACACACTCATTCACACACTCATTCTTCATAGACACTCAGTTACACAGTCTTTCATACACACAGTCATTCACATACCCACAGTCAAACACACATGCACTGATTCACACGCTCACATACACTCATTCACAAACACACTCACCACTCTCGAGCACACTCATTCACACACTCATGCACACTCAGTCACACGCTCATACAGTCACTCACACACAGAATTCAAAGAAACACGCGCAGAAGACCCAGAGAAACAGGTGTGGGGGAGGCTCTCCCCTCTGACGCAGACTTTTCTGACCCCCAGCTGAGGGTCCACCACATGACCAGAACTCAGAGCACTGACCAGAGGGCGTTTGCGGGCGGGAAGGGAGGCTGGCGGGTTCAGTGTTTCTTCCTCCGGGGAGGCAGAGACAGCCTGAAAGCCGGCCCAGGCCCTCTGAGCCCGGCCAGGGCGCTCCACCCTCACGTGACTCACGTGTGAAGAGGGGTGATCTGGTGGACCCTAGGACTTTGCCTCAGGTTTCTCCCTGGAAGGGGCTGATTCCCTCAGGTGACTGGTGGGGGAGCGGCTCTTCGGGGGACTGTGGGAGACTTGGGCTGAAGGCACAGGACCCGTGTGTCACAGAGGTTGAACCTGACACCAGCCGCCAGTGCTTGGTGACAGTCAGCGAGGAAACCGGCTTCTTAGCCACCCATCGACCTTCCACCATCCACACTTCCATCCGTCCATCCATCCACCCATCACCGGTCCTTCTGTCCATCCATCCATCCCTCGTCCATCTACCCATCCGTCTATCCATCCATCATCCACCCACCCATCCATCCATCCGTCCATCCATCCACCCATCACCGGTCCTTCTGTCCGTCCATCCATCCCTCGTCCATCTACCCATCCATCTATCCATCCATTATCTACCCACCCATCCATCCATCCGTCCATCTATCCACCCGTCACCCATCCTTCTGTCCGTCCATCCATCCCTCGTCCATCTACCCATCCGTCTATCCATCCATCATCCACCCACCCATCCATCCGTCCATCCATCCATCCACCCGTCACCCATCCTTCTGTCCGTCCATCCATCCCTCGTCCATCTACCCATCCGTCTATCCATCCATCATCCACCCACCCATCCATCCGTCCATCCATCCATCCACCCGTCACCCATCCTTCTGTCCGTCCATCCATCCTTCGTCCATCTACCCATCCGTCTATCCATCCATCATCCACCCACCCATCCATCCATCCATCCACCCGTCACCCGTCCTTCTGTCCGTCCATCCATCCCTCGTCCATCTACCCATCCGTCTATCCATCCATCATCCACCCACCCATCCATCCATTTATCCATCCCATCATGCATTCACCTACTGTCTCCAGCCAATCAGCCACCAGCCACCTATTCACTCCGTCTTGGATGTATTCATCCATCCAAACTCCTCATACTCATCCATCCTTCCTCCCACCCATCTATCTATTCATCCTCCCCAAACCTCACCCAGTCCACCTTCCACCCCTCCCTCCCTCCCTCCATCTACCCATCATTTCTTATCCCTTGTATCCACTCATCCAACCCATAATTCCTGAACCGTCCAATGGGCCCTTGGATGCCCTAGATCTTGCTGATGCCTGAGGGTCTGGGTGATGAGAAGCTTGTGGGGGGAGTCGTTGTGATGGTCCCGTTTCTTGGGTTTACAAAGACCAGGATACGTGAGGTATGTACCCATGCTCCATCCCAACCCGCCTTCAGATCCCAGCTCTGGGGTCGCAGGTACCAGGTAACCGACAAGGCTCCCGTCCCTTTGTCCTTCCGTCCCACCTCCCAGCCCTGCCGCCTCGCAGCTGTGATAACCCACACGTCGCACTCTGCCCTCTGGAATTTATTTTAAGGTCTTGGCTTGTTTATTTATTTTATTTAGAGATTTCTCGGTGCTTTGTGGGGAGGAAAATTCGAATGGGGTGATTATGAAATACTATTTCACCTCACTGTTCATTCACAACAAACAAAGAGAAATGATTGGTGATTAAAAATGCATTCTCTCTGCTTGTTTTCTTTTGTTTTACCATTATGGAAATATTATAAATACTGAATACTAATCTGGACCTCCGGGACCTCGCAGACCTTCCAGAAACCGGCTCCTTGTCTTTCCCGGTAGCTTGCCGAAGGCCCCGAAAGACAGACCCTCCAGCAAAGCCCTGAGTCCCCAGGCCTGGCTGGACAGGAAGCCCCCTCGCCCCACCCCCAGGTCTGGCCTCCCCGCTCGGGCAGAAGCTGTCCGAGGGAGCAGAGGTGCGGGCTGGACATCCCAGTTGACCCCGGCCAGGCTCTCTGAGCTGCCCTCTCTTCCTGCGTTAGACGGGGGTGGAAATAGTGCCTGTTCCAAGAGTCGCTCCAAGTCGTAAACGGGGTCTTCGCCTCTTAGTGCAGAGCCTGCAAACAAACACAAGAGCCGCTGGTGCTGCTGACCAGAAGCATGGACCCCCCTCCTGCTCTCAGCTTCATCCCAAGGCTCTCTGCCCGCTGCCCCTGTTCCAGAAGGTCCCACCCTGGGAGAGCCTGGGTTGTCCGAGTCAGCCGGACTCTGTGCTGAGGGGGGCCCGCGGCTGTCCCCACCCCAAACCAGAGGCTGATGTCTCCCAGACCCATCCACCCGGCTCAGCCACGTTTACTTCTCTCTCCATCACAAACAAACACTTTATCAAAGGGCCCGGTCCAGTTCCAAAGGGTGGTACGAGTCCCGACCCATAGCAAGGCCCGAGGCGTCCGTGTGCCTTTTATCTTTCACTTTATTTAACCAAATTAACTGCTCACAGGTCCCCTGCACGCCACTGTCGCTCTCTGTCATATAAAATACAATCACGCCTGCTTGCTACATGTTTCAGATACTTTATCATTAACATCAATTCCAGCCAAATTAGGAGTTTCTCCCAACATAATTGCCCTTCCCATTATCCAGCACTTTATTTTTTCAAAGCACTTTCCGACCATTAATTAGTTAACCCTCAGGACGCCCCAGAGCTGGCGTTCAATGTCACCCTCGGCGTCTCCCGGCTGGGAAGGACGGGTGGGGAGGGGTCCAGAGGCACGCTGGGGGGTGGGGTGCAAGGGGCTAGGATGGGGCCTGGGAAATCCTCCCTCTGGCCTCAGCACCTTTCATCTGGCGAAGTCCAGGCCGGGGCGGCAACGGACTTGGAGCTCATGAGACCCGGTGGGGCCTGGGCGGCAGCCCCCGTCCCCCCCAAACGCTCAGACCCCTTCACACCTGATTTTCCGTGGCTCTGCCCAGCAAGGAGGCAGCTCAGTGACGACAAGGCTCTTTCTTCTTGGTGGTGGCACCAGAGGAAGCGGATGGTCCTTACCCCGTCCACGGCCCAGACTACGAATGGCCCCCATCACCCCGCTCTGGGCTCAGTGCTTCTGACGTGACGGCTCCCGGCTAGGGAGCAAGAAAGGGAACTTGGGGCGGCCGGGAAACCAGATCTCAGGGGCGCCTGCTGCCGCCCTGTCGAGGCTACCAAGCGGGACCCGGAACCCACATTCCTGCCAGCTTTTGGCACCTCTCCTGGCCACGATCTCCGCGGGTCCGGGCTCAGGGAGGGCCCAGAAGGCTTTGCAGGGCGGCCGGAGCACGGGGGGCGGCCACCCAGCGGGACGGGATAATGTACTGCTTGGCCGGCCTCCGGCGTGTCAGGGAGCTCTCTGCCTCCGCCCGGCCCCGCTGTCGAACCACCAATATTTTACATTTACGGCTGCTCCGGACTCCTTCCTCCTTTAATGATTTTTTTTTTCCCCTTAAAATACGTGAGTTGGCTCCTTCCGGGACGTTGCCAGGAAGGCTCCGTGCAGTGTTCCAAGCTGGGAGTGTCCTCTGTGCTTGTGACTTTCTGCCTGCCCGGTGCGCAGGGCCTGGGAGCAGAGGTTGCATGTGGGCTGCGGGGATTTCATGGGCAGAGGACCTGTCCAGGCGAGCCGCAGGCTGGTGGGGGGCCGTGGGGACGAAGCCCGCCCCGGTCTCAAGCTCTGCTGGCCAGGAGCAGTGCTGGTAGACGGGAGCGATCTGCTCCGGGCTCTGGGTGTGGACCCGGGTGCTCAGATAGGTCTCGGAGGAACCCGGGACGAGGTCTGGGGTGAGCCCCACCCCGTGGACCCCAGCTCAGGCCCTGCTGCTGCCCCTGTGGCACCCTGGTCTCCGCTGGGTCCTCCTGCTTCCCGCCTGATCCTAAACAACAGTACCCGGACCCCCGCAGCGCTCAATCTCGCCTGTAAGCCCAGAGCCGGGGGTCACCACACCAACGCGCTCCCGGGAACCCCGGGCCGGCCACGCATGTTTCTCTCTCGGCTGGATTCTTTTGTGAAATTTCGGGGCCTTCGGGCAGTCACCCCAGATTGGCTCTAACCATGAGTCGCTGCGGAATGAGACCCCAGGAGGGTCCCCCAGGAGTGGGACCGTTCCTAGGGGCACCTTCGAAGGCGACTGCTCCTCCCTCCCACCCTTCCCACGAAACCAGGGGTGCTGCCAACTGCCTTCAGGCCCCGCCCAGAGCCCCGAGGCCATCCCTGAAACCCCTCTCACTGGTGACACCTTCTTCCGCCTGCCGCCGCAGCTCATCCTGTTGAAGCGTGTTTTTCCCATGTCTGGAGAGCTCCGGGGTCTTCCCTGGCACCGTGAATGGTAGTGGGCACTGTGGGACGGGACATCCAGCTAGGGAGACCGCCCCCCCCCCCCAGGCTGCCCCTGGGCCGTCTTCCCTCTGTTAGATCCCCACCCCTAGGGCTGTGGCCTGGGGGTGCTAAGTGAGGGTCTGGGGGCCTGGCAGGGGGGATGAGCCTCCAAGGGCATCAGGAACTCGGGGCAGTGTCCACTCCCAGCTCTGGACTCCCTCCTGGAGGCCCCGGCAGACCTTCACCCAGGGTCCCTGGGATGTGCCACCCGGAGCCTGGAGAACACGGGGGCTGCCTGCTGGAGCGTGTGGCCGGGGGTCCCCATCAGGGCTGGGCTGCAGTGGGGCCCCTCTGTGTCCCGGGGCCCATGGCCGGCCTGCCCCTCACCCCTTCGCAGCACGGCGATGGCCCCAACAGCGTCTCCTCTCATGAAGCCTCAAGCTGGCCCCGATTCAAAGACCAAAGACGGCGGACGAGGCTCCGAGAGGCGGGGACTAGGGGGGGGGCCATAGCCGACCCCGTGCCGGCCCCCTGGCTATGCCCGGCAGCTACGCTCCAGACGCTGGGCGAGTTTCTGTGGGATAAGAAAACTCTCAAGACCCGGAAACAGTCCCGCAGTTAGGATGCTCACCCAGCACGCACCCAAACCAGGTTCGATTCCTGGCATTACAGGGGTCCCTGAGCATCTCCGGGGGCTGAGCCGGGCCGCCCCGACCCCGACACCACCAGGACTGCCTGGTACCTGGGCACTGCAGGGCCCAACGGCAGCTTTCCATGGAGCCGCTGTCCAGCTGGTGGGCAGTTGTCAGTGGGACTACCTGCACGTTATTTTTTTTATTTTAAAAATTATTTAAGTTAAAAGTGAGAGGGAGTGGATAGGGTGCCCTAACTCTGAGGTTGGGGCCTGCCAGGGGGCTGCCCGCACTGTCCAGGCCCCGCTCACTCCCTCCTCCCTGGACCCTCAGGCCCTCAGGGGGCGGGGGCTGTCATCGTCGCAGCATCTCAGACAAGCCCAGCCAGGTCAAGGGCCAGGACCCGGCGGAGTAGCTGTGGGAGAGAAGCGGGGAGGAGCCAGGGGGTCCCGGGGGGGGGCGCATCTCCCCGAAGCCCTGACCGCTCAGCAGTCGCGTCCCCACCGTTACCTACACGGGGAATTAAGCCTCAAATCCGCGTTTGACACGATTCGGGAGGATGCTAAGTACTTAAGCGCTAATTAATTAGTGAGCTGCACCCGCTGCCGTCACCAGCCGGGAAACCTCCAGCAGGGCTCCCCCCCAAGCGCCAGCACCCGCCCCGACAGGCATGGGGGGTGGGGGGCACCCGGGCCGCCCTGGGCCAGGCCTCAGACCCCCGCCAGGCTGCCCCCCCACCCAGAGCCCACTGCAGGAGCCTGAGTACAGAGCCAAGAGCCACCCTGAGCACACCCGACTCGGGCTCTCGAGGGAGGGAGGGCGCGGCCAGCCCCGGGCCAGGGCAGTTTCTGGAAGCCTCTAACATGTTTTATCTGGGGGCCACTTCTGGGGCTGGTGGGCGGCTCCCAGCACACTCTCAGCCGGGTGGGGGGAGTGGGGGAGCCAGGCGCCCAGTGCCGGGGAGGAGTCCAGGGCCTCTGGCTCTCTGGGCTGTGTCCTGCCCGGCCCGCCAGGGCCCTGAGACAGGGCAGCGGAGCCTCGTCTCCACAACCGGCCAGGCCACGTGGTCAGAGCTGGGACAGGACCTCCGGGGCTGAGTGCTCTGGGGGCACCATCTTTGCCCCTGGTCTGGCCTCTCTCTTGACCTTGGCTGAGTCCTGGGAGCCAAGGCCCACCCCGGTGGGCAGGTGACTGTGAACACCTGGGCATTGGAGTCACATTGAGCCCAGCTTTCCACTCCATCTCCCTGCTGCATGGTCCCTGGGAGTCAGTTTCTGAGCCTCAGTTTCCTTGGTTGTAAAATGGGCCTATGGCGGAGATGACAGACGGGGTCTGTGTAGGCCGCTGGGCGGGAGCGTCCAGTCACAGCAGGTGTCCTGGCCATTTCTGTCCCCCTGGGACTCTTCCCAGGGCTTTTCTCTGTGCCCCAAGATGGCCAGTCACTGCTGGACCTATCTGCGGCTATTTGGGTATTTTAGGGGGCAGGGGATTAGGGCCACACCCAGCTGTGCTCAGGGCTTCCTCTTCGCTCTTCACTCGGGGGTCACTCCTGGTGCTGCTCCAGGGAGCCCATGGGGTGCCAGGGATCGAACCCCATCAGCTGCGTGCCGGGCCAGCGTCCTCCCCACTGTGCTATCTCTCAGCAGGGCTCAAGAAACCCCCTGAGTTCCTGAGCCAGCCGGTCCCTGGGACCAGCTCCCGGTGGCCCCGGCAATGCGTGGGGGGCGGAGGAGGGGAGCCGTGGGGTGCGGGGGGAGGGCCAGCGCGTCTGTGGGTGGCAGGCCTGACCCGGCGCTAGCTGCTAATCTCCCCCCCACCCCCCCACCGCCCCCCCCGGCCCGCATCTGCAACGCCCGCCTCTTTCAGTATTTGCTTAACGATCCGCCCAGAAAGACATTGTTTGGGACAAAAATGAAAAACATCGAGCTGGGAGTATGTTCTCCCTCTCTGCTGTCCAAATTCCTCCGGGCCCTGGGAAGGGGGGCGGCCACCTGGCGGGCTCAGGGGCCGGATGGGACACCCGGTCCTCACCCCAGCTCCACGCGGGGCCGGGGCAGCCGAGGCCAGTGGGAACCTCAGGTCTCAGTTTCCAGATGAGGAAGCCCAGGCGAGCCCACATCCAGGCCCCAGGGGAGGCAAGCAGGGGCGTCGGGGCCTCTTTGTCATCTCGGGGAGCCTGAGTCTTTTCTTTCTAGGTTTGGCTCATGAAATAGCCCCGTCCAGGGCCCAGGCAGAGGGAGAGACTCCCCTTTGCCCAGAACTCCCAGGCCGCGTGTCCCGGGCCATAGGACAGCGGGGAGGATGCCTTCCTTGCATGTGCCACCTGAGCTTGATTCCTGGTACCCAGGGAAGTGTGGGAGTGAGCCAGGAGTGAGCCCTGAGCAGAGCTGGGCATGGCTCAAACACCAGAACAAGAAGAGGGCTGGAGAGACAGTCCAGCGGGGAGGGCACTTGCTCCACACGTGGCCAGCCCAGATTCCATCTTCGACATCCCATGGGGGTCCCCTGAGCACCACCAGAGCAGCTGATTCCTGAGTGCAGAGCCGGGAATGGGCCCAGCAAACAAACAAAAGCAAAACCCGAACTCCGGGTCCCAGAGGACGGGGGGCCCAGTGACTGTGTCCCTGTGGCTCCCTCAGCAGCTCCCCTCAGGGTGGACAGTGTCCAGGGGCCTGTTGCTGGGGGCGGGGGGTGTCCCCGTGACGAGACACCCGCCCCGCCCCGCCCAGGCTGACCCAGGCCTCTCTCCTGGGTCCCCGCCGCCCCCTCACCCCAGGACTCTGTGTGGGAGAGGGGACGGTGGCCCAGCATGGCCAGGACCTTGGCATGACCGGGGTCACCTGAAGCTGCAAGGGGACAGCTCCAGCCTGGGGGGTCTGATCGCAGCTGTCCCTGGCCGCAGTGCTAAGTGTTGTCCTCAGGCTGGGCCTCAGCAGATCAAGATCTCGGCCCTCCCCCCACCCGCCCCCCGGCTGGGCACAGAGCAGGCCCCCAGCAGACAGGACCACCCAGGCCACGGTCGCTGTGCAGGCAGGGCCAGGCCGAGGGCCACTCTGGTGCCTCGGCCTCCTGTCGGTGCTTCTTCCTTGGCTGCGTCCCCTCAGCGCGTGACAGGAGCCGGACTCTGAGCTGACCAGGGCTTCCCTGTAGGCCCTGTCCCCACTGCCCAGCCCTGGGTGTGGCCACCACAGACCACATGGGTCCTGCTATTCCCCAGGGGGAGGGAGAGGCAGTGAGGGGCGCCCCGTGCTCCCCATCTCCTGCAGAGCAGAGGGGGAGGCACATGGAGAGGCCCCACCCCTGGGGGCTGAGGAGACCCCAAGAGACGTGGGTTCATCGTTAGGACTGTGAGTTCTGGGCAGTCCAGGGGGACTCTCACGGGCTTTTCACAGTCAGAGAGGACTTCCTGGAGGTGGTGTCAAGAGCAAGGCTTAAAGGTTGTGGAGGCTCAGAGGGGAGGGAGGGTGGAGACCAGGACAGAGGGAGGGGACCAGGGCACGCAGAGGCATGGAACACCAGTCCCGGCCGTGAGTTACGTTTACGAAGGCTCCAGGCTGCCTATTTGGCTCCCAGAGTGCCTGGTGCCGGGCGTGTTGGTGGGGGAGCAGGGGTCCTTCTCGGGCCTGAGATGCTGGGAACCCCCGTTCCGGGCCCAGGAACTGGGATCAGAGCAGGGCACAGCCTCCCCGGCCCCAGGTCGCGGGCGTGCCCTGGGCAGGGCCTGGCCGGGCCTGGCACCCGGGTTGCGCCCTGCAGGCTGGGACATCCTGTACCAGGGAAACTAATAAAGGGGCAAAGGTCCCGGCGGGCACAGGCAGCGCTCGGCCTGGCAGCCGGCCACAGCCGCAACAGGAACCCCCTCGCTCAGCCCCGGAGACTGGGCCAGCAGGGAACGGGGGTCCTGGGAAGGCCAGGCTGGAGGCTCTGGAGCCCAGAAGCTGTCCCCAGCGTGGAATCCCAGAATCGCGTGCTGTGTGTCCTCAGACAAGCTCCCTGCCCTCTCTGAGCCTCTGCGTCTTCCTCAAGGGGCAGAGCCGGTGGGGCGGCCCTCTTTTCCCTGGCACGGAGGGGCCCCGGGGACTCCCCAGGCGGGTCTCAGGTATGGCCACAGCTGAGCAAGAGACCTACAGAGTAGAGACGCTGCCCAGTGCCTGGTCCCTGGGGCGGGGGCAGGTGGACAAAGGTGCCCCGGGATGCCCGGGCCTGTGGGGGGGCCCATGGCGTCCCTCCCCCTGCACTCTATCGCCCAATCAGGGCGTGGGGGCAATCAGCTGTTAGAAAGTGGACCCGGCTTTATGAGCGCGAGTGTTATCGTCCCTGATAAGGAGGGTCACAGAGGCAGGGCCGCGGGGGCGGAGGTGCCCGAGAAGCAAAGGGCAGCCCCAGGCCTGCTGAGCCAGCCCCCCGGAGGAGGCAGGGACGGTGGGCGGGCACTGGGTGCCCAGGGCGGGGGTCCGGCCCAGGAGTGCCCCCTGCCCCTCCCCTCTGCGGCCCCCACACTCAGGTCCTCCTGCACGTGCCCACCTGTCCCCGGGCGCTGCGGCCCGCTCTGCCGCTCACACCTGGGTGACCTGGGATGGGGGGGAAATCAGCTGCCTCAGTTTCCCCATCTGTCAGCCCTGCTGATGCAGGCACTGGTCAGCTTGGTGGGGGGGGGGTCCCTGAGGCCAGCACAGTGCTCCCCACAAAGCCCAGGGCCCACACTTCCCCTCCGTGCAGCCGTGCTGGGGCCCCTTCCTGTGAGGTAGGGGTCACGACTCAGGCGTTACGCTGTCCTGCGGTGGCCGACCTTGGGCGCGGCTGGGGTGCCGGGTCATGTGGCTGCGGGCCCGGGCCCGGAGGTCTCTGTGCGGGGCAGGGCCCCTGGTGGCCCTCCGCATTCCTGCCCTCCTGGAGGCTATACACAGCAACACTTTCAGGCCTGGAGTGTGCCCGTGTGACTTCACAGAATCCAGAGAAAAACAGAGATAACCTTGGGGAGGCCCGACCTTCAGCGGGCGAGGCGGGAGGGACACCCCGCGCCAGGCTGGGGCTGGCTGGGCGCAGGACCGAGGTGTGAATGGACCTAGGCTGGTCCCTCCCGCAGAGTCCAGGTGGCCAGGGTCACCCCACCCGGCCCCGCCCTGCTCTGTCCTGAGCTGACTCCCTCCACCGGGCCCTGATTCTTGGGGTTTGTGGGACTGTGGCTCCCTCCAGGGCCAGCCTCCCCCTGGGTCCTCCCTCTTCCCTCCCTCCCTCTGTCATCTCTCCCCTCCTCCCTCCATCCCTTCCTGCATCCTCCCTTATCCTCCCACCTCTTCCTCTTCCTCCCACTCCCTCCCTCCTCCCTCCCTCCTCTCACCCCTTCATTTCTTCCCTCCCTCCCTCCTTTCATCTATCAGCCCCAACCCACCTCCACCCATCTCTTCCTCCTCCATCCGCCCATCACCGTCCGCCTGCTCCATGCTCTTTAGAACAGGTGTCCCCAGCACTGTCCTGGCTCTGCACATCCAGTGACCGGAACTGACCAAAGCAGAGACTGATGCCCGGAGTGGACAGCCCAGCTCTGAGCTCCCGCCTGGAGGAAGAGTCGACTCTGAGCCTCCCGTCCAGACTCAAACACCAACGTCTTCCTCCCGTCTGGGCAGGGAGCACTTTGATGGCAGGGGGTGGGGGGGTGCCCTGGGCTTCCTCAGCGGTGCTCCCTGAGGTTCTCAGCCCCAAGACCCTTGCAGGATGCAGGATGCCGAGGTGACAGGCCTGTACCTGCACCCGTGACTCCCTCTCGGGCCCAGGGAGCACCCGATTTACCCACACAACTCTCAAGCCTCAGAGACGCAGAAACAGAACTGATGGAGTGTGGGCACCCCCAGGACCCCCAAGGGCTGCTCCCAGCCACACTGGGGTCCCCCCTTCAGAGATAGCCAGAGCTCTAGCCCTCTGGCCCTGAGCACCACAGGACACCTGTCCCAGGGTGCTGGGCTCGGTCAGGGCTGGGTCCTCGCCTCTGCGCAGCCAATGCGCGGGCCAATCCCTGTAGGTGCCCAACAGACCTGGGGCCAGGGGACTGACCAGTTCCACCCCCTCCCTGATCTGGGGGTCCCTCCTGCCTCAGTCTCTGCAGAAGCCGCAGAGTGGGGCTCCGAGGGGAAGAGAGGAGCTGTGGAAGGAAGGTCACGTTTCTTCCTTGGCCCGCTGCCTGCTTTTCATTCGGCCCGCTGCCTGATTTTCCTGGACGACCCTTGCCTTGCTGGCTGGCCTCTGCTCCTTCTTAAGCGTGTCAGAGAAAGTGCGCTCTGGGCCCGCCGCACCCACTCTGTCTGACACTGGGCATCCCCACAGCCTCACGAACCCCCTCCGGGACCCCGAGAGGAGGACGGGAACATCTTGTTCCCGGCTCCTACTGCAAAGGGGCCTGTGAGCGCCAACACACCCCCACAGGAAGGGGTGCCGGGCCGGGGACCAGGGTCCAGGACTGGAGCCCAAGAGGAGGCTGCTGACCCCTCAGTCACACGGACATTGGAGGCCCTTGACTCGGCCAAACCGCCCCACGTCAACCTGGCCTTCTGGACCTTTCCCCGGCCCTGCCAGAATGGTGGTCCCTCCTACGTAGGCACCTTGGGGTCCAGAGCCGAGAGGGACCTGACCCTTTTTATTTTCATTCTTATGTTTGGGGGCCACACCTGGTAGTTCTCAGGGCTAACTCCAGGTCTGGTGCTCAGGGTCACGCCTGGCTGGGTTCAGGGAGCCTCTGGGGTGCCAGGGGTCACACCTGGGTCGGTCACATGCAAGGTAAGTCCCCTCCCCCACCCCCACCCCACCCCCGTGCTGTCTCCCTTGGGCCCCTTCGACACATTTAAAGGGGGTGATGTGAGGGGCCGGGCAGACAGCAGCCTTGTCTGTGGCCCACCGTGTTCCACCCCCAGCACCCAACTTGTTCCCCCGAGCCCTGTCTGGAGTGAGCCCCGAGCTCAAAGCCAGCAAGCCAGGCATGGGCCCAAAACAAAATTCCCACGGGAGTGGCGGGAGGTGAGGTTCCCCGGAAGATGTCCGAGCCCTAGGCCGGTTTCTGGGGACTCCAGGGGCCACCTCTGCATTGGGGAACAAACTCAGCTGCAGGTGGGACATCGGGACTCGAGTCCCCTTGGGGAAGGCCGAGGAATGTTGGCGTTTCCAAGGATTTCCAGCAAGCAGCGCTGGGAACCAACCCCACTGGGACAGGAAGTGGGGGTGCCCCTCAGCACCCCGCCCCAGCCAGCCTCAGACTCTGCCCAGCGCCCCCGGGCTGCCCATCCCTGGGCCCGTCCGGGCCTCAGGGGGGTCTGCAGAGCCAGAGATGAGAGGGGGCGCGCAGGCCCCGGGGCCCTCCCAGCCTGGCATTCATCTTCGGGTTCCCATAAAAGATAATGTGACCTGTAAAATCCACAACTGCCTCCCAGCCCGGCTCCCCAGCCCACACCCCACGCCCACCTGAGCGCCTCGCCCCTGCCCCGGGGGCCAGGGCACCTCTGCCCTGGCTGGCCCTCGGGGTCTGGGCCCTGGGAACATCAGAGCCCTGGGGCTTGGGGGGCCATCCCAGACACTATCCCAGCCCTTCGGGAGGTGGGGAAGCCCCTGGGGGATCCTGGGCTGGGCTGGGATGAGCCGGGTAGACCCAGCTCGTCGGGTGAGTCACCCGTGGATCCCCGTGCTGGCTGTGAGTGTTCAGGCCCGGGGTCACCCTGGGGGCAGGCCCCGCGCCCCCGAGTCTGAGCAGGAGCGAGCTGCTCCAGCCTCTGAGATCCAAGCTGCACTGAGCCTCAGCTTATCCCTCTTGAAAATGGGCAGGAAAAAAAAAAAAAACGGGTTCTGGGCAGTTTTGCCAGAAGAATGTGTCTGGGCAAGTTGGGGCTCGGCCGTGGCTGGGGTTTATTGAGAGCCTACTACGCACCGGCGCCAGACTCGGGGGTTTATAGCGAACCCCGCCAACGGCCTGCCGCGGCCTCCAAGCCCGCGACCCGCCTGGTTATGAAAGAAGGAAACTGAGACTCGGGTTAAGTGGCTCCTCGGGCCCCGGGCCTCACCCAGGCTCCCCAGCCACCCACGGAGGAAATTGAGGACACCCCATCCCGGGCCGAGCCCCGCCCCTGCCCCGGGGTGGGGGGCAGCGCGGGAGGTTAAGTAGGTGAGCCCCTCCCAGCTTCCCCGGCCTTCGAGGTCCCGCGGGCCAGGTGTGCCCACGGCCCCGCCCGCCCCGCCCAGCCCTGCCCGTGGGCGGCCGGCCTCTCTCTGTCCCAAGACACCGAGGCCACGGGCCAGCTTCAGGACGCCTTCCAGGCCCCAGATCTGCCACCCAGGGCCGGGCGGTTTCCCAATTTCCTGGACTCCGTGTCCCTCCCCGGGGCTTCCAGAGGACAGGCGCCCCGAGGAGCATCCCTGCTCTGCCGGCGGGAGCACCTGACCCCGCTCCCCTCCCCGCGGCCACTCTCCTGGGCTGTCCCAACCGCTGTCCACCTGGCCAGGGTCGAGTTTCTCTCTTCTGTGCCCCCTTCCTGTGCCCGAGCAGAGCCACAGCTGCCGGCCTCTGTCCCCGGGCAGCTGTGCGTCCACTTTCCAGGCAGGGCCGGGAGGGAAGGGAAGGTTCAAGGCCACGGGCAGAGAGGGGACCGCAGACCCCCTTGTAGCTCTCCGCACCCAGATTCTGTCCACCTTGGCGGGCTCAAGTGTCTGCCACTGATTCTGCCCGTCCCAGCGTGGCCCGTCCAGCCGGACAGGCTCCAGCCGGACGCGCAGTCAGCTGAAGTGAAGGTCCCCCACGAATGTCTGACCCTTGCCCTTGCTTGGCGCGGGTCGTGGGCGTGGAGGGCAGCACGTTCTCCAGCGTCGGAGAGCTCAGAGAGGCAGAGCGACAGCTGGAGGTCACACAGCAAGAGAAGCAGGGCTGAGAAGCCACGCTCTGGGCCCCCGCTCCAGAGGTCCTTTGTCCCCATCAGGGACCACCCCCCTTTTTCCACAGCCTCCACAGACACTGTGGTGCCATCTGGGCCTGGCTCGGCCCCAGCCCCCCGTCTCCCGAGGACGCCTCGGGGACACTGCGTCTTCTAGATGCCCTTCTGGGAGAGAGCTGGGGAGGGGCGTCCGTCCGCCCACCCGTGCGGGGGTGGGGGGGGCCGAGGGATCCCAGCCCGCCCGTCTGCCGTGGGGTCAGCGTGGGGGGTCTTCCCGCGAGCACTTAGCACACAATGGATGGAGTCTCGCCGTCCACGTCGAGCGAGGAACAAATCATAAAGTTCGGGAGATGGAAATTAGGCACCGACAGACGACCCAGGTGCCGGAGATTTATGGGGGAGGCTGGATTCTAGCTAATGATTTCTGCTAATGATTCTCCGAAGTATACAGTGGCAGCGCGCCCGCGCCCGGGGGCGACAGGAGCCCTGGGGGCCGGTTGAAGGACGTGGGGGGGGAGGCGGGGGTGGCCGGGCCGGGGGCGGGGCGTGGAGGACCCCATTCCCGGGGAGCCAGCCACCCCGCAGGAGATGGGGTTCCCGGGCGTGGGCGGGTCCGGCTGGAGATTTATGGTTCAGCCCGGCTCTTTGGCCCTTTCTCCACGCGCCCTGGAAACGCCGCCCGCCTGGCGACTCCGAGTGTTGGCCGGTGCCCGCTGCTGACACACACAATTTCCGAGCCCACCACCATCTTTCACTGCACCCCCCACTCCCGGCGCGGGGTGCTGGCAGCGACGGCCCCTCCCTGCCCCCGGCTTCTCTCCTCCCTGGCCTCCCCTCGGCCTCCTGCAAAGGGCCAGTCGGTGACGCACCTCCCCGCACCTTCCTGCTCCCCACTGCCAGCCTGGACCCCCCTCCCAGTGTGTCCTGTCTCTTCCCTCCCCTCCCCTGCCCCAGCAGCAGAGGGTCTCGATTTGACCTGACATCCTGCAGGCTCCTTTTAGGGGCTCTGGGAAGCCCTCGGGAACGGACAATGCGGCCAGGAAGTGACCGCGGGGGTCTCAGCCCCCGTGAGTGCGTTTGTGGCTTCTGGTTTCTTGTGCTCCGGGTTTTGGCCATGAAGAAGGAAAGGGAAGAATTGTGGGGTGTGAGTGGGGAGTGGGGGACCCCCGGTCGGCCCCATCTCCATGGGCTGTGCCCCCGCCCTGGGCGGGCTCCCTGGCAAGCCCCCCACTTCCTCTCCAGGGCAAGCATCTTCTCTTCCCATTTTCCAAACAGGCGAGTGGACGTTTGTAGGAGGAAGGCCGGGCAGGCCCCCACAGTTCCCAGAACGTGTGTCCCACGCTCACTCCCTCGAGAGCACTGCACCGTCCCCTGTAACTGGAGGCAGGAACCCGCGTCAGGAGGGCAACGGGGAATGGGGGGGGGTGGAGCAATCCATTGCCCACCTCGCCCCGAGGACCCCCGAATCATAGAGGACCTCCGTGGCTCACCAGGGAAAGACCCTCTGCATCCTCGTGTCAGGAATCTCAGGGTCCCTTGGACTGGGGTGTGGTCTGGGGAAGCCCCCCCACCGCCGGGAGGGTTGGGAGGGGGCAGGCAGGGGGCGCGTGTGAGGTCTGTGATGGAGACAAAGCAGGGGCAGGGAGTAGACACAGGGCCCCAGCCAGCAGGGAGGGCTGTGACCCCAGACAGGGCCGGTGCCGTGTTCCCAGAGGGGGTGTCTCCTACTGGGGGGGGGCACCTGGCACAGTGCCATTTGTCCCCGGCTCGTCCCTGGACTGCAGACAGCGGGCGTGGGGGGAGGCTGCACACTGGGAATCACGTTCCCGGCCCCCCCCCCCCACCTGTGATCTGAAACTCCAGCCTTAGGGGGCGGGGGCAGCGCTGATGGTGGATAAGGCCGTTCCAGCTCACCAGCTGGGCCCCCTCGGCCCTGACTCGCCGGTCCATGGTGCTGGCCTCCTTCCGGGGACACTGCAGTTCCCTGCACTTGACAGGTGGCGGGAAGGGGGCGCATCCGTGGACCACCGGGGCAGGCGGGGGTTGGGGGTCCTACGGGGGGCTCTTGGAGGAGGGGCCGGCCCCGGGAGGTGGAGGGACCACGGCCAAGGCTGCAGCGAGCAGCTGAGGGGAAGGTCAGGGGAAGCGACTCACCCACAGCCCCCGTCCTGCTCATCCTTCACGGGGGTGAGGGTGGGGACCCGCCCCACCTAGCACAGGGGCAGGAAGCATGCCAGGAAGCTGGTAATTAGGTGCTCAGTAAACAGTGCCAGCGCCAAGCCTCCTACCAAAGGAGGGACGAGAGGGCCGGGAGGGCCCGGGCATGGGGGTGAGCCGGTCCGGCCCATGGCTGGGGGCAGGGGTGCGAACAGGAAGAGGAAGAGGAAGGGGAGGGACTGGGAGACGCAGAGATAAGGAGATGTCAGCCTCTTGCCCCATCCAGGCCGACAGCTGCACCCCAGGGTGATGACTGGGCTGCGAACAGTCACCACCCAGAGACTGGTCCCACGGGCCACGGCCAGGCCTCCAGGCACAGGCTGGGGGGCCCTAGGGCAGGGCCCTGGCCTCGGTTTCTGGCCCTGTGGGTGCCCCACACCCCCCAGACACAGTGCAGGGTCCCAGGGGACTTCTAGGGTCTCCGAACCCAGAGAGCTCAAGGCCCCCGTCCGGGTCACACGGCTCAGGAGTTCAGGCCACGGCAGCTGCCAGGGGCTGTGAGGCCAGGCTGGGGCCTTGGAGGGCCCCAACAATGGCTTCGTGGGAACGTCCAGGACCATCGGCAGAGACTCTGGGGCCTCCTCGGGACTCACCCGGGAGCGAGCACTGGACCTGTCCTGTGTCCTCTGGGGCCCCCTTTGTCCCTGCTCCCCCCTCCCCGTCCCTCTTTCCATTGGACGCCTGGTCCTCGCCACATTCTGGGTGAGCCTCGCACTGTGCCGGCCACGGGGCCCTGTGGCCTCTGCCCTGAGCCTGCTGCCCTCAGCCTCCACCCTCCCTCCCTCCAGGCCGTGGGCCCGGCTTGCTTCTTTGAGGCACCAACGGCCTTGTGTGCAGATGAGTGTGTGTGTCTGTATGTGCCTGTGTGTGCCTGTGTGTGCATGTAGGCGTATGTATGTGTGCGTGTGTGCATGTGGGTGTGTATGTTCATGTGTGTGTGTGTTGAGCACGTGTTGTCCGTATGTGTGCGTGTACGGGCGTGTGTGTGCTTGGGCATGGGTGTGCGTGTCCGTGTGTGAGTGTGTATGTGTGCGCACAGGTCTGTATGTGTGTGCACATGTGCATGTGTGTGCATCTGTGAGTATATGCGTGTCCACGTGTGCTGTGTGCGTATGCTTGTGTGTACAAGTATATGTGTGTCTGTGTATGCCTGTCTGTGTGTGTGCGAGAATGTGTGCATGTGTGTACATGCATGCGTGAGTGTGTGCGTGTATGTGCACGTGTACATGTGCATGAGTGTGCAAGTGTGTGTACGTGTGTGTACGTGTGTGTGCGAGTGTGTGAGTGTATGTGCGTGTCTGACCGCAGCGAGGCTCCAAGCACTCTCCCTCCCCATCCACCAGCCCTGCCTGCACGCGTGACACGTAGGGCACCGGCTAGCTGTGCCGGGAGCAAAGGTGACCAGCTCTGCTGACTGGACAGCCCAAGTGCGTGGGGCCTTGCGCCAAGAGGCCTGGAGCACCCGGGACTCGGCAACCCGATGCATCCCTGGAGCTGAGCTCCTGCCTGCTCTGGGCAGCCCCGCCTCCCCTCCCCCCCCCCCACCCTGTCAGTCTCTCTGAAGTGGCCTTCAGGGCGTGTCCCTGGGGATTTCACCACAGAAATCAGAACTGCGGTGATGGGGCTCTGGACACGCAGCGTGGGACCCCCTCAGGCTGTGTCACTCCTTCATCAGGTGACACCGAGGGCGGCGTCCCCCTCATCCTCGCTGGAGAGTGGGCTGGGCACAGTTGGCCGGCGGCCTGGGCACAGGCCTCGCCAAGGGTCTGTCCACGCGGCCGCTGTCCCCAGGCACCACTGCACCTCCCTCATCCTGTGGTCGCCTCCTCAATGCCCCCCAGCCATCCCCCCATGGTCACATGCGCAGAGTACCTCCAGCCCACAGCGATGGCTGAGCGTGGTGGCCCCAGGGCCTTGCCACACTCCACTGCGGGTCTCTGAGGCCATGCCCATCCGAGCTGTCCCCAGGCCACACACATGCCATCAGGTCTCTGAGGGGCACCAGGGTGGCATTAGGGCTTTCTGTGTCTGTTACCCCCTCGGCTGCTATCGAAGCAACCCCTGCGTGTGCCAGGCTTGGGCAAAGGTGACAGACGAGACAAGGTCCCAGCGAGTCCACAAGGGACAGAGGGGAGACACACATCAGGAAGCGCATGGACGAGGCTGTTTGGTTTTGGATCTTTTGTTTGTTTGAGGAGGACCACATCAGAGGGTGCTCAGGGCTTACTCCTGGCTCTGTGCTTGCAGGTCTCCCCTGGCGGGTCTCAGGGGACCATGTGGGGTGTCAGGGGTCAAAGGCAAAATCAAAGGTCAAAGTCTTATTCACTCTGACCCGTGAATAAGATCTGCACAACGGGATGAGCCCTGTGAGGAGACAGACAGGTGCTGCTCGAGAGAGAGTCTGGCAGATCGAGAGAGAGAGAGAGAGTCCGGGTAGATCTCAAGAGAGTCGAGCAGATCGAGAGAGAGAGAAAGAGAGAGAGTCAGGCAGATCTTGAGAGAGAGAGAGAGTCCGGGTAGATATCAAGAGTGTTGGGCAGATCTCAAGAGAGTCAGGTAGATCTCGAGAGAGAGTTGGGTAGATCTTGAGAGAGTCGGGGAGATCTCGAGAGAGTCGGAGAGATCTCAAGAGAGAGTTGAGCAGATCTCAAGAGAGAGTCCAGTAGATCACAGTAGATCGAGAGAGAGAGTCCAGTAGATCGAAAGAGAGAGTTGGGTAGATCTTGAGAGTCGGGGAGATCTCGAGAGAGTCAGAGAGATCTCAAGAGAGAGTTGAGCAGATCTCAAGAGAGAGTCCAGTAGATCGCAGTAGATCGAGAGAGAGAGAGAGTCCAGTAGATCGAGAGATAGAGAGCCAGGAAGATCTCAAGAGAGTCAGGTAGATCTCAAGAGAGCCCAGGCAGATGCCAAGCTGGTCTTCACTGAAGTGAGTCCTTCCCGCGGCGCAACGGGCTCTGCTGAGGGATGGGCCCGTATCCTCACTTGCTCCTTCCTTCCTCCCCTCCTTCTCTCCTCCCCTTCTCCCCTCCTCTCCTCCCTTCCTTCTTTTCTTCTTTCCTTCCTTCCTCCCTTCCTTCTTCCCCTCCCTCCCTCCCTTCCTCCCTCCCTCCCTTCCTCCTTCCCTCCCTCCCTCCCTCTGTCCTCCCTCTGTCCCTCCCTCTGTCCGTCACTGGAGCAGGGCTCCCGTGCCCGGTGTGGTCCTCCAGCACCCAGGGCCCAGGGGAGCTGAATCCCTGAGGAGGCTGAGCCGGGCGGGGAGGGGCCGCCCTGCCCTGGAACACTTCCGCTCCCTGATCACTCAGGCTTCCTAATTCAATAAGGTGCGAGGGAGCGTCATCTGATCATATTTGTTTTGCATCGCTGCAAAAACAGAAAATGAAGGGCTGCAGAACCGCACCAATTTACTTCATCCGACCTTGATTAAAAGAAAATTAATTGTCGCATCTCTCAGGATATCAGCAGCAGCAGCCAATGGCTCGCAGGGATGGCACAAAGAGAACGAGAGCCGGAGGAGAGGCGCCGGCCCGCCCCGACCACTTCCCGGGCGAGGGCAGGGGGGGGTGGGGCGGGACCCTGCCCTCCGTCTCCCTCCCGCTCTGCGCTTCCGCCTCCCCTCCCGCCCGCCCCGTGGCCCAGAGGAGACTCTGGGGCTGGATCCCCCACTCCACCCGTCTGGGGCTCCCACCGGCCCGGGGACTCCTCTGCTGCCAGGGCTGGGTAATCCCTGGTGGGGAAGGGACCCCACAGAGATCCACTTGGGGGATCCCTGGAGATGCCCCCACTCGCCGCCCCGGCGCTGCAGGTTCTGGAGCAGGAGGGGGGGGCTGGGCGTGCAGGGCAGGCGCGGGGCAGGGGGTGTCAGCGGGGAGAGAAACTCATGAAAAGTTAATGCCCCCTTGCAGGTTGTTGATTTTTGTTTGTTTTTCTCTTTTTGCCAGAAGAGAAGCCTCTTTCATTAGCCCAGACTGTCATTACCCGGCATTAAATTTTCATAGAGCGGGCGGGAGGGCGGGCAAAGGGAGGCAGGCGGCGGGCGGGCTGGGGGCCTCTGGGCTGTGCCTGTGGGGGCCGGGCGGGCTCCCAGGGTCCCGGGGGCCGCACACAGCCCCCCAGTGCTCTGCCCTGGCCCCCCTCTTCTGGGCTGATTCCGCCCCTTCTCACCTCTGCTCCTCGGGAAGCACCATGTGCCTGGGTCTCTGCTCCCTCCCGGTGCACAGAGGAGAAACTGAGGCACAGAGCGCTCCAGCCTCCTGACCAGGGTCCCCCAGAAGGGAGTGGGATTGGGGGGGTCGGTGAGTAGGAGGGTGCATTGGGGCGACAGAGACCAGCGGGCAGAGACCGGGAGCTGTCTTCTGCCCCAGCTTGGAGGCGGGGGCCAGGGTCCTTGGGGCAGGGCCTGCGAGGCCAGGCAGGTGCCAGTACCCTCACAAAGGCCCACCTGGCGTGGGCGCCCGGCCTGCCCATTCAGCCCTGAACAATCACAGCCTCCTCCAGGGGCCGGGAGCAGGCAGCAGATGGGCCGCGGGTGTCAGATTTCCAGCCCCGGTTGGGGGCGCAGGCTGGTCCCAAGGGGTGAGAGAGCGAGGGGAGGGTCCCACTCCTTCCAGAACCCCAGCAGCCCCTCTCAGCCTCTGGTCCAGTGGGGAGGGGGCAGGGCCAGAGTGGGGGGGGTGGGGGGGCGTCTTGCCCCGCACCACTGCCCCCTAGAGCGAGGCTGAGGGAAACACAGGCCCCCCGGGACTGAGTGGGCAGGCGGGGATGGGGGAGGCTGGACAGGCCAGCCAGGGGGAAGCCAGAAAGGATCTGAGGCTGGGCTTGGGGGTCTGGGGAAGGCCCTGCCTAGGCGTGGGGCCCGGGCTCAGGGGGGCTGACAATGCCTGGGGCCCCTGTTCTGTCCCCTGCCACCTCCCGGGGCGGGGGGGGGGGCACAGGCTGGGAGAGGGAATCAGTGCCTGCCCCAACTCAGAGGGGACAAGGACAGGGCCAGGACCCCGTGGGCCGCTGCCCGCTCCCGGCTTATCTTGTGTGGGGGTTGGGGGTCATTTTTCTCAGCCTGCCCAGCTTGGCAGAGGAAGACAGAGGCTCAGACAGGGCTGGGGCTGAGCCTGGCTTCTCGCGATGCAGGAGGGGAAACCGAGGCCCAGGCGAGGGCTGGGGGGAGTGCGCCCTCAGCCCTGTCCTGGGGTGGTATTTGTACTGGGGGGTGGGGGCTGCAGGGAGCTTGGGGGTGAGGAAGGGGTTGCCTGGAGACCTCCAGAATCCCAGTGCAGAGGCGGCGGGGGTGAAAGTGATGGGCTGGGGTGGGTGACTGCCCCCCAACTCCCCGGGGAATGGCTGCATTTCCTGGGGTGACACTGCTGAGGGCCCTGGAGGTACCAGGAGCCAGACCCAGACACTGACATCAGAGAGACCCAGGCCAGCGCCTGGCCCCAGCCACCCCCGGGTCCTCTTGCACCTCAGTGTCCTCATCTGTAAAATGGGAGCTGGCCTCCTGAGGGCGTCAGGGCCAGGGCACAGGGCGAGTGCTGGTGTGGGCACTCACAGCCATGCCCGGGAGGGCCCCAGGGCTGACTGAGGCAGCACAGAGGACAGGAGAGGGTCTAGGGGCACGTGCTCAGCTAAGAAGCGTGAGCCCGGGTACGGACTCTGCTCCACCTGTCCCAGGGGGTGGGCAGCCTCGTTGGGGCGCAGAGGAGGAGAGGGACGGGGGATCCCTCTCTCCCGGAGCCTGGCTGGGCTCCTTCCTCCCCCGTGGCCCCCGCTTCCTGAACGGGTGATGGCCTACTTCTCTGCCCCCCCATGACAGCTTCCTGGGGGAGGCGCCGCAGAGCGCTCCCGGCCCAGAAACTGCCAAGGTGTGGGGCCGGAGAGATAGCATAGCGGAGAGGGCGTTTGCCTTGCACACAACTGACCCGAGGTCGATCCGCAGCATCCCATATGATGCCCCTGAGCACCGCCAGGAGTAATTGCAGAGCCAAGAGGAACCCCTGAGCATCGCTGGGTGTGACCTAAAAAGCAAAAAAAAAAAAAACAACAACAACCAGAAACTGCCAGGGTGACTGCAGAGGGAAGCTGGCAGCCTTCCAGGAGTGGGTCCCGACCCCAGCCCTGAGCTCCTGGAAGGCCAGGGCCGGGTGCCCAGCTTGCAGGCAGGGTGAGCTCATGTGTTTGGTGCACGGCGGGCCTTCTCGTGGACACGCGGTGGGCGAGCAGAGCCTGCGGGCTCTGGCCTGGGGAAGCTCCTGTCCGACTAGCCGGTGTGAGATGGGTGGGCTGGAACGGAGGGACCCCACCCCCAGCCAGGGGATGAGGGCAGCAGGGAACTCCCAGCCGCCCCTGCCAAGGGCTCACCCCAGCTGGTCCAACTGGTTGCAGATGCAAACGAGGAGGTGCTGCTTTGCATGCTCATTTGCATAGATTTCCATGGGGGGCCCTGATTGGCTGCTGAGAGCCCCACCCCTTCCAGCGCCAGCTGGCTTGCCTGCAGCAAATCAGGGCTGCCCTCTGCTCCAGGGAGGCGGGGCCAGCTGACCGAGAAGGTCCTTATTGGACAGCCTGCCAGTCAACCGCCCGGGGAGAAGGGGTCCGGGGAGGGGTGCAGAGCAGGACACTGATCCCCTCTATGCCCCAAGAGTGACCCAGGGGCAGTGTGGGCTGCCCTGAGCGTGGGGTAGGGACTCAGGGCTCAGGACACAAGCTTCCGGCCTTGTCTTCTGCCTCCCTGCCCCTGGCCAGCCCTCATCACCGCATCAGTCCTTGGGCCAGAGAGGCAGTCCAGCAAGTAGGGCACTTGCCTGGCGTGCAGCCAACCCAGGGTTCGATCCCCGGCATCCCATCTGGTCCCCTGAGCATCACCAGGAGTGATTCCTGAGCGCAGAGCTGGGAGTAAGCCGAGAGAGAGAGAGAGAGAGAGAGAGAGAGAGAGAGAGAGAGAGAGAGCGCCACCCCATCCCAGAGTTCTGCTCAGGCAATTTTTTTCTTTTTCCTTTTGGTTTTTGGGTCACAGCCAGCAGTGCTCGGGGCTGACTCCGTGCTCAGAGACCACTCCTGGTGGGGCTCAGTTACCGTATGTGGTGCTGGCGATCAAACCCTGGTTGGTTGCATGCAAGGCAAGGACTGTAGGACTGTGCCCACTGCCCTCTCTCTCGCTCCCTTTTGTTTTATTTTCTAGGGTTCACCCCCAGCAGTGCCCAGTAGGGAGGTGCTTTTAGATTAGGCTCGACCTGGCAGTCAGGCCCAAAGGTTCGGTGGTGCTGCGGGGGCCCAAGGGTGCTTGGGGATCCCAGGGCCCCCTCCTAGCTAGGCATGAGTCCAGCTATCTCTTCAGCCCCTGGCCTTGCATTATTTTGAAAATTCCCCAAACTTCTCTGGGTCTCAACACACAGGAAACTGGCCCCAAGAAGCTGAAAATCCCAGAGGAAAGAGAACTGAGGCTTCCAGCAGAGCGGGGGCTGCGGGCACATCCACGTGTCCAAGTGTGCATAACTGGGGGCTGCCCCCTACGCCTGGGCGTGCAGAGCCTGGAGGTCTGACGGCTCAGCTCTGCCAGTGCCCAGCCAGGGGGAGCATCTCTGAGGGAAGGCAGGCCTGGGGGTCACCCTTCCGTTCCCTCCCACCTGACTCCCCACAGCCAAGCATTCAGGTTTGGTGTTTGCTTTATCACTGTCCCTCTCTGTGTCCTGGTGATTGTGGGAAGAAGGTGGAGATGGCATCCCGACTGTAAGCAACAAGGCTTTGCCAAGACGTGCAAGCAAGAAACAAACATTGCTGCTGTGAGGTCCTAAAGATAAATGAACGAATAAATAGCACTGTAGCACTGTCCTCCCGTTGTTCATGGGTTTGCTCAAGCGGGCACCAGTAACGTCTCCATTGTGACACTTGTTACTGTGTTTGGCATATCAAATATGCCACGGGGAGCTTGCCAGGCTCTGCCGTGCGGGTGGGATACTCTCAGGAGCTTGCCGGGCTCTCCGAGAGGGATGGAGGAATCGAACCCGGGTCGGCCACGTGCAAGGCAAACGCCTTCCCTGTTGTGCTATGGTTCCATGGTACATAATCCCAAGGACAAGTTTCCTGCCCCTCTCCCCCCCCATTTCAAATGTTCCTTAAACCTAAAGAGAAACAGGAAATGAAAAAAACGAATTCCCCAACGCTTCCCTAAAGTGATGTTTCCCAGGAGGGCAATCCTAGCCCCTCGGGTGCGAGAAAGACTGGGGGTGGTGCTGAAGACTGGGGCTACTAAAAAGACTAAGGGTGCTTTCCGTTTGTTCACTAACCAAGGTCAATTTCAGGGTGTTGAGTGACTTTTTCTGGAAAGGGGGTGGTGGGCTGGATAAGCCTGGGACTCCGTCCTCGCGTGAAGAGCAGAGAGGGGCAGCGAGGTGACCGCTGAGTCCTTCTCTCTGAAGCTCAGGTGTCACGGGGACCTTGTGTGACTGTGTCCTTGGACAGGAAGTGCGACCCAGGGCCTGCGCATGTGGCCGCAGGAAGGCCGGCATGTTCCTGGGGACCCTCCCACCGGTCTTGCCACCACATCGGGCCACTCAGGGCTGGGCGGGGTGCACGGGTTGTGCGTGACCGTGGGCAGCAGGGCTGTGCCCGGCACGGCGTGTGTTTGCATATCGGGAGCTGGGATGTTTAGTAATTAAATCCCTTTTCATCCTTCTGCACCTGTCCCCTTCTGAAAGCTGAGAGAACAGACGCCAAACAGGACAAGGGCTGGATTGAATACAGCCGATTCTGAAATATTTATTAGCTTGCGACTCTGCTCAATGGAGGAGAAGGAATGCCGGTTAATCCAGCCAGCAGCGCACACACAGCCGGGGCCACTTTCCAGCAGTCCCGTCTTAGATTTCAGCCACCGCCGCTCTCGAAACGGGAGTGCGGTCACCGGGCCCAGGAGGGGTTCCCCAGAACTCGGGGCAAGGACTCGCAGTGCAGAGACCAATTCTGAACGGGGTTGCAGGGTGCTGGGGATCCTCCCCCCGCGCCTCTCCTTCCGCTTTCTGTCTGTGTGTGGGAACCAGCTGACGCCCACGGCGGCCTCTGCCAGTGGTTCGATCTTCCATGATCCTCTCCCTTCCCCTTGGCAAACGCTAGGTTGAGAGAAGTGTCCGAAGGCCCCGTTTCGTATACTAAGAACCGAGAATGTTCAGAAACGCCCAACCAAGAGACCAACGCTCCAGGGAAGGGAAGCGACTTGCCAAGTCCGACGCAGTCGATGGACGAAGTCAGGATTCGAACCCAGGGCCCGAGCAAGGCTGCCTCCTCGGCCAGCCAACAAGAAGCGCTGACAGGAAGGGGCGGCGGCTTCCGCGGGGGCGGTCAGTCGCCCTCCCCGAACCTCCTCACGAAAATTGTCTGATCAGCCCTGCCAGCTGCCCAGGTCAAAACCATTCCCATCTTCTCCAAACCCTTTGTCCCCCACGCTCAAGCCCCTGGCACCTCCGGGGGTCTCCGCTGTCCTGCAGTGTCAGAGCTCCTCCCTGCCCCCCTCCACAGCCTGTCGTTTCTCCTTTGGGAAATTGCCCAAATCACCACGTTACCTGCCAGGCCCAGCCTCATGGTCCTCATGCCTGCCCTCCCCGCACGCCCACCCTGTCTGGACCAAGCCGGCAGACACACGCCTCCCGGGCCTTTGTGCTGTTCTTCTGCCCCAACTCTCCTTCTGCAGAACCTCCCACGCTGTCGGCCCCCCCACTTCCCCAGACCCCCCCCCCCAGGCCACGCACGCCCATTGCTCAGGTCTGCCCACCTCCCTTCCTCCCTCCTGCAGTTGCCCCTGAACTTCCTGCTCGGTCTGAGCATCTGCTCAGCTCCGTGTTCGGTGAGTATCCGTCACTCGTCACACGTCGTTCCAAGCCTTGTCCTTCTGCCCCGGGCTCTGGAGGTTCCTGCACCCTCCCTGGGAGCTTCCCGGGTACCTTCTGTTTGGGGACTTGAGGGGCACCGTGTCTTCACCAAAAGTGGGGAATCGTTCACCAGTGTTTCTTCAGCTCTCTGTTCCAGCCCCGCCATCTCCCCTGGGGCTCTGGCTAGACAGGGGTCAGCAGTCCCCCAACGCCCCCCAGGTCCTGCCGGTGCCCCCATCCCGCCCCTCCTCTCTGTGTGGCTGGGAGCTCACTGCCGGCACACGGAGTCTGCTGCCCACCGGATGCGGCTTTCGTTTCAGGGGCGACGTCTCTGGACATCTGAGTCCCAACCTTCACATGTGGGCACATATATTCTCCGGGGGGGCCTCCCCAGACTCAGGACGGGGGCTGCTGCAGTGATGGCGGCTGGACACCGCTGGGTGCCCAGTCCCTGACCCTGCACCCTGGGGGCTGTGGGACCAAGCTGCTTCTGAGGCACGCTCCATGCTGCTTTCGTTCCCCGGAATCTTCCGTGGGAGCAAGGCAGGCACCAAGCCTAACCCCCGATGGAGAGCGCGGCAGGAGGTCAGACTGCTGCAGTTGGAGCCACATGGTCACTGGGATATTGTAAGAAAGATTTATCTGAGGGAGCACAGGAGACAGTTCAGAAGGCTGAAGCGTCTGCTACACGTGAAAGAGCCCGGGTTCAACCCACAGCAACGCATGGCCCCCAGGATCAGAGGGCACGACCACTGGAACAGGAGGAAAGAAAGAGAGAAAGAGGGAAGGAAGGAAGGAAGGAAGGAAGGAAGGAAGGAAGGGAGGGAGGGAGGGAGGGAGGGAAGGAGGGAGGGAGGGAGGGAGGGAGGAGGGAAGGGAGGAGGGAAGGGAGGAGGCAAGGAAGGAAGGAAGGAAGGAAGGAAGGGAGGGAGGGAGGGAGGGAGGGAGGGAGGGAGGAGGGAAGGGAGGAGGGAAGGAAGGAAGGAAGGAAAGTAGGAAGGAAGGAAGGAAGGAAGGAAGGAAGGAAGGAAGAGAAGGGAGGGAGGGAGGAAGGATGGGAGGGAGGTAGGAAGGGAGGAAGGAAGAGAGGAAGGAAGGGAGGGAGAAAAAGAATGAAGAGTGAACCAGAGAAAGAACAGAGGAAGGAAGAAAGGGAGAGAAATAATGGAGAGAAAGAAAAAAGAAAGGAAGGAAGGAAGGAGGGAGGGAGGGAGAGAGGGAGGGAGGGAAGGAAGGAAGGAAGGAAGGAAGGAAGGAAGGAAGGAAGGGAGAGAGGAAGGAAGGAAGGAAGCAGGCAAGCAGACAGGCAGGGAAGAAGGAAAGAAAGAGGAGAGAAAGAGAGGAAGAGAAGCAAAGGAAGGAAGAAAGAATCTCGGTTCCCCCTCTTTATTTTTCAAACTTATATTCATATTAGCAAGGTGTCGTGTATACTTATCACATTTATTTATTTTAGGGGCCACACCCAGCGGTGCTCAGGGATCACTCCTGGCGGGCTCAGGGGTGCCAGGGAAGGGACTTGGGCTGGCCAGGTGCAAGGCCAGTGCCCACCCGCTGTGCTACTCTCTGGGCCCTTGATTTCACATTTGGAATGAGCACAAAATGGTTCAGTTGTTCTATTGTCCGAGTCTCTGCAGCTTTGACCACTGGGCACTCGTTCTGCCCATCCCCGTGTCCATTTGACACGGCCCAACAGCTGTTTGGGGAGCAATCCTGACTTCTGGCACTGCCAAATGTCTGCTCCAGAACCTTCCGTTTCTCCTCCTAGTGGGGGAAGGCACAGAAAACCAAGCTGCGGCTTGTGAACCAAGGTGTACCTGTTGCCCCATGGACACTCTGTCCTACGTGTGGATCGGGGCAATCGATGCTCTCCAAAGTGCCATGCAGAAAAGCATAACGCCCCAAAGGAGAGAGAGAGAGAGAGAGAGAGAGAGAGAGAGAGAGAGAGAGAGAGAGGGAGAGAGAGAAAGGGAAAGAGAGGGAGGGAGAGAGGGAGAGAAAGGAGACAGAGAGAGACAGAGAGGGAGAGAGAGGGAGAGAGAAGAGACAGAGAGAGACAGAGAGAGGGAGAGAGAGAGAGTGCCTGCCACAGAGGAGGAGAGGGGGTGGGTGGGAGGGGACCTGGGGACACCGGTAGTGGGAAATGTGCCCTGGCGAAGGGAGGGGTTTTGGAACATTGCATGACTGAAACCCAACCATGAACAACTTTGTAACTGTGTATCTCACTGTGATTCAATAAATAAAACAATAATAATAATAAAGAGCCACTGCACCTCCACTCGGGACCACGCGAGGCTGCCGAGACGGGCCCCTCCTGCTCTCCTGCCTCTACTCGGCTGCTTCCTCCTGAGCTCTCACACAAGCGGCACACGCTGGCGTCTCTCGGCCACCCCACACTCTGGGTTCTGCCCCTCAGACCTGCCAGGCCTGTGATCGGCCCTCTTCCTTCGCGCCTTCCAGGGGGCAAGTTCCACCAACCAAGTCTTCTGTAGCTTCTGTTCCTTTGGGGGTTTCTCACCCGTGCTGCCTGAGCCTGGCGGCTGAATCCGTGAGCTGTGTGTGCCCATGCTCTGTGTGCCCATAAATCTGTGTACACCCATGAGCTGCGTGTGTCCATGCACTGTGTACCCGTGAGTCTGTGTACACCATGAACTGCATGCACCCATGAGTCTGTGTACACCCATGAACAGTATGTGCCCACGTGCTGTGTGTCCATGAATCTGTGTACACCCATGATCTGTGTGTGCCGATGAGTCCGTGTGTGCGCCCCTGTTTCTGTAACCTGACTTACCAAACCCCCAGGACCGTGTGGTTCGCTCCGCTGGCCCGAGTCTCACACTACCTCCTGCCGTGGACCCCAACCATCGCCTTGGTCTCTGAGCCTTCACTTCCTCCTTGGCGGGGACAGAAGTTTCCCTGGCGGTTGTGGGTTTCTCTGAGGAATGAGCTGGATGCCTTGGGCTGGGCCAGAGAGAGGCTCTGCCCGGGCGGGTCCGCTGTTCTGTGGAGCCAGAAGCCCGTCACCTCTGTGCCCACTCACATCCCTGCCCACAGCACAGGGACACCCCATTCCCCCAGGACACGGCTGAGCAAGCAGCATTGTGCCAGGAGTCCAGGACCGAGTCTGCCCTGCCTGCGCCTAGGCCTCCTGGGACTCTGGGAAGCCCCCGCCTGTGGCAGGACCATGACCCTGAGAGAAAGAAAGCCGCTGCACCCAGAGCACCCAGCTCTGTTGGGAGGAGAAAACGAGGAGGCGTTGGAGCCAGGGCTGGAACCCACCTCAGCCTCAGCCCCCAGGCCACTGCGCCCTTGGCCTTGGCCATGCCCGTCACAGGAGCACCACCGCCTCCCGCAGGGACCCTCCCAGAGAGCCCTTCCTGCCCCAAGCCCTCACGACCGCCCCCTGGGGCTTATCCCAGGGGTCTTCTCTCCACCGCCCCGGCCTCGACATCAGGCGAGGGACCCCCATCCCGCTCTCCCTTCTCAGCACCTCGGACAGTGTCCCGCGGGCAGGGGACCCCTGCAACTCCCAGCAGGTCCCTCATTACTGATGGGGGCTGAGAGCCACAGCAGGACTGAGGGCCCCTGGGGGTGGGTGAGCTGGGGCAGAGCCTAAAACCCAGCTGGTGCCCCCACCCCCGACCCACCATTCCTCCTCTAACTCAGGCAATGGGGAGACACCCCCCCCCCGCGCCTTGTGGTGGGCTCCTGGGGACGGTGTGGGCCCAGGGGATGGATCCTGAGCACTGAAGCCGGAAGTGGTCAGTGGCCTCCTTGAGCTGTCAGGCAGAGCCGCCAGGGGAGAGCTGTGGACCCCCCCCTACAGAAGACCTGGAGCTCCAGACCAACCCTGGCCCAGTGCCAGGCTCAGCCCGGGGGGGGGGGGTACCATGGTCGGTGCCCCTTGAGGCAGCCCCAAACGCAGTCACCACCAAGCAGGCGGCACCTCTGGGCGTGGGTGAGAGGTTCATGGTGGTCAGCGTCCTCCCTGCCCAGCGGTCCTGAGCGTGAGGTGGGGGCCCTGACGGTCCAGGCCTGGAGAAATGGGGCAGCTTCCCCCAAATCTCACCCAGCTGCCCACCGTGGCCAGGAGATCCTCACTCGCCTCCTCCAGGGGAGACTGGCTGGAATCCAGCCCAGCAGGGCCCAGGGGAGCCCTGAGCCCTGGGGGGGTGGGGGAGGGAGAGCTAAGGACGGCCACGGGCCAGTCCCTGTGGCCACGAGCTGGACTCTGGGAGCAGAGGAAAGGGCTTGAGCCAGAGAAGCCTCCTGGCTGTCACGCTTCCGCCCAAGTCCACGCCCCCACAGCCAGGGGCACCGTGCCAGCCTGCCCACGTCCAGTCCTCCCCTCTCCTCGGGGCCAGCATGGGGCCACAGGGGAGCTGAGTGGGGGAGGTGAGCTTGGGGAGGGGGTGCTGAGGGGGCAGGGGTGAGGCAGCTTGTCGGGCACCCTCGGAGCCAGGCCTGGGGCCAAGCACCCGGGGAAGGAGGTCATAGGCAGGACCCTGTCCTCTCTGAGCTCACGATCTGCGTCATAGCAGGGAAGAACGGGCTCGGCCAGGCGCCTCCACCCTGGCAGCCAGCTTGGAGGAGGTGGCTGGCTGTTCAGGGAAGCATCTAGAAGAGGCGACTCACCTGGCCGCCTGGAAGGACACGCACAGTTAGACGAGGAGGAAGGGGCGGGGGACCCGGGTGTGCCCACCGCTGGGGAGGCTGAGAGGGACAGCGCTGACCCTGCGGCAGGCCCTGCGCCCCTGCTCCAGGCTCTGGTCTCGGCACGCGGCCTCCCCAGGCCGTGCATGTCGGTGCTCGCTGGACTTGGGCCTCGTGTGCCCGCAGAACTCAGGGTCCACCCCATAGAGAGTTGTTGGCCCTGTTGGCTCTGGGCCCTGCCACCCAAACTCCCACTTGGTCCAGTTCTCGGCCCCCCACTTGGAGACTTTCGGCCCCCTCCCACCCCCACCTTGCTCTCACACTTTCCAGGGGCACCTGAGAGGTGGCTTTAAGGTCACTACAGCAGAGTCACCCGCTCCTAAAGGCCTGCGCCTCTCAGCTTATTCAGCCATCTCCATGGCAACTGTCATCAGCATCCCCTCTCTTCAATCACCTTTCCCCATCACCACTTACCACCGTCACCGTCGCCACAACTGTTTGTCTTCACAGGCAACTGTCATCACTCCTCCCACCACTTATGACACATCTCCTGTCACCGTCACCACCGCAATGGCCAGCATCACAACTAGCACCCTGCCACCACCTCTGTCACCACAGAATTGGCACCAGCCGCAGCACCACGATCACCGACCTCATAACCATCACCATCACCATCACCATACTGTCGGCATCACAACTACTGAAACCACATCCACCGCATGACCATCACCACAATCACTGCTGTCACCACCAAGCTCTTCACACCACCACCACCACTGCCAGTCTCACCAAAGGCACTGACCCCACCACATGATCACCACACTCCTGTCACCATCACTGTGAACATCATAACCAGCACCACGATCACACTGCTATCACCCCCCATGACCCCCATCATCACAACCAACCACCACCATCGCCATGATCAACCACCACCATCACCACAACCAACCACAATCACCATCAACAGCCAACCACCATCACAACCAACCACCACAATCACTATCACCACAGCCAACCACCATCAATACAACCAACCACCACCATCAACACAACCAACCACAATCACCATCAACAGCCAACCACCATCACAACCAACCACCACAATCACTATCACCACAGCCAACCACCATCAATACAACCAACCACCACCATCAACACAACCAACCACAATCACCATCAACAACCAACCACAATCACCATCAACAGCCAACCACAATCACCATCCTCACAACCAACCACCACCATCAACACAACCAACCACCGTCACCATCATCACAAGCAACCACAATCACCACCAACAGCCAAGCACAATCACCATCATTACAACCAGCCACCACCATCATCACCACAAACAGCTACCACCAACACAACCAACCACCATCACATCAACAACCAACCACAATCACCACCAACAACCAACACCATCACCACAACCAACCACCACCATCAATACAACCAACCACCACCATCAACACAACCAACCACAATCACCATCAACCACCATCACCACAAAACCAACCACCACCATCAGTACAACCAACCACAATCACCATCCTCACAACCAACCACCACCAACACATCCAACCACAATCATCATCAAAAACCAACCACAATCACCATCAACAACCAGCCACAATCACCATTCCACAGCCAACCACCACAATCCCCCTCTCTACAACCAACCACCACGATCCCCATCACCAACACAGCCAACACCATCACAGCACGAGTAACCCTGTTGTGTCTCCGCACCTGTCTCATCCTTCCCACCCCCATCACCCTCCAACAGCTCGGCTTGCCCTTCTGACCATCTGACATGACCAACAAGAGGAACCTTTTTCAGCCTTGGGGTCCGTCGCCTTGCCCCAGTGGCCGGCTCCCAGCCCAGCCCTGCGGGTCCAGAGCCCATCCTTCTGCGTCTCTCCTGGTGAGTTCCAGCCCATCTGAATGCAGCCGCTGGTGGACTCTGGCTGGCCTCTGCGGGCGTTTCTTTGTCCACCTGCCCAGCCCCTGGTGCTGCAGAAGGGGCAGCCCCTCGGAGCACTGCACCCCAAACCTGGGGTGAGCACTGCTGGCTCAGACCAGGAGCCTGAGCACCCCTCACTCCTGCCTTTCTGGTTCCTGTCTGCCCGCAGGGAGCGCGACCCCCATGGGGTGCTGCGGCTGGCCTGCGGCTCCAACTTTCTCTCCTTGACCTCCAGCCGGCCCCAAGCAGGAGCCCCGGAAGATTTGGTCAAATATGCCGGTGGCACCAACAGACGAAAGGGAGCCAGCCTGGGGTCAGGGAGGCGAGGGGGACAGAGTCCCACACTGCCCGGGGGACCGAGGGGGGCCATCGGGGAAGCCGATGACAGGAAACGGGTCTAACGGAGGGAGCCTCCCACGACAGAGCCTGCACCCCCACAGCCTCTGGGGAGAGCGGTGGGGGGCACAGTGGCCCCATCTGGTCCCCTCCGCGGGACCGAGTCTGGGGGCCGCGGGAGGGGAGCTGGGCCCAGCCCGCCACCCCCACCCGCAGGCAGCCCGCTTGGTGGCCTCCGCCCGACCTCTGGGCCAGGCTGGAAGGCGGCTGGCGTTTGCTTGTTGAAACTGTTGGGTTTTCGGGCAGGACGGAGGAGGGGGGCGGGGGGAGGTCGCACCTGTTGTGGAACTTGAGAGAAGGCTTATTTATAAATGTTCAGGGCTCGGGATTCTTGCGGCGCTGATGTCCGGAGGGGAAGGTCACCAAAATGCTTGTTTATAAAAGCAACAGCAACTGGAAGGGCCATAAACGGCCTAAACGATGAAATTAACAAGCCGCGCGGGGCGGGGCCTGCCGCCTGGGCACCGCCGCTGGCCAGAGCCCGCTGGCCCGGCCACCTCCCCGGCTCGCCCTCGCCCCACCCCCACGGGGACTCGGCGCTGGGCCGCTGCCTCCTCCAGCTCCTGCACCCTCCCCGGGCACCCCGTGCCCCCACCCCGGAGCCCCCAAACATGCCCTGGGTGCCAAGCTGGGGTGTCTTTCCCTTGTTTTTATTTTATTTATTTAATATTTATTTTTGCTTTTTGGGTCACACCCGGCGATGCTCAGGGGTTCCTCCTGGCTCATGCACTCAGGAATCGCTCCTGGCGGTGCTCGGGGGACCATATGGGGTGCTGGGAATCGAACCTGTGTCGGTCATGTTGGCTGCGTGCAAGACAAACGCCCTACCCGCTGTGCTATCGCTCCAGCCCCTCTTTCCCTTGTTTTTAAATTTGGGGGTCCTCAGGCCTAGTGCAGACCCCAGCCTGCCCCCTCTGGATGGGGCCCCGGGGCCCCTGGGAGTGGCCGGGGCCAGGACGTCCGGGGCCTCGCCCCGCCCGGCGGCCCGAGGGGGGTTCAGGAAAGCTGGGTTTTCCGCGGTGACGGATGGCCGGGCAGGTGGCCTGGCCGGCTAGGGTGTCAGCGGCGGCGGTGGCAGAGAGTGGTCCTTTTATGGCTGACTTTCGCTGCCTGCCTGGCCCGATGCCCTGACCACTCCCTGCCTCCCCCGCGAGGTCGGGGGTCCTGCGGCCCACAGGCCGGCCAGCGGGCACACAGAGTCCTCCCCGGGGGCCATGGGGACAGCTGGGGGACGCCGAGCGGTGCCCTCCTCCACAGCCCCTGGCACCTGTGGTCACACACGGGGGGCCACTCGGGTCTCCTCCACCCAAGTGGCCCCACCGCCTGGTTCCCACCACGGCACTCTCCCGGGAAGTGGCCTCGCAGATGGGGACCCCAGTCCTCACCCAGCACCTGTCTGTCTGTGCACACTCGCACACACACGCGTGCACGGCCACACGTGCACACGCACACACACACACACACGTGCACGGCCACGTGTGCACACGCACACTCACGCACACACATGTGCACGGCCACGCGTGCACACACGCACATGCGTGCACAGCCACACATGCACACGCACACTCACGCACACACGTGTGCACGGCCACACGCATGTGTGCGTGCTCACACTTGCACACCCGCACACGTGCATGCTCAGACAAGCGCGCGCGCACTACACAGCCACACAGACACACACACACACAAGTGCACGCATTGACAGTCACACCCGCACACGCTCACCAGCTGCCTCAGTTTCCCACGCGGGGGCCTGTCCAGCTCCGTGTCTCAGCCTTCCCTCCTCTGCATCGCCCGCTGGCTGTTGGTGTCTCCCGGGTTCCCGCTCAGCCCACCCGGCCACCACCCTCACTAAACGAGGCACCCATCAGACCCTCCTCCGCTTCCAGGGGTGCCGCCCCTTCAGCCCCGGCCCCACAGGTGGGGAGGGTGGCGCTCTGGGGTCACGGGGCCAGGAAGGCCTGGGGATGAGGTGGGGCGGCCTGGGGGTGCTGCAGGAGAGGCAGTGCCCATTGTGTGGCCATTCCAGCGAGCCCCGGGACGCCCAGCCCCGTGAACCAAACCCGCCAGCACGGGGCCTGGCACAGTGCTGTGGCTCCCCAGAGACCCCCAGGAGCGGGCCCTGCAGACACAGGCGAGCCCCACCCTCTGCACCCCCCAGCAGCTCCCAGGGGCAGGGGGTGCAGCACCCCGCCCCTCCCGTGCTCCCGGCCCCCGCCTCTACGGGCTCCGTCCTGCTCTGCCCGGGCTGTCCCACCTGGACCCGGACACGTGGCCCCACACACCATGTCCCACGTGGCCCCACACACCTATTTCAGGCTCAGCCAGAGGGCCGGGCCCCCCCACTCAGCCGAACCCCTTTCCCTCGCCCAGGAAGGAGTTCCTGGCTGGTGCCCAGACACCCTCAGGAACATCTGAGGGCGACCACCCTGAGCCCCACCCCCGCCCGGCCCAGCTGTGAGAAGCTGGGAGCTTAGAGCAGGGCGGTGGGATGGGCAGCCGAGCCTCCTGGTCCCTGCCCCTCCCCCAGCCTCGGCTTCCTCCCTGGGGACCAAGCCTGGCCCCGGAGAGAAGATCTCGACTCGGAAGAAGGGCCTGTCTCCAGCCCGGCCCTCCAGCCGGGCCCAGACCTGCGCCCACCCCTGCCCCTGGCTCAGGCCAGGGCTCCCCGTTCCAGCCCCCCCGGGGCGCAGCGGGACCCCCGCTCCATTGTGGCGCAGACAGCCTGAGCACAGAGCAATGCAATTAATTACCCCGCAGCTCCCGGCGGGGCTGACGTGGAGGCCCCAGCCCCAGTGATTTGGGGGAGAAGGGGGGTGATTACAAGTCAGGAAACCTTAAATTAAGAGTGAACCAGGGAGTGTCGCATGCCACTTCTGAAAGGCAGCCAGCCTGGCCGGGGGGCTGGGGCTGGGGGTGACGGGCAGCCCTGGGCTCATTGTTGGCTGGGCTGAGGGATGCAGGTGGGGGGGAGTGGCGGGTCTCTGCCGGGGCACCGCCTGGAGTGTCTCTGCATCCTCTCTGCTGGGCGTGGACAGTGCCCACCCCGGTCTCCCCGGTAGCCATGGACTGGAGAAGGGGCTTCATTTAGAGGGGGTTGGGGACGGCAGTGCAGCCGCGGCCTCCCTGGAGAGGTGAAGCTGAGAGTCTGGAGCATTTCAGGCAAAGGGATCAGCTTGTGCCAAGGTCCTGGGGCAGAGAAGCTGGGAGCCCGCAGGTAGAAGCACAGAGGAAACAGGAGCCCCGGGGGAGTCTCACAGTCACTTCCCATGACCTTTCCCAGCCAAGCCTGTGGGTTTGGGATCTGACCCTGGAGGGGCCACACGCACTCACGGTGTTTAGACCAGGCCACGGGATGCTGAACAACCGGGGTGCGTCAGGAAAGTGAGACCCTGGAAGGGCCCGGCGAGACCGGGGGTCCGGGCAGGAAGGGGAGCGGGGCAAGGCTAACTAGGGCACAACACCCTGGGGAACAGGAACGAGGCGTGAGGTGGGGCGGGCCAGAGGGGAGGAGGAGAGAAGGTTCTGGTCTGGATTCCCACGCCACATCCGGCGGTGCCTCAGTTTCCTCATTCCCAGAAGAGGACTGGTCAGCTGCCAAGGCCCAGGGCGGAGGAGATGGGGCCAGGGCAGCTGGGGAGGGGGCCTGGGGTGGGTAGGAATGGGCCGGTCTGGAGCTGGGTGCTGGGACTCAGTCTCGCTGCGTGAGTCCGTGTCTCCAGTACTTGTAGTGAGTCCCTCGAGGCCTCTCCGGAGTCCTTGGAAAGCCTCAGGCGAGGCCCACGGCCCAGCCCAGGAAAGACCCCCCTGCCCGGCTGAGCAAGGAGGTCCCGTCCACCCTCCAGGCCCGCCTCCCCCAGCCCCGCTCGACCCGGGTTCAACTGAAAGGGGGCGCCTGGGTGTTGTCTCCCATCCCCTCCTGGCTCTTCCGGCCCTCGCAGCCAGCCCCAGCTCTGGGGGCCGCGGACCCCGAGTCTCCTTCCTTGGGGGATGCACCTCCCCAGGCCCGAGGCGTGTGACACGGGCAGGAACGGAGACACGCAGCGTCTCAAGGTCACGGGCAGGGGGATGGTGAGCCCGGGACACCCCCAGCCTCCCACCCCGAGCCCTCCACCGCTGTGGGCTGCAGATGGGCGGGGGGCCCGGGTGGGGGGCGGCAAGGGCAGACGTGGCCGCCCGGAGCGGGGAGCGGCGCTCGTATATCTGTCCCTGGGTAATACGGGCTTGTGGAGAATATTCACAACGCTCCTCCCCGAACGGGCCCCGTCCATCGCGCGCCATCTAAAATTAAATCCATTTCAAATATACAGTAGATCGAGTCAAGCTAATATAAATGAAACGTGATTAATAGGCAGAATGTGGTCAGGCCACGCGGCGCGGGGGCTCCCCTGCCTCGGCTCCTCCCGCCTCCCCGCCCCCCAAGTGCCCGGAGCACCCACCCTGGCTGCTCCCTGCAGCTACAATGTGGAGCCGACCTGGAACCCGCCCACACTGGGCCGGCCCTCAGCGTCCCTCAGAGCCCACGGCTGGGCTGGACAGAAGCGTGACCAGCAGGCCGCAGCCGCCCCGGCCTTCCCATCTCTACAATGGGCTGGCGCCGCCCCGCGGCAGTGCCAAAGGCGCAGGGAGCCTGAAGGACCCCTGCGGAGAGTGACAGGTGCTCCCCAGCCCCGGGGCCCACTGAGCAGCTCCTCCTGCCAGCCGGGTCGCGTGGCCCCCCCTGCGGGCCCCCGATAAGGGCCGGCAGAATTCCTGCCATGGTCGGGATATGCCGGGTGGGTTATTTTTAGTTCTTTGGCGAGTCACTGCTACTGACCAAATGTTCCCACCAGTGGGGACAGGCTGCTAAGTGGACACTTGTGTCCTGAACGCGGGGCGGGGACGGGTGGCTGCTGCCT